>NC_051214.1:26563958-27213958 GCF_015220715.1 Pygocentrus nattereri
TTAATCAGTTACTTGTTACTACACAATATTAAAAGAAGATAAGAAGAACCACTTTTGGCCCCCATTTTGACTGGTTCTGTAAAAAGGTCCCATATCACAGAAATCCCAATTTTCCTTATTTTTTTTAATAAAAGAGTTTGATGTAGTATGTAATCATTGTTGAAGCTTAGAAATGTACCATTCACTCCCCCATCAACACAGTCCATATATTAAAAGTAAGCTTACATGTACTCCCAATAGTCAATATATATTTGTATATATCTTCTTATTCACCCTCGAGCAATCAGCCCCACCCATTAAGGTTATTCAAGTTATAAGCATTTTTTTTTTAGCTCTGACTGCTTTTTGAGAGGCTTGGTACAGGGCAGCCAATAAGAACAGAAACCATTTCCATAGATCAACTTTAAGGGCACTGTAACAAAACCATCTGTATAGTTAATGGATAGATGATGTCATGTCAAAATGAATCATGACTGTATTTGGTACCTAAAAGCACATGAGCATAAGCAAAATGTAGGATATGGGCCCTTTAAACATTCAACTACTAGTACAGATTTAAAGGATCTCCACTTTCAACCTCAATGTATTTGATAGCTTTTACATTTGTTCTTGTTTACATGCTTGTGTAACTACAATGTTTTCCAAGTCATTTTGGAGCATTTCTATTGGTCCATGCATCATGAAATTCTAGCATGTTGTAAACAGCAGCTGGCATTTTCAAAAAAGTATAAGCCTTGCGTTTTACCTTAAAGAGAACAAACATTTCTGCACATTCATCCCCATAAACTTTTAATTCCATTACCTTTAAGGTGGTGTATGTGGGAGGAGTGGACCCATTACTGGTAACAATTCCAGCACTTTCTTGACCCCTATTTAACACAACAAGAGCACAGCGTTAATACTTAATTGCCTTGCTAACTACTTTAAAACAACCTCAACAATACATATTGTGCTGGTTGTGGTCCGTCTATCTGCAGTTTTGTGATAAAGGGCAAGGTAAATAGTACAGGCAGGCAGCACTGCAGCAACATGTCTTGGCAAGGCTGGCAAATAAAAAATGTATTTGTAAAGAAACCCGTCCCTCCCATTCTTGGCTGTTTCTCTCCTTCTAGCATGGTGAGCCTATCAAAATCAAAGCCGCGCGCTTCCTCTTTCTGCTTTTTATGTCTCTCTGGTTGCCTGGTTTCAATTGAAGCCCTGAAGCAGATCAAACTGGTTTGTGTGTGAAGCAGGTTTACCAGAGAAAGAGCAGGCGCGAAGGGCGGAGGGAGGAAAAGTGGAATGTGTGCATGTGTGAGAGAGACAGAAAGAGAGAGAGAGCGAGAGCGAGCGAGCGAGAGAGAGAGAGAGAGAGAGAGAGAGAGAGAGAGAGAGAGAGAGAGAGAGAGAGAGAGAGAGAGAGAGAACAGGCTGAAGGAATAAGGGAGGAAAAAAAACAGTAGGAATCAATGTGTCGAACGGCTGTTGGGCAAAAAAAGAGAAAGCAATGAAAAAGTTCTTTGCAGCTCTCTCTCCTAATCTCTAAGCCTTTATCAGTTGCCTTATTTGGGGAGCTTCTCGCTGCGGCTGCAGCTGTGTGGCCCGCTCACCAAGCCACTTCTCACATTTCCCCCCACCCCTCCCCCACAGCTTAAGCCAGTCACAAAGCTGCTCTCAGTCACGTGGCCATTCCTAACTGGCTCAACTGTCTGGTTGCCTAGGACACCGAGCTCAGGGCAAGGAGGGGGAGGGTGAGAGCGCAGCAGAGGGGAGGAGGGAAAAAAGCACAAGCGAACATTCAACAGAAGCCATTTCTAGGCTAGCTCAGAAACATGGAGCCTAGTGCAGAGGAGAAGAGAAGTGGTAGCAGAGAAGAGGAGAGGCAGCAGCAGCGAGGAATGACAGGCCACTGGAAAGGGGACGAGGTGAAAGCTCTTCTGGTGGCGTGGAGAGAGAGGGAGGCCTGGGACGAGCCAGAGAGCAAGGCCAAGTACGAGGCCATCTCAAGCCGGCTGAGAGATTTTGGCATTCTGAGGGACTGGCTCAGCTGCCAGACACAAAGCAGAGCGATGGCTCTACCAGACTGGAGGCCTCCACCTCCCCGATCACAGCCCGTCTACAGCCCAACGGCCCAGGCACCGGCCGACAGCAGGACGACACAGAGGCCTTATGAAGTGGCAGAAGAACACAGCAGCCCTGCCCACAGGAGAGAAGGGGCCACTTCCCTGAGCACTTTTCAGGAGGGTAAATATTTGACACCAACATGAGCACAAAACCAGCCCAATTTAAAGAAACATCTGGGCTTTTATTACCCTGTAGAACATCTAGGGATTTTCTCACAAAGCAGGATTTCCTGCTTAGCCAGCTAAGTAAGTTTATGGGAGTCTAACTCTGGATTTTGGCACAATGGTAGTTGTGTAATCATTTACTCCAAAAAAAGCACCGCACTTGTTTGAACTCAAATGGTTAACAAAGCTAAAATCATTTTTCATTTATAAACGTTTTTTTGTTTCAATGTAGTTTGGCACACTGACATTTCAATGTTATTTTACACAAAAGCAATACTGTATTTACTATTTCCGCAACAAAAATCGTCACCTTTGATATTTAAAGGATATCAAAATTTTAAAAGTACACTTTTAAACTAAGTCAGTCATATACAACTTAAGTGAAACTCAAAAATGCAGGCAAGATCCAGTTTTTACTCTTCTCAAATTCAAGTTCATCACAGAGTGGAACAAACATACCAGCGGACACGTTTTTGTACTCGTTTTTAAAAGCAAGATCACTACTCTGTTCCCTTCTTAGGCATAGAGGGAGGGAGGCACTGGTCTGACAAAGAGATCCGGGCTCTCCTCACCGTCTGGGCCGACCGTGATGTCCAGGGGCGTCTACAGACCACCCATCGAAACAAGGCCATCTTTCAAGAAATGGCTCGCCGCCTGGAGGTACAGCACGGTGTGGTGCGAGACTGGAGGCAATGCCGCACCAAATACAAGAACCTCAAATACGACTACAAGGTCAGCAAGAGCCAAGGTCGCTCCATGCGCTTCTTTGCGGAAGTGGACGCCATACTGCAGGGCAAGATCACGGACGACGGCCCAGACGACGACGAAGATTCGCCCAGGAAAGGACCAGAGGCAGAGCAAGCATCTGGAAGGAGTGAACCTGGAGAAGACCACTACATTAAGATTGACGATGGTAAGAGGCTTAACTTCAGCAGAGTAATTTTCAACTACTTATTTTTAAGCGCTTTGATGAAGACAGAATTAGCCATATTTAAGAGTGATCTTTTCTCCGCACAGTTTTGTTTCTTATTCACCTTTATCTTTCCTCCGTTACAGATGAAAGTCTGGCAGATATGCAAACAATAATCAACACAGGTTCTCATCCACTCATCCCAAAAGATACAGGTATGTCATCAAGGCAAAAAAACAGACAAATTAATATAGTATTGCAGACTATATTATAAACCAACAATAAACCAACAGGAGTTCTGGAAGTCAAATATGTTTTAATTTTGAATGATGCAAGTTTGAGGCTATATGGCTATAACCCTTTGTTTTATAATCTAATATAATCAGATTTGAACTTCAGTCTTGCTTTAGTTCACTAATGTGTCCCATCACTTGCAAGGTGGAAGGGAAGTCTAGCCATTCACTTGTAACTGCGCAGGCAAGGGTGACAGCATACAAATGGTATTTTTAAAAATGTATATTTTATCTTGATTGGTTTCTAGGGTTAGAATATTATTATTATGCTACAACAGAATGCCTTTTTGATTAGCATTCAAAATACAATTCAGAAAATGTTTTTATTATTTGTAAATTTATAATGTGTTTCATATACAATAACAATTACAAAACAGTGTAGATTTACATCTACATTACATGTATTTAAGATGCTTTGTTTATTGGAATTGTTATATTATAAAACATCTACTGTAACCATGTATGTGCAGTAGGGCTGTCGAAGTTAAGGCGATAATAGCGCATTAACGCGATCTCAATTTAACGCGATTAAAAAAATAGTGCCGTTAACGCAAATCCTATTTGGCCCTGCGCGTCATCCGTAGTTCTTGACCGTGCGCGGCGTCTCATTAAGAGCAGAGGAGTGAGTGCAGACATCCCAACTTGCAAAAATTTATTTCAGGGAGACACTTCTCCCAACAGCCCCCCCCCCCCCCCCCCCCCCCAGGCCACTGCAAAAAAATAAAAATAAAAATAAAAAATACATCTTATGCAACAAACATAACTTTACTTTAAGCTCCACAAACTTACAGAACGTCTTTTTACAGCAAAGGCTTCGACAGTGGCCCCCCCAACTTTCTACATCACAATTCTGAAATCAGTATTACAAACTGTACAGCGGGCAAGACTGGCATTGTTCTTTACTTTGACCAGACATGGATATATTTTAGAGCAGTCAGAGGTAAAATGAGTTTTATATTTCTACTTTTTGGAAGGCCCTGCATCCGCTTTCCCTCCCTCCTGATGATGCTCCTTCTGTCACTGAACGCATCCCGTCCAGGAGGGAAAAAACACTGCCCGCCACACTAAAAACTGATTGGCTGACTCACAGACTCTTTGGAGAGAACAGGCCAATCAGAACCCTCTGTTTTGCATGCGCTTCATGAATATGCACACGGGGGGAGCGCCGCTCTCTCCCCCTCCCCCTCTTTCCCACACGCGATTGGGGGAAAAGTCTGTGTCGCCTGCGCGCGCGTTTGTGTTCACTCCTGGGCCACTACTTCTGGATTCCGGGAGATTTTATCTGACTTCCGGGCATCAGGGACACACTATTGATATGCGGGAGACTCCCGCGATTTCCGGGAGACTTGGTATGTCCGTGAGTGTCTGTGTTTACATGTAAAGATGTTTGCCAATCCGACTGAAAACAATCGGATTACAGATTCCGTCTGAGGTGTTTATTCTCACTCTGTTCAACAGTCCGATGAAAATCTTCGTTTACAGTTCACTACAAGTAATCCGATGCAGAATGACGCGCATGCATGGAGCAGCGCTTAGAGTAAACGTTACCATGACAACGAGCATCACGTGTGGTCCAGCCGGCGCGCTTCTGTTTTTAATTGCTTTAAACTGATGCGAGACTCAGAAAAACGTCCTTCACCTGTCCTTATAAAGGAAGCGGCGAGAGGAAGACGTCGTGCTCTGAGACACAGAAGCTGGACGTCTCTCCTGCCGCCGTCTTTTAAAGCTCAGAGTATAAACCTCGTCTCCTCTGCAGACCAGCTTCTGCTCCGCCATGTTGACCGTTATAAACCCTTCACTATGACGCGCCGCGCATGCGCAGAACGTTCTTACACGCTCCGCCTGGACTGTAATCGGATTCAGGCGTTTACACGGATATTATTCTTCTGTTTAACGGGTTATTTAGAGGTTTACCCACCTCCTTCAATCGGATAGAAATTATATTCCGAATGGCCTCAATCGGACTAGACTATTCCGATTGAGGTGTTTACATGGACGTGTTCTATTCCGATTGAGCTGTTATTCGGATTATTAACGGATTATTAGGCTGCATGTAAACGTGGCTAGTGAGTGTTTACAGTGCTGTAGCACTGTGTTGTGACACTACATGTCTTTAATGACGTCCAACTTTGTGTAATTTATTTTTGTTTATGCAGGACTGTGAAGTCCTATAGGCTGTGACTGAATACAACTTCAGCACAATTGAAATTTTAGTTTTTATTTTCTTTTGCTACACATATCTGAACTGAGACACAGTAGTATGTGACTACATGTCATATTTGAGACTGCAGCTCCCTATTCTGTTACAAATCCAATTTTATGTTTTGTAGGTTCAGTATTACTGCCAATATGTGAGTGAATAAAACATCCTTACAGTTTTCTCTTGTCCCAGCAGTCCCAGCAGAAGTACATTTAGCATAAAATGTGTTCACCATTTTAATTGTAACATTTCACTTAATAATCCTTATTTTCTTTAACATTTACAATTAATTTTTTTTTTTTTATTAATCACGATTAAAGTTTTTAATTGTTTGACAGCCCTAATTTGCAGTAATTTTTTCATGGTATTTACCTCAAGATTTGATCAGGCATTTTGGATGTTAAATTCATTCTAAGTTTATTGAGGATGCTATACAGCTTTCTCTGTCTTTTTAAAATCTTCTACAGCTCAGCAGCCTCCTAGTAATTATTTGAAAGCTGTGAAGTTGCACAGTACTAACATACTGAATTCATTTTATATATTTGCCTAAAATTAATTTTGTTTTGTTTTTACTGCTGTAGATGTTTTTTTTTTATTATTGTTTATTCTAAACAAGCCCTATATTACTTTAAAGCACTGCCATCTCTTTCATCTGCCAGTTTCTACACAGGGTCCTACCATATCGCCAATGAGTAGAATGCCATCAGATGATGCCAACGTGATCACAGTTCACGACTCTGGCCGGAACTGGACCGAGGAAGAGGTGGCAGCATTGCTCAACATCTGGGCGGAGGAGGGGATCCAGCAGCAGCTGCAGGTTTCAACCCGAAACAAAGATGTGTTTGTGCAAATATCTCGCCGGCTGCTTCAGCAGGGGGTGGAAAGAGACTGGAAGCAGTGTCGCACCAAATACAAAAACCTGAAATATCTTTACCGTTCTCTACAGAGAGGCAAAGCTGACATCGGGGACACTCGCCGCATCATGAAGTTTTACGAACAGCTAGACAGCATTCTGTCCAGGCCCATCAGAGGCCTCTACAGGACTGCAGGGATGTTCAGCCCTCCCATGTTTGAAGAGCATTCCTTTGGTGAAACACCTGCACAGGAGGACTGTGACGTCATTGCTGTTGGATATGATCAGCAGGCCATAGATGATGCCATTTTGAGAGGGTCTCCTGGCATCACCACCCGGGCGGCCCAAAATCGGGCCAAAACAGATACCAATTTGAGAAGGTTAGAGGAGGACACTGATGCGGAATATGAGACAGGAGCTCCGGTGGATGGCATGTTGGTGAGGTCAAATGACATCGCACAGGCAAGATATGGAGAGCAGCCTTTGTGTAGTCACTCGGTCACAGCTGGAACATACGACAGACGTCAGGAATACAAAGTAAACAAAGGTAACACAATGAATTCATTCACTGCATCACTTTTAAAATCCCATTCAGATTTGCGTAATAAATTGATTATGTGGATGTGTCTGTGTGCAGATGACACAGAGACGACGTTCATGGAGAAGGAGCATGCAGCGTCAAGCAGACGAAGAAAGAGGAAGGCCACAGATGAAGGTTCTTCGTTTTTCTCAGTTCATTAAAAGGAGATCGTCTTTCATTTAAAACATTAGATTGGAACAAAATGCTGAATGGGCCTAATGACTGGCGGTGTGATTGAGCCTTATGACCGCAGTTTTAATAGAATCAACTTGAGGAGAGCATGGAGTGCACGTGAAAAAGATTTAAAGGTCCTGTAAGGTCACAGACTAACAGAGCAGAACAAAAATTTAGAAAGAATATGAGTACAAAAATGGTCCTAGCCAGTTAGAGAAAAGATTCTTTTTTTTTTGATGATGATGATGATTTCATAAAAAATAATTCAGACTGTTCTAGTGTGTGTCAGGCTGACAAAGAACACGGCAGTAAATGCAAAATATAATGAATGCATGTGAAAGGTCCTGAGCAACTCTTCTATTTGTCAGGCTTATTTGCAAAAAAAGTATATGCTTGAATCTTCACAGTAGGAGTGGCCAATATGATATCATTACATCACAGTAAGCTTTTCTGAGCATACTGTGGGCCTCATCAGTACCTATAGAAAACTTATCAAATACAGACCATCTACAGGTCTTTGTACATGAAGTACATGCAACACCCACCAACAATATGGTCCCTTTAACTGGACGTAGCATAAAACACTTCATTAAAAAATCTCATAGATTTTGATATCAGTTTAAATCATAGCTCTGCAGCTTTGCCAGTGAACCGTTGCAATTTTTTCAAAACTCAGAAATGCTACATATAATCAAATGTATCATGTACTTGTGATGTTACATTCTTGCCATATTGCCCACCCTTATGGATTTGCGGACTACAGATTTGCTGACTTGGATTATGATTCTTGTCCTGTGTTTACAGATTACAGTCTGGCCTTTAAAAGGTTTCATCAGAGCTTGGATGATGGAGACAGCAGCACAGATTGGTCTGAGAACATTGACTATCAGTGCAAAGAAGAGCAGGATCCATACATCCCAATAATGGAAATCACCTCTGTGTGTTCAATGGCCTCCAACACACCAGCATCTGAAAACCTGGTGAGTTGGCAGAACTTTATCCTCATAAATGAGATTTCAGTACTGCAGTAGAGGGCAACAGTTTAAACTGATAGAGCTGCATATGTAAAGGGGGGTCCCGACTCCCCCAACTCTTTGCTCATGCCTAGACACAGGTGTCGGGAGATTTCTGGCAACTTTCTGAACACTCTCCCCAAAATAACTGTCTCAGTTCATGGCTGCGACCACATTCAAGACAGGCTGACTTCACTTAAACCACTGTTGTGTAAAAGCCTTTGAAGAGTCTCATGGAGACCCGAGGATAGCTAACTGCAAAACAGTCGCTTCAGCTCGAGTTTCTGAAATCCTTGAGAAAGGGAGGAAAACATGATAATTAACGACACCTTCGTCACCGCTCTCTGTTCAACTTAAAATACATTTAATAAAGTGGCATAAAGTCAGCTCCCTTAAAGTTTTCGTTCAGTCCGTAGCCGTAGATGCACGTACACCAAGCACCTTACCTATGTTGTAAAGCTACCAGACCCAGCGTCAGGATCTGCGCCACTTCCAGCTGTGTTGGCCACTCTCCTGCTGCCACACAGCCGAAAACGCCGCACTCCTCTCCGATACCGGACTCTTCAAACTCCATGCCCGCAGTAAAAGTCTGGCTGAGCCCTCTGTCGGATTTCTCTCCTGCGGTCGCGCCCCCACGCTGTCTCAAAATCGCTCGGTCCGAGCACGTGCTGCTGCACGACGCGGCTTGACACCGGCCTGTACCAACTGAAACGGAGGGGTGCTCCTCCGGACTCCACAGACTCTCCAAAACTACACTATTTGAGTAGCGAAGCAAGCTCAATTGTAGTTTAGCGGGAAAATATTTTAACTACAAGTTAAATCGAAAGCGCATAGCTGGTCAGAAGTGGTTGAAGATTATATACGAGCTTTGCGCTATCTAACTTCAAAGCAGTTGGAGACACTGGTTAGCTGAATCTGTGGGGAAGAAAAAAAGATTGGCTTATTTGCTGAAAAGAAAAGACAAACGATTTTCCCCACGTGGTGAAGATGGCGGCGTGGTTCTGATTGGTTTTTATAAATCAGCAGAGTGTCGTAATCGTGTCCTCAGTAGGTGAAAAAGTGTTGGCTGTCCCTCTCTCTCTCTCTCTCTCTCTCTCTCTTCATTCCCCCAAACTTTTCTCCGCTGCTCAGACAGATCAGAGAGGTTCGTCCCCTCTCACAGCCACAGGTACTCTTATTTTTAGGAATAAGCGAACCGATAGTACTACTGTGTTTATGATTGTTAAAAGCGTCTGTTTTCTTGCAGGACATAAGAGTTTCATCCGAAATGGCGTCGACTGCAGGTACGTAAATGTTTTCTTGCAGCTTCATCATGTTGACCCGTTTTTTGCTCTCCGCGCTTTGTCAGTGCAGCGTGACAGAAAACGAGGCGAGTCGGGAGAGTGAAGTGAGGTGAAGGGGTTTTGTGAACTGAAACCAGGTGCAATAAACCTGAATAGCTTATGTTTTCTCTCTTTAGTTTGTTTCATCGATTTAATTCTGAATGTCACAGGCGTTTACTTCGTCTGCGTCAGGAGTTTGTTTACCGTGCTATAGAGTGCAGGGGTGGGTGATACAGCAAAATATATCACAATACTCGGGCGTTTTCTTCATACGCGATATTCACTACGATATTTCGTAACATAAAGTTTGATTGGCTGGAAAAAAAACAAGGAAAAGTTGTGCCAGAATAAAAATGCTATTAAAAACCGAATGCAGTGATTTTCAGGACATTTCAGAAAACGTGTTGCATCATATCCACTTAAACAAGATTCATTATGCTGTCTTTGTCCACCCCTAGTGTCCGCACAGTTGCTATGTAAGGCAAGCCACTGATTAATGAACTTAATCCAGAGGGCTACCAAAGTTAGAATTTTGATCTTCTGTTGCTTGGCTGCCAATTTTTAGATCTGAAACTGGGCAAGAAACTGAACGAGGGCAAGACTAAGCAGATCTTTGAGCTCCTGGATGAGCCTGGTAATGTTTTGGTCCAGTCCAAAGACCAGATCACTGCTGGCAACGCGGTGCGGAAGGACCAGATGGAGGGCAAGGCCGCAATTGCGAATAAGACCACCAGCTGTGTGTTCAAGCTCCTGCAGGATGCTGGTGAGTTCTAAAAAAATTGTGTGTATAAGTGGTTCACTGTCATCATACCCACAGACGCCGTTACTGCCCATATCGTCCATAATTTACTGATCATATCATCCTAATATCATAATGATATCTTGCACTCAAGATTTACTGTCCATTACCAGCACTGGCTGACATAATGCCTCTATGGTATACTTTCATATGGATGCACTGAGTTACTGATTTTCAGAGTTAAAGGTATTGATGGATGAGCATTACATCCATTTTAACATTGTTGCATAAATGCCCTGTTACGAAGTCCTTTTCTATTTTTTATTTTCAATTTAGTTTTGAGCATTTTACTCAAGGTTCAAATTGTTCTGAAAGAACAGCTTAAAATACATAAATGAACAGTAAATAAATAGGACGTTTTCTTTCTGGTTAACATGTACAGTACTGTGTAAGATTTGCTTAGGAGTAGTTTTAAGAGAAGATAAGTCCAATCCAAATGGGTTCTGACTGGTTTCTAAGACCTTCTTTTTACATAGAGTAGCAGCACTCGGGTTATTAACTTTTTATTAATACAAACTTGGAAATCATCTGATACTTTTTTGTGATTAGAGCAATAGCTACATTCTTGTCTTTCACCTGTACTTCATAGTTTTCTGTATTATAACACAGACCTAAATGAAAAGTAACACTTAACAGAGCAATTTTAGTGAATTGGAGTAACTGCATCCCATGCGTGTAGCTCATGATGACGCTTGTGCCATGAAAATCACTTCCTTGTGACCTGTGTTTGCTTAAATTAAGCAGAACGCATGCACATCTCTGCCTGCCCATAGCTCCTCATGTTCTGTCCATTGTTGGTGTTGACCCTTTTACCAAGTTATGTGTCCAGTTATTTTGTCACAGCCACTCCTCCGTGAACTGATTTTCCAGCCGAATGCATACTTGAATAAAAGGCTGTTCTCGCCACTTAAATTTAAAATTGCTGTTAGTGTAACTTTGACAATGATTCACAATATTAGTGATACTGGTTACAGCTCTCAGAAACAAGTGTGGGACATCATTGTGCTTTTAAGTTGGTTTTTAAGAGGTTTGATTGGAGACTTGTTCAGTGATCATTGTTTGCTTTTTGTGCCGTCAGGCATTAAGACTGCATTTGTAAGGCAACATTCAGAGACGGCGTTCGTAGCAAGCCATTGTGAGATGATCCCCATTGAGTGGGTCTGCAGGCGCATTGCCACAGGATCCTTCCTCAAAAGGAACCCAGGGGTCAAAGAAGGCTACCGCTTCTCACCATTGAAGCTGGAGATGTTCTTTAAGGTAGGTCTTCACCCATGCTGTTTTAAGGTTGTCTTATGAATTGGTCATTAAGTCTAGTAATAGTTCAAAACACTGTCTCTTCTGGTTAACTGTCTGATTGACTTGTAGTTGGCAGAAAATGGTGAGCATGTTGATCAGAGAAATGAGTGACAACACTGTTACTGAGTTAAAACTCAAGCCCTGAGAACAAAGTATTGGTCAAAAAGTAACCCAGACAAATCCATTGGGTTGTCAGATAAATTTTAAAATAATTAGCATGATTTGCTGGATGATCTAGATTCAGGCATACTCTTTTAGTCAATATGACAATTGTGAGGAGAGTAACTAGTTTTTTCTCCAAATTCGTAGCAGTTCTAATCCCCCTTGCTTTCACACAGGATGATGCTAATAATGACCCGCAGTGGTCTGAGGAGCAGCTGCTGGCAGCTGGCTTTGAGCTGGCGGGAATGTCCATTGGTCGCTGCGAGGTGGACATTATGAGCAAGAGCACAGTAGCCATCTTCGAGATTCTGGAGAAGGCCTGGGCCACTCAGAACTGCACTTTGGTGGATATGAAGGTACCTTCTAACACTGGGTTTCACTTCATTGGACTAGAATGTATATGAAGCAGAATTTCATTTAATGAGAATCTTTTTTGTTAGCATATTATTAAATAACTAAATTGCAATGCAATGATGTGCATGTATTATGCATGTAGTAGTTATTTTGTTAGTGCTGAATGTTGCAATTCTTACCTTCAGATTGAGTTTGGTGTAAACGTGAGTACCAAGGAGGTTGTTCTGGCTGATGTGATTGACAACGACTCATGGAGGCTGTGGCCATCTGGAGATCGCAGCCAGCAGAAAGACAAACAGGCAAGCTTTTCACTTTACTTTTAGCTCTTTGATAACTGCAACAAGCAAGTAAGAAAGTAAAATTTGTTACAGCACTTTTCACAGACACAAGACACAAAGTGCTTTACAAAACATAACAATATAAAATGTTCAAAATGTACAAAAGATTTAAAACAAAAACAGGACTGGCAATGCCTTAGCTGCCTTGACCATTATCCAAATGCCTGCTTAAAAGGTAGGTCTTTTAGTTGCTCTTTGAAAGACTCCACAGAATCAATTGATCTTAAAAAGAGGGGCAGTGTATTCCACAATTTAGGAGCGATGACCTCAAATGCTCGATCTCCACAAGTCTTTAATCGAGAAATTGGAACAGACAGTAAATTTAAATTGCTCAACCTAAGAGAATATGCTGACACATGGATGAAGCAGATCAACCACATACATAGGAGCCTGACCATGCAATGCTCTGTAAGTAAGTGTAAGGATTTTAAACTGAATCCTATACTCAACAGGAAGCCAGTGTAACAAAACTAACAGAGGGGTAATATGAGACCGTCTGTTTGACTTGGTCAGTAACCTTGCTTCAGCATTCTGAATCACCTGCAGTCGGTCATGAGCAGACATACGAAGTGAAGAAAAAAAGAGCATTACAGTAATCAATACAAAATGAGAAATGCATGTATAAGCATCTCTAGCTCCACCCTTGAAACTACAGACCTCAATTGACCAATATTCCTTATGTGGAAAAAACAAGATCTTGTCAGTTGTTTAACATGTGTGTCAAACAACAATGACTGATCAAAAATGACACCCAGATTACACAGGCTGGAGTGGACAACAGGGGAAAGAAGACCAAGATTTTGTTTAATCATTGGGGTAACCTTTTCAAGAGCAACAATCAAGACTTCAGTCTTCTCAGCATTCAGCTGTAGAAAGTTATTTGATGTCCATTCTCTGATAGCTTTAAGACAGTCCATGAGCCTCCATAGACTATGCACCTCACTAGGTTTAAATGAGAAATGAAGCTGAATATCATCAGAAAATAAATGATAAGCAATATTAAAACTACTAATAATCTGCCCCAAAGGCAACATGTACAAAGAAAATAACAATGGCCCCAAGACCAAACCCTGCGGAACCCCACAGGATAATGGAGTTGACTCAAATTTTTTTTTGACACAAAATCTGCAGTAGTCACAGTGAAGCTTCTCTCAATGAGATGCGATTTAAACCAGTCTAGTGCTGTGCCAGATATGCCCACCCAGTCGCATAACCTATTTATCAGAATTTGGTGGTCAACAGTGTCGAACGCAGAGCTAAGGTCGAGTAAAACTAACACTGAGCAATCGCCTGCATCAGCCGACGTTAACAAATCATTAGGGACCCTCAGGAGAGCGGTCTCCGTAGAGTGCCGCTTACGAAACCCAGACTGGAAATTGTTGTGCATATTGTATTTCTCTAAAGCAGCAGTGAGTTGATTGGCCACCACCTTCTCTAAATTTTTAGCCATAAAAGGAAGTTTGTATAAAGGCCTGTAATTCTTTAGCACAGCTGGGTCTAAATTTGTTTTCTTTATTAAAGGCTGAACAAGTGTCAAGTGAACAAGCTCAAGTTGTGGCAGTATTGGCATAGGTTAGACAGGAGAGACTAAATACTTTCCATCTTTCCTCCAAGAAAAATGTACAGACTTTACATACCCTACTTTCTAACAAGTAAAGCAGAACTCGCTCTTCATGCCAACACACTCATGGTTGTCGTTGATGTTCGAATAAAACCAGATTACCTTCAATGTAATTTGACAGTCAGCCAGTCTGATTTGCACTGTGTTGTCACCTTGAGTACTGAAATTTATAACTGTAACAGTAAGTGGAGAATGCGCTGTATGTACAACAGGACCGTTCATTCGCACAGGTGTGTGTGTGTGTGTGTGTGTGTGTGTGTGCTTTCATAGTCTATGAAATCGTCCCCCAAACAATGTCAGCATATATATTCTGTAACAGCTGCAGCTATGTGCTCTCTCGAGAGTATTGCTTCAGGCCTGACTATGAGAGTCAGTTGCTGCTAGGTGCAGGCAAGTGAACCCAGTGTTCTGTATCTTCTTCTTTAGGTTTACAGAGACCTGAAAGAGGTCACACCTGAGGCCATGCAGATGGTAAAGAGGAACTTTGAGTGGGTTTCTGAGCGAGTGAAGGTATGAATGAACTTTGCAGCACTGTTAAACATTTTGTTTTATTTATTTATTTTTAATCAATTTCTTTTAACACCAGTGTGGACTGTATGTCTCACCTGTTTTGCCTCACATGCTATAATCTGGTTTTAAAAAAAAGTCGGTATAAACCAGCCATGCAGTGTGAAACTGCTGGAGTTGGGGAGTTAAATATTTACATGTATCTGACTGAAATTGCCCAATTTGCGTAGTTTGACCTGGGCTGTTAACTTTAGATAACTGTTCACTCTCAGTGAACTTGCCCCCTCTCAATCTCCAATAAAATGCATAGCTCATTTGGGTGACCATTTCAATGAACCTCAACCTTTAGCGGTGTTCACTGATTCACTCAACCAGGCATACGCTACACTGTGTTTTTAAATCCAGATATTACTCTTTCAAATAGTACTGGGTGATATACTGGTTCCTCTAGTATAGCGGTTGATATTCTTTTTGTAGTAAGTTTCCTCATAACCATTATACAAGTATGCTACAAATGTGTATAGATAACATGTACAAATAATGCACACCACACCAATCTTGGCCTACTTAGCTGAGTGGCTGAGTCAAGAATATTTCAGGCAAACTCAAATTGAAAATTAAAAATGCAGTAGTCCATTAGTCACTTCCTTTCTAGTCTGTTGCATCTGAGGTAGACTACTTTTGTTTTTGATCCAGCATAAATAAAGAAATAACCAGTATTTTGCTGTTAGCCTTAGCCCAACAAGGATGGCAGACTGATTGCCATGCTTCCTCTCAAACCGCCTGATATGTACCGAAGCCGGCAGAAGTTTTAATTATGCTGTCATATAACTTTTTTGAAATACTGCCCCCTGTTACTTTCAGCCATATACACTGCTTATATCAGTCTGTCTTGAGTATAATTATTAAGTGGTAGTGAAGCAACCTTTTTCATGTCTGTCGATGTTTGAGCTGTGCAGTGGCGCTACCTTGTGGTGTAACTGCAGTAATGCTTTTTGCTTCTAAGTAGAGTGGAATATATGGTGGAGCGTAATGTTCTTGGCTTCTTAATCATCTGCTGTATAACACAACACAGGCAACTTTGAGTTTATGATAACTGCATTTTGTGTGTGTAGCTGCTTCTGGAGACCCAGACGAGTGGAAGAGTTGTAGTGCTTATGGGCTCAACTTCTGACATGGCTCACTGTGAGAGGATCCGCAAAGCCTGCAGCTCATATGGAATCCCTTGTCATCTTAGAGTGACCTCTGCACACAAAGGGCCTGATGAGACGCTGCGCATCAAAGCTGAATATGAGGGTAAAGCCGCTTTCTGCAACACATGCATGAACGTGCATGGATGTTTGTGGTTTGTCCGCACGTCTCTCTGTTAAAGGCTGCACATTCTACATTTCTCTTGTATTTTATTTTTTTTCTCTGAGGTCCACTTGTGTTTTTGTGGATGCAACAAATGTTTCCAAAAAATCTGGGATGCTGTGCAAAATGCAAATAAAAATGTATTGCAATGGTATATAAATCATGTAAACCCTATATTTAACTGAATAGTACAAAGACAGATGTTGAAACTGAGAAATTTTATTGTTTGATTTTGATGTCAGCAACTTGTTTAAAGAAAAAAGTTGGGACGGGGGCATGTTTACCACTGTGTCGCATCACCTCTTCTTTTATCAACACTATTTTTATCAATTGTTTGGGAACTGAGGAGACCTGCTGTAGTTTTGAAGTGGATTGTATTTCTGTTCTTGCTTGAGAGAGGATTTCAGCTGATCTTGTGGTGCCTTTTGTTGAATTATGCATTTTATAAAACGCTAAAATTATTTCAGTGATGTCAGGTCTGGAATGCAGGCAGATCAGTTTAGCATCCCAAACTCTTACTACAGAGCCATGAGGTTGTAATATGTGCAGATTGGTTTGGCATCGTCTTGCTGAAGTAAGCAAGGCATTCACTGACAAAGACATTCTCAGGATGGCGGCATATGATGCCAAAATCAGTGTATGTCGTTCAGCATTGAAGTGTGCACTGATAACAAGCCGAATGGTCTTCAGCCTGGAGGACAGTGTTCGTGATTTCCAAAAAGAATTTCAAAGTTTGGTTCGTTGGGCCACAGGACACTTTTCCACTATGCCCAAATCCATCTTAAACAGGATCCAGAACGCTTATTTATGTATGGTTTCTTCTTTGTGTTTTAGAGTTTTAACTTCCTTCGTGTTTCACAACATCAATAGTCTTTGTTTGCCCCTGTTTTAGATTTTTTTGAACATCAAATTCAACATCAGCATATATTCTCTAAAAACAAAAACAATACAATTTCTCAATTTCAACATTTAATATGTTGTCTCTGTACTATTTTCAGTTAAACATAGGATTTAAATGTTTTGCCCATCAATGCATTCTGGTTTTGTTTACATTTAGCACAGCATCCCAACTTTTCTGGAAATGGGGTTGTTCGAAAAATAGCAATGATTTTTACATGACCGTTTTCCAAACCGTCTTTATTCCATAGATTTGAACAGACTGTTTGTTATGTAAGTCTGAAAGAAACAATATGTAAAGTGGCTGTCCATATAGCTGTAGACAGAGTGGGTGGGGTAAATATGTTGTTGGTCAATAGGTGGTTACATGTAAAAATGTATTTCCTTGTTATGAAAACTTCAAAATGTTTTGTTATGGACTGTAAGGTACACTTTGAAACTTCAGCACTGTTTACATGCTATATCAAACTATTTAGAAATTGGACAGGTGTTTTTTTTTTGTTTGTTTTTTTTAAATGGATATTTTTTTTATTTTGAGCAGAAAGTAAGTGTAACCATCTTCCATGTACTGCCCAGTCCAGTGAGTATATAAACAGGCTTTAAGACACTTAAATGGCTAATTCATGCTAATGAATCTCCCCAGGCGATGGAGTCCCCACCATTTTTGTAGCAGTTGCAGGGAGGAGTAATGGTTTGGGTCCAGTGATGTCAGGAAACACTGCTTATCCTGTTATTAACTGTCCACCAGTTACCTCTGATTGGGGTGCTCAGGATATCTGGTCATCTCTTCGCATGCCCAGTGGTAAGGGTTTGTGTTTTTCAAGATTCTGTATGTTTGTGCTGGATTTGTAGTTACCTGTGGAGGTTCTGTAAAGTAGTCTATGTGATATGAATGATCCATTCCTACAGGTCTGGGGTGCTCCACGGTTCTTTCTCCAGATGCTGCTGCCCAACATGCTGCTCAAATCCTGGGTCTGACTGACCACCTGATCTGGGCCAAACTGCGTGCCTCCATGCTCAACACCTGGGTCTCCCTAAAGCAAGCGGACAAGAAGCTACAGCAATGCAGCCTCTAACCAAACTGTACTTGAGTTTACTCTCAGCCATTCCAGATGTTTAACTATTCCATCACTCCTCTGTACTCACAGCTATCATTTTTACTGTTGATGGAAGCTTGTGAACTAATTTAGTGCCTTTGTTTGCAGGAACAATTTCTCATCCATAAATGCCAAGAATAAATAGATTCATAGAAAACATTTGTGAGTCTTTGCTTTACATAAAGAAATTAAAAAGGACAAATATTATACACTGCTCAAAAAGATAAAGGGAACACAAACAACACACTAGAACTCCAAGTAAATCAAACTTCTGTGAAATCAAACTGTCCATTTAGGAAGCAACACTGATTGTCAATCAATTTCACAGCTGTTGTGCAAATGGAATAGACAACAGATGGAAATCATTGGCAAATAGCAAGACCCACTCAATAAAGTTCTGGTTCTGCAGGTGGGGACCACAGACCACTTCTCAGTACCAATGCTTTCTGGCTGATGTTTTGGTCACTTTTGACAGACCATACCACTCATCCCCCTCCCCCTCCTGATAGCCTGCCCCCCTCTTGTGACAGCCTATCTCACACCTTCATCCCTCCCCCACCCACCACCTCTACAGTGTGTCTCACTGATGACCAGGTGAGAAGACAACTGAAGAGACTCCACACAAACAAGGCTGCAGGCCCTGATGAGGTTCCACCCTGGGTGCTTAAAGCCTCTGCTGCCCAGCTTTGTGGAGTTCTTCAACTTGAGCCTGAGTCTCCAGAGGGTCCCCATGATGTGGAAGACATCCTGCATTGTTCCTGTCCCAAAGACGCCACGACCCAGTGACGCCAAGGACTGCAGGCCAGTGGTACTGACGTCTCGTCATGAAGACCATGGAGAGGCTCGTCTTGGATCAGCTCCGACCCATAGTCCAGCCTTTTCTAGATCCCCTCCAGTTTGCCTATCAGCCCCGCCTGGGAGTTGAAGACGCCATCATCTACCTGCTCAACCGAGTTTATGCTCACCTGGATAAGCCAGCCAGCTCTGTGAGGGTCATGTTTTTTGACTTCTCCAGCGCATTTAACACCGTCTTGCCCGCTCTTCTGGGTGACAAGCTCACAGTGATGCAGGTAGATGCCTCCCTTGTGTCCTGGATTGTTGACTACCTGACTGGCAGACCACAGTATGTACGCCTGCAGCACTGTGTGTCAGACAGAGTGGTCAGCAACACTGGAGTTCCACAAGGAACTGTCCTCTCTCCCTTCCTCTTCACCCTCTACACCACGGACTTCAGCTACTGCACAGAGACTTGCCACCTTCAGAAGTTTTCTAATGACTCTGCAATAGTTGGATGTATCAACAAGGGTAAAGAGGATTAGTACAGGGCGACGGTGAAGGACTTTGTAGCATGGTGCGAGCGGAACCACCTGCAGCTCAATGTGACAAAGACAAAGGAACTGGTGGTGGACCTGAGGAGGGACAAGGCATCGGTGACCCCTGTGTCCATCAGCGAGGTCAATGTGGACACTGTGAATGATTACAAATATCTGGGTGTGTATATTGACAAACTGGACTGGGCTAAGAACACTGACGCCCTCTACAGGAAGGGCCAAAGTCGTCTCTATTTTCTGAGGCGCCTGAGGTCCTTTAACATCTGCCGGACTATGCTCAGGCTCTTCTATGAGTCTGTGGAGGCGAGTGCTATCCTCTATGCTGTTGCATGCTGGGGGAGCTGGCTGAGGGTGGCAGATGCCAACAGACTCAGCAAACTGATCCGCAAGGCCGGTGATGTTGTGGGTGTGGAGCTGGACTCGCTGACGGCAGTGTCGGAGAGGAGGACACTGTCTAAACTGCGGGCCATTATGAACAATGGCTCCCACCCACTCTACGACACGGTGATGAGATACAAGAGCTCATTCAGCTCAAGACTCACTCTACCTGCAATAATAACAATTGTGTGTGCAATAACTCAGAGGGACACTATCCATCCATCCATCCATCCATTTTTTAAGCCGCTTCTCCGTCAGGGTAGCGGGGGGGAGCTGGAGCCCATCCCAGCAGTCTTCGGGCGGAAGGCAGGATACACCCTGGCCAGTAGAGGGACACTAACTTAATTTAAATAATTTAAATAATTGTAACTGCTTACCTGATGTTTCATATTACTATCACAATCACCGCCACCTTACTATATTCTTAAGTACTTAAATCTGGTGTACATACTGTAAATTCTCTATATTGTCTTAAATTATTAGTAAAGTGTTTATTTTTACATAAATGGCTGCAACTGTAACAACTGCAATTTCCCCCTGGGATCAATAAAGGAATCTGAATCTGAATCTGAACAACCCAGCAGCAGGACCGCTACCTACACCTTTGTGCAAGGAGGGACAGGAGGAGCACTGCCAGAGCCCTGCAAAATGACCTCCAGCAGGCCAAAAATGTGCATGTGTCTGCACAAACGTTTAGAAACTAACTCCAGGAGGATGGTATGAGGGCCCGACGTCCACAGATGGGGGTTGTGCTCACAGCCCAACACCGTGCAGGACGCTTGGCATTTGCCAGAGAACACCAGGATTGGCAAATTCACCACTGGCGCCCTGTGCTCTTCACAGATGAAAGCAGGTTCACACTGAGCACATGTGACAGACGTGACAGAGTCTGGAGACACCGTGGAAAGCGATCTGCTGCCTGCAACATCCTTCAGCATGACCGGTTTGGCAGTGGGTCAGTAATGGTGTGAGGTGGCATTACTTTGGAGGGCCGCACAGCCCTCCATGTGCTCACCAGAGGTAGCCTGACTGCCATTAGGTACCGAGATGAGATCCTCAGAGCCCTTGTGAGACCATATGCTGGTGTGGTTGGCCCTGGGTTCCTCCTAATGCAGGACAATGCTAGACCTCATGTGGCTGCAGTGTGTCAGCAGTTCCTGCAAGATGAAGGCATTGAAGCTATGGACTGGCCCACCCCAGACTTGAATCTGATTGATCTGGGACATCATGTCTCGCTCCATCCACCAACGCCACGTTGCACCACAGACTGTCCAGGAGTTGGCGGATGCTTTAGTCCAGGTCTGGGAGGTGATCCCTCAGGAGACCATCCGCCACCTCATCAGGAGCATGCCCAGGCGTTGTAGGGAGGTCATACAGGCACGTGGAGGCCAAACACAATACTGAGCCTCATTTTGACTTGTTTTAAGGACGTTATATCAGTTGGATCAGCCTGTAGTGTGTTTTTCCACTTTAATTTTGTGTGTGACTCCAAATCCAGGCCTCCACTGGTTAATAAATTTGATTTCCATTGATGATTTTTGTGTGATTTTGTTGTCCGCACATTCAACTTTGTACAGAACAAAGTATTCAGTGAGAACATTTCATTCATTCAGATCTAGGATGTGTTATTTGAGTGTTCCCTTTATTTTTTTGAGCAGTGTATATATATATATATATATATATATATATATATATATATATATATATATATATATTCATATTTTCAACAAGGTGCTGGAACATTCTTCAGAGATTTTGGTCCATATTGACATGATGGCATCATGCAGTTGCTGCAGATTTGTCGGCTGCACATCTATGATGCGAATCTCCTGTTGCACCACATCCCAAAGGTGCTCTATTGGATTGAGATCTGGTGACTGTGGAGGCCATTGGAGTACATTGTCATGTTCAAGAAACCAGTTTGAGATGATATGAGCTTTGTGACATGGTGCATTATCCTGCTGAAGGTAGCCATCAGAAGGTGGGTACACTGTGGTCATAAAGGGATGGTCAGCAACAATACTCAGGTAGGCTGCGGCATTTAAACAATGCTCAATTCGTACTAAGGGGCCCAAAGTTTGCCAAGAAAATATCCCCCACACCATTATACGACCACCACCAGCCTGAACCATTGATACAACACAGGATGGAGCCATGCTTTCATGTTGTTTACGTCAAATTCTGACCCCACCATCTGAATGTCGCAGCTGAAATCGAGACTCATCAGACCAGGCAACATCCTCTACAAGGAATAAATGGCATATGTGGCATCAAATATGGCCTTTTTCTGCCAAAACAAATGTATAAAATGTGCCATAACTTTTGCACAGGTCATGTTTTATGTTTTATTTTCTTGCCTATTTATTAAATTCAGCAAATAAATAGTAACTGTGCAATAAAATGTACACACGTGCAGATGTGTCTACAGTTGTCCTCTTTTATACTTTTACCAAAGCTTCTTTCAGTTGTTCGTTTGGGGGTTTTCTCCCCAAAGTCTCCTCTTCAGGAGGTGAAATGCATGCTCAGTTGGGTTATTGTCTGGTGATTGACTTGGCCAGTCTAAAACCCTTCTACTTTTTCCCCCTTTGTTGTGTTGGCAGTGTGTTTTGGGTCATTGTCATACGGCTTGATGAAGTTCCACCCAAATAGACTGAGTGCATTTCTTACTGCAGACAGTGATTTGTATCTTGAAGTATGGCCTTTATATTTTTATACTTAAAGTCGTTTTCAGATGGTGGATTGCAACACCTTCGCCCCTGCACTGTGGAGGTTGTTAATATTGTCACTGACTGTTGTTTTTTTTTTTTTCCACAGTTCTCACAATGTTCCTGTCATCAACTGCTGTTTTCCCTAGCTGGCCTGTTTGATTGTTAGTACACCAGTGTTTTCTTTGTGGGGGCTATGCCCACTGATTTTCCCTCATTTCCTTCTTTTCCCTGCTTGCTTTTCTCCCATAGACAGTACTCTGGTCTTCATGTTTGTCTGATTTAACAACAAATGTAGATTTACAGGTCCAACCCAGGGCTCAACCCAAGAACAGACATGATGCACCTAAGAAACAAGAAACACCTGTCAGTCACAGATTCCAGGTTTTTTTTTGCTCACTTGAAAAATAGGTGGGTTCAAACTAAAGGTTTTAACATGTAGATGTAAATGTACACACACACACACACCTTCTAAGCCGCTTCTCTTTCTGGGCTGTGTGGGTTGCTGGAGCATATCCCAGCTGACATTGAGCGGAAGGCAGTATACACCCAGGACAGGTCACCAGTCCATCACAGGGCGATGTTAATGTAAATAAATTTAAATATCGGAAAATAGAAGTTAAAATTGCCTTATATTCATCTTTTGATCTAAAACTTAAATGTCTTCAGTATGTGGCAAAAACAAAGGAATTTGTTTTGCTGTTCTAATATATTCAGAAGCAACATTTGTGCAAGTTTAATTTTTCACTGAACTATCGCTTTAAAGTTCCACAGTGTAATGCGAGTAGAAGGTGGAGTAGTGTGTGTTGTATGAGGTAATGATAGTGATCATGATGGCATGTCGGTTTTGCCCCACCTACACTGTAATGAGCAGAGAACCAGGAAGACTCCCTGCTCAGTTCGGAAGGAACGCTTCAGTTTACTGTGCTCTGTGTGCATGACAGAGTGAGCAGAATGGCAGAGGACAGCAGCATTTCAGTAGATCATCTTCAGTTCAGCTGTTCCATCTGCCTAGATCTACTGAAGGATCCGGTGACCACGCCCTGTGGACACAGTTTTTGTATGGTGTGTATTAATGACTTTTGGGACCATGCTACTCAGAGCGGAGTCTACAGCTGCCCTCAGTGCAGAGAGGCTTTCATGCCAAGACCTGTCCTGCGGAGGAACAATGTCATGGCTGAAGTGGTGGACAAGCTCAAGAGAAAAGACTTGAAAAGTCCATCTCCTGTTCAGTACAGCTCAGAGTCAGGAGACGTAGAGTGCGACATCTGCTCTGAAAGTAAAGGCAAAGCCATCAAGTCCTGTCTGGTGTGTCTGGCTTCTTTTTGTGAGACGCATCTCAAACCTCACTATGATTCACCAGCCTTTAAGAAGCACAGGCTAGTCCAGGCCTGCAGACAACTACAGGAAAAAGTCTGCTCTCGCCACGACAAGCTGATAGAGATCTACTGTCGTACAGACCAAAAATTAATTTGCTCTTTGTGTATGTTAGCTGGACATAAAGGCCATGACACAGCATCCCTTGCAGAAGAAAGAACTGAAAAACAGGTATTTGACATATTGCATCTGATGCAAGACTTGTTAAACATGTTAATAAATAAACTAACATGCTATACCGGTCAGTTATCAGTTTATATTAGTCAACACCCTTAATTCTGCCATTGTGTAATACAAGTTTGACCTACTTATTTGCTGTGTGATCAAGTGGTTGCAAGTGGTTTCTGGTCAGTTACATCATTCTCTGTATTTTGTCATTCTTTTTGTTGTTGTTGTTGTTGCTGTTCCACAGAGCCAGATGAGGCACATGCAGAGGAAATTTCAGCAGCGAATCCAAGAGAAAGAGAAAAAAGTGCAGGACCTCAAACAGGCTATGTATAACCTAAAGGTGAGCACTGATCTCTGATGAGAGCTGCTGGAACTATAAGGAATGTAAGGTGACATTAAAGTGATAGTACAGCAGAAAATCTGACATCCACACTTTTAGCCTTACCCCAAATAGAGTTGATCAGCTAAGACCTGTTTGGTGTCTGAAGTTTGCTTTTCTTAGTTTTTCACCGGAACTACAAGGCTAACATAGCTATAAAGTATGGACATGTATACTCGATTAGTTAGTGTCATGCAAGCTGCATTCCTCATACAGTTGCCTCACATCATGTTGAGTTGGTAAGTAATCACCTGCTTATACGGTTTCGGGCTTCAAGATGCTATTACTGTTTTTAGCTATTCAATGTACTTTGTCTATTTAATGTCATACAGTGTCAGAAACCACTTCCCATTGCTGTCCCAAGAAAGAGTGTCTCTATTTTTTCCATTTTTATGTTTCTGCATTATTTCAACATAGCAGCTGTCTTTTAAATTGTGTGAAAATATCATGGTGGTCAGAGGATCAATAGAAATGCTCCAAAACAACTTGGAATAAAATCTCTTTATGTTAACTTGCATTTAAAGTTAATAATGTTTTTGCCTTCTTCTGTAAAGTTTCAGTTTTGGAGATACTTTTTAAAAAATAAATAAGTCTTTTTTTCTAAATGCATGGGTACCACTTTACCACGGTGATCCTAATGTGTAGCCACTGCCTTATTAAGCCATGTTCCACTGCCTTACTAAGTCACGGCCACAGTTTAACTATAGTAACTTAAATATCTTATTCACACACTTTAATAACTTACCACAACTTAGTATAGACTCAATATACAAGTATAATATAATACAAGTATAATATACAAATATATCGTTCCTACACCTTACTAAGTCGTGGCCACAACTAACTCGTTTCCACCCTTTACTAAGTCATGGCCACAGCTTAATTGGCTTACTGGTTAGAAAACTATAGCAACTGTAAGTGGTACGTAGCTTGCGTGATGCTACTTACCCTTACTTGTTAGCTACATTAGCCTCATAGCTGTAACTGGAAGTCATTCACTCTGCGGTTCCTGCAGCGTTCTGCACAAGCAGCGGTGGAGGAGAGTGAGAGAATCTTCACTGAGCTCTTCCTCTCTATTGAGCAAAAGTGTGCTGAGGTGAAGGGGCTGATCAGAGCTCAGGAGAAAACCAAGCAGGATCAAGCTGAAGGCCTGCTGGAGCAGTTGGAGCAGGAGATTGCTGACCTTAAGAGGAAACACTCTGATCTCGAGCAACTTTCAGACACTGAGGATCACATCCATTTCCTCCAGGTATGTGTCAATGGCTCTTTGTGAGGGCTAAATGTTTACACAGTCCTCTATGAGGAATCAGTCTCCTTTAAACTGCAAAACATATGAGTTGCCTGCAACCCAGCCCTACTGTAGCACACCCAACCTTAATGCCTCCAACCCTCACATAACACACAATGTTCCAACCCTAATCATGCACACCTGTTTGTCATATTCAGATGCCAATTGTTTTCACAGCAGCTGATTTTAGGATTTATGTTCTGGCCTTGATATTTGTCCCTGTAGAGCTTCCAGTCTCTCTCCTCTGCTTCCAAAGCTAAGGACTCTGCAACGGTGACTATTAGTCAACATGTCTCATTTGAAGGAGTGAGGAAGTCTCTCTCAGAGTTTAAAGACAGATTACATGAATTCTGCAAGGAGGAATTTGACAAAGTCAATCCATACGGTAAGTGTAATTGTACAATATCAGAACATTCTAGTGAACAACCCACTCACAGATCTGTACTTTATTAGAAACTTTATAAACTTCGGCTTGCAGTCATGCCGTATTTGTCCCACTACAACAAATTTTATAGTTTAACCAGGTGACAAATATCTTTTATCACAAAAGTTCATGACCACTTTCTTGGGGAACATTCATAAATGGGAGCATTGTTTTCTAATACAGTTACCCAACACCAGATATAGGTTTTAGGCCAATAGCAGCAGAAAATGCTTTGTCAGATATCAGATGGAAGAAAGTATGAAGCTGATCATATTCGGTCACAAATCTAGCCTGAAAATTGCCACAATTGCTTGTAGTGATAGAAATCATAAAGTGAAGTAAGGTAAGTCAACTATATCGCTGTTGTTGGAAGAAAACCTTGTATCATTTGAAAATGCCTATTGCCCTTTACATTGTGTGTGAATGTCATGATGAATGACTAATAGGATTGTATGTGCTTCCTTCGAAACATGTGAAGCGACACCACACCTTTTCAATCTGCTGCTAATGCAGTCACTGGACAGCTCAACATAACTGGAGGAAAACACTAACTGCCAGTTCTGTCACATCAGCTAATAGACACTCATGTTATTATTGTGTATTATTGTGCTAAGTGATGGTGAGAGGCAGGGTCTACCCACTAACAACCTCCACCCAGAGAGAGAGAGAAAGAGAGAGAGAGAGACTATATACAGTATGATCTTTTGGGCACCCAAACTCAAACTTACTAGTTTATAAGAAAAAAATACTGGCTTGGTATCATTGGCATTCAAAAAGGAAAAAGTGGTATTATGTTACTATGCTATCCAACACAACATGCACCAAACATGTCTTATGTCTCATTTAGAGGCATCACACTAATCAGAGTTAAACTGAAAATATAAAACCCTGAAAACTGAAAACTCTACAAATACAATATAACACTACAACTGTATTTAATGGTGCTTCAGCATAGTTCCACTGGGGGCCTTTATACCCCTCTAGCAGGCACTTGGCATTGAGCAATGTGATCTTAGGCTCATGTGTGGCTGCTCCAGAGCTTCCCATTCCATTCAGTGTTTTTATGTGGAGAAGCAGGGGGTACACTTTTAAACAAATTCACTAATTAGAAGGAGTGTCTGGATACTTTTGTACATAATGTGTATATACAATGAACATATTTGTCTAACTTTTTAGTAATTCCTCATGTAACTGTTGTAATATAACTTTTTTGTTTTTATATCTCAGTAGATAACGTCCAGATGTTTTTACCCTTTGAGCCAAAGACCAGAGAGGAATTTCTACAGTGTAAGTAAGAAAAAACTACAACCCCAATTCCAAAAAAGTTAGGATGCTGTATAAAATGTAAACAAAAACAGAATGCAATAATTTGCAAGTATCACAGACACATATTTTATTCACAATAGAACATGGAGCACATATCAGATGGTGAAAGTGAGACATTTTACCATTTCATAAAAAATATTAATTCATTTAGTACTTAATGGCAGCAGCACATCTCAAAAAAGTTGGGATAGGGCCATGTCTACCATTATAAGTCTATAAATGTCTTGGATGTGAGGAGACCAATTTCTGGAGTTTTGGAAGTGGACTGTTGTTCCATTCTTGTATGATGTAGAATCCTAGCTGCGCAACAGTTCTGGGTCTTCTTTGTCAGATTTTTCATTTCATGATGCACCAAAAGTTTTCTATTGGTGAAAGTTCTGGAAAGCCTGAAGCCTGAAGAAGCACTATCAGCATTGATGGTGTCTTTCCATATGTGTAAGCTACCTATACCATAGGCACTAATGCAGTCCCAGACCATCAGAGATGCAAGCTTTTGAACTGTAAGCTGATAACAAGCTGGATGGTCCCTCTCCTCTTGAGTCCGCAAGGCACCCATGGTTTCCGCCCAAAAAATGTAAATGTTGATTCATCTGACCACAGAAAAGTTTTCTATTTTGCCTCAGTCCATTTTAAATGAGCTTTGGCCAAGAGAAAATGGTGGTGTTTCTGGATCATGTTGACATAGGGCTTTAACTTGCATTTATGGACTGCTTTGATGATTTCTGGAAGTGTTCTTGAGCCCATGCAGTGATTTCCAGTACAGAATCATGCCTGTTTTCAATGCAGTGCCGCTCAAGTGCCCGAAAATCATGAGCATCCAATACTGACCGTCGGCCTTGTCCCTTTCGTACAGGGATTTCTCCAGATTCTCTGGATCTTTTGATGATATTATGTACTGTAGTTGTACAGTCATCATCATTTTTTATTTCATTTTTATTAGTACCACTTACTTTTCTAGCCTTTTGTTACCCCTGTCCCAACTTTTTTGAGATGTGTTGCTGCCATCAAGTTCTAAATGAATTGTTTCTTAATGAAATGGTAAAATGTCTCACTTTCAGCATATGATTTGTGTTCTCTGTTCTATTGTGAATAAAATATGGATCTACAAGATTTGTAAATTGCATTCTGATTTCATTTACATTTATCTGCATTTTACACACTGTCCCAACTTTTTGGAATTGGGGTTATAAATAGATTGTAACAAATTGCAAACAGAATTAGAAAAATTGACACAGAAAATCAGCAAAATATCAACTTTCCCTTCAACAAACAGACAAATGATTAATCTTTTTAGAATATGTTTGTTGTTTGTTTGTTTAGATTTTTGTCATCTTACCCTGGACCCCAATACAGCTAATGAAGCACTGTGGCTGTCTGAGAACAACAGGAAGGTGACTCGCAGCGGTAGAATAACACCGTACCCAAATCATCCGGAGAGATTCGAAGCATACGGACAGGTTCTGTGTAAGGAGAGTGTGACTGGACGCTGTTACTGGGAGGTGGAATGGAGCAGGGGCGGGTGGGTGTACATATCAGTCTCATATAAAGGGATCAGTAGGAAGGGACAAGGAAATGAATGCTGGTTTGGACACAACAATCAGTCGTGGAGTCTGGAATGCAGTTCCACTCTGTCCTTCTGGCACAACAACATTCAGACCAAGATCCCAGGCCCATCGTCCTCCAGAGTAGGAGTGTATGTAGACCACAGTGCAGGAACTCTGTCTCTCTACAGTGTCTCTGACACCATGACTCTACTACACAGAGTCCATACCACATTCACTCAGCCCCTGTGTCCTGGGTTTTGGGTCAATGTACTTGCAACTGCTAAGCTTTGTTACTCTATAGAATGACACAGACCACATACAGCACTTGTACTGTTATTCAGCAGCAAAAAACAGGGGCAGTCGTGGACTGGAGGTTAGGGATCTGGCCCTGTGACCGGAAGGTTGTCGGTTCGATCCCCAGGCAAGACACCTGCTCCCCGGGCGCCGTGGATAGGGCTGCCCACCGCTCCAGGCAAGTCTGTGCTCACTGCCCCCTAGTGTGTGTGTTCACTAGTGTGTATGTGGTGTTTCACTTCACGGATGGGTTAAATGTGGAGGTGGAATTTCCCCGGTTGTGGGATCAAAAAAAAGTGTCAAAAACAAAGACTTTCATGAAGTGTAACAGTTAATTTTAATCCATACAGGATTTAAATTAGAATAATTATTGCTGATGTTAAAGTAATAGTCACATAATATGTATTCATTGCTGTTTGCACATTAATTATTAGTGTAATTCATAATTTCATTTGGACTGTATTTATACTAACAATTTATTTGTGTGGTATGTTACAATATTACAGTCATGTTAATTTAATTACCTTTATTAATTTAATTGTCTTGCATATTATTTTAAGGTCCACTTATGATGTTTGTGTGGTTTTATATACACAGCCAAAAACAATGATAATTCACTTTTACATGATCTTTTTCCTACCTCTCTTTATCTCTTGGAATCAAACAGGCTATTTTTCTCACCGTGTCTGCTCCACAGCGCAGTGCTGGGGGGGCTTTATACCCCTCTAACTGATGCCTGGCATTGACTATGGTGACCTTATCCCCAGAGCATTCTGTTGGTCAATGCTTTTATGCAAACTCCATTGTACGCAATAAACAGCAATGGGTGCACTTTATAGTAGCTGAATTCATTCATTAAAAGGGCTGTCAGGACAGTTTTTGATAGTGTATATTTTAGTGATTTTGATTGGCTGCCCTGTATTGTGCTTAATAAAGAAGGAGAATAGGCCTAAAACATTATTCATTAATCTTGTATCTAAAATAACTCATTTGTTTTTCATAAATGAACACTTTTATTGTATACTTGTTACGATTTCTGAGTATAGAAAATCACAGTGTTAAATAAAAACAAAACCGCAATTGAAACTTAAACAAACTACGCATTCACATTTTCAGATAGGCAATGAAATTCAGACCAACTGAGTGAGATTATATCAGAAAGCAAAACACTCAATTAAACACACCTTCAGTGTAGACGTGGTGTGTAATATTTTATCTTATCAACTTGATTGATTGTAGAAAACATGAATCCATTTTGAAATTGATGCCTGCAACACATTCCAAAAAGTTGGACAGGGCAATTTTAAAACTAGGCAATTTGTATAAGGTTAAAAAAAACATCTTAAACATATACATAAATATATGTATGTATATTGTGTATTTGTATTGCTATCAACTCAGTACAGGTCAACCTGGGATTACTAATAACTGCTTTTATTAGCATTTCACACACTTCTTCTTCTAAGCCGCTACTCCTTCTGGGTTGCAGGGTGGGGGGGTGAGCTGGAGCCTGTCCCAGCTGACCGAAGGCGCATTTCACACACTGTCCAAACTTTTTTGGAATTGAGTTTGTAGGATATCAGGTCAGATGAAACAGAACTTTATTGTTATTCCAGCCATGCAGTTCAATGAAATTTTTCCAAGACCTTGGGGCAACATTTAAACAGATGATGGTGTGTAATACAGAGTTTTTTTTACAAATAGCAACATAATAGTAAAATAGCAAGGATCTAAGCAACATAAGAGTCCATAGCCTATGTTCATGATGGGTAGAATGAACATGTGAAATAACATTGTGAAATAATTTACAGGTATTAATAGTTCACAGTCAAGGGATGTAGATGATCTCCCTTATTCAAATTAGAATCTTTTTAATAAAGAATATTTTTCTTAAGAATATATTTTTGTACACCTCTGTGAATTTGTGAAGCCTGTTTGACTATTTGACAGCTAAACTAGAGACAGTCTGTAGAAGGAATGAGTTCCACCATTGGTAGAAGTCCTAGCAGTTTTAATTTCCATGAGAATTTTAAAAAGTGGGGCTTTTTCTTCAAAAAAAGAGGAAACTGTTAAAAAATGTTTCAAATGCAGAACTTTTGATAAGTGATTCCTCTTATTATCCACTTACAAACATGTAAGGAAAGTTCAGTCCAGAGCCTCTGGTTCAGGATCACTTTCCCAGTTCGTGCAGAAAGGCTCGAAGGCAAAGCTTCTATCAGAAAATATCGCCATCCAGAGGCGACACACCGTCACTTCGGCTTTTTGGGGTGGACCGGCAAACTGCCGCCTGTAGACGTCGGTATTTTATGGAAAGCCTTCGGGCTCAAAACACGTTTCCACACTATACGTGCACGTTAACACGTAGAATTTAGTCCTGATAAAGACGTTTACATGTTTTTAAAGGTCTCTGCCAACGGAAGGCCTCACATCCAGGCACACATGCATATTCATAATAAGAATTACTTCACATATTACAACCAACAACGAGCTTAAAGCGCATGCAATATTCATAATATTCATTCATATTCGGCTCTTTATCTGTTTTTGTATTGCCTTGCCTTGCGACCTTTCTTTGTTGTTGTATTAATAGGTGTGTAGATTTATGTCGTTTGTTGTATTTTAACAAATGTCCCCTTTTTGTACTGTAAATTGTGTTGACTCAATTAAAGCAGCAGCGAAATAAACAAATGAACAAACAAATAAACAAATAAATAAATAAGGGTTCTGAACTTTTTTTTTATCTACCGCAGGGTGCGATAGAGGCGATAAAAACAACAACAAACAAACAAACAAACAAAAAACTCCATTTATTCAGGCCATAGAGAAATCCAGTTTAAATCCATCTTGATCGAATTTTCCCACTCCACCTTAAATGGTGCAGCTTCAGGTACCAGAAAGTGACTGCTGCAGCATTTAAGGTGGAACGGGAAAACGTCAACGGGAAGCCAACCCTAGTTTCGTATTTCTTACTGTGTTGTGGGGGGTTTATTGTATGTTTATGTGTATTAAGATTAGAAGTGATTCACACAGTGATGGATTTGCTGATGTGTGTGAGATTTTGGTTCTAACTGAGCGCTAAACTCGGTTTTTCACGTCAGGTGCAGACTGAACGCTTTTCTGCTAATTAGCACGATCAGCCATCAAAGAAATAAAAGCTACAGAAAGCAGCCCATGCAACAGGGATTAATCTATATCTGAGGATTATAACGAAACAGATTTGGTGAAAAAAGGAGGTGTGGCCGATGTAAAACTCCGGAGACTCGTCGTCTCTCAGTACAAGTGAATGTGTTCGCGAGCGGATTTTGACCGCTCCAACATGGCGGAAGCGGAGCCGCACCGCCTCAGATAGAGAACAACAGACAGCGCGACCTCTATGGGTGACTCTGGTGACCAGGTCTCCTCCCCCACTCGTTTCAGAGAAAGTGAAACTGATAGTGCCGCGTCGCTCTCTCTCTCCCTCTCAGCGTGTGAGTGAGGCAAGATGGCAGAAGCCAGTATTTCAATAGATGAGGAACATTTCACCTGCTCCATCTGTCTGCAGCTGCTGGGGGATCCGGTGACCACTCCGTGCGGACACAGCTTCTGTATGGTGTGTATCAATGACTTCTGGGACGGTGAAAGTGTTTACAGCTGCCCTCAGTGCAGAGAGACGTTCACCCCAAGACCCATGCTGCGGAGGAACAACATCCTGGCTGAGGTGGTGAAGACGCTGCAGGAGAGCAGATCTCAGGACTCTCTCTCAGGCTGCGTGGACTTCTCTCCGTCTGAAGCCCAGGACGTGGAGTGCGACTCCTGCGTGGGTGAGAAAAAGAAGGCCGTGAAGTCTTGTCTAACCTGCCTGGCCTCGTACTGTGACACTCACCTTCAGCCCCACTATGAATCTGCTGCATTCAGGAAACACAAGCTTGTGTCAGCCTTCAGAAACCTGCAGGAGAAGACCTGCGGGCAGCACGACAAGCTGCTGGAGGTTTTCTGTCGCACTGATAAGAAAGTCATTTGCTCTCTGTGTTTGCTGGACAAGCATAAAGGCCATAACACAGTCTCTATACAGGAGGAATGGATGGAGAAAAAGGTTGGTGTTTGCTTAATATTCAGTACCACATGTAACTGTGATTGGGTGTAGTCTTCATACTGACTTCTTGGATTCAAAATTAGTGAAGAATGTCCAAAGTCCAGACCGATCAGACTGTGATACCATCACCACACTTGGTCCATTGCACCCTCACCAGCCTTGGGTCGATGATTGATATTATTGAATATTGCAATAAATGTATACGAGTAATAATAATAATAATAATACCATTATAATACATATAATGCAGCTCAAAGTGCTTCACAGACAAAAAGAGACAATAAAAATTATATAACAATAAAATTATACAAAACATAAAAGCAGCAAGAATGAGGTAATATAATACAGAATAAGCAACAGTAAAACAATCAAAAATAATAAAAGGTAAAAGAAATAATAGAAGTAAAAATAAAATAATCAACAATAATAAAAAAAACCCAACATAATAGTAGTAGTAAAGTAGTAATAATAATGTTTTATTTGTATAACACCTTTAATACATACAGTGCAGCGCAAAACCGCTTCACAGCCAAAAAGAGACAAGCATAAAAAATATATACAGAAACATGACAGCAGCAAGAATATGGTAAAATAACAAAAATTGGAACGAAGAGACAATAAAATAATGAATAATAACGAAAGGGTAAAAGGGAATAGAAATAACAGTAATAAAAGCAAAATAATAATAAATAATAAAACAATAACAGAAAAAAGGTAAAACAAAATAATTAATAATAAATGTGTAAACTATAAATTAATAAAAAACAAAGTACTGTTATTATGTATATTATTGTTCTTTCATTCTCTTTCATGTGCCCCATGTTTTGTATCTAATGCTTCATCTTTATTTAACCATTCCTTTTGTATTAATCTATTTAGTATTAATCGTTTTAATCTATAGTTTATTCAAATGAGTATAAAGGAGGAAATTAGCCCATAGACTAAAAACATTACCAGCTAATTAACTGCACATATACACTATATAGCCAAAAGTATGTGGACACCTGACTGTCACTACTATATGAGCTTTTTGGTCATCCCATTCCAAAATCATGGGCATTAATATGGAGTTGCCCCCCTTTGGCTGTAACAGTCTTTACAAGATTTTGGAGTATGTCTGTTGGAATATGTGCCCATTCAATAAAGAGAGCATTTGTGAGGTCAGGCACTGATGTTGGATGAGAAGGCCTGGCTCACAATCACTGTTCCACTTCATCCCAAAGGTGTTTAGTGGGGTTGAGATCATGGTTCTGCGCAGATCAGTGTTTATCCACATCAGACTTATTGAACAAAGTCTTTATGAGCAGTGATGTTGGAGCAGGAAAGGGTTTTCCCAAGTTGGAAGCACATCATTGTCTAAAATGTCTGTATATGCTGTAGCGTTAACATTACCCTTCACTGGGACTAAGGGGCTGATGCCAGACCCTGAAAAACTGCCCCTGATTATTATCCCTCCTCTTCTAAACTTTACTGTTGGCACCAAGCATTCCGGTAGATAGCGTTCTACTGGCATCCACCAAACCCAGATTCATTCTTCAGATTGCCAAATAGAGAAGTGTGATTCATCACTTCAGAGAATATGTTACCACTGCTCCAGAGTACAGTGGTGGTGCATTACACCACTGCAGCAGACACTGCAGCTTGGCATTGTGCAGAGTGATCTTAGGCTTGTGTGCTTCTGCTCAGCCATGGAAATCCATTTAATGAAGCTTCTAATGACACAGTTCTTCCAGTAGTTTTTAGAACTCTGTAGTGAGTGATGCGACAGAGGATAGGCAGTTTTTATGTGCTATGTGCTTCAGCACTTTGTGGCCCCACTTTGTATATTTCTGCAGAACTAGCTTGGCAGAAATTTCACTTACTGACTCCTTTTGGCAAAAGAGACATCATATGACCGGACCATGCTTCAAGTCACCAAGCTATTGGGTATGACCCATCCTACTGGAAATGGCATTGTTAGGAGCTTGATAGTACACCTGTATATCTATTATCAATTGGTGCGGCCGAAACACCCAAATTCCATATTTATGAGGGTCATTTACATGCTTTTGGCCATACTTTATACAGATTATGTAGATGTTGTTAAAAACTGCTGGGGAATATGCAAATTTAATGGAATATGGCAGTTTGACAGTTTTGTTTATGAACCAAACAAATGCAGAAAAACACTAGATTTTAACTGTGTTGCATGGGGTCTGTGCAGAAAATGGATATTATTATGAATTTTCATGTAATATTAGAAGCTAATCCAATAGGTAATTATATTATTATCAGGAACATGTAAATGCTCTGTAATACTTGTAATAACTGAACTGAACTGTTGTAGCTGTATTAAGATCATAATTATATTGTTTTTGTTATAATTCTGCAGACATGAATCATCATATTGACTTCACTATCCAAGTTTAACCCTCATTAAAGATCACATTTATTCCATCAACAGAAGCAGTTTGAAGATTTAGAGAGGAAATACCAGAACAGACTTGAAAAGAGAGAGACAATCCTGCTAGAGCTGAAGGAACTGATGGAGTCATTTAAGGTGAGCATATAAAACTGCTTTCATTTACCACAAAGCAGCTACATCTCACTAGGCCCACTCTCACTTTCTCTTTCTGATTTGAAAAAAAAAAAAAAACAAGCCAGCTTGAATAATACATATCAGTACTAATATATTACCCCACAAAGGGATGTTCAACACATTAGCATGGCTAATAAAGTGTTTTCCACAGCATTTTGAAGTATTCTTTTTCTTCCATATGCTTAATGAACAAGTTTTATTTCAAATTGTTTAGCTTTGAGAGGTAAGTTGACTTTAATTGGCTGAGAAAATATAGTCATATGTCATGTTTTGTTGATTTTTTAAATTAAAATAAGTTTTACAGCAGTGGTGTCAGCCTGGGTTCCTTCCAGGCCACAGAGGTTAGAGTTCTTTCTCATTAAACACACCTGAATCAACTCATCAGCTAGTTAGCAAGGACTTCATGAGCTGGATTCAGAAAGTTAGAAGAATGAAAGCACTAATCTCTGCAGAGCTGTGGCCCAGAGAACTCTGTTCTGCAGGGAAGAGACTTAAAAATGTCAAACATTATTCTACAAAGTTTCACGCACTTTATATTTTTTAGCTGAGTTTAAAATATTGGAAAATGTGCCATAGTTTTTGCACAGACCACATTTCATGTTTTTCTTTTTTGCACAATATATCAAATTCAGCACATAAACAGTAATTGTGCATTGAAATGTGCAGTGGTGTGTTCTCTGTAGAAGATGTGTTAACCTATTTTTATCAAGTAAACATGTCATTTGTCCAGGCCGCCCTTAGGCATTGGGCTTAATGTTTCAAAGCTACATTTACAAAGCAAAAGTGCAAGTACAAAAGCTGTTTGAGAAGCAAAACTAAAAGTGAGGAGAGGGTCTGGAGTGGTATCTTTCTTTCAGTTTGTCATGTTCTTGTTTAGAATTTATGTGACTGCATTAACATTTGTATTGAGTTAGAAGATTTTGTATGATAACTGGCCGTTGTCTCTGTTCTGGTTGTGGAATGTGGCCTTAGTTTTTAGTTGGCATCTCTCTGTACCAGAGGCTACAGATAACAACCTAAAACTATGGTATTCTCTGCTTAGACGAGAGAGGGAAAGCAACACCCATATGAACCATTAAAAGCTTATTCAGTAAGTGCAAAATCCCCCTCCGACACACAGTGTCATATTGTTTAGACAGGAGTTTTATGCTTTTTAAAAATTGTTTTTACATTTTATTTCATTTTTGATCAAGGTTTTTCATTAAAGATTTTGTACAGTGCTTTGAACTCACCCATCTCACCAACGCTCCAGACCTACATCAGTGAGGTAAAGCTAGACATATTCCAAAATTTCACAAAAGCCTAGGTACATAGTAATTTAAAACAAATAAATATTATGGGGTTACATTCTCAGTTTCCATAATTTTCACAAATGACAAGAAGGACTGCCAAATCCTATGGAATCTTTGAATAGATCTTTGGAGAGAATATCTTAGCTTCTCTTGCTTAAGATAGAGCATGACCTTATTGATCCTTTAAGAATAAATAGGGGGAAGGTGGTGCATTTATAGTTGTTTAGTTGGGCATCTGGTGGTGCAACACCAAATAATGCAATATAAGGAGAGTAGCCAATTTTAGAGTGAGTATCAAAAGTATCAAGAGTACCAAAGTGAAAAGAGTAAAAAAGAGTAAAAAAGATGTTTCTTCGTAGGTTTTTTTTTGGTAAAGAAAAAGGTTCTACATGGAACCATGGACGCTCAGCGAGTCCTTTGCATGATTAAAGGGTTCTTTGCATGATAAAAAAAGGTTCTTCAGATTGATATAAAAGGGTTCTATATAGCAGCAAAATGGGTTTTCCTATGGTTATGATGTCAAGCTTATAATAGACGAGCCCTTTTGCTGCTATGTAGAATCATCTGCAGCAAATTCTCTGACCATCTGAACAACCTTTTCATGATGAAAAGAACCCTATAATCATGCAAAAGGTTCTTGGAGTGTTAATGTTTTCATATAGAACCATTTTATTTACTAAAGAACCCTTGAAGAACCATCCTTTTAGGTATGTAGGATCTAGATTTGGTCTGACTTTACACCTAGGAAGTTGGTGTACTGCCTTGAACGAGTGCATTCTTCAAATAATTTGCAGATTTTACCTGCAGTTTGCTCATCTAAGTCCTCCTTTCACCTGTTAGGATGCTCTAAAGCTGTCATATGTAAAAGGAGAAGCTCATATATCCTACCATTAGACTGCTTGAAGTCTGTCCCACGTTTAAAAACAGAGTCTAACAAGGACATTGGAGGGTAAAGAGGAAAACAATCAGAATGTGAGGCTAAGAAGCGCTGTGATTGTAGATATCTGAAAAAATGTGATCTAGGAAGACTAAATTTAGGATTCAAAGTCATTTTCTATATAGAGGTTGTGTAATGATGAGATCTCACTCTTAGACCAGATATTAAATGTTCCATGTGATGTTAAAGGTTAAACATGTGATTTTTAGCTGTTGGGGTGGATAGCGAGGGACTGTTAAGTGTAAGGCCCAATCCCATTTGTTCTTTTTACCCCTACCCCCTCATTTTTGAGTGTCACCCTAACCCCTTGGAACTGAGTTACTGAGGTTGAAATCTTGCCCTATGAATTGGGACCCTCAACAAAAAAGCAAACAAAAAACAAAACCTTGCTTCATTATCAGGCTACTAGCGCTGCTCTATCCTGACCCATCTTCAGTTATGGCAGAGAAGGGAAAAGTTCAGCTCCTCGCTGCTCGGCTTTAGTTACATTTAGGGTATCATATGCCTTCAAAGAGGGGCTTTAAGACAATTATTTATTATCACCCACTCCTAATTCTCTGGTGATATGAAGCTGAAGTCAGATATTCACCAGCTTCTTGTTGGAATTTTCCCATCTTAAATGGTGCAGCAGTTACATTATAGTTGCCCAGGCAGAGTCAACAATCAGCAGGTGTCTAGGGGAAATGGGGGAAGGAATACAAGAGCATCTCGCTGCAGTGTTCTTCCAGAGGAATTGTTGTTCCAGCAGCAGCCTTGGCCAAGGCCAGTGCCGATTCGGGTAGCCGAAAGCAGATTTAACTGGGATTGTTTGGGCTTGGAGCGAGTAGTCGTATTCCAATTTGTACGACTGCTCTCCTAGTCCATTCTGGTCTCCAAATTGATCCATTTTCCTTTGCAAAGCCGAGAGCTTCTCCAAGATGTTAACCATGTTGCCGTTTATGGTCACAGTCTGAGTGCTGACAGCTCTGTCCACCATGTCAATCATGTCGGGCAGCTTTAAGGGGCCTTGGATAGCCATCCCCATTCCTCGAATCTCGCGATAAACCAGGGCCTAAACCAATGCCTAATCCAATCAGCAAAACTCCTGTAATCATGGTTCCGAATAGGTAGACGTCCTCAACGTCCTCCACAGAAAGAGCCGCCAGGCACACGACTCGCCACTTCTCCCAAGCGTCCATCGTGTAGCCAGCTGCAAACGTTCCGGCAAGACAGGCTGTTTCCCCCAAACCCTGACTTCTCATCAAGAAGATGGTGTCAATTGCGTTGAGAGACCATTTGATCAAATCCATTTTCCTTAGTTCAAAGAGCAGCGTGGAGAGAGACTCTCAAAAGTATAAGACAGAAGACTAGACGAGACTGGAGAAGCAAAGCAGGAGAGATAAGGGAGAAACAAATATAAAAATCTAGGTACTACATTCTTCTTAACTGTGTTGATACTTCCATGCAGAGAAAGGGATTGCAAATCCCATCGTTTGATGTCCTGTTTCAAGAAGATATCAAGGGCAGAAAGTTGGTCTTGTAAAGGTCTTTGTAATTATGTAAGATCCAGATACCCAAATACTTGAATTTCTCTTTATTAAATTTGAAGAGAGTTGAACTTAAGGAAATATTCCTGGTAGTCTCATTGATCGGCATCAGCTTACTGTTAGAAAGGTTTATTTTGTAGCGAGATAGTTTGCAGAATTTACTTATTAAGTCTAGGAATACTTGCCATAGGGTCTGACATATACAGGAGTAAGTCATCCGTGTGAAGTTTATGCTCCCAGCCTCTACTATCAATTCCTTTGATATCAATATCTTGCCATAGGGCTAGTGGTAGTGATCTAGTGGCAACTGTGAACAGGAGGGGAGACATTGGACATCTTGTACCTAACTGCAATTTAAAGTTAGCAGATAGTTTGTTATTAGCATGCACAGCAGCCACTGGGGAAGAAGATGAATTCTTAAAATAGGGTTTCAATTTTGGACCAAAACCAAACTTTTCAAGATTATGAAAGACGTTGGTTGGTGTATTATAGTGGGTAACACCTTTGCCTTCTCCGCTGCAGACTGGGGTTCAATCCCACACCTGGGCAAGCATCCTATACTATACCAATAAGAGTCCTTTGCGAAGACTCCTGACACTGCCTTCAATGACTTATGTAAAATGTAAAATTGTAAGTCACTCTGGATAAGCGCGTCTGCCAAATGCTGCAAATGTAAGCTAAACCCACTCTACCCTGTCAAAAGCTTTTTCAGCATCAGCTGATAGTAGAATCTGGAGTGATAGATAAAGATGGGTTGTAAAGCATATTTAAAAGACATATTAAAAAATAGTACTCCCTCTTGAAAAGCCAGTTTGCTCTTTGGAATTGGGGAGGGACTGAGAGGCAAGTGATTCCTGTAATGCAGAGAGAAGTGGGGCATGTCGTTCTGAAAATGTTTGAATTTATATATATATATATATATTGGTCTTAAAAGCACAGTAACAAAAACAACTTGTTTAATTCTCAAGGATAAAGAGAAGTTAAAACCTTATACTCTGTTTATATTGCTCTTGTGTTACTGCTTGCTATCTGGTGTTGACCAGAGGAAGATGGGTTCCCCTTTTGAGTCTTGGTCCCTCTTCTTTTTTTTGGGAGTTTTTCCTTGCCACTGTTGCCATAGGCAACACTCATGGGGGCTTGGACCTGTAATTTTCAGTAATGCTGCTTTATGACAATGGCTGTTTTAAAAAAGCGCTACATAAACTTTGACTTGACAAGTTGGAAAAAGGTCATTTAAAAATTAGTTATGACTATATTTGCCATATAAATGCACATCAACACCATAAATTGACCTGGACCCTCGAATGGCCTCATAATTACACACCCTTTGTCTGTCATAACAGAGCTCTGCACAGGCAGCAGTAGAGGACAGTGAGAGGATCTTCACTGAGCTCATCCTGTCCGTGGAGAAAAAGCGATCTGAGGCAACGGAGCTGATCAGAGCTCATGAAAAAGCTGAATTGGATAACGCCATGGGATTTGTGGAGCAGCTGGAGCAGGAGATTGCAGAACTTAACAGAAAACGAACTGATCTTCAGCAGCTTTCAGTCACAAAGGATTACATCCAATTAGTACAGGTTAACATCACTTCCTCCATGTAACATCATTAACATACTTAACCAATAACAGTCTGACTGTTGGCCATTAAGAACACATTGAAAATCTGGGATATTTTTCATTTAAACCTGAAAATAAACCACCGAAAGTTTTAGAATTCTGAAAAATAAAAACAAAGAAAAGTTACAACAAATAAAATGAAGAAGAAATATTCACAATTCTGTGCAGGTTTCTAGCTCACTATTCAAACGTAAGTACATCTGTGACACTAACTGTGTTAAGGTCATTTTTTTTAACCTTATCTATTGAAGCTAATTTTTGGACCACTTTTCAGTGGATTTGATCTGCTCATCAGATGCTTCTGCAGAAACTTGTGGATTTCATTGCCATTAAAGCAAAAGGGGGAAATACCAAACACTAAAAAATTCTGAAGTTCATGTTTTCATGCAATTCATAGTGCTGATCATATATTTTGTAATGAAACACCTTGTATTGAATTAGAACAGAATACAAATAGAAACACTCACTAGAGGTCTCTGACTTTTGGACCCCACTGTATGTAACTGTAAATGTATGTAGCTCAGAAAGGGTTGTGAACCACCCTAAAGTTGACTGAACCATAGTAAATACCATAGAGTAACCCTGCAGTTCACCCAGCTATATTCAGCACTATGCATTCACATCTATACCTGAGCGATGCTTAAACTGTGCTGTCTTTCTTCCTTTGTGTTAGAGATCTCAGATTCTCTGTGCTGACCTGGAAGAAGCCAATGATGCTTTAAATATAGCGCTTAATCAACAGCCAGCATTTGAGAATTTCAAGACATCTGTATTGCAGCTGAAGAAGCAACTGGAAACCTTCTTCACAGAAGAATGGAAGAAAATTTCTGAAAATGGTGAGAATACAACATGGAACATGGAAATGTGTAAATCATCATACTTTTGTAAACAGACACATGTACTGTAAAATGATTTTTGCATAATTTCACTTAATGAGCCTAACATATTTTAATTTCCATAGTGAACAACCAGATCATTTCAGAACCTGAGGCAGAAACCAGAGAGGATTTCCTCAAATGTGAGTTCTATGTGTTTTGTCAAACTACTGACGTCATCAGAATAACTGTCATGTCATAATTTTCACATATATGGCCCCAACATGAGCTAATGTAAATGAACTCTTTAACAAAAATGTGCCATATGTTCACTGAACACATATGTGAACATAAAATATGTTAAAGGGAATTTCACTGATTACAGTTTCTGATTACAAATAAATCATTAACATGTAAACGAAGTCATTCAGAATAGAGTCAGAATTGTTCTCAGCAGTGGTGGTAGGAACTAGACGTCTGAAAAGTTCAATCCCTCTAAAAGCTACGCTACAGAAAGCTGCTACATAATGTGGTTACGAATACTCCACTTGATGCCCAAAGCATTTTTTTGCATTAGTTTTGAGATCAGGTTTTGGCCTAAATGAAACACTATCCTCTGAGACAGGATTTCTTTGGATAAAGTGTCTATCATATGCTGTAAATGTGGCTTCCCCATCCCCAGCACAGCCTTCAAAAAAGGGAATTCCACTTATTTTTCAAAATGTCTGCACAATTCAATCATGTAGATGTAACCAAAGACACTCAGAGTGGTTTGATTTGAAATGGTAAGTTGTTAAAGAACTTACAGACTCTGATTTCTTTACAGTGCTGATAAGAACCAGGGGTCATAATGTGTACAGCATAAAAAAAACATTTTATTTACTATACAAAACGTCCAATGACCCTACATGTCTTCTAAGATTTTCTATGGAGTGTTGATAGTAAAATAGTGAAAACTCTGAAAACAATTCTTTGTGGATTGTTTTGCATAACAACACCTCACATGTACCTGTCCGCCATGAATGGTTTTAAAAATTGGTCAAAACCTGTCAGGCATCAGACGGCATATTGTAACCATTTCATGTTATAACTTTCTGTTATTCTGTGAAAATACTTGCATGACTGGTTTTCCTTTTACCACTCATGTGAAACATTTGACTGTGCCTATTTTCCTGGAACAGAACCCTTCACACCAGAGCATTCTGAATGACCTTTTTTTGGTTAATTTGATTGATTTATTATTGTGACCTAGATGAAGATCACATTTACATTTTGAGAGTCATTGAGTGCATTTCCATGAACTTAATATACACTTTCCGCAGTTATCTGATTTTTCAAACCGATCTAGAAATCTGATTAAGAAATCTGATAAAGAGAGCTGGATTTGAGCTCAGTAATCAGATTTCTCAGTGCATGTAAACTCGGATTTGTTCTGGATTTCTCAGTCTGCCCCATGCGCAAGAACAGATGGCGGTTCTAGAAATAAGCAAGCTGCGCTGCCATGAGATGCGGTAAAACACTTTCAGAGCGATGCTGAACCCAAACACGAAATGAAGGATATAAATATTCTTCATCTTCTAGATGGTGTATGTTTATATTTTCATGTAAAGTGGCTCGGTGTTTTAAAAAAAGCTGCAGCATGACGTTTGAGTTTTACGCTAAGTTTACGTCACGTCTTCTTCTGTTTATTGACCGGTTGCAAAGCAGAAATCTGATTGCTGTCTGACTCGTGTAGACCCGGAGTTTCCCCCAATATCTGATTACTAAAGTGCATATAAACATGTTGATCAGATTACTGACAAAATCTGATCTTCTGCAGGTATCAGATTATTAAGTAAATGCAAACATACTTATTTACACAGAAATCTCAATAATGCTCAATAGCAAACTTTTTCTCACAACTATGTTTCACAGTTACAAAAAGAATGTTAGTTTTGGACGCAGCCACATTCACAGAGAGACTTAAAGAGACTTAAAAGCTTTGAACTTTTAACCAAACCTTGTTGGTGTTCTGTCTAAAACAGTTGGGTAAAAGAGTCATAGTTTAACCTCATTGTTTAAATGTTCATTTATAGAAATATAAATGTAATATTTTCTATGAATTATGTCCAAGCTTCATCTAACTCACTTTTTATTGTTCTTTTTAATGATTCCAGATGCCCGTGAGCTGACTCTGGATCCCAACACAGTAAACTGTAATCTCCTGCTGTTGGAGTGTAACACGAAGGTGATTTGTGAAAATGAGCGTCATTTCTACCATGAACACCCTGAGAGGTTCGCCTATTGGCATCAGGTGCTCTGTAAGCAGAGCGTGTCTCTGCGCAGTTACTGGGAGGCTGAGGTAGGCGGAGCAAATGGAGTTTCCATTGCAGTGACTTCTAAAGCAATCAGAAGAAAGGGGTCTGAAGTGGAGAGCAGGTTTGGGCATAATAGCGAGTCCTGCAGATTAGTCTGCTATCCAATGAAATACAGCTTCTGGCACAATGATAAACAGATTGAAATCCCAGGCCCGACATACAAAAGAATTGGTGTCTATCTTGATGAAAAGGCAGGAACTTTATCCTTCTATGGTGTTTCCAGTGAAATGGCCCTCATTCATAAAGCCGCAGTCAAGTTCACTCAGCCCCTGTATGCTGGGTTTGGCATAGGTTCTGGATCATATGCAAAGATTTGCATTTATAGCACAAGTGGTGCCACTGGTAAGACTTCAAAGAAGAAATGAGACACTGTCCTGGCTGAAATGAGTGGTGGTGATGCATTTGGAAACATTATAGGACTGTGATCATCTGCACAAATCTTTTTGAACCATAATTTAGAGTCTCCAAGCAAAGATAAGGTTTTACTGAGCACATGAGAAAGATTAAGCATTTAACTTGTGCATTTTGTTCCCATGGGTCTGAAGATAACTGCAGGAATCTGATTATGACTGGATTTTTAAATGCATGTAAACACACTTATTGTGTCGAACCTCACCAGAGTCTGTAACGCTTCTCTGTGGGAGCAGAGCCTCCTTCGCTGCCAGCTTGCGTCATTTGTTCATCAGCTGGTACTGGATGTTGGTGTGGCGAATTTTTATGAGTATGACTAAATGAACACGGTATCAGCCCCATACCCAATACCAGCATCCCTAGTGCCAGCATTCATGTTTACTTTTTGAAAAGATAAATATTAATGAATTTGTACGCGTGCCGTTCTTTCTTTTGTTTCAGTGAAGTTTGCAGAAAGACATCATGTTAAAGACCTCAGCATGTAACGTTGCTCTGACTAGCTCTCGTGCTAGCTTTAGCATTGGCTTATCCGAAGTGGTAGCTAAAACCTCTTTCTTATTAGACTGGAAAATCTACCATCTTTACGTTGAGTGATGATTTCCTTGCTTTGATTAATGTAAACATATTAATTAAAAGAATCCTTTTATGTCTGCACTGAACATCTGTACCTTGGAAAGCCAGTTTATTTTGGAAAAATGCTTCACATCTATTTCTTTAGTTTCTTCACTTTTCCTTTTTAGTCCTGAATGTTTGTCTGTTAGAACAAGTGTTACGGGTGATACCAGGTAGCCTGTACTGAAAGTTTGATGGACATAGCAGGCGTAACTAAGGGAGGTGGGACTTTCTTGGAATTTAGTAAGTGGTGTGTAAAGCGCTGTTAGAAGAGTATTATTTCCTACCTTGATTTAATGTGGAAACATATGATGACACAACTCCAGTTACCAGAGTAGTTCTTTAACATGTGAAGGCCTTTTTTTTGTCATTATCTTTATACAATTGAGAAACTATAAATAAAAGTTGATTAAAACACCATAATGCCTTCTTGGTACTTTGTAAGGACTGATTTCATCACTGTTATAATGTGGTTATAGTTATGTGAACAAAGAGGTAATTGGTTTTGGTTAGTGGATTAGCTGAACTAAATTCAGTGGATGCGTAGCTCTGCATACTAAGGTAGGTGGATGCCCGTTCAGCTAAAGAACCTATACTGAACTAATCAAACCCATTCTTTGTATACAAATGGTTTAACTGGATCAAAAGAAGCAGTTTATACATAGGAAATGTGTGAAAATACCTTTGATTCTTGGACATTCTATGTGCCTGGACAGACAACCAAAATCCAGGCTGATTCAGGAATATGCTGGACAACTGGCAACCCTATGGTTAGGCGAAACTGAATGGGTTACTGTGTTTATAATGCCAAGTTCAAGCAAACCCTGACTATGAGTACAAGTCATACCATGTGGGTTCTTTTATTGACAGAGAAGTGTCTTTCTGGGGCAGCACGGTGGCGGAGTGAGTAACCCTGTTGCCTAACAGCAAGAAGCGCCTGGGTTCCATTCCTCGGCTGGGCAACCAGGGTCCTTTCTGTGTGGAGTCTGCATGTTCTCCCCATGTCTGTGTGGGTTTCCTCTGACAGTTCAAAGACATGCAGTCAAGCTAATTGCTCAGTTGCCCCTAGGTGTGAGTGTGTGTGAATGTATATGTCCATCCTGCAGTGGACTGGTGACCTGTCCAGGGTGTATCCTGCTTTCCACCAAATGACTGCTCCCCTGCGTCCCACAAGGATAAGCAGCTTAGAAGATGTGTGTGTTTTTCTGGTATTAAAATCAGGCCTGGATTCAGGCTACATTGTTACTTCTAAGGCTATAATAAGAGGGTTGTGTTAATTACAGTCTCAAGTCTTTATGTTAAACAAAAGAAGAGTCACTAGGTCACAATGAGAGAGTCTAGAGAAGCTGAACCACACTGGTGTGTGCTCCACACCTCACACAAACACACACCCAAAAGAAGTAAAGCCATAAAATTCCACCCCTGCATGTCAGCATCACTGACCGTTCCTGTATTTTCTTCAGTGTTCTGCTAAACAGTGTTACTGGAGCGCTGCTGTAGATCTGCATATACTGCACTGCATATTCAGACTGATCTCTTTCATGGTATTTATTTTTGCTATTTCTTAATTTTACATAGTGAACTAGACTGTACAATGTTGCCCGTTCTTTATATTTTTGTACACATAATGTTTAACATGTATGTTTCTGTATACCTGCATAGCTCTGTATGTCTGTATATATTGTACAGTGGATATTTGTTAAGTCCAAACACAGCTAATGCCCCTTTTATAAAAGGGTATGCATACTAATGCAAGCAGGGAATTGTTTTTTAATTTTAATTACTTTTTTACTAATAATCATGTATTTTTATGATTTATCTTAATTTCTGGCTTTACATTACACAACAAACCCTTCAATTTCAATAAGGATGTGTTGATGTTTTATATCCATTTTATATCCATCCAATCACTGTTTAAAGTCTGAAATCACTATTTTCAACAATATAAAACCAGTTTTACATTTACAGTGTTTGGCAGACGCTCTCATCCAGAGTGACTTACAATTTGATCTTTTTTTACATGGGTAGGCGAAGGTAATGTTAGGAGTCTTGCCCAAGGTATCTACTTGGTATAGCGTAGGGTGTTTGCCCGGGCGTGGGATTGAACTCCTTCTACAGTGTAGCTTGCACAGGTGTTGGCCACTTCACTACACTATACTAACCACAGTTTTGCTGCAGACAGCTTCAATAAATGTGAACTTCTCGTATGTGTGTGTGTGTGTGTGTTTGTGTGTTTGTGTGTGTGTGTGTGTGTGTGTGTGTGTCAGCGTGGGACAGCACAGAGCTGGTATGGTTTAGGGTTGTGTGCGGCCCCTAATTTGTACTCCAGACTGGACTCAATGCCCTCTGGTGGTTTGAAAATGAAGTGCTGCATCAGAGAAGTAAAGAACAGGAATAGCTCCATAGGAGCCAGCTGCTCACCGAGACACACCCTTTTTCCTGTGAAAAACAGAAAATAAACATTAGATAAAAAGATGATGTATTCTACTGAATTATACTGACTGTGTGCTAAGAAACTAGATCTTTCTTTACAGATGTACAGTTGTATTTGTCCATATGAGGGGCCCAGTAAAGACTTTAGGGCCTGGTTGCTATGGGCATCTCTGCACCATGGGCCCCAGTGTGACTGTCACTCCCACCTCCCACCCTCAATTAGATACCCAAGCACATACCCTCCATTTTCAGTTGTCTATCACTTAAAGGCATCTATCAGAAAATCTGGAAGAAAGACAAAGTGCACCTGCGGAAAACAGCATGAAGGCCTCTCTCCTCCTGAAGTTGCTCTCATTGTCCAGGAAGTGACCTGGATTAAAAGACAGAGGGGTCTCCCACTCTCCTTCATCAAACAGCACTGACGTCATGTCGCCAAAGACCATCGTACCCTGCAAATGGATGTTATGATGCTGAAAGCAGGCAAGGTTAACTGGGTCAGGATGAGGGCCTAGGTGTAATATTTGTTCACAAGTCTGACCTGTTGATGAAATCAAATTGAAAAATTACAAAACTGAAATATATTTTGTTAACATGACATTTTTATGTTTTGAGGAATCTGTGAATAAAGTTTTGAATTTGAAAAAAAAATGCAAATTTATATTTGGGGAATGTTTTCAATTTGCATACCACCAGAATAGGAGCACAGAGGATGCAGTCTCCATAGCACTGCACTCTGTCCTCTCACACCTGGACAATAAAAATACCTCCGTCAGGATACTGTTTGTAGACTTCAGTTCAACATTCAACGCAGTCCTCACATCACTCATCACAAAACTCGCAGACTTGGGCATTAGTTCCCTCATGTGCAACTGGTTACTGGACTTCTTGACCAACCGACCCCAACATGTCCAGTTGGACAACCACTGCTCATCCACCATCACCATAAACCACAAGGCTGTGTGATGAGTCCCTTCCTCTACTCCCTCTTCACCCATGACTGCAAGCCTGTCGATGGTTCCAATACCATCATTAAGTTTGCAGATGACATCACGGTGATTGGCCTCATCAGAAACAACGATGAGACAGCCTATAGGGAGGAGGTGGATCGTCTGGCTGAGTGGTGTGACACAAACAACCTTCTGCTCAACGCTGAGAAAACTAAGGAGCTCATTGTGGACTTCAGAAGGAATGCTGACCCACATCCACCCATCCACATCAAGGGGACAGCAGTGGAGGGTGTGAACAGCTTCAAGTTCCTTGGTGTCCACATCTCTGAGGATCTCACCTGGACGACCAGCTACTCCAAGCTGGTAAAGAAGGCTCACCACGGCCTCTTCTTTCTGAGGAGTCTGAGGATGAACCACCTGTCCTCAGACATCCTGGTGAACTTTTATCGCTGCACCATTGAGAGCATCCTGACCAACTGCATCACAGTATGGTATGGGTGCTGCTCTGCCTCAGACTGGAAGGCGCTGCAGAGGGTGGTGAAAGCTGCCCAGCGCATCATCGGTGCACCACTTCCTGCCATAGAGGACATCTACAGGAAGCGGTGTCTGAAGAGGGCTGGGAAAATCATCAAAGAACCCAGTCACCCAGCACACAGGCTCTTCACCCTCCTGCCCTCTGGGAGGCGCTACAAGATCCTCCGGACTAAGACCACCAGGTACCAGAACAGCTTCTTTCCAACAGCTGTCACACTCCTGAACTCTGCCTCCTGACATCTAAACAAATAACAATGGACTGTACCCTAACACACACCAATAACACACAGACTTAAACACCACTCAACACCACTTACCGGCACTCACATCTGTTGTATATACTGCCCATTATTGTATATACTGTGTAAACATTCTACCTGTTCATAAGTACATACTTATTCCCCTTCATATTTATAACCTGTTCATAGTACTTTATAACCCTTCATATTTATAACCTGTACATTCTTGTTTATAACCTGTATAACCCCCTTCATGTCTATACCACTCATATTATAACCTGTATATACTATACTTACTGTACATTTGTAACATACATATTTATATTTCTCCTCTCCTTGGATCACCACCTTATCGTGGTGGAGGGGTTTGCGTGCTTGAATGATCTTAGGAGCTATGTTGTCTAGAGCAAAAGCTCCTGGTAGGGTCTCCCATGGCAAACTGGTCCTAGGTGACAGGTCAGACAAAGTGTGATCCATAATAACCCCTATGAAGACACAAAAGCAGGACTTGTGTACCCTGCCCGGAACAGGGTTACCGGGGCCCCACCCTGGAGCCAGGCCTGGGGGAGGGGCTCGCCAGCGAGCGTCTGGTGGCCGGGCATTTACTCATGGTGCCCGGCCGGGCGCAGCCCGAAGGAGTTACATGAGTCCCCCCTCCCATCGACCCACCAACAATGGGAGGGGCAGTAGTAGGGGTTCGGTGCGTTGTGGATCGGGCAGTGTCCGAAGGCGTGGGCCTTGGCGTTCTGATCCTCGGTTGCTGAAACTGGCTTTTGGAACTTGGAACATTACCTCACTGGCGGGGAAAGAGCCTGAGTTGGTGCGCGAGGTTGAGAGATACCGGCTAGATATAGTCGGGCTCACCTCAACACACAGCTTGGGCTCTGGGTCCAATCTCCTTGAGAGGGGCTGGACTTTATTCTTTTCTGGAGTTGCCCATGGTGAGAGGCGGCGGGCAGGTGTGGGCTTTCTCATAGCCCCTCGACTCGGTGCCTGTATGTTGGGGTTTTCTCCGGTGGACGAGAGGGTAGCTTCCCTACGCCTTTGGGTTGGGGAACGGGTCCTCACTGTTGTCTGTGCTTATGCACCGAACAGCAGTTCAGAGTACCCAGCCGTCTTAGAGTCCTTGGGAAGGGTGCTTGAAAGTGCTCCTCCTGGAGACTCTATTGTCCTACTGGGGGACTTCAACGCTCACGTGGGCAATGACAGTGAGACCTGGAGGGGTGTGATTGGGAGGAATGGCCTCTCTGATCTGAACCTGAGTGGTGTTCAGTTTTTGGACTTCTGCACAAACCACAGTTTGTCCATCACGAACACCATGTTTGAACACAAGGATGTCCATAAGTGCACATGGCACCAGGACACCCTAGGCCGCAGTTCAATGATTGACTTTGTAGTCGTGTCATCGGACTTGCGGCCATGTGTTTTGGACACTCGGGTAAAGAGAGGAGCTGAGCTGTCAACTGATCACCACCTGGTGGTGAGGTGGATCAGGTGGTGGGGGAAGATGCCGGTCAGACCAGGCAAGCCCAAACGTATAGTGAGGGTTTGCTGGGAACGTCTAGCAGAAGAACCTGTCAGATTGATCTTCAACTCACACCTCCGTCAGAACTTTGACCAGATATCGGGGGAGGTGGGGGACATTGACTCAGAATGGGCCATGTTCCATTCCTCCATTGCTGAAGCGGCTGACTGTAGCTGTGGCCGTAAGGTAGTTGGTGCCTGTCGGGGCAGTAATCCTCGAACCCGGTGGTGGACACCCCAGGTGAGAGATGCCGTCAAGCTGAAGAAGGAGTCCTACCGGGCATGGTTGGCCTGTGGGACACCAGAGGCAGCTGGCAGGTATCGACAGGCCAAGCAATCTGCGGCTTCAGTTGTCGCCAAGGCAAAAACCCGTGTATGGGAGGAGTTTGGTGAGGCCTTGGAAATTGACTTTAAGTCGGCTCCGAAAAGATTCTGGCAAACCGTCAGGCGACTCAGAAGGGGAAAGCAGTGTGCCACTAGCACTGTATATAGTGGAGATGGTGTGCTGCTGACTTCAACTGAAGACGTCATTGGGCGGTGGAAGGAATACTTTGAGGACCTTCTCAATCCCACCGACACGTTCTCCAGTGAGGAGGCTGAATCTGGGGACATGGGAATAGGCTTGTCCATTACTGAGGCCGAAGTCGCTAAGGTAGTTAAGAAGCTCCTTGGTGGCAAGGCTCCAGGGGTGGATGAGATCCGTCCCGAGTTCCTCAAGGCTCTGGATGTTGTGGGGCTGTCTTGGCTGACACGCCTTTTCAACATTGCGTGGACATCGGGGGCGGTGCCACTGGATTGGCAGACTGGGGTGGTGGTGCCTCTTTTTAAAAAAGGGGACCGGAGGGTGTGTTCCAACTACAGGGGAATCACACTCCTCAGCCTCCCTGGCAAGGTCTATGCAGGGGTACTAGTAGAGAGTCCGGCTTATAGTCGAACCTCGGATCCAGGAGGAACAGTGCGGGTTCCGCCCTGGTCGTGGAACACTGGACCAACTCTTCACCCTCTCCAGGATTCTGGAGGGTTCATGGGAGTTTGCCCAACCAGTCCACATGTGCTTTGTGGATCTGGAGAAGGCATTCGACTGTGTTCCCCGGGGTATTCTGTGGGAGGTGCTTCGGGAGTACGGGGTACATGGCTCTTTGCTACGAGCCATTCAGGCCCTGTACAAACAAAGCTGGAGTTTGGTTCGCATAGCCGGCAGTAAGTCAGACTCAGACTGGAGGGTGTCCGGTTTGGTGGCCTCAGGGTCACATCGCTGCTGTTTGCAGATGATGTGGTCCTATTGGGGACATCAGGCCGCGAACTTCAGCTTTCGCTGGATCGGTTTGCAGCCGAGTGTGAAGCGGCTGGGATGAGAATCAGTACCTCTAAATCCGAGACCATGGTTCTCAGGCGGAAAAGGGTGGAGAGCCCTCTCTGGGTCGGGGATAGGCTCTTGCCTCAAGTGGAGGAGTTCAAGTATCTCGGGGTCTTGTTCACGAGTGATGGTACAAGGGAGCGGGAGATTGACAGGCGGATTGGTGCTGGGTCAGCAGTGATGCGGGCTCTTTACCGGTCTGTTGTGGTAAAGAAAGAGCTGAGCCATAAGGCAAGGCTCTCGATTTACCGGTCGATCTACGTTCCCACCCTCACCTATGGTCATGAGCTTTGGGTAATGACCGAAAGAATAAGATCGCGAATACAAGCGGCCGAAATGAGTTTCCTCCGCAGGGTGTCTGGACTCTCCCTTAGAGATAGGGTGAGAAGTTCAGTCATCCGGGAGGGACTCGGAGTAGAGCCGCTGCTTCTTCACGTCGCGAGGAGCCAGCTGAGGTGGTTCGGGCATCTGGTTAGGATGCCTCCTGGACGCCTCCCTCGGGAGGTGTCACAGGCGAGTCCACCTGGGAGGAGACCCCGGGGAAGACCCAGGACATGCTGGCGCGACTATATCGCCCAGCTGGCCTGGGAGCGCCTCGGAATCCCCCTTGGAGAGCTGGTGGAAGTGGCTGGGGAAAGGGAGGTCTGGGCTTCATTGCTTAGGATGCTGCCCCTGCGACCCGAACCCCGGAGAAGCGGAAGATAATGGATGGATGGATGGATATTTATATTTCTGCTAAGCACTTCTGGATGGATGCAAACTGCATTTCGTTGCTTTGTACTTGCGACATACGCAATGACAATAAAGTTGAATTCTATTCTATTCTATTCTATTATGATAAAAAGTTTCAGAATTTACAAATGACTCCAAATGCAGACAGAAAGCACATTCTAGTTTAACATGTTTATGTACACTAAAATTTGGGTTATGTGTTAGACATTGTGCTCTGCACTCCCCTAATAAACTTTCTGAATTCAGACAAGTGGTGAGCCCTTCCTTTGTACATATAAAAGAATGTGAGAGCACATCTGAGATTTATGGATGAGGCCCCAGGAAAACAACGCAATGCTGAGGTTTGCTGATTTGTCAAACAGAGAGATGCTTTAAATACCTGGCTTACATCTCAGTGCCACATGTGTATGTACATATTGAGCCCAGCCTTGGAACTAGGAGGAGTATATTCTCCTATCTGGATCTCCTATTCTCCTTCCCAGCAATCCAAGTCAAGAGGGATGATGTTTCCCATCCTCTGGATCTCATGGATAACTGTGTTTGTCCTGCATAGACTGCTGTCGTGAAGACCCCGCCACCCGATCAATCTTGGCTTGAACTTTGGCTAAATATAGAAACAGTTAGAAAGAAACAGTTTCAGAGGCAGAGAAATGTATGAAGGAGTGTCTGCTTGTGTGTTTGAGTGTGTTACATGTACCCTACACTGAAAATATTATGGAAATTTTCAGTGTGAAAACAGTAAACACCAGAATCAGGATTCTGCAGAAGAATGTAAAAAATCAACCTGCGCTCTAAAGTTTTAACTTAAAATGAGTAACCTGGCTGCCTTAAGATCTTCATATTAACACATGCTGTGTTAATATGTTTCTTACTCTATGGCATTTTCTTGATCAGGGAACTTCACAGTAAACATTGATACCATTTAGTACCATTTAGTGGCCCTGTCGTGGACTGGCAACCCATCCAGGGTGTTTCCTGCCTTCCACATAGGAGGATAAGCAACTTAGATTGTGTGTGTGTGTCTGTGTGTGTGTGCATCCAGTAGCAGTAGTAAGTAGTAAAACCAAAGTTTTTTTATTTTCCTTAGTAAATAACTCGGGGCGGCACGGTGGCGTGGTGGATAGCGCTGTCGCCTCACAGCAAGAAGGGCCGGGTGACCAGGGTCCTCTCTGTTTGCATGTTCTCCGTTCTGCGTGGGTTTCCTCCGGGTTCTCCGGTTTCCTCCCACAGTCCAAAGACATGCAGTCAGGCCAACTGACATATTGACATATATTGGACATAGGGGGATAGGCTCCAGCACCCCCCCGCGACCCTGATGGAGAAGCGGCTTAGAAAAAGGATGGATGGATAGTAAATAACTTTATAAACACATGAGCTATTATTCTACAATATCACTTTTTTTTTTCTAAATACAGTTTACATCAAATTAAAGTTCATTTTAGGCCTTTATATCTTTCAAAGTCTAAAATACCAGATGGTGTGACCGTCCAGCTATAATTTAATATAAATTTCTAAAGGAAATAGTCCTTTTTGTGTTTTGATAGTGTAATGTAGGGACTGAGGCAGCTTGCAAATACGAGGTAGCTTTATTAGGGGCTGTCCAATACTCATAGTCACAGCAGGCAGAGGTCAAAACACTGGTACGCAAAAGAAGAGGCAGATCCATGCTCGAATAGTAGCAGGGGTCAAAACTCAATAAGCTCAGAATCAGGTTAGGAAGACAGAAATGCTGCAAATACTCAGTGAAAACTAAGGGGTATATAAGCAGCAGTCTTAATGTTCTTGAAATGAGCTGCAAGTGTGTAAGTGAAAAGGAGAGTGGGCAAAGCCTGAGAGAGTCCAGGTCGAAGGAGACATGACAGATTTTAAAATCATACAAATCTTCAAATGTTTTCACCCAATTCACAACCAATGTCCAATTAACGGATAACCTCAAGTGGCATGACCGACAACATTTACTGAGACATGCTCTTCAGTAAGAGTGCGCAGAATATTGCATGCAATGCCAAAGTCAGCCCCCTTTTATAAGTACAAAAACTGTAATTCTGGAGTCGGGTATGACCCCAGGACAGCCATTAAAACATGTCATTAGAAATAATCTTTATTTATTTGTTTTAAATGTGTGAAAAAAATTGAGTTCAAGGATAAAGGTTTATATGGGTGTCTAATTACAAATAATGTTACACACCTTGTTAGTGGTAAATAATGTTAAAATATCAAGATGTTTATTAACGGTTACACCAATAATGATCCTGTTTAAAAATAAGAACTGTAAATACATTATTGCAGATACAAAAATGCACATCATATCCTTTTTAACAAAAATCTTTTAAATGATCATTGAAAGCCTTGTCAATGTCCTTGACTTTGCTGATAACAAAGCAGGTGTTTTCTGGCCAGGTGTTTTGAACATGTCTTTAAGTAAATAAATTGCATTCAGGTGTAATATTCTCTAGTAATTGTTCATCTGACTTTCAGAGTATTCCATTCTCCATCATTTTAGTGTACACTGTACACTATTACCTTGCATTCAATTCATAATCAGCACATGATCCAGGCTCCATGTGAAAACGAAATCTCATAAGGCAGAATGAGATTTACAGCAGTATAAATTCAATTAGTAATATAAATGCACATCAGCCAGTCATGAGATACAGTTTGTACCCAGGCGGCAATGCAATAAATCCTGCAACGGTACAAGAACAAACAGCCAGAAAGTCAATATGCACTAACCCTGTGCCTCAGCATAATTAAACAGCAGGCTCCAGTACATGGTAGTGGCTGTGGTCTCAGTCCCAGCAACAAACAGATTCAATGTGCAAAGAAGTTTTCCATACTGAAGCCAGTGGCCTCATCATTTTTCCACTGCAAATACAAACAGGAAAATCCCTTAACTTTATTTATCTCAATATTACTATTATATATTAGATCAATGGGTAATTACATTATATAATACACACACATATATATGTATATATATATATATATATATATATATATATATATATATATATATATATATATATATATATATACCCACTGGAGTAATACATGATTCCACATAATTCGGGTAGTTCCTCTCTTTTGGCTCACCCCGTATACAATTTTCCAAAACGTCCATTTAGTACAAATTAATCGTTGTTCAGTATCAGGAAAAATACAAGGATACTTTTCCAGACCTCCAAAATTCAGTCTCAGAAGTTGGTTGCACTTTCTGCTTCTCACAATCCAAGTTATCCTAAACACATTCAATGATACTGAGGTCTGGACTCTGGAGTGGCCATTTCATTGCTAAGTACGCCAGCAGCTTTTTTGTTTCATCAGGCATAAGACAGAGTTTTCCAGCATAGCTTAGCTCTTTATCAGCCAACAGCAATAAAGCAATAATAATAATAAGAAGAACTATGGTGCCAGCTGTCAAACCTTGGCTGGTCCACAGCCTTAGTCAATAAGAAATAGCTAGAAGATGGTGCCCAATAAGAACAGCAGCATACAGCAGGATACAGTCCCATTACAAACTGCAACTATTTAGCAATGAAGGTCATTATAAATTTTCTCTAGCTGTCCTGTTCTTACAATAAAACACATCAACAAGTCTGCTCTAGGATGCTACATAAATACTGTTCCAGAGCATCCCTACAGAAAGATCAATACCTTTTCCATCTCCCCAAGGAAGCAGTCAATGCAGTCTTGTGGATATGGAGGGGTCACAGTCCATTCTGTGCTCTTCTATCTTGGCCTGGACATAGTCAGTCACCTTGCCCCACAGACAAAGTATTTTCTGATGTGGTCCAGGCACTCGGCGCATGATCCATGGAAACATGTTATACAACTAGTAACAGAAGAAGACAAGTGATGGCCTTACAGTGCACAATTCACCAACATACTAATCTTTCCTTTAGAATACTCCTGTCACAGAATGCTGACATCCAGTCTTGATCCCAGTAGGGATGAGCAATTTTAAGAAAATGTAGAATTGCATTTGTTCAACCAATAATGAAGCTGCAATTTAAATTGCGATTACTTTCAATAAATTTAGGTCTGTTTTTTTGCCCAAGATAACCAGCACATCCACTTGAACGCAGAACATAGTGTGCCAGACAGCCAGTTAGTTGAGGTTGTGTCATCATGTATACAGTACATGGGTGTTTGGTTGCTTCTGATTGGTCTCACTCATCTACAGGCAGTTCCAAAGCTGTGTGCTATTAAGTTCAATTTCCCCGCTTCAAACTTGTTAAGGCAATGTTACTGATAACATAGGCTAGAACTAAAAGTGCAGATCTTGTGATTGAAAATTGAAATTGAAAAAAAAATCACTTCTAACTTTCAAGCAGTTTAATTTATTTTGTTTAAATTTCCCATGACACACTGGAAGGTGGGGTGAGGGTTTTAGGAGGCTTTTATTGTTGTATTTCCTTATAGTATGGCCAAATGGGATGATATTTTCTAGGAGACCCTTCTTGTTGTCATTCCCTATGGTATGATCAAAAAAGCATAAGGGCTTTTTAGAAGTTTCATGCTGAGAGGAAGCTAGCAGGACAAAATAATCTCAAAATGACCACACTAGTAATTTGGCCAGACAAAATATTACCCTTGATAAAATATATCCAGACATCAAAACTAAGTCTTGCATTGAAACAGAGATCATAAACACATTATTTGACTCATTCAGATCTGGGTTTATGTACCTGGGTTTATGTACACTACTTGTGTATCCCTAGATGCTTCCCTCTGGATACACAGCCTGGTTTATCATTTTCAGCACTGTCACTGCTGTCAAACTGATCACTGAACACCAGGCCACAGGTGACACCGGAGACAGCGTTGTATATCAGGAACTAAGGATCAAAAGGTCTCCCTGGAAAGTTACCATTATATTATAGAATATGCAGTAAATCACAATGTGTGCCTGTCAATGAGTGCTACAGTTCTGGGGTAAAGCTATTTGCATGTCTGGTAGTGCTGGCTTTGATGGCCCTGAATCTTCTACATGAGGGGAGTGGCTGGAAGAGGTGACATGACATTTTTGACATGAACTACCAAAATCCCTTTTTTTAATCACACATTTGAGGCTTTTGCTAAGCATCACTTCCTCCTGAGCTACCTACTCGTTCTCAGACGGCCAGCTACAGCTACTAGGCTCTAAACCTCATTACTCATCCCTCTAGTACAAGAACTAGGAATTTATGGAGTCCTGCATGAGCAGTAATGCTGTCAGCATTTTGAAGGGAAATGTAGGGAGGACCATCATGTGGATTAGAGGATTGGAAGCATATAAAACAGAATTTCCAAGGGCACCAAAGTAGCCAAGCAACCCACATAGCATTAGGTAAACAGTAACTACAGTTATCGAATCTACATGTGGAACAATAATCAATCAGTTTATTAACACTGGAGGCACAAATGCCACAAATCACCAGCATATTAAAGTTATCTGGGTCATTATTCCTTCTGTGTGCAAATCAGGGGAATCAAAGTACTTTTTATGCTGAGCTCATGTCGCCTAGCATGCAGGCGTCTCCTACTGCAGCGTATGAATGAAGCTAAGCAAACACCTTAGTTATTGTTCTTCGCTTAGGTTTTGGATGCTTATATCTCGCCCTTCCACAGGAGTGAGATTCATCCCACCCTCAAATTAGCTGTGCCACAAGTGGTGTGGCCACAATTTACATAGGAGCCATGACTTAATGATTTCATTCCCACACCTTACTAAGTCAGGTTTGCAAGACTGCTTCTATGGTTTCCAGCAAAAATGTTCAAAACCAGTCAAAGATCAACTTTATTATTGCCACTGGTACAAAGAACCAAAAGCTTTCATGTAATTTTAAGACTCCCTATCTAGTGTCTTCTGAGAAATGCCAGGAGAAAGCAGCAATGTAAGCAATTCAAAATAAAAGGAAAGGCATTTAAACTATTTGATGTGTGCGCCGGCTATTTGCAAACTCATTAATGTTTTCAGAGTATCAATAGTAGAAAAATATTTTTAAATATTTTATATATCGCTGTTGTCTGAAGAAAACCTGTATCTCCAATTGGACAACTTTTCAGAAGAGGGAAATAACCTAGTTTTAATGTAAGCCAATGGAACCAGACTTGGTTTCAGTGGACTATATGGACTGGGAAGGGAATGTTATATTTATTAGCTTTCTTAACTTGCTACATTAAACTGTTTAAAAAAAGACAGGAAACTTTGCTTTTGAACGATATGTGCCCTTTAAAGTAAGTTCCAAAGAGTTGCTTTTCAGCTGCCTTAACTTTGCTGGTCGGTGTTACCTTGTTCATGTGAAATGGCTTCATTCAGGTAGTGGCATTCCGGGTGAATGGAGGGCTCTAGGCTTTGTTTTCTGAGTCCAAAATTCCAAAGGGTCGAGAGTGCAAACCTCCTCTGTTGCTTCCAGGCATATCCATTGGAAGCAACAAGCCCTGTGTCACAATACATTCCCAAACATTTAAATCACCTTTCCCTTTACATGCACATGTGTATGTGTGGAACACTGTTAATCACCACTGGAAATTCTACCAATGAACTTAAAAAAGACGGTTCTTCAAGGGTTCTTTAGCATAAAGGAACTGTTCTATTTAGAGCCACAAGTACTAAACACTTAAAAAGATGGTCCTTCTAGGATTTTTAATAAATGGAATGGTTCTACATAGAACCATGAGTTCTACACACTCAAAAAAGATGGTTAGTTGAGGGTTTTTCAAAAATGAAAATGGTTCTATGAACACTCAAAGAACCCTTTGCATGATTAAAGAATTCTTTGCATGGTGTAATAGTTCTTCAGATTAATGGAGAATCTGTTGTAGATGGTTCTATATACAATCTTGTTGAAAATGGTTCTTTATAGCACTAAAAAGTGATTTTCTATTGTTAAAAGTTTGGCATCATCACAATAGAAGAAGCCTTCTTGGTGCTATACAGAACAATTTTTTGGGCTCTTTGAGTGTTCATGGTTCTATATAGAACCATTTTCTTTTCTAAAGAACATGGTTTTTTTATTTCTCGCTGAAACATAAGTTTATGTGCAATAATGTGTTGCTACTGTAACACTGCAATTTCTCTGTGGGATCAATAAAGTTCTAGCTATCTATCTAAGAACCACCAAATTTAAGAGTGCGTACAGAACTATTTCATGCTTTGATCACTTTTTGTAGGGTGAAATGGTTCTCCAGACTGATAGAGAATGTCTTTATATGGCTCTGTATAGAATCTTCTACAGGCTGTGTTACCTCTGCAAACTGAAAGTGGATCCTCGTCGGGTCGATGATGTACAGGTTTCCTGAGGCAGACCCAGCGGTCCGGGAGGAAAGTTCTTTGGTGCTTTATTCCTCACATACTCGAAAAGAAGGACAAAAACACTCGCAAACACCAAAAAACTCTTGACGTCGATCCACTCGGTGAACTGCTGAATGTCTGTCATGTTTAAGACACGAACAACGCACCGCTACGAAAGCTGCAGTGGCCTATAGTCACTCTTTCACTGACCTTCTCAAGATAAGACACAGTGGTCCATATTGCTGTGAAACCCTTAGAAACCAAGAACAGTTTCCGAGCAAAGATAAAGAACAGTTATAGCTATTCTGGGTCTCCAGTTCTACATCTGATCTTCCTCCAGGTCAGTCTTTGGAGAACATATGGGGCAAAGCATCCAGGGGTGTTGGGTAGTTCTGGTGGGTAAGTGCATGTGTACATCTGTAGTGCTCAATATTAAGTCTGCCAAGTATTTTGAGCCCTGAAAGAAATGAAAGGTGTATTCTTTGTATTAAGATAAAACATAAAATAAGTAAACAGGTGTGAGAGTGTATGTTTATGCATATTATCCCATATAGCAGACAGTTTTGGGCCGATTCTAGCTTTCCTATGTGAGTGTTGATTGATTACCAGGAAGATGTTAGGCATGTGGGCCAGAATAGGGCCAAATCTTGGACAGCTTTATCTACATGTCTACATTTATGGGACAATTCTAGTAAATATTGTGGACCAATTATGTAATTGGGTCAGACTGGGACCAGATTTGGGCCATATCCTATAGTTCTACTCCCTTTACAGTGTGTGGGCCAGATCTGGGCTGAGGACCCAGCCATATACTGGGCCAGAACAAACCAAGGATGTGGCCCACAAGTGAGTCAGACAAAATAACTAACAAATAACAAATGCTAACTGGGATATTTCTGTATTTAGCATTACTGGCTTTAAATCTAGTACTTTTCCTCATTGGTTTGCCTTTTTATGTACCTACATTATTTAGAATTTTTGGCTCTTGGTACTTTTCTGTTGAAGTTTATAATCCTTTGATTTAAATTGAACTGTGTGGTCCTGGTATGTCACCATTTTAGAAATTCTGACTGGATATTTTTCATACACATCCAGTTTTTTCATGAGTCTTCCTCTTCCATGAAGTGTTTTAAGAGACTGGTTCTGCATCACATCAGAGCCATCCTCCCACCAACCTTTGATCCACACCAGTTTGCCTACAAAGCAAACACATCCACAGAAGATTCCATCACCACTGCTCTTCACACAGCACTCACACACCTGGAGCACCAGGGGAGCCATGTGACGATGCTGTTCGTAGACTGCAGCTGAGCTTTTAACACAGTCACCCCCCACAGACTGGTGACCAAACTCACAGATTTGGGACTTTCACAACCCACCTGCCTCTGGATCTAAGACTTTCTGACAGACCGCACCCAGTCTGTAAGATTGGGTCTGCATCATTCCTCCACCCTCAAACTCAGCACCGGAGCACCACAGGGGTGCGTGCTTAGCCTGCTTCTCTATGCTCTAAATACTTATGACTGTGTCCCCACCCACTCCTCCAACACCATAGTAAGGTTTGCAGAAGATACAACAGTGGTTGGAATTATCTCTGGAGGAGACGAGACCACCTACAGGGATGAAGTCCAGTTGCAGTGGTCAAGAATGTGCAGCAGAGGCTCTACTTCGTGAGAATTCTCAGGAAAAACAACCTTCAGGAGAAGCTGCTGATGTCCTACTACCGCTCCACCATTGAGAGTGTGCTGACATACTGCATCTCAACATGGTACAGCAGCTGCTCAGTGGCAGAGAGGAGAGCACTGCAGGCAGTCATAAACATGGCCCAGAAGATCATCGGCTGCCCACTGCCCTGCTTGGAGGAACTGTTCAGCACCCGCTGCCGACATCCTGAATGACACATTTCACCCGGGACATCATCTGTTCGACCTGCTGCCCTCTGGTAAACGCTTTAGGTCCATCCCATCCTGGACAGACTTAAAAACGGCTTTCACCCCAGAGCCGTACGGGAACTCAACACTTCCAAACACACACTGATAAGGACTTTCAATAGAGCTCAGTACAAGTGACTGAACACCACTTCAACTCTGTACTGGCACTGACTTCATAGGACACTGTACACTGTTCCAGTGTTCCACTCCACCTCTGCTCTCTTTATCATTCACTGCACTATTTGTTCTGGAGTGTGCAATATATATTCTTTCTGTGCAATAATTCTTAAAATGTGCAATATCTTATAACTCTATAAGCTATTCAGGAATGTGCAATAACTGCTACCTCACTTGCCTGTTGTCTGTTTAGAATATATAGTTTTATAGTCCTTTTTCTTTATATTTAAGATTTTTATACTATTTTTCATAAATCGGCACTTTATATATTTAAGCCTTATGTTTAATTATTTTGTGTGTAGAAAGTACCGTTGGACTGCTGCTCAATTTCGTTGCACACTGTGCAATGACAATAAAGGCATCTTATCTTTTACAATTACCTAATAACCTAATAACAAGAGAAATTTCAATCTTGAGGCGAAGTAAGTTCCCAGAGAACTAAGAGGATGCCATATAACAGTTTCCAAGATGCAGATCCCAGATAAAGCCTAAGCTTAGACCAAGATGTCCAATGGCCATTCACCGCTAGTGCAGTAATTTAGTCTAAGACCAAGCTTTGTCCATGTCTGGGAAACCAGCTCTAAGTGTGCCAATTGACAAAAGCACACGCTAATGGAAAAGCTGGAGATAATTCAGTCCTCCAAAACACGCGACCGTAAATACTCCTTACTCTACTCAATTTATGAAGTGACACATACTTGAACATTGATATTACTGAAGGGGAACGCCACTGATTTTTCACAATTTCTACCTCATTAAATTGCTAAGTGGTAAAAACATTCACACAGAGTGGTTCAATGTGAAAATGTTCCTTTCGTAAGAAACTTACCCAGACAGAATTGTTCACAGTGCTAGTCATAGGAACCAGATGTCTAAAGAATTTAAAGCCTCTAAAAGCTACATTACAGAAAGTTATCACACAAAAGGTTACAACGCTGCCTCAAGTCTGTTCCTTTGCTTTATTGGAGTTCTGAGACAAGCTTTTCGCCTAGAGCAGATTTTTAACATTCAGTTCATGGTGTAGGGCAGGAGTGTCAAACTCAACCACTTTTTTGTAACCACTGACCCGGAGACTGTTGTTTGGGGAAGGGGATCAGAATGCACACTATGCTGCCGTGCATGCTGGGGACCATAGTGCATCTCAGGGTGAAATGGGCTAATAAGAATAGAAAATTTAAGTATTTTCACAGGCCGACTTGGCCTTGTGTTTGACACAAAGGGTGTAGAGGTACATGCAGGTTGTTTAAAAAACAAAAACATTTACCACTATTTCACAATCATTACACATAAAACCTCAGAACATACATGCAGGTCCACTGATTATTTTGTATAATAAATAAAATGGCTATATTTGAGACATTTTAGACATTGTGACCCTTGGTTCCTATCACCACCACTGTAAGGAAATCAGTCAGTATGTTTCTCTACAATAAACCATCTCATATCAAACCACTCTAAAGGGCTTTGTGTACATCTCATTGATTAACGTACATAAAAACGTTTGAACAATTTGTGGATTTTTTTTAAGTGTCTACAATTTTCAGTGCAACACAATTCAACACAATGTTTAGGCAATACTTCCACTCTTTATTTTTATTGTGATACATAAATTAATGCTTATCTGTGGCTTTCTCCCACAGATCTCCTAAAATTATTTTAAAAGGCTTTTAAAAAATTGTGCTAATTTATTTCAAGAAGAAGTAAATAAATGGAATCAGCATCTGTTGGTTATCAAAATATCATGATGCCTCTGTTATGATACTGTCCAACATGAAACCCCAGACATGGAAAACCACAGATCTATATATGATAGGGATGATTTACCATTCCTGTTTTCACTTAACCTCTTATTCTCCAGGGTATATTTTGGTTTGTCCATCTGAATATACATGACCACATTGTAAGGCAAATTATTCTGTATCTGCATTAAATAAATGCAATTTTTTATGTAAAAGATCCCCTAAAATGAACAGAACTTGTGTTTTATGATCATACACATGCTCTTTGTATTATTTTATTAAAATAATTTTTACAGAGCAGATCACTGAAGAGACGCCATCTGTTTATAGTTTATAGCTCAGATTTGTGGAGAAATGGCTCGACTTTCAGTAGAAAACAAAAAGTTCAGCTTCTTTTATTATAAGGGTTTAAAACTACATTACCCATCTATTTGACTGGAAAGAAGAGTTAGAGCTCTCATATGACACCTCCCTTTTGAGTGTAGCTTATGAAATATGAAAGTTATAAAGAATATGACAAAGTGCATTTTGGAGCCACCAGTGGTTCCAAGGAAAACAACTGTCTCATGTTTTAAGCTACAGATTTATCAGTGACTAAAATGCAGAAACTCTAAGGATGTTGTCATTTCTACAGTTACAGAGATGCAGTGATCGATGCATGCATGCTACAAAAAAAATTAAATCCTGTGAAAAGAAAGCAAGAAAAATATTCTTTTCAGTTATATGCATGTAAGTTCAACATCTCATCGTGGGACGGCACAGAGCTGGTAGGGTTTAGGGCTGTGTGTGGCTCCTAATATGTACTCCAAAAGGGGCTCGACACCCTCTGGTGGTCTGAAAGTGAAGCGCTGAAGCAGAGCGGTGAAGAACAGGAAGAGCTCCATACGAGCCAGCTGCTCACCGAGACACACCCTCTTTCCTGGTAAAAATGTTTTATAACATCATTAACAAAAGCTACTTCAAAAAATAATGTTATAGCAAAAAATAATAATGCAATGGATGGAACACATTAACACATTTACCATAAACCTCTGGGTTCCAGTGAAATGTTTCTAAACCATCAGTCTATGCCTGCAGTTGACAGAGTTTACTTACAACTCTTTATTCAAAGTTGGCAAACTTTAAGTATTCATATAACATGTATAACCTATTATTCATAATCATTTAAGAACACAGCCATAATAAAACAAATAATAATTGTTTTTAAATAGTTTTAAAACTATTTAAGTATTGTTATTTAATAAGAATTACATTATGATCTATTCAAGAACATGGTAATAAGGTGTAAATATATGAAAAACCATAATTTATAGGGTACTTATGTTTATATACAGTATCTCACAAAAGTGAACACACCCCTCACATTTCTGCAAATATATTATTATATCTTTTCATGGGACAACACTGTAGAAATGAAACTTAGATATACCTTAAAGTAGTCAGTGTTCAGCTTGTATAGCTGTATAGATTCACTGTCCTCTGAAAAGAATTCAACACACAGCCATTAATGTCTAAACAGCTGGCAGCACAAGTGAGTACACCTCACAGTGAACATGTCCAAACTGTGACCAATTGAGTCGTTGTCCCTCCGGGGTGTCGTGTGACTCGTTAAGTGTTACAAGGTTCCAGGTGTGAATGGGGAGCAGGGCTGTTAAATTTGGTGTTTTGGGTACAATTCGCTCATACTGGCCACTGGTTATTCAACATAGCACCTCATGGCAAAGAACTCTCTAAGGATGTGAGAAACAGAATTGTTGCCCTCCACAAAGATGGCCTTGGCTATAAGAAGATTGCTAACACCCTGAAACTGAGCTATAGCATGGTGGCCAAGGTCATACAGCAGTTTTCCAGGACAGGTTCCACTCTGAACTGGCCTCGCCAGGTTCAACTAAAGTCCACGTGTTCAGCATCATATCCAGAGGTTGGCTTCAAAAAATAAATGCATGAGTGCTGCCGGCACTGAGGGAAATGTGAATTCCACCCTGTACATGTGACGTTCTGAAGCAGAGCATGATCCCCTCCCTTCGGAAACTGCACTGCATGGCAGGTTTCCAACTTGATAATGACCCCAAACACACCTCCAAGATGCCTTGCTGAAGGTAAAGGTGATATACTGGCCAAGTATGTCTCCAGACATAAACTCAATTGAGCACCTGTGGGGCATCTTCAAGCAGATGGTGGAGGAGCGCAAGGTGTCTAACATCCACCAGCTCCGTGATGTCATCCTGGAAGAGTGGACGAGAATTCCAGGAGCAACCTGTGCAGCTCTGGTGAATTCCATGCCCAAGAGGGTTCAGGCAGTGGTAGATAATAATGGTGGTCGCACAAAATATTGACACCTTGAGCACAATTTGTTCACTGTGAGGTGTACTCACTTGTGTTGCCAGCCATTTAGACATTAATGGCTGTGTGTTGAATTCTTTTCAGAGGACAATAAATCTATACGGTTATACAAGCTGTACACTGACTACTTTAAGTTATATCTAAGTTTCTATAGTGTCGTCCCATGAAAACATATAATATTTGCAGAAATGTGAGGGGTGTACTCACTTTTGTGAATTTTGATATACACATACTGTGTGTGTGTATATTATATATATGTGTGTATATGGGTGTGTGTGTGTGTGTGTGTGCTGTTATCCCACGTTTTCATGTCCTTGCTGAAACACAGTTTTAGTTTATAGGCAGAGCCTTATTTGAGCCACACCCCTGCATTTTAGAGCAGGAAGTAAGATGGCATCCCTGTATGGTGAGAAACTAGATTCCATTGTTTTGAAGGAAATGTGATCTGAAGACTGATAATTAGCATGTAACCTTAAGAACGATCAATACTGAAAGTGCCAGTGTTAATGAAATAGGGCAGTTGTGGGAAGTCTGCCTCTGTCTCTACTCCACCCATCCTGCAGTGACCACATACTCTCTCCTCTCTAGGTAAACAGAACTTTTAGTCTTGAGAATAATGTCGGGTCCACGAGTCCAAATGATGTAGAGAGCAAGACAAGGCCGAAGTCTATAATTAACAGTCTTAAGTACTACAACACTACTAGTTAAATAAAGAAAGGCTTTCGTCCTAATTGTGTTTGGCTAAACAACTCAAATTTTCTTTTATTTCAAACTGTAGGAATACACCAAGAGCATGAATACAAAAGAAAATTTACTGCACCTGCAGAAAAAGGAATGAAGGCATCTCTCCTCCTAAAGTTTCCATTAGCATCCAGGAAATGACCTGGATTAAATGACTGAGGTGTCTCCCACTCCGTTTCATCAAACAGAACAGATGTCAAGTTGCCAACCACCATTGTGCCCTGCAGAACAAAGATACCACCACTGATGACAGTCACACAGATTATTACAGCTTTGTTAAACAATACAACTGAATGAATGACAGAGGCTGACCGATATATCAGTTGATATAGATCTACATTGATTGATATTATATGATTTGTATTAACTGATATTGACAGCCCATATCAGAATCAGCGAAAATGAATGATGACTCCTGTTTCAGTTTAAGACAACAACGCAGACTGAACAGGTACATTTGAATTTCAAACCATTATGATTCAAAGAAAACAAACATGTAAAATGTATCAAAATCTAACTTTTACCATGCAAATAAAAAAAAAAAGATAAGATATTTCCCCATTGTGGGGATTTCTCAGTGTTATAGCAGTAAAGGGAGAACAAGGCACTCAAGGAAAAGAGAAGTAGTAACAAGAAGAGAATTAACAATCATGTGATTAACTTTGTTAAGTACTTAAGGTTTTTTCCAGTTTGTTACTTGTTACTATATAGACAATATATAATACTAAAAGTAAAAAATAAGATACAAATTTAAACTATCCACAAAAAAAATGACAATATAAAGAATTATAAATAAATAAAAAGCTAAGATATTTACACTGTAAGGATATTTGCCTGAAATTCACATGGAGCTTTGCACATGAGGTACCGTTTTATGCTACACATGGGATGATGAGGAGTTAACAATATAAACAATTATAAACTTCTTCTTTCGGCTGCTCCCTTTAGGGGTCGCCACAGCGGATCATCTGCCTCCATCTTGCCCTATCCACTGCCTCCTCTACTTTCACACCAACCATCTCCATGTCCACCTTCACTACATCCATAAACCTTCTCTGAGGTCTACCTCTTCTCCTTCTACCCGGCAGCTCCATCTCCAACATTCTTTGCCCAATATATCCACTATTCCTCCTCAACACATGTCCAAACCATCTCAACCTGGCCTCTCTGGCTTTATCTCCAAACTGCTCCACCTTCACTGTCCCTCTGATCTGCTCATTTCTAATCTTGTCCAGCCTCGTCACTCCCAACGGAAATCTCAGCATCTTCATCTCCGCCTCCTCCAGCTCTGCCTCCTGTCTTTTAGACAGAGCCACAGTCTCCAAACCATACATCATAGCAGGACACACTACTGTCTTATAAACCTATAAACAATTATAAACAGAAAGCAAAATAGAGACACTATAGAGATTTTTTTTAATATTGCACATGGAGTGTTGATTCTATTGCACACAAGAAAAGGTGATAAATTCACAGTATGTTCTGTAGGTGAGTGAGGTCTAAAGGGGGGTGGAGGAGGGTTCTAATGGGGCAGTGCTGGTTGTAGAGTCTAACAGCAGCAGGAAGGAAAGACCTGTGAAAGCGCTCCTTCACACACTTGGGGTGAAGCAGCCTGTCACTGAAGGAACTGCCCAGCACTGCCAGAGTCTCATGTATGGGGTGGGAGCTGTTCTCCAGCATGGATGCTAGTAATGGCTAACATCCTCCTGTCTCCCACCATCTGCACTGGGTCTAGGGGGCTTCCCAGGACAGCTCAGGACAGGCCCTCTTATTGAGTCTGTCAAGTCTCTTACAGCCTGGGGGTTGGGGTTCTTGTGCCAGTGATTGTTTTTAGGCTTTTAGGCACTGAGAAAGCCATTTTCAGTGAAGACAAGTATTGAAAAATAAGAGGTAATTAACACTAACAAAAACAAAGAACTGTAGCATCTCAAGGGCTACAATATTTATATCATTTAAAACTGTGAGATTCTGCCATTCTGCTGAGAACTGACAATCATATCACTCAGTACAGCATGGCTTAACTAAAACTACTCAAGTACAAAGTTACATGACAAAACATGAATATAAAATATCAGCTGATATCATTGTTTATAGGAATTTTTGGCCCCATTAAATCAGTATCAGTACTGGCCACAAAATATTCTTATCAGTCAAGCCTTAATGTGTATGCATGTAGATAAACGTCTGATCAAACTCACTTTTGGGATTGAGTATTCTTCTATCTGGGTGTCTTTTGTGGCAGCCCGGACTACGTTGAGCGGAAGGATGTTTCCCATCCTCTGGATCTCATGAATAACAGCGTTTGTGTAGGGGAGGTTCTCTCTGTCCATCACAGATGGCTGCCGTGCAGTACCCACCACCCGGTCAATCTCAGCCTGAACTTTGGCTAAATTTAGAAGATATAAGCTGTTTGCAAAGCAGTGCATGACCCAAAAAAGACTTTATCTATAAACATTCCTAACCAGTAGAGCTTATATATGAACTGAAATATGAAGCTAAATATGAACACAATGAATATTAGAGTAGATGGCTAGAAAAGATATTTTGCCCTGACCCTGTATCTCAGGATATTTGGTCATGTACAGCAGACCCCAGGACAAAGTTGTAGCTGTGGTCTCAGTCCCAGCAATGAAGAGATCCAATGTGCAAGAGCACAAGTTTTCCTTATCAAAACCAGCCGCCTCATCATCTTTCCACTGCAGAGAACATGTTAAAAAGCTGTGAATGAATTGAACCTAATTAGAATGAGGTACAGTGCAAACCTCTGGACATATAGAGCTGGTTTCCAGACATGGATTAAGCCTAGTCCTAGACTAAATTGCAATGCCAATGATTAATCACCACTGGAAATTTTCTTTAGATTTGAAAGAATTATAGGCCTGAGCTGGGTCTGGAAATTGATTTGGCTTGATCTGGGTCTGGGAAATTTAATTATGCTGTATTAACCTTGAGGAGGATTTTTAATCTATTTCTGCTCTGCTTGAGTTTGTACAGTGTGCCCTGTGCTGCCAGTTGAACAGAACTCCTGTTCACCACATCATCTGTTCTTCCCCTGACTGACTGTACCAGTTTGTGAAGAGTTAGTTAGCTAATACCAATTATACAGCAGCTAGTTCCAGGCATGCAAGCTGATTTTTTTTCCCACAAACACTGTATCACTCTTCTGAGATCCCATTGCTACACAACAACTTTGGCAGCTGAAGTCATTTGAATGTTTTTTACTTCTTACTTTGCCACCAACAGAAAATGGACACTCAAGATCATATTTGAGTGACAGCCGATTTGGTCACACTCTGAAGAGGAGACAACACTAAATTTCCAAACTGTCTTCAGCACTGAGAAGCTTTTCAGTTGGCAGCTGCGACAGAAGAACAGCTAAACAACCTGGAATCAGCCAGAAATGAACCCAATACCATTCGCCAAACTAAATGGGCTGGAAGAGGCTTTAGAGACTGGCTGGAACAAAACGACGCTAATATTAATCCAGCAAAAAATGACAAAACTGAGCTGAGCTTGATATTGCCGCAGTTGTACGGCTCAGTCTGTGCTTCAAAAGGCAAGGCTTACAAGAGACTGTACAGCAAGTGGGCGGAGTTTGTTACTCCAACGTAGCAACAAGCTGCCTGTTAAGGAACGAATTTGGCAGAAGGAACTGCTAATATTAAAACATTAAATGCCGCGTTCTTTATACTGTTGTATAAAAGCAATAGAACACTTGAGGTTGTGTATGCTGCAGATCATCACGGCTGTGATGATCGAAAGCGCCCAAATCACAGCTGTGATGTTACTTCGTGATAACATACTCCGTCTTGGGTTCTACTGCTTAAACGTAACACATTCAGAAACCGTGTTAAAGGTCTCATTTAATTAAATGTATGTGAAAAGGGTTCAAAAATTAACATGATCTTGGCAGGACTCTTTTTCTCAGTTAAATAACTAAATATCTGTTTGTTTGTTTTTTTTAAATGTTGGTCGCCCACAGGCTGTTTGGGTGGGTCCCATAAGAAGTAAAACATGCTCTTTTCTTTTCCGGGTTTATGGCCTCTGCTGCCTTAAAATAAAGATATCTAAAGTTTTCCGACAGTCCAAGACACACCCGAGCTTGAAGCTTCTTCAGTTATAAACTGGAGCGATGAGGCTCAGTGCACTAGATTGTACGGTTACATTATGAATTTGGGTGACATTACAGTTTATAGAGAGGAGAGAAATGATGTTGAACATGATGAAATTTCAGAAAAGAAGATGCTTAATTTGTTTGATGCAGAGTTGTTATAGTTTCAATTATTTTATTTTACTATTTCTATTTCTATTTATTTACTATTACTATTTATTTTACTTCACCAAATACTTTAGTTTTTCATTCTGATTTTTGACTTCAGTTTATTTTCAGTAAGTCTTACAGGTGCATTGATAGTTTTAGCTTAATTTTTATGTTTTGAAAGTTTTTCTTTAGTGTTTATTCAGTTTCAGGTTTTGTTTTATTTTTCAGTATATGATTTTAGTATTTATTTTTTATTTATGATAGACACTGGGATATTAGATATGTGATAAGACTGCAATAAAATTAAAACAACAGTAGGCTGAGCTTGATCCAGCTGTTCTTAAAGACAGCCAAACTTTCATTCACACACTGACACATTTTTCAGTAATTCTTTGCTGTTTTAGCATGTAATTAGTTTTTAGTAGTGGACATTATACTTTTGATTTAGTTTTCATGTTTTTGAAAAAAAGGTTTTTATTTTCATTACAATGAACAAGTACATTGTACACGTGTGTGTAGGGGGAGATGCTTTACTCTTATGGGGTGTTTGGAACCCCCTCTAGGCAAACCCTGTTAAACACTATGACATGGACAAACTTTGTGAAGTGGAAGAAAATATGAAGTAGTTATCCTAACAGTTTATTTAACAAACTATATACAGCTACGTTATGAAAAGATAACTGTTAGCTTGCGAACTGATCTTAATGTTCTTCTGTAATGATATTTACTGTTAGATATCACATTAAAATTAGTGCTAAGTACCATAATGCAGATGAAGTTTACTTACTTTGGACCTTTGCAGGTTTATAGTTTTGCTATTGAGCTATGAGTGTGGTTTTCCAGATCCAAAAAGTTTTTAGCTTTAGGAATGAAATAACCCAAGAATAGCTCAGCCAGACTGCACTGAAGTCCCTGTATATACTAATTTATAAGCTTTAGTATGTAAAAAGCCTAGGGTTTTAAGATTTAAGTAATCTTTTAAAATGGAGACACAATATTATGGATGTGTTCTAATTCTAAAATGTACTTATTTATTTACTCATTTAGGTAGTTAGTATATATTATGCACTGTTTTAACTTGGTTAATATCGACAAAGCAGCTCATTGCAGGAACACTTATCTTGGATTAGTTTCTTAGATATGTGATAATGTTTCGCTCCTAAAATAACCAAGATGATGTTTCAGGAGCAGAATGTCGCAGTATACCAGCCCAAATCTTTTTTTTTTATTATTTATATTTTTAAATTGCAACAGCACCAGTTCTTAGAATGCTACTTACTTTTTCCATCTCAACGAGGAAGCAGTCAATATAGTCTCGCGGGTTTGAGGGGTCATAGTTCACTCTGTGCTCGTCTATTTTATGACGGGCAAAGTCAAACAACCTCTTCCACAAAGTGAATATTTTCTGGTGGGGTCCAGGAACTCTGCGCATGAGCCATGGGAGCATGTTATATAACTGGTAACAAAAGGAAACAAGTGTTGGCCTTGTGAATCACGTTCCTTACTGCTTAATCACTGCCCCATTGATGCCTTAAGGTTCATAGAACCAATTTTTTGGCAACTGTTTTAAGGTACTCAGGACACAATAAGCATTTACTCAGTCCAATGGCAAGAATATTAATTTTACAAATTTTCACTACAGTGAAAGAAAAGTTTTTTTTAGCATGACCTGATAATAATGCTTGGTGCACAAACTAAGGCAAAACATAAACAAATGCACATTTTGTAGAGTTCTTTACCTCTTTTATCAAAGCATTATTTTAGAACTCTTGGACTTGGTTGCCATGGGAGTGCAAATACCTGACCCCAAATGCCTCCTTCGAGGAGCACGATTTCATTAATCGTCTTCAGCAAGACTTGAAACTCGTCATCACTGTATTCGAACCGATCTCCAAACACAAGGACAGAGATCACATTGGAGACAGCACTGTTCAACAGAGCTCGAGGGTTAAATGGCCGTCCTGGAAAAGAAACAGGACTGATTGTTAAGCTGGTAATGTTGTTTCTAGTTCATTGACCTCTAAGAATTAACCAGCCATGTTAATATGACAGTTCCAGTCAATTCGTATGACATGATTAATATATGTGAACATTTATGAAAACCCAGCAAACAAGCCCAGATGAGGCCCACTGTGGGCACCCTAAATTTGGCTAACAGCACACTGACCAGGTGGGCCTCTGCAGAACTCAGTGGGCACTCTGATTTAAGCTAGTACACAACACATTAGCCCATGTGCCAAGTTTTCTCAGTTGGGCCACTGCGGTTTACTCCTGGCAACACATTTAGCCTATCCTAGAGAAACCCAACCTGGGTCCACTCTGGGTTTATTCTATGTGGGCCACCATGAGTGAGCCTTTGTACTGGGGCTCGCCCAAGTGAACAAGTACACCAGAAACCAAGTACCAGATTTCACTAGTCTGGATCATGGGAACACCAAGAGGCCCACAACATCTTGCCCACAATGGCCATGGTTGAGACTGAAACGAGCAAACACACAGATGGTGATTACAGATTCATTAAACAACAAGAAAAGTATCAGTGATTTAGTATAGTGGGTTAAGATGCAGTACTGCAGCCTGCAAATCCCATCAAAGTTCACTGTTCCCATGAAAGCTCTGCCTGGAATGCCTAACACAATATCTATTTAAGATTTAGCATGGTTCTCGTTTATTCAGTGAGCTTCTGATTAGCTGAGAAACAACGGAGTTACTTGAATCTGCAAGATACTGTGTGATGGTAGAGACCAAAGACACTTCTCTGTTGTGAAAATATTATTTTCAATTGCATAAAATAAACATGTCATAAACTAAAGTAGACACTCTCTCAACACTTCAGTTCAAGCTCACTATGAGGCCTATCCACATGAGGCCTGAGCCCACAACTGATTCACACAGGCTCTGCATAGGCTTGTTTACTACATATGCAAGCACTGCAAACACACAAAATAATTTCAGACTCAGTTTTGTCTTGGTGCAAGTAAGTGCAAGGAATATCTTTGGGTTACATATGTGTAAAATGTAGAGAAGTGAAAATACACTGTTGCTGTTAGAAAACAACAAACAAACAAACAAAAACAAACTGTTTTCAAGTAATTCTACAGGAGAAAGCAAAAATGTTCTTAAGTTACAATGTATGTTAATGCAAAGAGATTTTATTTCATGTAATTCTGTAGCATTTCTACTGGTCCCTTCATCTTGGGATTTTCATATACTATAAAGAACAGCTATGTTTGTGATGTAGAACAATAAAAAATTGGAAAAAATATTATGGACAGTCACAATACTTTTGTACAATGTTAAATTGTATGTGACCTGGAAAGTTCTTTACTCCGAATGCAAAGCCTCATTACCAGCAATCACTGGTAACAGATTACCTTTACTGAATAAAAATGTGTGTATTATAGTCAACTGAGTATCAAAAACCCAGGTGGTTGTTGACTGTGCAACACAACACACTCTTTAAAATAACCCTGAATTGTTTATCAGTACATAAATAACTCACATTTGTAATAGATTAAAATAGCTGTTGTTACCTTGTTCATTTGAAACAGCTTCAGTCAGGTAACGGCATTCCAGATGGATGGAGGGCTCCAGGCTTTTCTTTCCCAGTCCAAAACTCCGAAGTGTTGACAGTGCAAACCTCCTCTGCTGCTTCCATGGGTATCCATTGGAAGCAACAACTCCTGTTTGTCAAACAATTTTCAGTAGAGTGATCTTGCCTCCCATTTCTATTCTTGTTATGCTATGCTAATGCATATCACTGCTGCCGGAACAAATTCTTGTATCTCTTGACTTAACTTGGAAATGTCTGTTACTCTTTACTCTTTTTGAAATGTGTGTACATTTCATGATGAATGGACTAAAAGAAATGGCCCAAAATTACTTGGAAAAGAGTCTGGTTCTTTTGACTTATATTAAAAATAAAGTTTGTTTTTTCCTCCTCCTGTAAACTATTTTGGAGATGCAAGGTTTTGTTCTGACAGCAGTGATTTGGTGACTCATTTAATCAACAAAACATATGCAACAAGGAAAACAGTAAATAACAAACACGTTTATAATATACAATCTCCCATATGAAAGGAAAACCTTAATATCTCTGTAGATTCTAGTGGTGGAACAAACAACAAAAATCATGTACTTGAGTTAAAGTAGAGATACCCAAGGTAAAATATTACTCCAGTAAAAGTAAACGTTTCTCCTTTTAGACCTCCACTTGAGTAAAAGTAAAAAAGTATTTGCCTTCAAATGTACTTAAGTATCGAAAGTAAAAATACTAAAAGATTAAATATGATTTTAATGTCCTTTTATCATTTTTGTAACAAGACTCTTGCTCCATCAACTCATTTTAGGTGAATATTATGATTATATTATTATATTATTCTCAAGGTCTACTATTTTTATTTTAACAGTGGCAATAAAACGCCGTCATAGAACCGTATGCTTGCTTCACACTTCTTTGGTTTTGACTTTAAAAAGAAAGGTCACAATTTTATGCACACATAAGCCTAAAGAACTACAGATTTCGCAAAATGTAGTGGAGTAAAAAGTCAGATATTTGACTTTGAAATGTAGTGGAGTGAAAATAAAAAGTCATGGAAATACTTCAGTAAAGTAGAAATACACAAAAAAACTACTTAAGTACAGTAACTAATTACATTTACTTTGGTACTGTCCACCACTGGTAGATTCTCCCAGACCACAATGAGATCAGATGGAAAGACAAAGGAGACTTTAAATGCAAAACTGCCCAGTAATCTTACGTCTCCTCTTGAGATTCAGTTGAGACTCCAGTAAAGTCAGGCACTGTGCTCAGATTTGCCAAAACAATAATAACATTTATGTTTATCTGCAACTTTAACTGTCATTTCATCCTTATCTCTCCTGTGTCTCATGTCTCCTTGTTGTCTAATGCTATTTTTCCTAAGGAATTTTAGAAGAATTACCTTTACATCACCTGAGCCATTGAAGAGCAACTTTAGAGCAATGGAATTTTTCTCTGGGCTGTAGTGTATCAGCATGGGGTGATTAAAGGACAGATTACAATTGATTGACTTAGTTCACTAGTCTTACCTTTATCTCCAACAGTATCACGAAGCATAGGGACATCTGGGCGATCAGCATAGTACTCCCCCTGATCAACATACACCTTTTTCACTACCTCGTATCCATTCAGCACAACAAGCCTCGGGCCAAACATTTGAATACTGAAAACACTCCCATATTTTTTGGCATACTGAAAAGGTGAGAACACATTACAAATGAATCACCATAAAATCGAGAATTTCTCTCAAGGTCACATGCACCTTTTTCCTATATGCTCATTGTTTCACAAAAAAGGTGAAGTTAACTGCCCATTTTGAATGTCAACTGACATTTTGTCTAACACGGAGGTTACGAGGCCTTCCTGAGGGAAACTGGGTCTATTAGAGCAGGACACATAATACAACATGCAGAGAAATTATGGGAAAAGACAAGACACTGAAATGTTTCAGAAATTAAGATACAATATTCTTCTGCTTGTAAACTTATTTCTTGGTTGCAATGTGTGTGTAATACTCTCTTCTGAAAGACTTAATCTTCTCTTAGCTAGGTCTTTATAAACTCTCTCTTCTCCAGGATGTTGTGTTGTACCATGCACACTGTTATTAAAAATACAAATAGCAGACATTGAGGAAAAGTCGTAATATTTCAAGAAAAATGTCACAATGCTTTGAAAATAAAGTCTTACTATTTTGAGAAAAAAGTTGTACAATTATGACGTTAAAGTGGCATTAATACCAGGAAAGGTCACGATATAATGAGGGTGGTGAGGATTTGGTGGAGTTATACTTTCATATCGATTTCACCCCTAAAGAAATACTCAGCCTCCCTCTCTCTTATACCCCTTTAGTATAAGATACGGCTGAAACGGCTGTGGAGGAGAGGAAACTGTGTTTTTTAGAATAAAGAGCCAGACGGACTTGGAGGAAACTGTGTTTTTGTTTTGTCGAAGGAGAATCGCATGCAGGGTCGTCTACACGGCTATCAGTGGCTACATCTCCGCATCATTCAAAGAGGACATGAAGTTTCACAGACAACGAGAATGACGATCAAAATGATCGGTACACAAGGAGACAGGAGTGTGTGGAGCTCCAGCGCCAATACAGCAACCGAGACCCCAACGCGTTATGGCAGCGCGCACCCCCCAACCCCCCCCCCCCCACCCCCAACTCAAACACTCGCTGCATAGAAAACAACTCACTCTAAAACTAGCATACTTTTAGAAAAGTGCAATTCGAAAATGGCACGCAGAAAAAACGTTTTACTAATCGTATTTCAGTGACAGCGCTGACATTGGCTTCCTATTTGCCAGCTTTTAATTCGAATTTTCCCTTTCCTCCTTAAATGGTGCAGCTGTTACGTTCTGTTGCCTTCGCCGGCTGCGCCCGAAACGGACTGCTGCGCCATTTAAGGTGGAACGGAAAACTCAGCCAAACTCAGCTTCGTATTCCAGTCGCTTCAGTCTAAAAACAGAACGGACGGAAACGTCAGTGCAGCTCAGCATCAGCGTCACCCTGCACTGCTCTAACTGACGTGATATCTGAGCTAAGAGAGCGCTAAATCACACCGCGTTACTCGGACTCGCTGACATTGCCGTCAGGCGATAGAAGGCACTTACCCACCTCAGAGAGCTGAACGTGAAACTTCTCGAAATCGAATTGAGGAATGTTTCCTATGAAAGGAAAACACGGCGGTCCGGGAGGAAAATTCTTCGGCGCTTTATTTCTCACGTAGTCGAAGACAAGTAAAAAGACGCAGGAGAACAGTAACAGGCTCTCCGTGTCAATCCACAGCAGTAAGTCTAACAGCTGAGTGACCGCCATGATGGACCTTCAGTGTCCGTCAGTGGAACAAAGCTCAGGCTTGTAAACACAGCGTGCGCGGAAGCTGCGGCTGACCTTAGATGACCTGACTTTAGATATGAACGATATCACCGTGTTTAATCGTGGAAAGGCAGCGCACATGAGAGCTCTTGTCATATGAGCAGAGGAGAGAGGTGGGAAAAGTGCCAAAGAAACGTATGGGTGCTTGTCTGTGCTGAGGAACTGGGAACGAAAATTGCCAAACACCTTTTAAATGGCACTAAGAATTTTTCCTGCATTGTTTATGAGTTTTTGAGGGAGAACGATCTTTTTTCAAATGAAAAGACTAGAAATGAACCGAGGGATTCCACAAGGCCATCACCAAAGGAATACACACTAAAAGCTTGCAGACCTCATATATTTTATATATTTATGGGGAGCAGGGCTGTTAAATTTGGTGTTTGGGGTAAAATTCACTCATGCTGGCCACTGGATATTCAACATGGCACCTCATCTCTGAGTGGGTAGCACCTTTGCCTTCTATGCTGTAGACTGGGGTTCAATCCCCCACCTGGGTAAGCTCCCTACACTATACCAATTAGGGTCCTTGTGCAAGACTCCTAACACCACCTTGGCCTCCCTGTGTAAAACAATCAAATTGTAAGTCGCTGTGGATAAGAGCGTCAGCCAAATGCCATAAATGTAAATGTGAGAAATAGAATTGCTGCTCTCCACAAAGACGGCCTAGGCTATAAGAAGAACGCCGCATGGCAGTTTCCCAACTCGCTAACGACCCCAAACTTTACCTTGCTGAAGGTAAAGATAATGGACTGGCCAAGTATGTCTCCAGACCTAAACCCAATTGAGCACCTGTGGGGCATCGTCAAGAGGAAGGAGGAGGAGGGCAAGGTATCTCACGTCCACCAGCTCCGTGATGTCATCATGGAGAAGTGGAAGAGGATTCCAGTAGCAACCTGTGCAGCTTTGGTGAATATTCCATGCCCAAGAGGGTTCTGGCAGTGGTAGATTGTAATGGTGGTCACACAAAATATTGACCCTTTGAGCACAATTTGGACATGTGAGGTGTACTCACTTGTGTTGGCAGCTATTTACACACACACACACTTTTATTTATATATATATATATATATATATATATATATATATATATATATATATATATATATATATATAATGAGACATTCACTGTACCACCTCTTCTCAGTCTATAAATCCCATCGCACAGGCAATTCATTTTTGTCCTTTATCTCTATTTTTGTAGCTTTTCATTTTCGGCCATTAATCATATAGACATGAGCATATTTGTCAAAGTAAAAGATTTTTCATGTGTTCATGTGTTAACAGCAGCACCTTAAAGTAGCAGAATTTATTAAATAGAAGGTGGCTTTTGGACATATAGTGTAGCTGCGACGTCACTGAATTGTTGTACACAACAGCATTTCCATGATATTATTTGAATAGCATTTTGTTATTTCTCATGTCATAAAGTATCTTAAATTAAAGTACAACACAATGTAAACTTAATGTAAATAACTGCCATAGGTTGTGTTTGGTTGTTTTACAGAATAGGGATTAACAGATATACACTGCTCAAAAAAATAAAGGGAACACTTAAACAACACTATATAACTAAAGTAAATCAAACTTCTGTGAAATCAAACTCTCCACTTAGGAAGCAACACTGATTGACAATCAATTTCACAGCTGTTGTGCAAATGGAATAGACAACAGGTGGAAATTATTAGCAATTAGCAAGACACACTCAATAAAGTTCTGGTTCTGCAGGTGGGGACCACAGACCACTTCTCAGTACCTTTCTGCTTTCTGGCTGATGTTTTGGTCACTTTTGAATGTTGGTGGTACTTTCACACTCGTGGTAGCATGAGACGGACTCTACAACCCACACAAGTGGCTCAGGTAGTGCAGCTCATCCAGGATGGCACATCAATGCGAGCTGTGGCAAGAAGGTTTGCTGTGTCTGTCAGCGTAGTGTCCAGAGGCTGGAGGTGCTACCAGGAGACAGACCAGTACACCAGGAGACGTGGAGGAGGCCGTAGGAGGGCAACAGCAGGACCGCTACCTCTGCCTTGCAAGGAGGAACAGGAGGAGCACTGCCAGAGCCCTGCAAAATGACCTCCAGCAGGCCACAAATGTGCATGTGTCTGCACAAACGGTTAGAAACCGACTCCATGAGGATGGTATGAGGGCCCGATGTCCACAGATGGGGGTTGTGCTCACAGCCCAACACCATGCAGGACTCTTGGTATTTGCCAGAGAACACCAGGATTGGCAAATTTGCCACTGGCGCACTGTGCTCTTCACAGATGAAAGCAGGTTCATACTGAGCACATGTGACAGAGTCTGGAGACACCGTGGAGAGCGATCTGCTGCCTGCAACATCCTTCAGCATGACCAAACCGGTTTGGCAGTGGGTCTGTAATGGTGTAGGGTGGCATTTCTTTGGAGGGCCGCACAGCCCTCCATGTGCTCGCCAGAGGTAGCCTGACTGCCATTAGGTACCGAGATGAGATCCTCAGACCCCTTGTGAGACCATATGCTGGTGTGGTTGGCCCTGGGTTCCTCCTAATGCAGGACAATGCTAGACCTCATGTGGCTGGAGTGTGTCAGCAGTTCCTGCAAGATGAAGGTATTGAAGCTATGGCCTGTCCCACCCGTTCCCCAGACCTGAATCCGATTGAGCACATCTGGGATATCATGTCTCGCTCCATCCACCAACGGCACAGTGCACCACGGACTGTCCAGGAGTTGGCGGATGCTTTAGTCCAGGTCTGGGAGGAGATCCCTCAGGAGACCATCCGCCACCTCATCAGGAGTATGCCCAGGCGTTGTAGGGAGGTCATACAGGCACGTGGAGGCCACACACAATACTGAGCCTCATTTTGACTTGTTTTAAGGACATTACATCAAAGTTGGATCAGCCTGTAGTGTGTTTTTCCACTTTAATTTTGTGTGACTCCAAATCCAGGCCTCCATTGGTTAATAAATTTGATTTCCATGGATTTTGTGTGATTTTGTTGTCAGCACATTCAACTTTGTACAGAACAAAGTTTTCAGTGAGAACATTTCATTCATTCAGATCTATTGTGTTATTTGAGTGTTCCCTTTATTTTTTTGAGCAATGTAGATCAGCCTATTACCTATTATATCTGTAGCAGCAGATGTTGGTACATCTTCAATGGTGTTTCTAAAATGATGGTGGTAAATCTGTCATGAACTCCACACACCACACCTGATTCACCTGAGGTAGGGGTGTTACAAGAAATAATAAAAAAAAAATTTAAAGTGCAAATTTGCATCCATTCATCCCTGAAAAAGAGCTCCAGAACAGCAGAGTGTACAGGTGATGCTGCACTACTGTGCTAAAGGTTCTGCATCTTATTAGTTTTACTGCATTTGTAACTCTGTACAAATAATTGACATCTGTAATACTAATCCAGGCCCAGTTTCTACATACACTGTATTTCCAAAAGTATTCAGTCACTCATCCAAATCATTGACTTCAGGTGTTCCACTCACTTCCATGGCCACAGGTGTATAAAACCAAGCACCTAGGTCTGCAGACTGCTCCTACAAACAATAGAGAATGGGTCGCTCTCAGGAGTTCAGTGAATTCCAGCATGGTACCGTGTTAAGATGCCACCTGTGCAAGTCCAGTTGTGAAATTTCCTCAACACTAAATATTCCACAGTCAACTATCAGTGGTATTATAACAAAGTTGAAGCGATTGGGAACGACAGCAACTCAGCCACCAGGTGGTAGTCCACGTAAAATGACAGAGCGGGGTCCGTGGATGCTGAGGTGCATAGTGCGCAGAGGTCGCCGACTTTCTAGAGTCAATCACTACAGTCCTCCAAACTTCATGTGGCCTTCAGATTAGCTCAAGAACAGCGTAGAGAGCTTCATGGAATGGGTTTCAAAGGCTGAACAGCTGCATCCAAGCCTTACATCACCAAGCGCAGTGCAAAGCGTTGAATGCAGTGGTGTAAAGCACCTCCACTGGACTCTAGAGCAGTGGAAACGTGTTCTCTGGAGTGACAAATCACGCTTCTCCATCTGGCAATCCGATGGATGACGGTACTTGAGAACGGGACTTGTCTGACTGAATTGTGTCAAGTGTAAAGTTTGGTGGAGGGGGCTTTATGGTGTGGGGTTGTTTTTCAGGAGCCCCTTAGTTCCAGTGAAAGGAACTCCTAATGCTTCAGATTTTGGACAATTTCATGCTCCCAGCTTTGTGGGAACAGTTTTGGGATGGCCCCTTCCTGTGCACAGAGTCCTGACCTCAACTCGATAGAACACCTTTGGGATGAATTAGAGCAGAGACTGTAAGCCAGGCCTTCTCGTCCAACATCAGTATCTGACCTCACAAATGCACTTCTGGAAGAATGGTCAAAAATTCCCATAAACACACTCCTAAATGTTGTGGAAAGCCTTCTGTTATAACAGTGGAAGATGTTATAGCTGCAGAGGTTGGGCCAACATCATATTAAACCCTATTGGATCAAGTATCAACATATTGGCTTTAGTGGACATGTACATGGAAATTCTCAGTATTGGCCACCAATTACCGTATCAGCACATCCTCTGCAAAGCACAAAGCTCCTTTAGTCATAGATCAACAACGACAAATAAATTATCCATAGATTATTTTTGTGAGCTGACTTACTGCACTGCAAAAAATGGGGAGAGTGAAATTATCCTAAATCTAGTTGATGTACCTAATATTTCTAATATTTTGAGACTGTTTATTATAGATCATTATAATCTTATTATAATTATTATTTAACATGTTTCTAGACATTTTCTTGTGACTTTATCAAATGAAATTCTCATAATATTGGCATACAACTACTTGTTTTGCTGGTCTATACACTTCTTATATAGGTTTAAGACAATTTCTTCACTTGAAAATGGTTAATAATGTAGATAATTGCTTACATCTAACGTTAAGATAATTTCACTCACCCCTCTTTTTTGCAGTGTATTCTAGAAAACTGAATGTTGTGTGTGGAAAACATGACAGACAGCTTAAATTAACAGTCTATTTTACTTGAGTGAAATGAGAAGATTCAATAAAAGGTAAACATATTCCACCATCAACAGACACTGACATACAAGGATGAAATGAAACATATATAATGGAACTATTTTAAGAGACCCTTCCCTTTTTTTGACTCACTGAATCGGCGGGTCTTTAGTCCTTTTCAGAAAGTGGCTGTATCCGGGGACTAGCATTGATTCTAAAAGGCTTTGGACAGAGTGTCACACCAAATTCAAACTCCAAAGTAGGTTTGGTTCCCTCTGGAGAGGTGAGAGTGAAAGCTTGCAGGAGAGAAGTGAAGAAAATAAACAACTCCATGCGAGCAAGTGATTCACCAGGGCAAACTCTTTTCCCTGTAAGAAGAAAATAATGTTCAGACACTCACAAATTTGATCTGATGTCATTTCTGGCTGTTAGGGTAGTGCTCAGCAACTGACTCTTATCTTACTTCTTCTTTTTCTTTCGGCTGCTCCCTTTAGGGGTCGCCACAGCGGATCATCTGCCTCCATCTTGCCCTATCCACTGCCTCCTCTACTTTTACACCAACCATCTCCATGTCCACCTTCACTACATCCATAAACTTTCTCTGAGGTCTACCTCTTCTCCTTCTGCCCGGCAGCTCCATCTCCAACATGACACTTATCTTACTGCAAGTCAAATAAAGCCTGCCAACCATAAAGTAGACCTAGTACCCTTAGTATGTTATATGTACCTAGTACCTTTAGTATCCTATAGATACCTAGTACCTACAGTAGTTTTTTTTTTTTTTTCTCAGGCGTGCCATGCTGTGCTTCTCAGGCAACACAGAATGGCATATCTCATGCATTATCATATTGAAACCTGAACCTGTGATCCACTTACCAGCTGAGAAGGGAAGGAAAGCGTCAGGTTTAACAAACTCTCCCTGAGTGTTGAGAAAGTTCTGAGGGTCAAATGAATGAGGAGACTTCCACTGGGTCTCATCAAACAGCACTGCGGTCAGGTTAGGTATGACAATCGTACCCTGTTAAAGAATAAGTAATGTATTTATCAGAAGGGCACTGGTCTTGGAGGGCTGGCATCCAACACCATTTGGTAGTTTCACTGCTCCAACCCCCATACTAAACCCTGTAATTAACTGATGTGTTGAATCATGTGTGTTTTTGGACGTCCAGGACAAGAACTGAGTACGCTTGGTGTCAGTATGAGATGCCAGAATTTCAAGCAAAAAGTGAACTTTACATGTTTTCCCTCATGAATCCACACAGGACTGTGCAAAAATTAGAAAACACCCTTTATTTGATTTCCAGTCAAAAATGGCCATTAAGTACAAGTTATTCATCTACCAGTTTCACCAGAAAAAACAAAAAGCCAAATATGTATAACAAAAAAATTACACAAAAGCCCCAACATCTAACTAGAATTTACCTTTGTTATAGCTTCCATTCTATTTTGTTCTTTTCTTTCAGCTTCTCTCACCTGCAAAGTTCAGTCTAAGACGTTGGTTGCATTTTGTACTTCTCATGATCTGCTTTCATTGAAGTTGAGGTCTAGAGAGCCACTTTTGCTATATCTTTCCATACTTTTTTCAATAATCTTTCCTTTGCTTACCTTGTATTAGCTTATATCTAATGTCCTCAGAAATATCCCTCAAAATGAAGTAACTCAGAACTAATGTTTGTTTTGACCGGAAATTAAATAAATGAAGGGAGGTCTCTGATTTTGCAGTGTAAATAATTTTCTATATTTACCATAAACAAATTTTATGTTCATGATTTGTAAAAAAAATAAATAAATAAAATACTTGATGTACTTTGAATTATAGAAATACAGAAATTAAACAAAGGGTGTACTGATTGTTTCTTACTTTTGGTATGTAATATCCCCCTAGTGTTGTGTGTTTATTGGTTATCCTTGGAACATTCAGAGGCACAATGTTGCCCATCCTCTGGATCTCATGAATGACCGCATCAGTATAGGGCATGTTGGGCCTGTCTGCCATGCTGGGTTGGCGTGAGTGTCCAATCACTCTGTCTATCTCTGCCTGCACCTTTTCTGAAAAGACAACATAACTAACTTTGACATGTGGCATGTTATGAAGACCAGATTGAGTGAGCTGTTTTCACAATTTATACACCCACTTTAAATTGTTATCACCCTATTAAATGGACATAATAGCCAGGTTGCACCTCCTTTTGAAATTGCCAGCGAGGTGCCATAAGTTCAGGGAACTCCAATTTCAGGCTGATTAGGCACAACCTGACACACCTGTGGACTTCTCTACTTAAGTCTGTGGCAAATAGCAGCCCTTTGTCACACCTTTGTAGAGGGTTGACCGGTACAGTACTTAGCCCGGGTGGGTATTCAAACAAAAGGAAAGGGAAAAGGAAAAAGGGCTGGACAAACAAAAGAGAGAAATTGCTCTAAAACTACTTAAAAATCAAACGAAGACTTGAGCAAGAAATGGCTCCAAGCCATACAAAAGAGCAAACAAGTGAAGCATAAAGTCTATCTTCCTCTGATAATCACAGAGAAAGTGTTTTTTAGCCTTTGTTTGAGCACGCTGCTTAGCTGACCTGAATCCTGGTTAAATTCTCTCGTATTAACAATTAATGATGTACAGAAGGCCTAGAGTAAAACTGGACTCAACAAAAGGAAACTAATGTTTGACTGGTTGACTCCACTGTCAGCTCTTAGTATAGTAGTAGCTAATCTGACACATTACGCCTTCAGTTCAGTTCCTGAAGGTCTAACCACTAAGAGAGCACGGTTAGCCGTATCTATTTAGATACCAGAGAGAAATAAATCCTGCTGGGACATTTTTCCCTTTCAAGAATTTAACACTTTTGTTTCTAGTCAAAACTTAAGTCTAGTAGTACAATACTTGTACTTGGGGCTCCTGTGTCATCAGGAGATTGCCAGTTCAGTGATGCTACAGCCATTTGTGGCCAGGGGTCCAGGAGAGCACAATGGGTGAGTTGGAGTGGCATTGCTGATGCAGAACACCTGCACCTGTACCATCCACTACCTGAAATCATGCAATAAAATCCTCACAGCAATGTTCCAACATCTAGTGTGAAGCTTTTATAGTAGAGGCTGTTACTGCAACAAAGGGGTAAAAAATTATTTTACCTTTGATTTCAGAAGGAACGCTCGACGAGCAGGTGCTTTCAAAAATGATGAAAACAAAGTAATCAATATAAAATGACACAAATGGTGCTGCATTCAATATTATAATGATGCTCTTGTTTGATCTCATGTTAGAAGGTCGCCCCTACCTAAAAGCCCAAACTCATCTTATTCTGGTCTAATTGATCTTTATTATTTTATATATATTTAGTAGTTTTCTGTTGGTTGTGGAAGTGCACTACGGAAACAAACATTTACTTTTATTGTTTTAGCATTTTTAGATGAATGATTTAAATATAAATAAATAAATAAATGCATTTGATGTATTTTATATTTATTTTGTTTTTATTTGCTTTTCATTTAAATGATACTTAACCATCAAGAAAATTGACGGTTAAAAAGAAAAGCTTTTTACACACTTCAATAAATGAATGTTTCTGAACTTAAGTAATTGTCAAATAATTGTGATTTCAATATTATCAAAAAATAATCACGATCATGATTTTTGTCAATAATCAAACAGTCCTAATACAGTGTGACACTTATTTAAAGAGACGAAATGAAAATTTCAGCTGTATTTTTCAGTGATATTAATTCTTTGACCCGATTCTTTATTGAGCACAAGAGAATGTGTTGCATCAGCTGTTAACTCCTGCTTTATCGAACATGGAGACTGAGAGGTTTCCTACCTTGGACTTCAGGGTACTTCATCATATATATGAAGCCCCACAGTAGAGTGGTTGAGGTGGTTTCAGTCCCTGCCATGAACAGGTCCAGAACAGTGTGGCACAAACCCTCAGAATGAAATCCTGCCTCCTGATCATCTTTCCTCTTCAAGCCATGGAGACACAATACTTTATTATTGTAGGATTATAAAGGTACATAATCACTCATGATTTCAAAGTTTGCACTAGCCATGTAACTGGTCCTTTAAAAATATGCACAATGTTAAGAAACCATAGGTACCTTCTCAATCTCACTAAAGTAGCAGTCTATAAAATCCCTGGGTGACAAGGGGTCCCATTCTGCAAGATGCTTTTCAATCTCTCCTCTCAGAAAAACATGCAGTTCTTGAAAATATGAGAACATTTCTTTATGGGGTCCGGGGACAAGGTCCATAAAGCGAGGGAATGAGTTGTAGAGCTGAGATGGAAGAATGAACAGTTAGAGAGTTAGATTCGCGTGGTTATTAATCAGCTTTCATGTTTCTGTTTCATAATTTCCCTTCACATTCATTTACATTGACAGCGTAACTTAAAGCTGAAAACCTTGAGACCTTGTGACAAACATCCACTCTTTCAATTGAGAATAAATTAAGATTTACTGTATGTTGATTGTACAGTAGCTATCTGTAATGTGATGTGAAATTAATGCTGAATACTGGCTTATATGTGAGTGATGGTTAGTTGCGACAGGAACTCAATAACCCAGGTTTCAACACGTCTGGGTCAATTACTGTTTATATAAGCTTATTATTTTGTGTGAATGTCATCGTTACTTGTGCCCACTGTGATCCTTCCAGTTTAAGGGATTTTGAAATCAGATTGAGCATGCTCAGGAACCTCCGGTCTGTATACTCAAACCTTCTGCCAAACACCAAAGAACAGATGATGTTTGAGACAGCGTTGTTGATAACATAATGAGGATCAAAAGGTTCCCCTAAAGAAAACAAGAAAAAGACAAGAATTAAGGCACAAGGTTAAAGTTTCGGTAACAAACACTTCATGTGCCACAGAAATGCTAACAACTTCTCAACAAACTTTCTACCAAAGGAAAACAAATTCAAGGTCAGTAAGGATAAAAGGCACTATGCATGTACTCAAGTGACATTTTGATAGGTTTACACTTCTTTGCAAGCAGTACTGAGGAAAAAGGTAACTTTTAAAACTGTTAATTGGCATGAAATACTTTTTAAAATAAGAATAAACTATGGTTTCTGTCTGGTGTGGATACATTAACTTTATTAATACAAACCTATACATCATCTGCTAACATAATTGTGATACTGAATACTTATCAGTACTGGCCATTCCTAACTGTTCAGACCGCTAACCGTGAGGTGCATCATTTTGTTTTAGATCCTGAGTACATCAAAAAGAGAAGAACAGAGCCCAACAATCTTCCGTGCTTATCCTGACAAATGCTGTATGTATTAAAAGGTTCCATTGCAGTTTTGTAAGTTAGTAGGTTTTAAAGCTGCTTACTTTTTTTCTTCTTCTTAATGTTTTTTCAAAAGGTATTTAGACTTCCACTTGAGTTATTCTTTCAATAAAATGTAAAAAGGATACATTTACTTGAGAATGGGTACAGGCTACTCCACCCACTTCTGCAGATAAGAATATGAAAGTGATGGTGACCATAACGAGGACCACCTTTGCCACTGGAATTGTAGTTTTACCGTTCATGTTGACGATGGCCTGGCGCAGAAAGTTGAACTCCTCTGAGATGCTGGACTCCAGGCTCCTTTTTCCCAAACCAAAGTTCCTGAGAGTGCTGAGAGTAAAACGTCTGTGCTGCTTCCAGCTGTAGCCATTATTAAAGGCTATACCTGGTATTCGGCGTTTGACAAAATGCAGTGAGTTCAGCAGAAAAGCTAATCAGTATGTTACTGTAACATTGAAAATGATCAATAAAAAAAAAAACAAAAACAAAAAAAAAACTAATTAGCAAATTAGTGAAATACAATATTCCAAAACGAAAAAAAAAAAAGAAAAGCTAATCAGTGGCAAATCAGCAAATAATAAAGAATGTGTTAGATTGATGCTCAGAAAATACATCAGAATATATTACAAGTGCATGAGTCAAATCTGAAACAAGCAGTAACTCTCAGTAGCTCTGCGTAGAACTACAACACAAACATTTTTTACTCTTTTACCTTTTCACACACTCACAGGTATGTAATGTTATCTGATGCATATAAAGAGTTAAACTCTCTGAACAGCTGGCATTACATAATGAATCAAGTAGTTAAATCTATTGTGCATAGATCTGGGTAAAGTAATGCTTTGGATGATATTTTTAGTGCTAGTTGACTGCATCAAACTCCAAACCGTGCAGGTAACAAAGCTGAGGTTGAATTTGTGTTTAACATTTCCATTCCACCTTAAATGCTACTGTAGAGGTAATATTTGCCTGGTTGTCATGGTTCGCTGAAAAACGTGGGAGTTCATTACAAAGACAAACAGGACAGCAAAGACATGTGGAAACTGTTGAAAAGTGCTTCCAGTGTTGATCCCTGTTTTTGCACATTTCTTGTTGTCTGAAGTTTTTTTTTCTCCCTTCTGTACTCGAACCTGACATTCTTAGCTGAGCAGATGGAGATGAGGGGCGGAGTTATGTGGTGTAGAGGAGAGAGTTATAAAATGAGCAGTCGTGGGCTGGAGGTTAGGGAATTGGCCCTGTGACCGGAAGGTTGCTGGTTCGATCCCAAGTGCCGACAGTCCATGATTGAGGTGTCCTTGAGCAAGACACCTAACCCCCAATTGCTCCCCATGCGCCGTGAATAGGGCTGCTCACTGCCCCCGTGTGTGTGTGTGTGTGTGTGTGTGTGTGTGTGTGTGTGTGTGTGTGGTTCACTTCATGGATGGGTTAAATGTAGAGGTAGAATTTCCCTCTTTGTGGGATTAAAAAAGTATTACTTAACTTAAAATGATTGACAGAAGGTCAGTGTAAACATAGACAAGCCCACCAGCCTGTAGTGCAGTTTAACAAATAGGGTTTGTCAGTGCAACATTTGTGCTGATGGCATTGCTGAAACATTATTTTTTGATAATGTTATACATATTTTTCAGGTGAGTTGTACTAGTAATAAAAAAAAAAACAAATCAACTAATACCACATCTCTTGCAGTGAATATAATCAAGAGAACATAATCAAAAATGATAAATCCTTACCTTGACACTTGTTGATTTTCTGGAAGACGGCGTTGGGTGGACGGTCAGAGAAGGTCTCTGCTTGATCAACAAGCGCTTCCTTTACCATTGTATAGGAATTCACCACTACAAAATGTATTCCACCCAGCTGCAAGCTGTAGATGTTACCATACTTATCGGACAGCTGTAGAGGTCAGGAGATCACATGCAAAGTATTCATGATGCTCATTCAAATACATAATAGATCCAATGCTGACACATTATTTATTTCTGGGGTCTTTTAGTGCTTAAAATGTAGTGCTTAGATAAATTCCTAGAAATTCTGAACAGTGTGCATCACAGCTCTCAGATTCTCTGATCACACTAAATAATATACCTTGATTAGCAGATCAGGTACAGCTCACCTTGGTCAACTGAATGTGGAGCTGATTATGGTCCAGACTGAAGAAATTGCCGAGAAAGGGTAAAGGTGTGGGACCTGGAGGGAAATTCTTGGGCCTTCTGTTCTTCACTTGGCCAAAAACCAGAAGAAAGACAATAAAAAACAGGAGCAACATCTGTGTATCTGTCCATGTTGTGGGAAACAGCATGAGAAAATCAATTAAAGCCATCTTTCATAGGTGTTTTTACTGTCAATCCTGATTCTGGTGTATGTCTGTGAACAATCAGTAGCATATTTAAGGGCAGCCGGGGTGGTACCTCCCCCACTGAAATTTGAATGGCCATCACGTTGGTGTGTCTCTGAAGCTAGTAGCTGATAGGTTATTAGATTGTTAAACTAATTGGGCCAATGATCTTTAAGGTTTAAGCCCATCATTTTCAATGAGAGAAAAAATGGTTCATAAAGAGTCCATAGAGTGTGTGGCTGTTCAGACATTGTGAAATATTTCTGTTGATTCATGAGCTGAGTGACTGTAAGTGACACTCATTGTAAACACATGATAATATTATCTGCTGACTCACTGTGATTCAGTTTAGGTCGTTCAGAGTACATACGCATATCTCAGCTAACCAAACAGTGCATGTCCGAGATCAGAGCATGAGTGACTCATAAAAAAGCGTGAGCCTTGAGCTGTAGCAGTGCAGTGAGAGAGAGAGAGAGAGAGAGAGAGAGAGAGAGAGAGAGAATGAAGTATCTAAGTCTTGATATAAAAACTCTATGTGTAGTTTTTCACTTCATATGAAATCAATGTTTAGCTTGAGTAAGGGGGCCTCACATATGCATCCAGCGGAGTGCTATCTGAAAGCTTCATATGATACTGATGTTATGAGGAATGTCTAAAGGGGGCCCAGGTTTAAAGCTCTAGGTCCCAAGAGAGAGATGGGCCCCTCGCTTTCTCCCTGTTAGTTTCAAAATAAGCTGAGGCTATTTTAATAGGAACCAGATGTGGGCTATACCTTATGTCAAAAACAACTGGGGTATAAAAGCATGGACGCAAAGCTTTGTGTAGAGAATAATTCTCTCCAAGCTATTTCGTGAGGCTTGATTCTGACTTCAATCTCTAAATGCAAATAAACTTTTATATGCAAGAGACTGGTGTCACCAAAGAGCTTCTTCCTTCACCTTCACAGCATTTCTATTGAAATAAACCACAAGAGACATACATAGGAAGGTTAGGAATTCTTTCTGTAATCTGGATTCACTCTGGGGATGCTGTTCTTAGGTTTTTGGCATGGTATTGGAAATTTGTGTATTAGGTCACGTATGTCTCTGAAGTACCCACATGCAATAGAAATACATTTACATATATTTTTCAAAATATGCGTCATAATTATTACAGAGAAATACTTTAACACATTTTTGTTTAAAAGCAACTCTACTGAATACACAAGTGTGTCTAATTAAAAACAGAATGTGTTCTTTTCAACAAGTTTAAGAATGTACAGTGATATTAAACAAGCACAGTTTGGTTGCTGCAGTGTACCCAATTACTGAGTACCATCTAGCAGTGATACTGACTTACTATGACACTGTATAAGATTCCCTTTGATGTATATACATATATATATATATATATATTTGTGTGTATATATTGTTCATATAGTTATATATTTTACAGATACATAATATTTATGCCTGTTATTGCACATTTGCACTCCATATGTTTTCAGTGGCTGCAATTACCAGCATGAATAAAGTAGACTAATATTTCAGCACTAAACACTGAAGTAAATGACTTGCCATAAAAGACCTACAGTTACACCCATAATCACTTAATTTAATATAAGTAGTTATATAAGTGGGTGAGATCAAAAAATTAATATTTTCTGATTGTCAGCTAACTAAATTTGTTGGGGGTCACATGTTCAATGCCAGCTGTGATAAGGACGATGACAAGAATATATAGTTTGGAGAATTGCCACTCAATATTATTTTCTGAATTTGAAGGCTACAGGATCCTGAAAATGAATGGTCCAAAAATAAATGGGGTGCTCTGGAGCTTTTGTGCAAAATCATGTTTTGTAAAAGCGAGAAAAATACACTAATATTCTGAACACAGAACAGCACAAGATATTCCAACACAGCTGTTACATTTTTTAGAACTTTTGAACTCCAGTTTTTGGACTTTCTAAATTTGGTGCACTCTGTTTAGTGAAAGGGTAGATAAGAGCTGGCTGAGTCTCCATTATGCCACCAGGGGGCCCCAAAAGCACACATCTCCTAAGCTGCTTCTCCCTCAGGGTTGCGGGGGGTGCTGGAGCCTATCCCAGCTGTCATCAGGCGGAAGGCAGGATACACCCTGGACAGATCGCCAGTCCATCACAGGGCAGACAGACAGACAGACAGACATACACATTCACTCACACCTAGGGGCAATTTACCATGTCCAATCTGCCTGACTGCATGTCTTTGGACTGTGGGGAGAACCTGGAGGAAACCCAGGCAGACACGGGAAACATTGCTATCCAAAGAACTTAAATAACTTTAAGGAGAAGTCAAAAACGTCCTTTTCTTTCAATGTGAGTTAGTGTAATTTTATTCCAAATAATCTGGGAGTCTATAGTCTAATCTAATTTCTATTGGCCCATTCATCATGACATTTTATATGGTGTAAAAGGCTGCTGCTGTGACTAAATGATGTTAATTTTTTTATACAGCAATTAAAAATATTGTAATCCTTGTGTATAAAGTTACTTGCTGTTTTTTCTTTACCTTAGTATTCATTAAACTTTATTTCTTGAGTATTCATTTTAATTTTTACACACAAAAAAATTGATTTGTGTGAGAGGGGGCATCCCAGTAAAGTTCACAAAAGTCAATGTTAAGAACTTAAGTCATTATTCCAGAGAATCTGTATAGGGAAATAATCTAAGATTACATTTAATTAGCACTACCACCACCATGCTTGACTATTGATATGATATTCTTACTGTGGAATCCCCTGTTCTCCAAAAAGCTCCACTTTTGACTCATCAGACCACAGAACACTTTTCCAAAAGGTGGATTTTCATCATCAAGGTGATTTTGGCAAATGTGAGATGAGCCCTTGTGTTTATTCTTGAATAGCAGCAGTTTTTGCCTGGAAACTCTCCCATGTAGAGTTTTGCCCAAGTCTCTGGTGGAATCATGAATGCTGATCTTATCTAAATTAGGCGAGGTCTGCAGTTCCTTAAATGTTTGCCTGGGTCCTTTTGCGACTTCCTGGAAGAGTCATGACTGCGTTCTTGGACAAATTTTGGTAGGCTGACCACTTCTGGGAAGATTTACCACTGTTCCATGTTTTCTCCATTTGGAAATAGTGGCTCTCACTGTAGTTTACTGGAGTCATAAGACCTTACACAACATGGCTTTGTTACCCTTTCCAAATGAATATATTTGAATAATTTTGTATTTTCCAGAATTTCTTTAGACTGTAGTATAGTGTGCTGCTTATTTGAGACGTTTTTAGCTTACTTCACATTGCTGGAAAGATACTATTTAAGTGATATTTAGATTCAACGGGATTGACAGAAATCAATCATAAGTATGTGCTCGTTAACTGATCTTAATCACAACTAAATTTGGCTTTTTCATTGAGTAACTATGTGGGAAAATACTTTTTAAAACAAGGCCAGGTGGTGTAGGATAACCTTTTCCTTCAGTGATCATTACAAAAACTGTTTTAATTTTACTCAGACTTCCTTTTTGTAGTGAATTTGTTTATTATACTGATTTTCCTGTTATATAAAAATTTGATAGTGTTCAAATCCTCCTCTATTAAAATTATTATAAACTGTTCTGTAGTTTTAAGGCATAAATGAGTAAATAAATCATGATTATGATAAAAAATGTTTGGTAATGTCCTTTGAATCCTTTTATCCGCCATCAGACAAGAAAAATGTCGTCTGTAAAGGAGAAAAGCGTTTTTGAGAAAAAGTGATGCGAGCGAGTATGTTAAGCAAGTAATTTGACACCAGAGTTATATAAGCACATTCGAACAAAGAGGAGTTTGGACAAACTCCACTGGGCAGCTTCAGCCATGATCTTGCAGTACTTATCGGATTACTTTGACTTAAAGAGCTGGCTGATATTCCTTTTTGTTTTCTTTCTGTTGATTGACATAATCAAGAACAAGAACCCACCAAATTTCCCACCGGGTCCCTGGTGCGTACCTTACGTAGGAAATGTCTTCACTGGGCTTGAGTATGAAACTATTGACAAGGTAGGAGAATAGTTTTTTTTTTCTTTTTTACAGTTTTGTTATTAATTCAGAGTATTAATATTTCTTAAAGCATGCATAGGATCATTTGCTTAGAAATTCACAGTTTAATAAGTTTACTACGTTGAGTAGCGCTGTTGCCTCACAGCAAGAAGGGCCTGGGTTCGAGTCCCCGGCTGGGTGACCGGGGTCCTTTCTGTGTGGAGTTTGCATGTTCTCCCCGTGTCTGTGTGGGTTTCCTCCCACAGTCCAAAGACGTGCACTTAGGCTAATTGGACATGCTACATTGCCCCTAGGTGTGAGTGACTGTCTATGTGTGTCTGTCTGCCCTGCCACGGACTGGTGACCTGTCCAGGGTGTATCCTGCCTTCTGCCCATTGACCGCTGGGATAGGCTCCAGCACCCACCGCGACCCTGAGGGAGAAGCAGCTTAGAAAATGTGTGTGTGTGTGTGTTTGTAATCACCACAATCCAGCCTCAATGGAAATACACTATTGTCTAGATTTGATTACATTGTTTATCATATAAATACAATCATGTAACAGAAAGTACAAATGTGTTTCAGCTTTCCAAAAAGTATGGGAATGTTTTTAGCCTGAGAAAACTGAGTTCAGAAAACTGTGTTCATTTGTGGATATAAAATGGTGAAGGAGGCTCTCGTCACTCAGCAGGACAGCTTTTCTGACCGCCCTCTTATCCCTCTGTTTGACAAGGTCTATGAAGGACGTAGTAAGTACAAATAACACTTACATTGTTATTGTGTACAACCCCAATTCCAATGAAGTTGGGACATTGTGTAAAACATAAATAAAAACAGGATACAACGATTTGAACAACTGCATGAGCAAATAGTCCAACAGTTTAAGAACAATGTTTCTCAATGTGCAATTGCAAGGAATTTAGGGATTATCATCATCTACAGTCCATAATATCATTAGAAGATTCAGAGAATCTGGAGAAATCTCTGCAAGTAAGCGGCAAGGCAGAAAACCAACATTGAATGCCCGTGACCTTCGATCCCTCAGACAGCACTGCACTAAAAACCGACATCATTCTGTAATGGATATTACCACATGGGCTCAGGACTCTGACATGCAAAGCGAAAGCCAAATATCAACAACACCCAGAAACGCCGCCGGCTTCTCTGGGCCCGAGCTCATCTGAGGTGGACTGACGCAAAGTGAAAAAGTGTCCTGTGGTCTGACGAGTCCACATTTCAGATTGTTTTTGGAAATCATGGACGTCGTGTCCTCCGGGCCAAAGAGGAAAAGGACTGTCCAGATTGTTATCAGCACAAAGTTCAAAAGCCAGCATCTCTGATGGTCTGGGGGTGTGTTAGTGCCCATGGCATGGGTAACTTGCACATCTGTGAAGGCACCATTAATGCTGAAAGGTACATACAGGTTTTGGAGCAACATATGCTGCATCCAAGCAACGTCTTTTTCAGGGATGTCCTGCTTATTTCAGCAGGACAATGCCAAGCCACATTCTGCACATGTTACAACAGATATTTAATGTAGTAGGCTTCGTAGTAAAAGAGTGCAGGTACTAGACTGGCCTGCCTGCAGTCCAGACCTGTCTCCCATTGAAAATGTGTGGCACATTATGAAGCGCAAAATACAACAACGGAGACCCCGGACTGTTGAGCAACTGAAGTTGTACATCAAGCAAGAATGGGAAAGAATTCCACCTACAAAGCTTCAACAATTAGTGTCCTCAGTTCCCAAACGCTTATTGAGTGTTGTTAAGAGGAAAGGTGATGTAACACAGTGGTAAACATGCCCCTGTCCCAACTTCTTTGGAACGTGTTGCAGGCGTCATTCAAAATGAGTGAATATTTGCAAAAAACAATAAAGTTTATCCGTTTGAACATTAAATATCTTGTCTTTGTAGTGTATTTAATTGAATATAGGTTGAAAAGGATTTGCAAATCATCGTATTCTGTTTTTATTTATGTTTTACACAACGTCCCAACTTCATTGGAATTGGGGTTGTACTTTAAATCATCCTAGTCCTGTCGAAGTCCAGAGAAAACAAATATATTATCAGACAACATAAACATTCACTCACTGTCTGTGTTATTATTAGTGTATTAGTGCTTTTAATACAATTAGTTGTGTCAGATCACAAGCAAAAATCCCATATTGTACATATATCAAAGTGAAAATGACAGTGAAGAAGACAGACTCTATAAAAAAGAGACATTTTTGCTGATGCTTAATTAAGATTACAGTTTTAATACACAGATGATGGAAATGTTTGTTAGAATACACTTGAAAAGTATTCTCCTCACTATCTAAAAGTATTGTTCTCTCTATCCAGCAAACTGAATGCCTCTCCTAGTTAAAAGGGGTTTCAAAGGCCTAATCCTAAATGGCTCCTTGTTTCCTAATATAGTGCACTAGGTCAGTAATGAAATGATGGCTTCCACACCCAAATAGCACTTTATATGTTGCTAATGCACATCTCTCTAACATTTAGAGCACTATATATGTGTAGAAGCCATAGTTTATCACCTATACCGTGCACTTTATAGTGAGTAGGGAGGCTTTTGTGATCCAGCCAAAGATAAAAAAATTCTCCCTTGGAATTAAATGTAAAATGTAAATGTGATGTAATGTAAAATTTTCTGTTTATAATGAATGTTACATTTGTCTGTTCCCTAAATACAGTATATGCAGTCATATGCAAAATTGTGCCCCTTGACAAATGACATGATTTTCTAAGTAAAAATACTCTGCATCTTCTTCAGAGAGCACATTTCTGCACATTTTAAAGCACAGTTACTCTTTAGTTGCCGAATTCAACATGTAAAATGTGGGTTGTGCAAAAGGTATTGCACATTCTAAAATCTTAAAATTATGCAAATTAACACCCTCCATGTCCCAGGAGGATAAGTGGCTTAGATGATGATAGAGAAAAAGAGACCTAAATCTGGTTCAGCTGATCAAGACTATCAGAATATCAGAGTCAAGTGATACTGTAACCCTAACTTTGTGGGAGTGTGATCAACACAATGAATTGTGTGTGATTCTACTAGGAATAGAGCAATCAGTTAAAGGGGTATGCCAACCTATTTTTAAAGTTTCTGCATGATTAAATAGTTAAGATGTAATTAAGGTCATTCAGAGTGGTTTGAAGTGAAATGCTCTGTTCTAGAGAAACTTAGAGTCAGAATTATTCAAAGTGGCAGTCATAGGAACCAAATGTCTGGCGCGTTTAATTCATACCTTACAGGTGGAATTTTGATTTCCATTTTTGTGTCGTTTTGCACCTTTTCTGTTCTGGTGATAAGGTGTATCCTTGAGTAACGGGTACCTGTGGAAGACACAGAGAAAGTTTTTCATCACCCACCTGTGGCACTTTGGCGAAGCAAAGAAGGGTCTTGAGCAGAGTATCCAACAGGAGTGTGTCTTTCTGTGTGAAGCTTTCAAAGAGGAAAAGGGTGAGTGGTCAGTGTAAAAACAGTTAAAGGAAATGGAGCCATTAAAAGCTAATTAAATCAAAAGGGCTCTTTTCAAGTAAATTAACCATATTGAGACAACATTTTGGAAGTCTTGTTTTCTCACTTTCTCCCAATGAAATTACAGTTAACACCTAATTGATTCCTCCCTTGAATAAGGCTGCTTATGATGTTGAATTTTCTTGGAGGACTTTTAATAGACTTTTGACTGGCTAGCATCAAATGAACTATAGAGTGTGAAATTGAATGAGAACGCTGCCTTTTTACATACGTTTTACCTGGTTGCATCACTTGGGAGCCCTGTATCCAGGGTAAAACAGAACACATGTCTTTGGAATATACATATATCACTGCTTTCGGAAGAACACCTTGTATCTCCAAAATGGTAACTTTACAGGAGAAGGAAAAAATATACTTTATTTTCAATGTAAGTCAATGGAACCAGAATTTTTCCCATGTCATTTTAGGTAATTTCTTTTAGGCCATTCATCATAAAATTTACAACCAATGTAAAGAGTAACAGATACTTTCAAATTATGTCAAAAACTGAAAAACGCCAAAAATGTAGATACAAGGTTTTCTTCTGACAGCAACAATATATAAATATATACAGATTGCAGTAATAAGTGTATGTATTCAGTCCAAATATCATTTTGAAAAGTCGGTGTTTAGAGGTTTGAACCTTCCTGGCTAAATTACATATTATTAATTTAAAAATAGGGCATGGACGATATTTTTAAAAAAAATTTGATAGTATTTCTAGCATGTGTAAGATATTAGACACCCGACTAAGTCAGTACCATTTTTTTTTTTTATATTCTTGAGCTGTCTTACATGCAGAGCGTGTTTAAGATCTACCCACTGATATTCAGTGATGTTCAAGTATGGAGACTGTGAGGGCCATTCGAAAAGTAGTGGATTTTGAAGTATGTTTTGGATCACTGCCCTGTGTTAGAAACCAGCCATTATTCAGCTTCAGTTTCTTAACTGACTGTGAACATATGCTTTCAGAATTTGCTTATATTTAGTGGAAACCATTCTTCCATCTACCTGTGCCACTGGCTGCCACACAATGCCAAAGCATAATACATTCAACTCAGTCTTAACTGGTGGCAAGTTGTTCTTTTCATAAAATGCTTCCCCTTTTTTTTCTAAACATACCTTTGGCACTTGGTTACTAAATGCCTTTGGCTTATCTAGGCACACTTCTGATTCTGGCTTTTGTGATGAGGTTGCAGGTGAGGTTTTGCTTTGCCTTTCTGACCAGCATACAAGCAGCTCTATCTGAGAGTTTTCTTGGTCTCCCAAGGACATTTCTTAGAGTGGAAATTGTAAGTTGGAAGCACTTTGATATCTGTTTAGAGCCTTCTCCTGCTTTGTTGGCAACAATTACCTTCATTTTCAGGTCCTTAGCCAGGTTCAGCATTGACCTTTTTACCCAACTTGCTCCGTCATACAAGCGACCTAAAAGTTCACTTTCCCAAACCAATTTTCCAAAGTTCAGAACAAATCTTTGTATTTTAAAATGATATTTTAAACTGTTATTCAAGTATAAACAAGCACATTTCAGCTGATATATGTAGTTATGATTTTTTACTTCTTAAAATAAGTGTACTTTCTCACAATATACTTTTTACTGTGCTGTAGCCCAAATATGTCTATCAATACCTTTTCATCATTTAAGAACATCAACATCACCTTTTCAGGGTCTCTTGTGCTGTCATCAGTAGAAGCACCAGCCAGAATACTTCGTAATCACACTTCGCCCACCTTTTCCTGCACGTCTCACTCTGATGTTCTTTGTCAACGAATAATACCATTGGCTTGTTTTGACTGGAATTGTGAACTGACTTTTCTGACCCAGTTTGCAGAAAAGTGCTTTACTTTTTAAATAATATGCTGCAGAAATTATGAAAAACTCTTGTTCCTCTGAAGCCTGTGTTCCTAATAAGCCCACTCATTTTTTATTTCAGAGAAATGAACTGAATGACTGAATTAAATAATTTACAATTTAATAATTGATTTAAATTTATGAACAGTAATTCTTCTTTAAGAAGGATCAATAAAATTTTTAAAACTGCCAATAAATAATTAAATAATTAATCATTTAAACTGCCAACCAGTAACAGCAAGAACCCATGTGAATTAAGTAAAAATTGTATTCTGAATAGGTGACTTTGTACTGTATGTATTGAAGTGGAATACATTGAAGGCAATTAGAACACTATATTGACACTTCAGCCATCACCATGAAGTCTAAGTGTATCTTGATCTTTTGTGGAAAAAATCTAGTGCAAACTTATTTGTGACAAAGCAGACTCAGAAACTTGAGAAGGATCCATATGCAGATATATTGACAACAGGACAGACCAAAACTTGAAGTCAAAGGGCAAAGCAAAAAAGGTTGTAACGGAGAAATCAGCCTAACCCCACACCCAAAAAAAAAACCAGGCAGACAGAGCAAAAGGGACAAAAGGCAAAAGCAGCATCCAATAGATCAGGCAGAGGTTCAAAATACCAGCAAGACAGACTAAAAAAACGCTCAGTAGTCAGACACAAAGGAACTGGCAATACTTTGCACTGACTGGCGGAATGGGAGGAGTATTTAAGGTGTGATTAATTTAGGATGTAAGGTACAGGTGGTTTGATTTTGGGAACAGGGCTAGTACTCAGGAGAGTGGCCAGATAGTGAATTGCTGACAGTTTATCTAAGGTTCTGAAAATGTTTTGTTTCAATTGTACAACATACAGGTGCTTTTGACCCCCAGTTCTACTTAAACACGGCTGTTTCAAACATCATCTCTGCTCTAATATTTGGGCATCGCTTTGACTACCATGATGAACGCTTCCTTAATATCCTGCACTTGGACACTGAAGCTGTAACACTGGCAGGCTCATTCCAGGCTCATGTTAGTCAAAGATTTTAACTATCCATTCTAATTAGCCATAAAGTTCTCACTGCCATAAAGTTAACTTGTATGTCACTTGTGATTATTTGGCAGTTGTATAATGTTTTCCCTCGACTCTTTGATTACATTCCTGGACCGCACCAGAAGATGTTTACCAACTACGCAAAGATCATTGAGTTCCTTAAGGATGAGGTCAAAAAGCACAAGGAGGACTGGGATCCCTCAGACCCGCGGGACTACATAGACGCTTATCTGGTAGAAATTGAGAAGGTCTGTTTATCATATTATGTGTAACTGGTGATTTTCAGTTCAAATGCAGGAAGATCAGTGGATCCTAAGATTTTGTTAAAAATTCAATTAGAGCCTGATGCAACCGTTTTCTGTATTAATCTTTCAGAAAAAGAATGATCCTGACGCTGGATTCAACCTTGATACATTAGTCTTAGCCTCGGTGGACATGTTTGAAGCAGGAACAGAAACCTTAGCCTCTACCCTACGCTGGGCTCTGCTGTTCTTGATGAAGTACCCAGAAATACAGAGTGAGTAACATGAACCATGGAAAATGTGTATTATGTTGACCTTGTACTCTGTCTCATTTCTGCCTGATCCATGTACACTTAGTGTACATCAGTAATTAAAAGGAGGAGTGGAATAAAGGACATTTCAGTTCAACTAAAGGTTTCTTTAACTTTTCCAATATGTTAAATCCAACAAATAAACAGTAAATATTAAATAAAATTAATTAGAAGTGTGTGTGTCTATCTGCCCTGTGATGGGCTGGCGATCAGTCCAGGGTGTATCTTGCCTTCTGCCCGATGGCAGCTGGTATGGGCTCCAGCAACCCCTGTGACCCTGAGGGAGAAGTGGCTTAGTGTGTGTGTGTGTGTGTGTGTGTGTGTGTGTGTGTGTGTGTTGATCTGTGGTGATTATCCCTTGGTGTTGTTTCAAAGACCCTTTTGGCACCTTTTTTAACAGTGTAATGTGTGCTATGTATGCAGAAAAGGTGCAGGCAGAGATAGACAGAGTGATTGGACAGTCACGCCAACCCAGTTTGGCTGACAGACCCAACATGCCCTACACTGATGCTGTCATTCATGAGACCCAGAGGATGAGCAACATTCTCCCTTTAGGTTTTCCTAGAAGAGCCTGTAAAGATACGACACTGGGAGGATATGTCATACCAAAGGTTTGTGTTGCTCTAAATTGTTATAAGGCAGATAATTCTTTGTTCAATAGGGCATTGAGACGGTGTTTTTACCACTCCACTTTGCTTCATGCCTAAGAACTTTACCTGTGGTAAATCATAGTAACGCCAAGCATCTTGTGTCTTATTGCAGTATTGCACAAATCATGTTTTATGACAGTGTTTCTCATCAATAGGGCACGTCTATGATTACAAACCTGTCATCTGTGCTTTATGATAAAAATGAGTGGGAAACACCAGACACCTTTAACCCAGGACACTTTCTTGATGTGAAAGGCCAATTCCGCAAGAGAGACGCTTTTCTGCCCTTTTCAGCAGGTAAAACAAAAAGACTTAACCACCACCTTCATTGTAGTATTGGTGTAGACAAAGACTGTCATGCAGATCATAAACCTATATGTTTTTACAAAGCTTGTAGTTTGTTAACTTGTTTTTTAGATTTATATTTAGACATATTGGGAAATGTGTGATTTTTAAGATTAAGATTAAGATTATTAGTCCCACAACGAGGAAATTCACCTCTGCATTTAACCCATCCGTGCAGTGAAACACCACAAATATGCTAGTGAATGCACACACTTCAAGGGGCAATGAGCACACTTGCCTGGAGTGGTGGGCAGCCCTTTCCGCAGCACCCGGGGAGCAGTTAGGGGTTAGGTGCCTTGCTCAACTGCACTTCAGTCCAGCCCATGACTGCCCTAGTATATATATTACATATATTAACATATATTAACCAGTATTGCTATATGTAAACCTTTGCTTATGCCACTGCCATTCAACTTTACTATATGTCCAACAACTAAACTATATGTCTAATGCTTTGTAGACACCGGATCATCTAACATGTCCTGTGGAATCAATTCTTTTAATAGTAGTGGTGAACCATGAGAATTCGAAGTACGATAATGCTCATTTCTGCTATCCCCTATGGGATTCTAGGAGTCTGCTATAAACATTTTTTGGCTAACAGTTATTTGATGACTCTAAAAGATGCTCCATCTTTTACTTGAAGTTTTTTACAGATATGTTAACCCATGTTTACCTTGTAGCAGATTCACAGTGACTCAGTATAGAGGCCTGGTATAGAGCAGCTGCTTCTGTTTTCTAACAATGCATTGATTAGGCTGCTGCTCGTATTCACTCTGATTAAGAGGAAGTTTGTCCCCCACTTGCTGCAGTAACAGCCTCCACTCTTTTGGAAAGGATTCACACTAGACGTTGGTGTATTGCTGTGAGAATTTGATTGTGTTCAGCCTCAACAGCATTAGTGAGGTCAGGTACTGATGTTGGATGAACAGTTCTGGATCTCAAACGCCACTCCAGCTCATCCCAAAGGCAATCTGTGGAGCTCCATCACTCCAGGGAACATGGTTTCACTGCTCCACAGCGCAATGCTGTCGGTCTTTGCACCCCTCTAATCGATGGTGGGCATATGTGCAGCTGCTCCAGAGCATTCCACTCTATTGGTAGTGTTTTTCTATGGAGATCATACAAGCTGACTCCACACCTGTATCAGGAATAGATGCACCTTAAAGCAGCTGAATTCATCAATTATTTTTTGTCTTTTAAACATATATTGTATGCTTATAGCATGAGCTACATGCATTTTATCATTGATAAATATATTATTGTCCCATGTATGTCTATCCTGATGCACTGAAATCACTGTTTCACAGGTAAGAGGGTGTGTCTAGGGGAGCAGTTGGCACGTATGGAGCTCTTCTTATTTCTCCCTTTTCTGCTTCAACACTTCACAGTCTCCCCTGGTCCTGGAGAGGAGCTGAGTCTGAAGGGCCAGGTGGGCTTCACCAACACACCCAGGCCCTACCGCTTATGCATGATCCCACACTGAGACCCAGTGAGTGAAGGGTGTTAATGCCCTGAGAATGTGGTATAACCTGCCTTTAGATAAGAACTAATATTCTAAAAGTGCAAAGGATGAGATGCATGTTAGATTGAATAGATTTAAACAGAGTAACTCTCACAATATATATTTAAATAAAATTGAACTTCCATTATGTAATAACAGTATACCTGCAGTGGATTACTGGGAATGTAAACATTAAATTTTACATAATGACATCTGTAACCTCAAAATATGATGAATTTAATTCTAAATGTTTCATGCTTTATCTTTTTGTACTAAAATGTTTTTATTTTGCTGTGCAATAAGCCTAAAAATTAACATTAATGCATGTATAGTGTATTATAAATATACAGCTGAGATTCTTCTTTGAACACCATCACTCATGTTTAAAAAAAGGTAAGACATATTATTACATGTGCTATTATTTATCATATTGTTACAAAGCTAGAGCCAGTGTTGTAAGCTTAGACTGTGTAAAATGCTCACTAATAAAAATTTGTCTGACAAAAGAACATTTGGTAAAGTTGGTAAAGTTGATTTTTGGACCCTCCCCTAGTGGAAGAACAGTGCTGGCCCTACCTAGTACATCAGTCCTGTCCTAAAAAACGACCTCAGGCTGTAATTAATCCTTGTGTGCATAACAGTGTGGCTTTTTATATCAAACAAGAAGAGGTGGCATTTCTTTGGAGGGCCACACAGCCCTCCATGTGCTCACCAGAGGTAGCCTGACTGCCATTAGGTACCGAGATGAGATCCTCAGACCCCTTGTGAGACCATATGCTGGTGCGGTTGGCGCTGGGTTCCTCCTAATGCAGGACAATTCTAGACCTTATTGTCGTGTTTTTATGGTCTCTATGTTTATGGAGTTTACTTGCGTGGGTGTAGAAGCAAGCCGCGACAGACACTAGAAGGTAGTTAGCCGAGTTGTTTACTGAGAATCTTCGGCAGTACAGGTCAATGAAATAACCAACACTCACCACAGTCTCAAAATCAATGGGACGCTGTTACAGTCTCTGTGTGGTTACGGTCTGGCTACAGGTGTTGAGGCACTCTTGCTCGGGCACAGAACACTATTGTTTTCGTCCATGCGGTGAGCTACGAGCTGCCTTCTTCATAAATCAAACTCAGACAACTGTTCTCCTACTGCGGCTGCACATGACTTGCAAAACATTATTTTAATCGATCTACACTGCATTATGTGGCTGGAGTGTGTCGGCAGTTCCTGCAAGATGAAGGCATTGAAGCTATGGACTGGCCCGCCCGTTCCCCAGACCTGAATCTGATTGAGCACATCTGGGACATCATGTCTCGCTCCATCCACCAATGCCACCTTGCACCACAGACTGTCCAGGAGTTGGCGGATGCTTTAGTCCAGGTCTGGGAGGAGATCCCTCAGGAGACCATCCGCCACCTCATCAGGAGCATGCCCAGGCTTTGTAGGGAGGTCATACAAGCACGTGGAGGCCACACACAATACAGAGCCTCATTTTGACTTGTTTTAAGGACATCACATCAAAGTTGGATCGGCCTGTAGTGTGTTTTTCCACTTTAATTTTGTGTGTGACTCCAAATCCAGGCCTCCATTGGTTAATAAATTTGATTTCCATTGATGATTTTTGTGTGATTTTGTTGTCAGCACAATCAACTTTGTACAGAACAAAGTATTCAATGAGAATATTTCATTCATTCAGATCTAGGATGTGTTATTTGAGTGTTCCCATATATATATATATATATATATATATTTATATATACACACACACGCACATTGTGATGGGGAGCGAGGTAGCAGACGCATTTGCGGAGGTAAGCAACTTTTATTGAGGGCAAATCCAAAATCAGGGTCATAACGGTCCAGGGTCAAAGAGCCGATACATACAGATCGTGGGGAAATCATGACAAACCAGAAACAAACAACAACAGATATTCAAACATAGCAAACGTCCAACAGCGCAAGGACAATGACCGATACAAAGACCAGGGACAGGTGAACACATGAGGGACAGGTGAACACAATCAGGGGTGGAGTAACCAAACAGGGGGCAGGACTTAAACCAAAACAAAAAGGCACATGGAGTGGGAGGAGCCAATCGTGACACACATATATATATATACACAAACAAAAAACTGCATCACTTCATTAACCCTGCGACCCTGCAGATAAGATCAGTTTACATAAGGGTCAGAGGGTTCCTTCAGTTTTACAAAAACATGTAAATAGGGCTCCTGTTCTAAAGGTCACAAAAACCACTTAAAGCTGACTTTATGTTTAAGTTAGGGGCCTCTGATCCAAAGGTCACAAAAACATCTACCCTATATAAGACAGGCAGTTACAGCTTGTATTCAGAAGGATTCATATTGGCTCCGAAACCTCTTTTAGACAAACTATGGCGTCTGATAAGAAGCTGTATTTCCTTGTAATAAATTCTATAAATACAAGAAAGACAGTGTCAGTAGAGATTCCTTCATCATCTCCACATCATCGCTATTGAATAAACAACAGTAGGATTGTTTTATTTCTAAGAAATTTACACCCCTAACATCAATTTTTCTCTAAACATTGTCAACTGACTGATTGGTCTTCAAATGGGGTGCTTCCTGTTTGATGATCACTCCTTTTCAATCTTTGATTGGACAATTAAGTGAAGTGAGTTTGATCACATGACATAAAAACTTGTGTTAACCTATAAGTTTGTTGAATTCCATTTGTTTACGGAAGACCTACACCAAAAATCTTAGGTGTCCCACATTTTGTAATTTCCTACATTAGAACAATTTACCCCATATAGAGTACAGAACGTGTTGAAGACATCACTGTGGGAAAAAAACTGACTGACATGGCCTCAGAAATGATAAAATAACACATAAAAATTGTTCCATGATGATGCTATGATTTACTACATTTTTACCTAGAGAAATGTTACCAAGTTTACATTCATACTTATTCAGCATGTTACTATGGTTTGGTTTAATTTTCCAATCAGGTACATCCTTCTCCAGATTTTGGAGTGTGGAGCTCAGCGTGGGGTCACACACATGCGGTAAGGGCTGGGGGCGTAAGTGAAACCCAGCTGACCCTCCAGGCTCAGCTTTTCTCCAGGGCCAGCGGAGAATGTAAAGCGTTGTAGCAGAGAAGTGAAGAACAAGAAGAGCTCCATACGTGCCAACTGCTCCCCAAGACACACCCTCTTACCTATGGAGCATTGATTTAAGTGCATCAGGAGAGCTATGCTAGAGCATCATACTGTCCAGGCTAGAATACGCACAAGATGCTACAAACCTCAGTTACATTACATTTACAGCATTTGGCTGACGCTCTTATCCAGAGCGACTTACAATTTGATCATTTTACACAATTGGCCTGACTGCATGTCTTTGAACTGTGGGAGGAAACCAGAGAACCCGGAGGAAACCCACACAGACACGGGGAGAACATGCAAACTCCACACAGAGAGGACCCCGGTCGCCCGGCCAGGGAATCGAACCCAGGCACTCCTTGCTGTGAGGCGACAGCGCTACCCACCACGCCACCGTGCCGCCAATAATAAATCTAGTTCTAATAAAGATATAATACTTGAAATGCAACAGATTAAAAATGCAGTTAGATACGTCAACTATGGGTAAAAGATGTACATGTAACAAGATTCTGAATTAATGATGCATCTGTGTTACCTGCTGAAAAGGGCAGAAAGGCATCTCTCTTGTGGAATTGGCCTTGTTCATCAAGAAAGTGTCCTGGGTTAAAGGTGTCTGGTGTTTCCCACTCGTTTTTATCATAAAGCACAGATGACAGGTTTGTTGTCACTACAGTGCCCTAATAATTACAAAAGCAGATTCATCAGATGTGTTAGATTTGTATAGTATTACACTTGAGATTTTCAGCTAAAAATATTCTTTAGCAAAAAGGGTTCTATGACTTGTAAGAGTAGTGGAAAGCATTTGTGTCATGTAAAACTACTTTTAAAAAATCTTCTTGAGCAACTTTGACAAGGGCCAGATGACTAGGTTGCACCAACTCTGAAAATTCAAGACTGGTGAGGTGCTCCTGGACAGCAGAGGTGAAGATCCAAAGAAGGACAAACCATGACCCAGCAGAAGGGTCCCCAAACCTCATATAAGAGGAATGTATCACAACACTATGTATGAGGCTACTTAGCTGCAAACTAGTGCCTATGTGTAACCAGCAGACCCTCTGGCTGGCTGTGAGTGTCTTGTGAGCCCCGCCAGCCACTGTAGTGAGAGGCATTGTGCTGCTGGTTACAATTAACCATTAGCTTTAGCATATAAGCACAGTGCCAGTTTATGCAATCCCCCACTTCTCCAGCCCTTCTGGTGTATTAGCGAAAAGCTATTGGAAACGACATTGAAATATAGCCATTTGTTGTGGCTTTGCTACATTATAACACTTCTGCACTCTGATTTCTCCAGGTCGGTGTCTGTATGCAGGTACATAGTGGGGGCTATGTGGGTATTGTGTATTTAGTATACAGTGGCTAACATCTGTGTCTATGTAGGTGTATGGTGGGCTGGTGCAACAGCTAACAGGTGGTGAGCCTATGCATAGCTGCAGTTAAAGGTATTTTCACAGTTCCTTGAAGTGGGTAGTTGGGCCTGTGAAGCAAGAGCTCTAGTCCCTAATGCTGTCCCTTTCCTGTATGTAGGTTTGATGTGAGTATCGCCATTGACCGGTCTAGGTGGCATATGACCATTTAAACGTGCAGGCCCTGGAAGCAGCTGACCCATCGCTACCTTTTTTTAAGAAGACACCTGAGTGCTTGTGGTATCTTTCCGGTGGTGGGGTGCTCCTGCGGTTTGGCACCTTACTGGTGGTGGTGTTCACGTGCACTGCATTTCTGTTTGTGTGTGGAGATTTTAGGTTTTTGACCAGGCTAGGCCACTTGGAGTTGGATCCTCACAGCCAGTATTTCCCCTTCTTTAGAGCTCCCATTTTGTATATCTGTTCTTTTCCTTCTTTGGTTGCTTGTTTATTTTAGATTAATACTAATAAACCAGTGTTTTTATTGACTAATAAATTTGTCTCCTCTCAAACCCACATCTCTGAATGTCTGTAAGGTTTACCTGTGTGCTTAAGTAATTTGTTGATGGGGTATTTCCTGGGGTGAAACTCCCCAGGTGACGTAGTTGGGTTTTTCCTTTACTAGCAGTCACATATGCTATTCCTATCCACTGTCAAAGTGGGCATGCAGGCATCGCAACTGGACCTAGCAATGTAAAATGGGTCCTGTTTTCTTTTATGTTATGTAGCTGGCCGAGTACATATGCATTGTTTATCTGGGGAAGTGATGGCACCAAGTTGCACTGTGAGAATATGAGCTGCTGGAGGGAATGTAATGCTCTGGGCAATGTTCTGCTGTAAAACCCTGGGCCCAGACATATGTGGACATCAATTTGACATGTGCCACCTTCCTAAAACATTGTTGCGGACCAGGTAAACCACTTTATGCTGGAGGTATTCATCAATTCAATGGCAGTGGCCTTTTCCAGCCCTGCCACACTGGACACCTTGTTCAGAATTGTTCAAGGTGTTTCTGTGGCCTCCAAATTCCTCAGATCTTTTAGAGGTCTTTGTACATTCCATGTACAAAGTCAGAGCTGTTTTGATGGCATGCAAAGGACCAACAACATATTAGGTATATTCGGTCAAATTTGGTTTGGGCTCATCAGTGTATAGCCTTTTTTTTTTTTTTTTTTTTTTAAACATAAGAATCCTTGAACAATTGAGTGTACTTGTCAGCTAACCACTCAGTTGAGTTTCTACATGTCCTATGTACAGAATAGGATAAAAATTTGACCACTCTTTTTTCAAACAATAACAAACCTTTGGTATGAAGTATCCTCCAAGTGTTGTATCTTTACTGGGGCTTTTAGGGGCACCCAGAGGTACAACATTGCCCATCCTCTGGGTCTCATGGATGACTGCATCAGTGTACGGCATGTTGGGTCTGTCAGCCAAGAGAGGTTGACGTGACTGTCCAATTACTATGTCTATCTCTGCCTGCACCTTTTCTGAGTAAATAAACAGACCATTATTATCAAGTAAACATGGCTGCAAAATACACATGAAAGAACAAAACATATCTCCATGGTTTCCACTACTCACTTTGTATCTCTGGGTATTTCATCATGAAGAGCAGACCCCACCGAATTGTTGTAGCTGTAGTTTCTGTCCCTGCCTCAAACATGTCCAATGTAGCCAGTACTAATGTTGTCATGTTAAAGCCAGCTTCAGGGTCACTGTTTCTCTAAGGTATTCAAACACAGATCTGTTATGTACAATTGTGTGTCTGTATTTGAGTGTCTTATATGCAGACCCCACTACATCAACTGTAATAAGTCATTGAAAAAAAATTAATGTAGTTTATTGACTTTACAATCCATCTTAAACAGACCTTCTCTGTTTCCACTAGGTAAGCGTCTATGTAGTCCCGTGGGTCTGAGGGATCCAAGCTCTCCTTGTGCTTTTTGATTTCATCATTTAAGAAATCTAAGATGATCTTGTAGTTTGCAAACATTTTTTGGTGAGGGCCAGGAATATAATCAAAAAGACATGGTAGGACATCATACAACTGCAAAAAGAAGCAGAAAATCAAGACAATATTGAAATAATAATAATATACAAATGCATTGTCAGTTCAGTACTATAATGTCAGAGTGTTCTATTAAAATGTGAGAGAGCATGTAGATTGATATCTATTGACCCGAGTCTGGGTGTAGCCTGACAAGGCAATGGCTTCAGTGTCCAAGCGCAGAATGTTCTGGAAGTGTCCATCATGGTAGTCAAAGCGATGCCCAAAAACTACAGAAGAGATGATGTTTGCAACAGCATTGCTCAGGAGTAAGTGGGGATCGAACTGCCCTGTAGGATAAAAAATAAGCCAGTTTATTTCCCACATACACTATATTACCAAAAGTTTTCGCTGCCTTCACATGCATATGAACTTGAGTGACATCCCATTCTTAATCCATAGGGTGTGATATGTCAGCCCACCCTTTGCAGCTATAATATCTTCAACTCTTCTGGGAAGGCTTTCCACAAGGGTTAGGAGTGTGTTTATGGGAATTTTTGACCATTCTTCCGGAAGCGCATTTGTGAGGTCTGATGTTGGATGAGAAGGCCTGGCTCCCAGTCTCTGCTCCAATTCATCCCAAAAGATGTTCTACAGGTGCCCAGTCATGTTGGAACAGGAAGGGGCCATCCCTGAACTGTTCCCACAACGTTGGGAGCATGAAATTGTCTAAAATCTCTTGGTCTGCTGAAACTGCTGAGTTCCTTTCACTGGAACTAAGGGGCCAAGCCCAACTTATGAAAAACAACCCCACACCATAATCCCCCCCTCCACCAAGAAGAACTTGACTGGCCTGCAGTTGAGTCCTGACCTCAACCCGATAGAACACCTTTGGGATTTTTTTGGGACTTTACAAATCCTTTTCAATCTATATTCAATTGAATACACTACAAAGACAAGATATTTAATGTTCAAACGGATAAACTTTATTGTTTTTTGCAAATATTCACTCATTTTGAATTTGATGCCTGCAACATGTTTCAAAGAAGTTGGGACAGGGGCAACAAAAGACTGGGAAAGTTGAGGAATGCTCAAAAAACACCTGTTTGGTACATTCCACAGGTGAGCAGGTTAATTGGAAACAGGTGAGTGTCATGATTGGGTATAAAGGGAGCATCCCTGAAAGGCTTAGTCGTTCAGAAGCAAGGATGGGGCGAGGTTCACCACTTTGTGAACAACATTGTTGAGAACAATGTTTCTCAATGTGCAGTTGCAAGGAATTTAGGGGTTTCATCATCTACAGTCCATAATATCATCAAAAGATTCAGAGAATCTGGAGAAATCTCTGCAAGTAAGCGGCAAGGCAGAAAACCAACATTGAATGCCCGTGACCTTCCATCCCTCAGGTGTCGCTGCATTAAAAACCGGCATCATTCTGTAACAGATATTACCACATGGGCTCAGGACACTTCAGAAAACCATTGTCAGTGAACGCAGTTCATCACTCCATCTACAAGTGCAAGTTAAAACTCTGCCATGCAAAGTGAAAGCCATATATCAACAACACCCAGAAACGCCGCCGGCTTCTCTGGGCCCGAGCTCATCTGAGATGGACTGACGTGGGAAAGTGTCCTGTGGTCTGAGGAGTCCACATTTCAGATTGTTTTTGGAAATCATGGACGTCGTGTCCTCCGGGCCAAAGAGGAAAAGGATTGTCTGGATTGTTATCAGCACAAAGTTCAAAAGCCAGCATCTCTGATGGTGTGGGGGTGTGTTAGTGCCCATGGCATGGGTAACTTACACGTCTGTGAAGGCACCATTAATGCTGAAAGGTACATACAGGTTTTGGAGCAACATATGCTGCCATCCAAGCAGCGTCTTTTTCAGGGATGTCCCTGCTTATTTCAGCAAGACAATGCCAAGCCACATTCTGCATGTGTTACAACAGCATGGCTTCATAGTAAAAGAGTGCGGGTACTAGACTGGCCTGCCTGCAGTCCAGACCGGCCTCCCATTGAAAATGTGTGGTGCATTATGAAGCGCAAAATACGACAACGGAGACCCCAGACTGTTGAGCAACTGAAGTTGTACATCAAGCAAGAATGGGAAAGAATTCCACCTACAAAGCTTCAACAATTAGTGTCCTCAGTTCCCAAACGCTTATTGAGTGTTGTTAAAAGGAAAGGTGATGTAACACAGTGGTAAACATGCCCCTGTCCCAACTTCTTTGGAATGTGTTGCAGGCATCAAATTCAAAATGAGTGAATATTTGCAAAAAACAATAAAGTTTATCCATTTGAACATTAAATATCTTGTCTTTGTAGTGTATTCAATTGAATATTTGCAAATCATCGTATTGTTTTTACACAACGTCCCCACTTCATTGGAATTGGGGTTGCATGTATGTATGTTTTAGGAGCTGCAGCTTATCTAACACTTTAATACTTTAATACCTTTGATTGATTTTCTGTTTGTGATCTGTGTGATGGACAGTATTCAAATTGTACTGAATGCATTGTGAAGAAACAGATATATTGTGTGTCAACTTGACCAAATAACAGTCTTTCAATCATTTCAAACAGACATTCTGGGGACCATGCCCTCATAACCACTTAGTAAAAGCTTAGACCCCCATTCATAAATCTCTAGTGATTCCATCTCTGTGCATTTTCATTATGCCAAGTCCCTGAGAGTACTGAATCCAGGCTTTAGTTAAAGGATAATAATACCACATTCAATTGATTACATGTAAACAAAGTCATTTAGATTAGTTTAATATGATATGGTTCATTGTGGATACAGTGCTGATGATAGAAACCAAAGGTCATAATCTCTACACAGCAAATACAGACATTTTATTTACTATTTAAAAAATCATTTAACCCATGCATGTCTTCTGAGGCTTTGTGTGATGTTGATAATTGTAAAATGGTAGTAAATATGAAAGAGTAGGTTTTTTCGGGGACTATTTTGCTTTACAACATCCTGCATGTACCTCTCTGCCATGCAAATGTGTTTTAGTCCAAAAGCTTCTCAAAACTATTATAAAACAATGTCTCAGATATCAGGCAGCATGTACTTGACTTCTTCATGTTCCTGTGAAGTGGCTTTCAGAGGCATTAAGCTAGATGACTTTGTTTACATCTTAAACAGTTAGTTATTAAGAAATTTTGAAATCAGTGGAATTTAAATCAATAACTGAATTACCCAAATTCCCTAAGAGACAGACAGGTCACTTACCTCGTTCATCTTTGAAAGCATCACACAGAAAGACACTCTCCTGCTGGATGCTCAGCTCAAAGGGCTTCTGCCTGTCACCAGAGTAGCGCAGGTGTGAGCTGGCAAACTTTCTCTGCATCTTCCACTTGTAACCATTACTTGCAATTAGACCTACATAGCATGACAAAGGAAACATAAAGACTTTATTTTTTAGCTTTATGTATATATGATGCATTAAGTTAATGGTCTCAAACTCCAATTAGCAACAGAAGTTTTAGGTTGGAGCTGAACTCTGGAAACAGGAAGGCAAGTTTATGTTCATAGCATATTTCATACAGTGCAGTCATTCAAAGTGCTTTGCAAAGGAGACAGTACAAAGATAATTCAAATATGTAGGCAAATCAAAAATGTTATTCAAACATTAAAACAATAGTTTATAAAAAGAAGAAATTAAAAATCAAATTACAAATTAAATTAGCATAATAAAGTGCTGTTGCAGGTGAGAAGTACAGTAGAGCTAACAGTGTTAAATTAAAGCACATTTTCTTTTTGACATTTTCTCTTCTTTTACCCCTGAGACTCTAGCAGCTGCATTTTGAATCATTTGAAGTTGTTTGAACATCTTTTTTGAAAGTCCAGTTAGGAGACCATTACAGTGTTCAATCCTGCTAGAAATAAAGGTGTGGGTAAGTTTCCTCAGGTCTGATTTGGGCAGAAAATCTATAATCATGTTGAAGGTAGAGCTCCAGGAGGAGAGTTAGCATCCATTGCACAAAACAAAGTGCCTCTGAAATGCATCGTACAACAAGTGCTGGCTCTACCAAATAAGTGACAAGTGACAACAGGTGTCTAATTCAGAGTTAGCTACTTAGGTTGTGATTAATCCTTATGCTCAAGCACAAGGCATGATAACCAACCAATTTTCTAAAATATGAGGTGTTGCCAAAGTGGGAAAATAATCAAGCTACCTACAAATGCAGAAAGCAAAGCATGCACAACAGTGCAACAGTGAAGCCACTCTGTAATTTAACTTGTGACTTATTAGGACCCCAAGTGAGCCTCTAATCAACAGTGATAAATGTATGCAACTAAGCAGCCACCCAAAAATCCTGCTAAGGGCCCCCAAAAGGACCACAATATACAAAAATTATAAATTCATTGTTAAGATATATTTATTTTCATTGGAAAAAAGTGGTACAATTAGTAATAAGTAATAATTGCATGCTTAACTTCAGAATTGGTTTCTGGTCATGCTATGTTTCTTACCAAGTCCCTGAAAGATTTTCTGAAACATGGGAATGGCAGGACGGTCAGCAAAACTGTCCAGCTGAGTAATGAGGGCCTCCTTCACCATTTTGTATCCAGAGATAAACACTACTTTGTCACTGCCCCATCTCAGGCTGAAAATCTCCCCATATTCCTCAGCGAGCTGAAACAAGTGAAGTCCTCAGATAATAATAAATTAATGGCAGTCGACATTGTTGATAATATTTCATTGTAAGAGCTGCCATATGGAGAGCAGGGAACACTGATGTATTTAAGAAATGTACACAAACACATGCATGAACAGACTGGCTAACCACCTAAGAAACATTTTGATCCATCCAGCACTGCAAGCAATGGAGCATAAAAATGTACACTGCCATTTCATTTTGGTTCTCTTACAATATCAGGCAAACAAAAATGAAACAAATGTTACTCATTTACCTTGTTTATGGTTCTGAAGTCAAGCCCAGTGAAGACGTTTCCCACAAAGGGCAAAGGACGAGGTCCTGGAGGAAAACGGGGTGGATTTTTATTCCTGATGACATCAATGAGCAACAGAAAAAGGAAAATAATTACTAGGCAGCCTGTGAAATTAATGTAATCAAATAAGTAGTGGACGATCATGGCTGGCGTCAGGTGAAGATGCAAGCACTTTTATTAATGTCCGTGCCTGGACTGGTGCAGAGGTGAGCTGAGGCGAGGGATTACGTAATCCACTCTGAATCTGTGACAAAGGAGAAAAAGGGGAGGGGCCTCATGAACAGCCTTTTTACCTATTCTTCTTTAAGGACTTGTTTAGTAGTTTAACTGCTTGAGGTTGAAACTTTTACATTTTTTCATTTTATTTTTTTAAAATGCTGTTAGTCACTATTATACAATCTACAGCTGAGTGTCTGTAATCAGAACACAAGCAAATGGACTTTAGTAATCATCGTAAAGCAAAGGCTTCCTCTGCTGGTTCTTTCAGTGGATGGAACATGCTGTGTTTACTGAAGCCAAAACCAAAGACAAATAAACCACCCTAAGACTCGATCTGTGTTTATCAAACAGGAAAGTCTCTGTAGGGTGGAGTCAGCTCAAATGGGCCACTTTTTGGTGAAAGATGTATAAGAATATCAAGCAATCTGTGCATGACATCTGATGATATTCTTAAAGGGTGTCCCAAAATAACTGGCATCATTAGAGATGTGAATATCTGCGTATGTCCGAGACAAATGAAATTAAATGTTGAACAAAATTTCATGTTGAACAAAAGATTTATTTATCAAAATTTGAACAAGAAACCGATTTCACAGCTTCACAACTGTTTGGTATGCACACTGCCTAGGACACGACACACATCAAGTCAATAGTCCAGCTCCTGCCAAACACTCTGCGTTTGTGCCACGTCCAAATCAGTTGGTGCATTTTTATTTAAATTTCTCAAAAAAGCATGCTGCACACTCTTGCTTGACTGTGTTCGAGCATATTCTAACACGCAAAATGCCTTTTCATTTCTAGTGAACGCCATTCTTCAACCTGAAAAAAGATCATTTGAAGGAGAATTGGCTGTTATTAAACTGTGAAATGATGTCAGTTTTTTTTGGGACATCCTGTATAAATCAGCATGGCTCTCTTAAATATTTATTGGTTAGAAAATGTGAAAAGTATAATTGTTTTGGAATTATAAGAGTTCATATTTATTCACTAAAAAACACATTTAAAATTGTATGGGTATGTGTTTCTGCACATTGGTGGTGTCTTTGTGTGTGTGTCGCTGTGCAGATGCCATTATCCTCTCTACAATTCCCATAGGTGCTTACAACAGCGCACCCAGGCCTCCATGGCCTTTGGATAACTGATATCATCATCATACACTTTCTTGCAGGCCGTTAAAAAGGTGAACATTCAGTGTCTGCCCTCTGTCAACTACATCCTGATACTTTCCCCACTGGTTGTACTAACATCTTCCTTCCTTTTCCTGTCTTTTTCTCTTCTCTCTCTCTCTCTATTCCTTCTCTGCCTGTCCTCCTGCCACAGCTACTGCATAATTTAAACAGTGTTGATTTTGCATGGATACGTATCTAGAGCTATGAACCTGTTCTGCACCCTCAGTTTTTGTCATGTGTGTGTGTGTGTGTGTGTGTGTGTCACGACTGCCAGTAACAGGTGAGACACTCGCTGATGGATCTTACAAATTTTAATATAATAGGGCAATACAAGAGAATAGTAAAGGACAGGCAGGGTCAGAAACAACAATAACAGCAGCAACATAGACATACCAGAGGGTGGTCGGACTGAAGATAGGTTGGTACACAGGAGAGCAAAAACCAGGTAAAGGGGCTAGGCTAACGGTACAAACAAAACGGCAACGGTAAGGCAATCAATGGGCAAGGCAAAAAGGAGAAAACGAAGTACAGGAAAAGGGCGGAATAAACAAAGAATAAGAGCAAGGGAAACGCGTCGTAACAGAGCTAGAGGCTAGATAATACTCAGCACCAAACACAGGAAACAACAGGGCTTAAACACACGGGTTCACAGGTGTTGAAAATCTCATTGATTAGAAGCAAGGCGAGCCGGAGCGCCGGAGCGTCACATGCTCAGCAGAGTCACTGTAGTCCATAGGCAGAGCATGCTGGGAATTGGAGTCCATGGAGGTAACAGAGTCCAAGGCAGGCAGACTGACAGCGTCAGGGCTGACAGAGTGTGTGTGAGTGTGTGAGTGTGTGCGCGCATGCAGCCCATTTTAGCTGAAAATCATTGTCCAGTACCTTAAATTACTTTTTGACAACAATTTTACTTTTTAAATTTTAACTTTTTTTTAAATGAAAGAGTCTGATCCAATATTTTTCATAAATATGTTGCCTGACTTTTCTGCTTTTGCAGTGAAATTGCAAGAAATACAAGAGCAACATGGATGCTAATGAGCTAGCATGCTAACCAGCACTTCATCTTGTCTGTGTTAAAAATAAAGAAATTACTCATTAAAATCAGGCTTTCAACAATTTTTATTTCAGAAATAACATAAAATACACAATATATTGCCATACATATTTATATATTGATATTCTACAATTAGTGTTTATCTTTATGATTAATGTTTTTTTTATTGTCTATTTAAATTAAATAATTAATTTTCCTGCTTACCGTCTATTTAATGTAACTGCTACACCATGGGGTCTGAGAGTAACACAATTTCAATACACTGTATGTACTGTACATATTGTAAAATTGACAATAAAAGCTGACTTGACTTTTTGGACAAATATGGGAATTTTTATTTATTACTTTCCTTTGGATTTTGTGCAAAACAGATGAATCTTGTTCCAGAATACCCACTTTTCATGATCCAATCAAATCCTGATGAATATAATCATGTCCCACTCACAATTTGTCTCCATTGCTCTAGTGTCCAGTTGCAACGTTTTACACAAGTGCATTCAACGGATTGCCAGAAGGAGAAGCGTCACTCCAGAGAACACGTCTCCACTGCTCCAGAGTCCTCTTCCACTTTGTTACAATACCCCTGACAATTGACTGTAAACTCTCATAATGTGTGCAGTACAGGGTTAAGAAAGAAAAATGCATTCTTATTTCCGCATCTTGTGCAGTGCATAATGTCATTAAATGATCAAGGGGATCTGGTGAAATCTGAGTGAAAACCGCAAGTGATGGGGGTCCTGGACTTTCCACAACCTTGACCACCCCATAAGGGGACTAAACTGAAAGTCGTCCTGTTATGTCTATGTATGGAGGTGCATTAGTGGCCATGGCATGAGTTATCTGCACATCTGAAATTCTGCAATGGAAAACAGGCTCGCAAGCCAAACCGAGTAGGTTTTGAGACCTGCAATAGGAAAGGGCCATTTGACTGACATGCAAATCTCAGACCATCTACAATGAATACAGTTTGAGTCAGAAAATGTACAATGTTTTGTTGTTTCCTTGCCACTTACTGTTTCAAACACAATTTAGGAATAATTTTTTAAAGTGGCATATCATGAATGTTTCCCGGGTCAGTGATGAGGCCCATATCTCGCTCAGAAAGGCTTATTGGTGAGGAGATGCTTGCTAATGGCATTTAGCTTGATAAATGATCATTTGTTTTCCATAAGATAGCACATGGACCAGAGCCAGATTAAATTCGGAGTTTAAAGTCAGTTTCTGAGAGTTATTTTAGGTCATTTTAGCATGCAGTTTACATTACACAGTGTGTGTACTTCTATGGGCAGAGTGCCTGAGACTGAAACTTACTCACAACAAAAAACTCTTCTACAGTGCACATCTCAAAGTTGAACCTCAGCTTCTGTTGCTAGAACCAGCCCCTATTAGCAAACTACTAACAAAATACTTTTCACTGACATCTGGAACGCTTGCCTTTTTTGGTAATACTTTACAACTGGTCCACAAATGAGCATCTAGTAATACTTATCTAATGGTTTTGTCACAGTCAATCAATGCACAGACTAGTACTTAACACATCAGGAAACAATGACATGTATATGATAATAAAGAGCTGAGTCAAATTTGAATAGCCATTTATAATAAACATTCATGTGTAACTTGGTGTTAACCAGTTCATCATTTGTGCACAAACATAACCAGGCAAAAAGTCCAAAAGGCAGGTCAAAAAACAAGGCAGAACAGGAATAAACAGTCAGAAATACCACTCAGTTGCTCCATAAAAAGAAACAATGCCTCAGAACGAGACTATCTACAAGCCCGGGCTTTAAACTAAACTAATCAAGGAAGAACAGGTGTTACTGATCAATACTCTGGGGAAGTGGAGTGCTGATTGGAGCATGAGAGTGAGACTGGAGTCACATGATCTCCCCAGGATTTGCGATCTAATAGAAAGCAGATTGTTAAAATGTGTGTTTTCTGCTGTTATACATCTTGTATACCCATGACTGCATATCAGATTCTGATTCTGTCAGCTTGAACAAATTCACAGATTAGTGGGATTGGTATCTAAAGATGATGAAACAGCATATAGGTGCACTTTGCAGTTCTACAATTACAGACTCTGTATACTCTGTATGTTTCTCTGTATACTTTGTTAGCCCCCTGAACTCTCTTTGAATTCAATCCCTCAGACTCCCTGGGGAGATCATGGAGTGCTCTACATTCAGAAAACCTGTCCCTTTTCGTCATAGAACAATCAGAGTTTGAATTTATTCTAGGTGTACCTTGGTTAGAAAAACATAACCCCACTATCTCTTGGTCAGAATGAAAAATTCAGAAATGGTCCATATTCTGCCACCTGAACTTTGCATCTCCACCCACATTGTTTGTCAGTTCCACATCCATAGAAAGCCCCAGGACTGACATTAATGTAACTATTCCTCCTGAATACATGGACCTCAAGAAGGTGTTTAGCAAAGGCAATGCCACAAAACTACTCCTATACAGACCATATGACAGCACTATTCATCTTGTAAGTCTAAGTCAATCTAAGTCAATTGTCTATCCCCTTACTCAAGAGAAGGAACTGGCCATGGATACTTATGTCCAAGAAGCTCTTGATCAGGGTTTTATCTGACCATCAACGTCCCCAGTAGCCTCAGCCTTCTTCTTTGTTAAAAAGAAGGATGGAGGTCTTTGTCCCTGCAAAGATTACAGAGGTCTGAGTCAAATCACTAAGACATATCCTTACCCACTTCCATTAGTCTAGAACAATTAAAGGGAGCCAAATATTAAACTAAACTGGACTTGAGAAGTGCTTACAACCTCATTCATGTCAAGGAGGAGACAGCTTTTGTGACCACCAGGGGGCACTGAGTATCTTGTGATGCCTTTTGGGCTCTCTATCGCCCCCTCTGTCTTCCAAGCATTTATCAACGATGTCCTCAGAGAGATGTTGGGTAAATTTGCGATAGCCTACATAGACGACATTCTTGTGTACTCACCAGACCTGGAGTTCCATGTCAATCATGTTCGGGCAGTCCTTCAGAAACTCAAACAAATTGTATATAAAAAGAGAAAAGTGCAAATTCCACATACAATCCATTTCATTCCTGGGTTATATCATTAGCCCCAACGGGGTCATGACAGATGATAAAGTTGATGCAGTGTTGAATTGGCCCACACCATTATCAGTTATAAAGCTCCAACGATTACTAGGTTTTGCTAATTTCTATCGCCATTTCATTCGAGGCTTTAGTAGAATTGCAGCCACCCCAACTGCTCTACTCAAAGGCAATCTCAAAAAGTTTCAATGGACTGAACCAGCTGAGCAGGCTTTTCAAACACTAAAAGAATCGTTTTCTACTGCCTCTATCCTCAAACATCCTGACTCCTCGGAGCCTTTTGTCATGGGGGTGGATGCCTCAGTGTCACAAAGTTTCGGTAACCCTCTTAAACTCCATATGATAGCTTTCTACTCTCACAAGTTGACACCGACTGAACGGAACTATGGTATTGGCGATTGTGAACTGTTGGATTAGAGGAGTGGCACCATTGGTTAGAGGGAGCTAAGCATACGTTCCTTGTACTTACCGACAATAAAACGTTAAGTGACTAAATGACCGTCAAGCTCATTGGTCCCTGTTCTTTGCTAGCTTCAATTTCAGCATTACATACCGTCCAGGCTCAAAGAACACCAAAGCAGATGCTTTATCCCGTCTGCACCAGTCCGAATCACCTAGCTCCACACCTTCTGATCCTGAACCAATCTTGTCTCCTACAGTGACTGTATCTGCCATTCGATGGAAAATAGATGAAGAGATAGAAAAGGCCTTAGTAAACTTCCAAGTCCCTAGTCATTGCCCCCCGGTAAACTTTATGTATCATCACAGTTTCATGATAGGTTAATAACCTGGGCCCACTCTTCTCTTACATCTGGTCATCCAGGAAAGACCTGTATGCAGCAATGATTAGCCAATAGGTACTGATGGGAGACCATGAATCATGATGTTCATTCATTTGTTGCTTCATGCACCATTTGTTCTCAATACAAGATTTTGCCCGCAGGCAAATTGGTACCATTACCAGTCACAGCTCGCCCGTGGTCCCACATTGCCATAGATTGTGACGGACTTACCTGAGTCACAGGACCACTATCCTCAGTCATAGATCGATTTTCAAGAAGTGTCTGATTTATCCCATTTGCTAATATCCCCACGGCTTTCCAAACAGCAGAGGCTCTATTTAATCAGGTTTTCCGTTTTTTTTTTTGGCATCCCAGAATATATTTTTTCAGAGAGGTCCCCAGTTCACATCACAAGCCTGATCTGCATTTTTTGAGCATGAGGGAGTGTCAATCAGTCTGGCATCTAGGTATCATCTGCAGTCGAATGAACAATGTGTGCAAATGAACCAGGAACTGGGGAAATTCCTCAGACTCTTTTGCATAAATAAATCCTCAGAGTCGTTTTTCTTTTTTGGGTGAATATAGTACAAAAACTCATTAAGTTCTGCTACAGATCTTCCCCCTTTTCAGTGTGCCCTGGGTTACCAGCCTTCACTGGCACCATGGACAGGTGCCATCACCAATGCCCCAGCTGTTGATGCCTGGATGCAGAGAAGCAAAAGCAAGTGATACTTTTTTAATCCCACAAACAGGGAAATTCCACCTCCGCATTTAACCCATCCATGAAGTGAAACAACACATACACACACACTAGGGGGCAGTGAGCACACTTGCCTGGAGTGGTGGGCAGCCCTATGCACGGCACCCGAGGAGCAAGTGGGGGTTAGGTGTCTTGCTCAAGGACACCTCAGTCATGGACTGTCAGCACTGGGGATTGAATCCACCAGCAGATTGAGGAAGTACTAAGAAAAAATAAGGATAAAGCTGACCACCATAGAGGTGAATCCCTCATCTATCAGCCTAGAGATAGTGTGGCTGTCTACCAGGGATTTCAGAGAATCTGAGGGAAATAGAAAATTGCTCCATAAATTAATTGATGCTTTCAAAATACTTAAAGCTTAACGAAGTGACTTTTATAAATTGGAGCTGCCCCCAGGTTCAGAGTCTCATGTTCTTTTCATGTCTCTTTACTAAAACGTGCTATTTCAGGGCCCTTGGATGAGGCTACGCTGGACATCACACCACCCCATCTGGAGAAGATAGACGGAGCACCTGTGTTCATTATCCATAGGTTGCTGGACTCCCTTCTCACGACTCCCTTCGGCTCTGAACTCTCTTTGGACTCAGTCTCCCAGAATCCTATGGGAGATCACATGACTCCAGCCTCACTCTCACTCACTCTGATGCTCTAATCAGTGCTCCAGTTCCCCAGATAATTGACCAATAACACCTGTTCTTCTTTGATTAATATAAAGACTGGGCTTGTAGATAGTCTCATTGCCAGGTATTGCTTCTTTTCACAGAGCTACTGAGTGTTATTTCTGACTGTTCATTCCTGTTCTGACCGGTTTTGCCTTGTTTTTTGACCTGCCTTTTCCCTGATCCCTTTTGGACTTTTCGCCTGGTTATGTTTGCATTTTTGCGTTTATTGTCTTTTCTGGATTTGACCATAGCCTGTGAGCTGACTATGATTATGGATTCTGTTTGCGCTAGTAAAGCCTCTCATTCACCTTTTATCTGTGAGCATCTGAGTCATTGTGTCACATTACAGTTGGCGTTCTCAGTTTTTTCACATTTTTTTCCATAATATTTATATGGTCATAAAGCTAATCAGGCAGACGTTGCCTATTAAAGTGGCCAATCAAATGTCTCCCATTACCTTTTTTCAGTCTCCATGATTCCTTGTTTAGCATCTCACCTGTCAGTCTCTAATATGCATGTACAGTCCTGCTCACCATTATTGGCACCCCTTCATTTATTGCATAACCTGTACAATATCTTCAGAAATAAATGGAAATGTACCAAATTTATATTATCAGGATTTTTTAATTGGAGGTTCAAAGTAATATAATGAAGAACATTGTTTTTCAGCTTACATGCTGTCATTTTAAAGAAGAAACAGAAAAAAACGGCATGCACATTAATAAAGGCACCCCTCCTTAATATTTGGTAGCACACCCTTTGGCAGTGACGACAGCCTCCAAACGTTTCTTGTAGCTATAAGCTTCTTGCACTTCTCAGCTGGTATTTTCTCCCACCCTTCCTTTGCAGTTTGTTCAAGCTCTTGAATGTTTGCAGGGTTCTTTTTCCCAATGGCAGATTTCAGCTCACCCCACAGATTTTCAATGGGATTGAGATCAGGACTCATTGCTGGCCTTTTTAAAACAGTCCATTTCTTCCTTTTCAACCATTCCTGTCTGCTTTTGGATGTGTGCTTTGGGCCTTTGATCTTCAACTCAAATGAAGTTTTCTTACACTGGGTAGGACATTTTGTTGTAAAATCTCTTGGTAATTCTCCAATTTCATGATTCCTGTGATACGGACAAGGCCCCCAGTACCAGATGCTGCAAAACAGCCCCACAGCATTATGGATCCTCCACCATGCTTAACTGTAGGTAGGGTGTTCTTTTCCTTATACGCTTCATTGCGCCGTCTGTAAACAAACTGTTGGTGTGCATTACCAAAAAGCTCTATTTTTGTTTCATCGGTCCACAGAACATTTTCCCAGAAGGATTGTGGTTTGTCCAGTTACTCTTTGGCAAAGCTGAGTCGTTCCTTTTTATGTCTTTTCTTCAGCAAGGGTGTCTTTCTTGGCCTTCACCCATAAAGCTCTGCTTGGTTTAATGTGCGCCATATGGTACTTGCTGAAACCATGACCCCAGACTGTTCCAGGTTGGCCTTCAGGTCTTTCGATGTTTGACGTGGTGTTTTTTCCACCATTCGCACCAACCTTCGAAGACATCTCTCATCGATTTTCCTCTTCCCTCCACATCCAGGTAGGTTCTTGACTGTTCCATGCTTGGCAAACTTCTTAATAGCATTGCGCACTGTTGAAACAGGTATACCAAGGTCTTTGGAGATGGCCTTATACCCTTTGGAGATCTTGTGTTTGCTAATAAAAGCACTTCTGATGTCCTCAGACAGCTCTTTTGTTTTAACCATTGTGACAAAGGAATAGGGAATAACAATTGGCTTTTTAAAACACTCAAGTCATCATTCATTGGGTAATTAATGTCATATGGGCACTGACAATTTATCACAGGTGATTCTCATTTGTGATTTAGCACAGGTGAGTCAAAATGTGTTTCCATACTGATTTACTGTAAAGGGTGCCAATACCAATGCCACAGCAAGCTTTAGGTTTTTCTATTTTTTCTCTCCTGTTGTGTTTAGTTTTAAATGTTGTTTATCATTTGCTCTTTTGTATCAAACAGAAGTTCTCTATAGAAAAAAGCTGTTACACTTGATAATTTTTTCCAGGAGATATTCCACATTATGTACTTAAACATCATGGGTGCCAATAATGGTGAGCAGGACTGTATGTCTGCTTCTTATCGCAGACAGTTGAAGAATTATTGGACTACTGTCAGCTCTACCATTAAATTGGCATAGTTTCACAGACACACATCTTCTTCTTAATGAAAAGCTGTGGCCATTTTTTGGTCCTATCATTTTGTTTGGATATTTGGATATAACTTCTGTTTTGTAGGAGATTATTGCTGCTCATTTGTAGCCGTTTTATTACTTCTTATCTGGTATGAAATTAATGGGCAGTTTCATCTTGTTATAGACACCAAAAACACAGCATTGATTTGTGATATATTTACCTCTGAATGCAGTGTTTGTTTAGTCATGCATAGCCATAGCTTTGAAAGTAAGTAAAACCAGTGCAGGGTATTGTGGCCACAAAAAGCACAAACTAAATCAGAAACTGAAGCAGAAACTGTTCTATAGATATTTCAACAGAACATTAAAGCATGCATTTAGGTTCACAGAAAAATTCATCATGACCACAAAATTAGGATTTTGCAATAGTCATCCTAGTCTGCTGCTTTGGAGATTTTTGTGCTGCTGTTCTCTCTTTGCTATGCATTATGACACCAGTGTTACGAGTTAATTCCAGGGAGTCGAACGGAAGTTTTAATGTTGGTGTAGTGTACATGTGTGTGTGTAACAACCTGGCCTCCTGCTAGGCCACCCTTGGCTGCTAGGGGGAGGAAGAGAGCTGCCTCTAACTGATTAGGGCTGACTGTTGTCAGCTATGAAGCATCCTACTTAAGGAGAGCTCACAAACAGCTGTGTGATCAGTCTTGACTTCATGCTGCCACATCAGAGTGCTCTCGACCAAGCCGGTAACACCTGGAATTGTCCTCCTTCAAGCTGTATGTCCTTGACCCTCAGTTTAAGTTTAACCTTGCAGTGTAAGTATAAAAAAGTTTGAGCTTATTCATTAAATCTAACTGAAAGGGAAATTAAAACAAATAAATTAAGAAATTTTTAAGATTTATTTTAGTAAGGACATGATAGGGGGTTTCTGCTGTGATATGTGCTTTCCTCAAACAACATTATCTCATTACTCACAGGACAAGCCCTGGCCTGGGCCCCTCCTGTCTGGGAGAATGAGCCTTCCACATGCTCCTCCTAGGACCTGTTTATGGCTGCTATGCACTCTACATTCAATCATCCAGTCTGCGAAGGGGTGTCTGTCTCAAGTCCTGACTGACTACCATGATTTATCAGAGGTATTTAACAAATGCAAGGCATGAACAAACAGCCAAGGATGAATACATCAGGGAGGCACTAACACTGGGCCTTATCCAGCCTTTCAAATCAACTGGCATTGGGTTTTTATTTGTGGGGAAGAAGGATGGTGAGCTTTGTCGCTGCATTGTTTACTGGGATCTCAACAAATTAACCATCAAGGACCATTGCCCTTTTGTCCCTTATAACATCAGCCTTTGAGGCACAGCAGAAAACCTCTGTCTTCAATAAGCTGGACATAAGTTGGACTTGCACAGTGCCTATAATCCTATTAGGGTACACCAGGATGAAGAATGGACGACATCATTCATTACTCGCTTGGGCCACTACAAGTACATCATAAAGCCCTTTGGGTTAATGAACATGCCAGCTGTCTACTAGCCCTTCATTGATGAGGTTGTGCAGGAAGCCCTGAATCACTATGTGTTTGTCTACCTTGATGACATTTTCATTTACAGCTGCTCAGTAGATGAACACGTAGTTCTGCTCAAGAAGCATCTGTATGTGAAGCTGGAGAAATCCATTTTCCGCACTCAGTCATTTACCTTCTTAGGTTCATTGTGTCAAATGACCAACTGACCATGGATCCAGCCCATTGTGAAATGGCCTCACCCCACCCCCTCTCTCACTTGACTCACTTGGCTTTCTGGACTTTGCTAATTTCTTCCTCTTTTTCATTTGAAATTTCAGCACAGTGGCCGCTCCTTTGATTGCCGTCACAAAGTAAGGCATGGGGTGGTTTTGGTGGAGTCTGGAAGCCCAGAAAGTTTTTGAACAGCTTAAGCATCACTTGACCTCCAGTCCGGTCCTGTAGCATCCAAACTCCACACTGCCAGTTATAATGAAGGTAGACATTTCCAATGTCAGTATAGGGGTGTTCCTAGGTTCAGAGCATCTTATATAAAACATCTTGGTTTAGTAATGTTCCAACTCCATACTCCAATTCCCAGAATTCAGAGGAGGATCACACAGCTCAGACCTCACAGGCACCAGCCTATCCTAGATCAGCTTTGCCTGATTTTTCATTCTCCTCCTGTGTCTAGCCCTATACAGTGGCAAGAAAAAGTATGGGAACCTTTTGGAATTTTATGGTTTTCTGCATTAATTTGTAATAAAAAGTGTGTACAAATATAATGTGCCTAAAATAATAACACAAAAAATGATCTTGTAGGTCTTTATCTTTATTGCACACACTCATTCAACATTCCCTTGGAACTAATAGCTGGTTGACATTGTCCTGTTGCATCACCCACAGAGTTTCAGCTGACATACAGACACTCTCACATTATCCAGATGTAGCATTGCGTGTTCTTTCCAAATAGTTCAATCTTAGTTTAATCTGTCTTCAAAACATTTTGCCAGTACCATTGTAGAGTGTCAACGTGCTCTTTCACATCATTTCACAACTTCACATGTGCAGCAATATTCTTTTTAGTAAGCAGTGGCTTCCTTCGTAGTGTCGTACCATAGACACCATGCTAGTTCAAGGTTTTATGAACACAGATGTTAGCCTATACCAATGATGCCTTCAAATCTTTGTCTGTCACTTGGGGTTGTTTCTTTAGCTCATTGATGAGTCTCCATTGTGCTCTTGGGGTCATTTTGACTGGGTGCCCACTTCTTGGCAGCATAGCCACAGTCCCAAATGGTCTTCATTTGTAGATTGTTTGCCTTACTGTAGCCTGGTGAATTTCTAACGTCTTTGAAACCACTTTGTAACACTTTCCAGCTTTATGTAAATCAACAATTTTTCATCGAAGATCCTCTGAAAGTTTTTTTTTGGCAAGGCACGGCTCACATACACGTACCCTTCTTTTTTACATTTATGGCATTTGGCTGACGCTCTTATCCAGAGCGACTTACAATTTGATCAATTTTACGCAGGTAGGCCAAGGTGGTGTTAGGAGTCTTGCCCAAGGACCCTTATTGGTATAGTGTAGGGTGCTTGCCCTGGTGGGGGACTGAACCCCAGTCTACAGCGTAGAAGGCAAAGGTGTTAACCACTACACTAACCAACCACACTTCTTGTGCAGAGCAAACTCAAAAAGTTTGAGTGGTTTTTATCAGTCAAAGTAGCTCTAGTCCACACCTCCAAAATCATTTTCTTAACAAGACTCCAGGTATGCTAACACCTGACTCCAATTAGCTTTTTTGAGATCATAAACTCAAGGGTTCACATACTTTATCCACAAGCACTATGAGGTTTTTATAGTTGTTCTCATTGAAGACATGAATAATCAGAAATTTTTTGTGTTATGATTTTAGGCACATTACATTTGTGTAATTTGTGCATTTTTGACTCTGCTTGTGTTTTTTGACCTTTTAGTGGATGTCTCTTTTAGCTTTTGTACGCTTTCTAAGTTTTGACCTTCACCTGTTTAATCGCTATGAGTTTGGATTTCCCTTTGTCATTAAAACCTCAAAACCGTTTTTTATCTGCCAGCATCTGATTTGTTCTAACTTGTTACAGCATATTAGTGGTTAGCAGTAGTGAAACATATTAGATAGCTATTGATAGCCATTCAGGATATAAGGGCAGTTTATTCAAAGAGTTCTTTTTCAAAAAATCGATTGCAGCTTTAAAGTGTTTTATAAATGCCACAGGCATTCCAAAAAAACTGCTGATAGGAATGCTTGAATCTTAACTCCTACAGCCCTAGCTAGGATGTGGGTTACTTGTACAAGTCTTCAACTGTCGCTAGAACTGCTGCTGTGAAGCTAACCAGTTGCTATCACAAACATTAGCAAATGGGATAAAACAACACTGACCTATTGGTTCTGCGAAACAGCAAAAATAAGTTAACGTAACCCACCAACCCAACTTTATGCCTTTTGAGAGCTGTCTCACTAGCTTCTTCTTCAGATTCTTCCTTTCCACCTTAAACTATATAGCAGTTGCTTTATGATGCCTCGGCTTCTTGTTCGAATTTTTTCCATTCCACCTTAATTGGTGCAGCAGTTAGGCTAAGCTCAGGTGCTAATCAGTACTGAATAACTATAAGATTAAATACCCAATAATCTGCAGTTAAAGGGTTAAATTGAAAGAGCTGAAATACAAAGAGGCAATTGAATTACATAGTCAGTAATATAAAATTGCACCCTGGATATGTTATTTATGAAATAACCCTGACCTTTACAGTCCAGAGTGCAATAAGGTATACATTCATGTTCCTTATCTGCCATATTGATTAACTACAGTATGCATGGTAAAGGAAATAGGGCCACAGTGTCTGTTTTCCTTTTTTTCTTTTTTTTCTTGGAATTCTTACATAATCTCTTCACTCTGCCCCAGCCCAACTGCACATAACAGGCAAGTTCGCACAAACACACCACACACTCACATGCCGGACTTCTCCAAACTTCAGCCATGTTTTTACAGTACTTACTTACGCTTGATTTTATGAGCTGGTTGATAGGAATTTTTCTTTTCCTGCTGCTTGTCGACATCATCAAGAATAAAAATCCATCTAATTTTCCGCCAGGACCTCGTCCTCTGCCATTTGTGGGGAATATCTTCACTGGGCTTGACTTCAAAAACATAGACAAAGTAGGTTAACCCTTTTAACTCTAAAAATGTATCAGATGAGCCACACTTTTACTCTGTAACCTCACAACTACACGTCTATTACATTCGTTTCATAATAATTGCTGAATTTCATTGCAATTTCAGCACAAACAACTGTCATATGTACAAACACGAGATTAAAAAATGTATTTGTTTATTATTAGATTAATTGTATTGAATCTGCTGGAAAAAAATAAAGCTTGTGTGCACATAAAGGCTGGAACCTGCTAGTGAACCACGCTAGTTCAAGCAATAGAACTACATTTTGCATGCAGTGCATGTGCAGGAAAGTGAGCTTTTATGGGAAAAAAATCCAAATTTGAATCAACAAAGGTTTTCTGAATTTGTTAGATTTTATATTTTATGTTTTATATGTTAAATACAGCCAAAAAAATAAATGTGAGAAAATTTGCTCATTTTGTTCTCTTACTTCACTTATGAAGTCTACAAAACATCATTAGAGTAGGAGTATACATATAAATGTGTATGTCTTTTATATATGACTATACCTGCATTTTTCCTTTTATGGTCAGTGAATACAGCTGTGTATCTAGCTTAAGTGGAAAGTAGTGTGAGAATTTAATGTGCAAATGAGGATAGTAGATGTCACAGAGAGGACAGTGTTGGAATTCGACAAAACACGTCATTTAACCAAATTTTGCACATCACTGTATATCATTCATGTTGCTTTGCTGCATTTACTGCCCTCAACCTCTGTAAAACAAAAACGTTGTAATTTTTGGGGATTTTTATGAGAATTACTTTGTGATTTCAGCTCGCTGAGGAGTATGGGGAGATTTTCAGCCTGAGATGGGGCAGTGAGAAAATGGTGTTTATCTCTGGATACAAAATGGTGAAGGAGGCCCTCGTCACTCAGCTAGACAGCTTTACTGACCGTCCTATCATCCCTCTGTTTCATAAAGTCTTCAAAGGAATTGGTACGTAAAGGTATAAAATATGATCAGAGGTGGAAAAAGTACAATAGTTCTGTAATTGAGTATAAGTAGAAGCACTCTTGGTAAAATAATAGTTTAGTAAAAGTACAAGTATTTTATCTTTATTTCTGCTTGAGTAAAAGTATAAAAGTACTTCCTTGTGTTCAAAGAGTAAAAGTAACTACTCTGAAGTATCAAGTATTGTTATGTACGAATAGGCCAGATTATTTATTAAACTTATGTTTAAAAAAATGTGCAACTCAGTAAATAAGAGCTATTCATTAAGTCAATGTGGCAGTGATTAGCACACCAGTGTCTTTTAACACGGCTGTATTTTCACTCCTGTCCTAGACAAGAACCTATCAGAATGTCATTCAATTTGCAGTAACATTTTTTTTTACTGATTTAAAGTTTAAAATTTGGTATATTTAATTATAATTAAATTGACATGCTAATTACTAATGGACATCTAATTACTGTGGAAAGCTGTTGTAGCTTTTCAGTCATATTTTGTCTTGATCTCAGAACTTCAGTTTATGTCTGAAAATGAAAATTATATTTAACTCTTGATATTAAGAATTTCATTTGCACATGTGAATATTAATGCACTACTAAGTATTAAAAATCAATTAGTAAAAAAGTGCTTTTGACTAGCAAGAAATAAATTCTCACTATAAATTCTTACTCCTGGATTGTTACAACAGTTAAAAGGTTTACTACGATGAATTTTTTTTTTTCAAACCTGCCTTTTAAATACATTGGTTAATCAGCTGAGTGTGTGTGAAACACGCTGGTAAACATAATTCATGAATGAGCAAATGTTTCCACCACGCTATTTGCTCTTACCATTATGGTAAATCTGGTGCTGCATGACATGACCCAGCATGTCTACTCTATGTATAACCTCTTTCACCAAAAAACATCAGCATAATAATGTTTAAACTTAATTATTACATTCAGCAAAACAAAGTAAACTCTCCATAGATGGACTTGGTCTATGCAAATGTCAACTTTTTCCTACATTTTGCTAGCCTACACATGTTCACCCATACTGGGGAAGTGGTTGTGATAACATTTGTGTGTGTGTTTGTTTAAATACTTAGATTAATATTTAGTGACTAATATTTCTCTCGTACATTCTGGGAGGATGCACTGATACTTTGGAACGTTCTGCAGGTATCTCCCTCAGTAACGGGTACCTGTGGAAGATGCAGAGAAAGTTTGCCAACACACACCTGCGGCATTTTGGTGAGGCAAAGAAGAATCTTGAGCTGAGTATCCAGCAGGAGAGTGTCTTTCTGTGTGAAGCTTTCAAAGAGGAAAAAGGCAAGTGGTCAGTTCAAGATGTATTAGGCTTGTTTCAAGAATACTACCTCTGCGTGGCGGGAATGCTGCAGAAAGCCTTGCTTTTCATTTCAGTGCTCATGTTAACAGGTTAGAGCTTTCCAGCAGAGCAGCAGAAGCATAATAGCATAATAGGCCCTGCTAGCCCAGTATAATAGGGATGAGCTTGTGTCTTTCACCTTCTATCTTTCTGTGCAATGCTAGCCAATTAGCAGCGTCTCCTTGTTCACGCAACACAATTGGAAAGTTGCTGTTTTCTTCCATGTGCTCTGAGCTGTCCAATGACTTTGAGTGAGGGGCAAGGTGAAAAAAATGTGGTGGCTGGCTTCATGTGTCTTCATGTGGAGGAACTGCACTAAAACAGTGTTGCTTTGAATGTATATGATTCAAATGTGTCAAATGTGTGCAGAGGCATAACTTTACAATAATGTCAAAAGCAACATGAGGAACCATATAAAAGTACCTACTGGTATGTAGTTCATACTATTTTAAATTTACCCTATGTAAGTCTTTCGTGATGGAAATATGCCAAATGTTTTTCTTTTTTTTAATTGAGGGAATGAGTCAAGACATCATGATAACAAAGAAACAGGACAAATCCAATGAAGGAAAAAAAAAGGCCTAAACAGTATCTGGTGTTTGGTCACAAATATAAAAACACAAATAAATGAATGAATAAAAGGACCAATTTGGATTATAATGTTATCCTTTTTCCTAACTCCTCCCCTTCTTTTCCCTTTTTCTCTTCCCCTCTCCCACACACCCTTCCACTCCCTCTCTACCCTCCCTCCATTAAGTTTTCCCTTTCACCTTACCCTTACCCCTAGTGGCACCCACCTAATAACCCCAATCCCCAAAGTAATTTTTACATTATTAAACAAACAGCCCAATTAACCCAATAAATGAATATGAGAATATATGATTAGAGAATTGGGATAGAGAGGAGAAAAAATAAAAATAAAAATAAATAAATACATACAAAAAAAAGTACATAATAAAAAATAATTAAAAGGGGGGGGCGTCAGTCATCTGGCATGGTCTGAAGAGAGTTGAAATAAGAAAGGAAGAGGTTCCACTTTGAGTAAAACGCAGCAGTATTGCCTCTCAGAGTAAACCTTATCTTATCAAGTCTAAGAAAGTGCATGACATCGCAAAGCCACCTTGAAATTAAGGGGGGTTTTGGAGATTTCCATAACAACAAAATGCAGCGCCTTGCTTATAAGGATATAAAAGCCAAAATGTCCAATTGTCCACAGGTGAACGGGGGTAAATCTGTAGAAAGGCCAAATATTGCTAAAGAACAGTTCATTTCGATGTCCACGGCTAGAATTTTTGACATAGTTTTAAAGTAAGCAAGCCAAAACTTGCGTAAAGCGTGACCGAAAAAATACATATGGCTCAGATTACATGGTGAGGTATGAAATTTATCATATTGGTCGTTGGTGGTGTTTGGATAAAATTTAGATAGCTGAGATTTAGATCGGTGAACTATGCGCAATACTTTAAATTGAATCAATTGTAATCTTGCAAAAGGTACACTTACCTGCACCTTGGCGATAGCCTTATCCCACCATTGGTCTGTCAGGGCAATGCCCAGTTCATATTCCCAAGATCTTTTAATTTTATTCGTGGAACATGGGTCCAGGTGAACAAGCTTCGAATTAATGTTGGATATACAAAATTTTTGAAAGGGATCTAAAGACAGAAAGTCATCCAAGGGATATCCAACAGGTAGGTGGATGTAATCCAAAAACAGAGAAGAGACACAGTGTCTAATTTGCAAGTATCTAAACAAGTGGGAAGGGGGCAGGTTGAATTCAGCTGATAACTGAGCAAAGCTACAAAAAATACCATCTTTATAAAGATCATGAAGGGATTCAATACCCCTGCTGTGCCAGGTAATAAAAGCAGTGTCATTTAGGGCGGGTGGGAATAAATGGTTATCCAGTATAGGCAAAGATGATGAAGGTGGCATAAGTTTGAAGTGGCGCCTAAATTGAATCCAAATCCAAAGGGTAGAGAGGACTATGGGGTTGATGGTAAAATCTGTAAGCCGGAAGCTAGAAGTGCAGATACTGAAGATGAAAAAAGGGAGTGAGTTTCAATTTTAACCCACAGCGAATTTGGGGAATGGAGCAAACACAAGACTTTTTGAATATGAGCTGCCCAGTAATAGAATAGAAAATTAGGAAGGGCGAGCCCCCCATCAAATTTGAATCTCTGCAAGAAAGATTTCCTCACTTTGGGAATCTTTCCATCCCATATAAAAGAAATGATGAGCTGATCCAAAGTTTTAAAAAAAGATTAAGGGAGAAGTAGCAGAACAGTTTGAAACAAAAAAGAAACTTAGGCATAACATTCATTTTTACAGTGTTAATTCTCAATTTATCAATCAAAGGAGAGAAACTGTTATGGAAAAGAGAGGGCAAAGGTCAAGAAATATGGATCCCTAAATACCTAAACCCAGCAGGTGCGTATTTAAAGGGAATAGTGGATTAAGTGATAAAGCCAGTGAGTTTACAGGGTAACACTATGAATTTACTTTATAGCCTGAGATTGATCCAAACCTCTTCAAGAGTGACATAATAGGAGGAAAAGAAATGATTTGATCAGTCACATATAACAACAGCAAGTCATCGGCATACAAGTTAATTTCAGTTCAATACCAGAACGAAAAAAATCCACAAAAAGATGAGAGATTTTAATCCGATCGACAGGGGTTCGATAGCGAGGGCAAACAACAAGGGGGATAGCGATAGAGAAATCTCTAAGTCTAAGGGCAAATCAAGAATTTGTAGAGCTGTAGTATTCAGAGGCAAACTCCAGACGGTCGAAAAATGCAACTCGGTATCATCAGAGAGGGATTCAGACTGGTAGAGAGTAGAATAAAAGGACTTAAAGACAGCATTTATAGATGGTGAATCAGAGCATAACGAACCAAGTGAATCTTTAATTTGGGAAATTGATCGAGATGAATTTAGTTTGTAACTCAAGGCGCCGTTTCAATAATGCGGGTGTTGGATTTGTTGAATTGAGTTTATCAACCTCAGTTATTTCTGTCATCAAATTTTGCAATTTAAGTTTGTGATCTGTTCTGATATGCTGTTTATGATATGATTTGTCCACATAGGTAGGTTTTAAGAGATTCCCATAAAACAGAAGAAGTAACGGAGTCATTCTTGTTAATAGCAATAAACTCGTCAAATGAAAACGAGATATAATTATTAAAAGCATCGTCAGACAGCAACAGCGAGTTAAGCTTCCAAGGAGTTTGGAAACAATGATAATTTGAGAATGTTATATTTACTGTCAACGGAGCATGATCTGAAATAACTATAGGGTGATAATCAGAGGAAACAACGTTACCAATGAGAGAACTGTCAATAATAAAATAGTCAATATGGGAATACACTTGGTGAGGATGAGAGTAAAAGGAAAATACCTTGGCACCCAGGTTATAAAATCTCCAAGGGTCGACAAACCTATTATTGAACATGAAATCTAATACTGCTTGGGAAGTCAAAGAACATGACAAAATGCGAGTGCCTGATCTGTCTAAGAGTGGGTCAATTGTGCAGTTGAGGTCTCTGCCCATAATTAAAAGATGAGTGTTTAAAGAAGGAGCAAAATAGAGTGTTTAAAGAATAGAGCTAAATAACTTTTGCATAAAATTTGGATCATCAAAGTTAGGAGCATAAATGTTTACCAACAAAAAAGGGGTATTACATAAGGTGCCGTGAACAATCAGGTATCTGCCATTCCCATCTGTAATAGTTTTATCAGGGATAAATTGGACCCCTCTCCTAATCAAAACTGCTACACCTCTAGTCTTGGAGTTGAATGTTGAATGAAAAACATCCGCGACCCAGTGGCATTTTAGCTTAGTGTGGTCACTATTTCTGAGATGTATTTCTTGTAAGAAAATTACATCTGAATTTAAACGTTTTAAGTGGGTTAGTACCCTAGAGCGTTTGACCGGATTGTTTAACCCCTTCACATTCCAGCTCAGAAATCTCATTCTAGTCCTATCTTGATTAGAGTTAGACAAAGTGCTTATTTACAGAGTAAAGTTGTAACATGAAAGTAAAGAGATGTACCAGATGACCAAAGGGAAAGAGGGAGAGGAAAGGGAAAAATAAGTAAGAGCAGATGAACAGTAACAGTGACTATAAAAGTGCATGTGAAACTACTTCCACTTCCAGATGATTATGCCTTTGCACACCCATACCTGTAGACGTGCCCCCACATATGCTACTGTATGGAGAAGTACATATAAAGTCAAACAATGTAAAGGAAATACCTTAGAGTAGAGTAAAGGGTGAACTTAAAACATACCATTGACTATAATAAAAATAGCAAAGGTCATTGGATACCTAACAAAAGTGAACCACCATGACAGGGATATTTACAAAAAAATGCATATGAACTCAGATTGATGCAGCTCAACCAAGGTGTTCATCAAAATGTCATGTGAGGGCACAGTAAAAAGTCCAAAAACCAGAGGAAAAGAAAGAGAAAGGAAAAAAGTCCAAATTAGCTTGGTGACGGGATACAAATCTGAATACAGGTGCAATTTACAAGTTTGCTTAAGAAAAATAGTCCAACATAAAAAGCACAGATCAGAAACATTGCTCCGTACATCGAAACATAATAAGAAAATTAACACCCAAAAGGGTGACTTATAAGGATCAACAGATCGTGTTATGGAAAGGGTGAAACGAACATACCCGGTCCACACTTTACTTGGCTAACGAGGAGATGAAGCCATTGGCTTTCGTCTGGAGAAGTGAAAAGGTGCTGCGTGCCGTTATAGGTGATCCGAAGTCGGGCGGGGAAATAAGAGGCTGTAGCGGACCCCTTCCACATCCAGCAGCAACTTGCGATCGTCGTTGAATGCTGCACGGGCCCTCGCAACTTTGGCAGTATAATCAGGGAAAACCATGAACCTCATACCGGATATAGTAATCCACCGCCGTTGCCTGGCTCTGGGATGTCACCTCTTTTTGGAGCTAGAGAGCGATGAGTGCGGTCAACTTCAGGAGCTTTGTCCAAGTCAAAGGGCTGTCGCAGTGAGAACATCTCCCCCTGTGGGACTCCGACAATCCTGATGTTCTGGCAGCGAGACCTGGGCTCCAGGTCTTCACATTTAGCATCTAGTGCGCTCACTTCCTTCGTTAAAAGCTCCACTTTAGCCTGCAGTGCTAACACATCCCCTGAGTACATGGTCAGGGAGTGCTCCATATCGGACACCGTGGATTTCAGAGTTGAGACCTCAATTTTCAGAGCAGTGAAATCGTGTATAATTTCAACCTTCATGTCATGTAGCTCGGACTTTATCACTGCCCTCAGCTCTTCGGCCACAGCCTGCGCGATCTCGGATTTCAGCGTGGAGGAGTCTAACGTCTCAACCGGAGTGAGGTGCTCAGCCGCAGGATGAGTAGAAGCTCTCGACGGCGAGGCTGTGTGTTGGAGAGCTGGCCGTATAAGCAGCTGAGAGGGACTGGGATCCTTGGTAGCTTTAGCGGCTTTTGGAGGCATAGTGACCTCCAAAGTCCATAAAGTTCACAAAGAAATTAAGCACAATGACAAACCAACCAAGAAGTGCAAATGAGCCTCAAAACATTAAAATAAAACTCCAGAGAGCTCCAAAAACACGTCTACACCATGCTGCATCACACCGGAAGTTTTCGCCAAATGTTTAAACAGTATAGTATACAAGGAAGGTTTTACTTAGACTCATCCAAATAATGTCTCTGATGTACAGTGACTAAAAAGTCTAAACACTCTTCTTGTAACAATGTCAGAACTCAGACGCTCGTGGACATTGAAAGAAGAACCAGTTTTAATGTAGAAATCCACATCCAAAATCATAATCTAAAAACAGGCAAACAGGCCAATACAGAGAAAGCAAATAGCTGAAGCAAACCAACCAAAGAGGCAGTCCAATGTCATCGTCATAACATAGGCGAGAAGGTCAGAACACAAAGGCAAGAATATCCAGAGCAGTCAAGTCAAACAGGAAATCCAAATCAGAGTCGAAATGAAACAAAGCACAGATCATACACGGAAAGACAGTCAGAAGAACACTGAGTAGTTGCCATGCAAAACAATAACTCACAATGACTACATCTAAAGCCCAGGTTTATGTGCTAACTAAAACATCACATGATCAAAACAGATAGGTGTAACAACTCAATAATCAGGTGACTGAGAACGGGGATAGGATCCTGTGGGAAAATCCGGAGTCAGCTGATCTCCCAATGTATTCTGGGAGATTGAGTCCATGTGTGTTTCTTAGGAGGAAGTAGGAAGTGTTATGGTCATGTGATTTCCCTGGTGATTTTGGGAGTTTGTTTCCTCTGCAGATGTGACAATTGTTGAAATTGCAGTTTTTATGTAAAGCCATAAATTAAGCGACGTGATGTTAGACTTTGTCATGTTATCATGTTAAATCTTTAATGTAATATTATGTAATATATTAAACATAATTAGAAAAACCATATAAATAAATAAACAAAATACACTGGTTGCATGTACAAGCAAAAATTTATAAATAGACTGTATTCAAAATGATGTCCATCTGCCATGAATGAAGGTAATTCTGATTAAACCCAAACAAAATGAGCTGTTCCTAACATTTTCAGTATTATAGTATTCTGGGATAGTTATGGTCCATACAGATCTGGCAAAACATCTACAGTCTTACTGTTAGGCACAGATCAAGATTAAGAGTGTGAAAAGCATTTGCTGTGCTTTAGAGCACTATGAAGACTGTCATCAGTAGGTGTAAAAATGTGGCACCACAGGGACTTTGCCAAGCTCAGGATCTGATTACAGAACAAAATTAAAATGTATGAGGGAGGTCATCAAGAGGCCTACAGCAAGATTAAAAAGCTGCTGGAATTTCTGGCACAAATTTGCAGAACATTTGAAGATATTATTCATAAAAAAGGCTATCAAAAAAGTCCATCTAAAGTTTTCTAAAACATACAATAAAACATCCAAAATGACATAAATTACATCTTGAATTGAACTCTAAAAGATGTGTTTTGCCCAATTCACCTTAAATTCTGGCTTTGCGTTACAATAAAGTGGTTTCAAATGAGTGTCAGACTTTTTATATCCACTGTATTTCTATAACTTTTTCCTCTTACAGATCCTTTTGACCCTCAGTTCTACGTGAACAACGCCGTCTCAAACATCATCTCTGCTCTAGTATTTGGCCATCGCTTTGAATATCATGATGAGCGTTTCCTTACTGTCTTGCGACAGGATGCTGAAGCCATCCTATTGGCAGGTTCTGCACGGGCTCAGGTCAGTAAGTACAGTGTGTTGTTGGTTCTTACAGCCCATTTTTGTTCAGAGTTTGGAACGTAATCTTTATACTAGAGGGTTCTCGTCACAGTGTAGAACCGAAATGGAAGAAAAATATAAGTACATATGCACCAATCAGCCACTTCATCAATTAATTTATGAGCTTCACTTACCATATAGGTACAGTTTGTAGTTCTACAATTACAGACTGTAGTCCATCTGTTTCTCTGCATACACCCTGTTCTTCAGTGGTCAGACCCTACCGGACCACCACAGAGCAGGTATTATTTGGGTGGTGATCATTCTCAGCCCTGTAGTGACACTGACATGGTGGTGGTGTGTTAGTGTGTGTTGAACTGGTATGAATATTTAAATATATTCACATATAGGCATATGTCTATATACTAAAGTATATGCACATATATAGAGGCATTATATATAATAGTATCTGTTGATAATATTTACATATGTGTTAAACATATATGGAAATATTTTTCCTTTGTGAAACAATTTTGAAAGGTCAGTGACTGTGATGTGTGTAATTGGCATTTAAATATCAAAACAAATTATATAATTACAGTGTAGTGAATGTAATTGTAGAATAAATTACCATATGTAACTACAACTATACAGCATCCCTGGATTAGATAAATACATGGAATTCTTCAAGAAATTACTTCAAAAAGGCAAGAGAGGCACAAATGTGATAGCTGTAGCTGTGGATGCCACAGTACGGCTGCAGCATTTACAATGAAGGGAAAAACACAGTGCACAAATGTTCTATTACATTATCATATAATCAGATAATCAGCAAGGAAAATGATGATCATGTTATTCAGCTATAGCTCAGTTAAACACGTCAGAAGCAGTAGCATATGAAAACCAAAAATGCATTCGATATTTTATCAAGTGAATTAAATATCAATATTTAAATGTAAAAGTTCAACAATTATAGCAGAGTGAAATAATAGTAATAACAAAATTACAATCAATGTCTATTAACCCCTTAACAATCCAGGTTTATTTCATACAAAGGATTATTATTCAGAGACTACAGGGACTTCAATGCAAACTAATTGAACTATTCTTAGGTTCTGGAAGTGTGTAATAAAACTTTGGTTGGTAGCTAAGGCTAGTTAAGGGGTTAATCATCACCAAGATTCATCGCTTCTTCATCTTGTCATATCTCTCTGTAGCTGTACAACGCCTTTCCACGTCTCTTTGAATATGTTCCTGGCCCTCACCAGAAGATTTTTGCTAACTATGGCAAAATTATAGATTTCCTAACTGATGAAATCAGAAAGCACAAGGAGGACTTTGATCCCTCAGACCCACGGGACTTCATAGATGCTTACCTGGTAGAAATGGAGAAGGTCTGTTTAAGATGGGTCATATTAGCAAAATCCATATTTTTATGCATATACATATAATGTTATTACTGTCATACACAACAGACAACACCTCTCTGTTTAAATTTGGTAGAAAAACAGTGACCCTGAAGCTGGCTTTAACATTGAGACATTAGTAATGGCTACACTGGACATGTTTGAGGCAGGGACAGAAACCGTGGCCACAACGATACGGTGGGGTCTCTTCTTCATGATGAAATACCCAGAGATACAGAGTGAGTACATTCAGAATATAAATTATGATAATAATGATTTAGTTTAGATTACATGACTATTTGTTTGTAATTGTTAGTTATGTAAAAGGAACCAATATAGAGAAACCAACTGAAAGTTTAAAAACATTTTGTGAAATATGTGTGAAAATAGTTAAAAAAAACATTGCTGGGGACTCACCGCCCTGCAAAGGTTTCATGCACCACAGCCAACACACAGGGTTTAGGATATAATTAAGATTTAACACTTTCATTAGAGGGGTCCGAAATAGACTCACATTCCCAACATATACAGTGCTGTAAAAAATGTTTGCTACCTTCCAAAATTTCTTGGGAAGAAAACTTGTGGAGCACAAAGATCCAAAGCACACAAGCAACTCCACCTCTGAATGGCTCAAAAGAAACTAAATTAAGGTTTTGGAGAGGCCAATTCGAAGTCCTGGCTTGAATCCCAACGAGATATTGAGGCAAGACCTTAAACCCTCCAATGTAGCTGAATTAAACCAATTATGCAAAGAACAGTGGAACAAAACTCCTCCACAGTGAAAAAGACTTACTGCAAGTTATCGCAAAAAACTGATTGCAATTGTTGCTGCCAAAGGTACTTTTTCACATGAGTGATGTGTTTTAAATAGATCGTTATCTTCAAGAAATCATCATTTAAAAGCATTTTGTGTTTACTTTGTTTGTCTTTATCTTATATTAACTTTAGCTTGATGATCTGAAACTTTTAAATGACAAAATACTTTTTGGGCAAAGACTTTTTCTCAACACTGTATGTAGAAACGTGTATATACCCTGAACATAACTGACAGCTGTAATTGGGAATCAGAACGATTTTGTGACATCTGTAAGGTGTGCAATAAAATAAAAAGGACTGTTTCCCAAGGAGGTTATTGCACATGCCTAATAAGATTTATTATTTAAAACTATTTAATGCCTTTTTCCTGTGTTTGTGTGAAGCACTTTGAATTGTCGCTGTGTATGAAAAGTGCTATATAAAAATTAGTACTTCCTGTTCCTGTTGACACAGCGAAGGTACAAGAGGAGATAAACAGAGTGATCGGGCAGTCACGTCAACCCTGCATGACTGACAAACCCAACATGCCCTACACTGACGCGGTCATCCATGAGATACAAAGAGCAGGCAACACTGTGCCTCTGGGTTTCCCTAAAAGTGCCAGTAAAGATGTAACACTGGGAGGATACTTCATACCAAAGGTTTGACATTAAGTAGTAAAAAACCCAAACATTATATGAGATGCTACACAAATACATCAGTGCTGATTCATGTCTGTCACTCACTAATAGGGCACTGCAGTGACTACAAACCTGTCATCTGTGCTTAGCGACAAGACCGAGTGGGAAACACCGAACACATTTAACCCAGGACACTTTCTTGATGATCAAGGCCAATTCCGCAAGAGAGAGGCCTTTCTACCCTTTTCAGCAGGTGAAACAAATATGCAGTTCTGTATTTGCTAATATACTAATGTGTAATGCAAAGAAAGTAATGACATTTTAGATAACAACTACACCATCTGCTTTTGGTTCTACTGTTCTACAGGTAGGAGGGTGTGTGTAGGGGAACCGCTGGCGCATATGGAGCTCTTCTTGTTCTTCACCTCACTTCTACAACGCTTTACATTCACCCCAGGCCCAGGAGAGAAGCTGAGCCTGGAGGGCCTGCTGGGTTTCACATACGCCCCCAGCCCTTACCTCATGTGTGTGATTCCACGCTGAACTCCCATACACAAAAAAAGATATACTGACAAAAAGGATAAATTTAAGGTTTATATATATATATATATATATATACACACCCCGGAGAAGCGGAAGATGATGGATGGATGGATGGATGGATGGATGGATGGATGGATGGATGGATGGATGGATATATATATCCATCCATCCATCCATCCATCCATCCATCCATCATCTTCCGCTTCTCCGGGGTTCGGGTCGAGTGCGCAGCATCCTAAGCAAGGAGGCCCAGACCTCCCTTTCCCCAGCCACTTCCACTAGCTCCCTGGGGGGGGGGTTCCAAGGCGTTCCCAGGCCTGCTGGGCGATATAGTCACGCCAGCGTGTCCTGGGTCTTCCCCGGGTGGACTTGCCTGTGACACCAGCCAAGGCAGGTGTCCAGGAGGCATCCTAACCAGATGCCCGAACCACCTCAGCTGGCTCCTCTTGACGTGGAGAAACAGCGGCTCTACTCCGAGTCCCTCCTGTATGACCGAACTTCTCACCCTATCTCTAAGGGAGAGTCCGGACACCCTGCAGAGGAAACTCATTTCGGCCGCTTGTATTCGCAATCTCGTTATTTCGGTCATTACCCAAAGCTCATGACCATAGGTGAGGGTGGGAACGTAGATCGACCAGTAAATCGAGAGCCTTGCCTTATGGCTCAGCTCTTTCTTTACCACAACACACTGGTAAAGAGCCCGCATCACTGCTGACCCAGCACCAATCCGCCTGTCAATCTCCCGCTCCCTTGTACCATCACTCATGAACAAGACCCCGAGATACTTAAACTCCTCCACTTGAGGCAAGAGCTCATCCCCGACTCAGAGAGGGCTCTCCACCCTTTCCCGCCTGAGAACCATGGTCTCGGATTTGGAGGTACTGATCCTCATCCCAGCCACTTCACACTCGGCTGCAAACGATCCAGCGAAAGCTGAAGTTCACGACCTGATGTCCCCAATAGGACCACATCATCTGCAAACAGCAGTGATGTGACCCTGAGGTCACCAAACCGGACATCCTCCATCCCCTGACTGCACCTAGAAATTCTATCCATAAAAATTATGAACAGAATCGGTGACAAAGGGCAGCCCTGACGGAATCCAACTCTCACTGGGAACAAGTCTGACTTACTGCCGGCCATGCGAACCAAACTCCTGCTTTGTTTGTACAGGGCCTGAATGGCTCGTAGCAAAGAGCCATGTACCCCGTACTCCCGAAGGACCTCCCACAGAATACCCCAGGGAACACAGTCGAATGCCTTCTCCAAATCCACAAAGCACATGTGGACTGGTTGGGCAAACTCCCATGAACCCTCCAGGATCCTGGAGAGGGTAAAGAGTTGGTCCAGTGTTCTACGACCAAGGTGGAACCCGCACTGCTCCTCCTGAATCTGAGCTTCTCCAGTACCCCTGCATAGACCTTATCAGTGAGGCTGAGGAATGTGATTCATATATATATATATATATATATATATATATATATATATATATACACCTATATAAGTATAGTAGTTTGGATAGAAGACTATGTTCTGTTTGATGTCAAGCCTGTCTAACAGCAAGCTGTGGAAGCTCTCTCTCTCTCACAGAATGTCGTTTTGCTTAGTTTTTTCTTGAAAAGTGTTCAACATGTTATGTAACACTATTACATAACACATTCACCTTTTGCTGTCCTGAGAACCGTCTTTCTGTTCACCAGGGGAAAACCTCGGCTACTTCAGCCAGCCATGTCTTACAACATGTACTGTATCATGCAGCTGTGAGAAGCCACTTTTCATTGGTTACTTTTAATGCACTATTTACTCTCATGATTTACCATTTGTCTCTTGCTATTTTGAGACACACAGCATTTTGTTTCATGTTTCTATGCATATATACACTGATTTGGCATAACATTATGAACAAGTCCATCTGTTTCTCTGATAATTTGTTAGTCCCCTTTTACCATGTTCTTCAGTGGTCAGGACCACCATGGACCCTCACAAAGCAGGTACTATTTGGGTGGTGGATCATTCTCAGCACTGCAGTAACACTGACGTGGTGGCGATTTGTTAGTGTGTGTTGATTAGACACAGCAGTGCTGCTGGAGTCTGTGAACACCTCAATGTCACTGCTGGACTGAGAATAGTCCACCAACCAAAAATATCCAGCCAGCAGTGGCCTGTGACCACTGATGAAGGACTAGAGGATGACCAACATAAACTATGCTGACACACATGAGCTGCTGTGTCTGACTTTACATCTATAAGGTGGGCCAACAAGGTAGGGTTATCTAATAGAGTGGACAGTGAGTGGACACAGTGTTTAAAATCCCCAGGAGCACTGCTGTGTCTGATCCACTCGCACCAGCACAACACACACTAACACACCACCACCACCACATCAGTTTTTCTGCAGTGCTGAGAATGATCCACCACCCAAATAGTACCTGCTCTGTGAGGGTCCATGGGGGTCCTGACCACTGAAGAACAGGCTAAAAGGGGACTAAAAAAGTATGGAGAAAAACAGATGGACTACAGTCTGTAACTGTAGAACTACAAAGTGCACCTATACAGTAAGCAGAGCTGATAAAATGGATAATGAGCATAAGAACAAGGAGGTGGTCATAATGTTATGCCTGATTTGTGTATATAGTAACACGGTAGCTTAATTACTGTAAATAAAATGACTACATTTATAGTAAATATTGCTTTATTGACTATCACCAACACACTATTACTGGATCTGTGGTTAATACAGTTTTTAGGGGAAATATTTTTTTCTCATTAGAAATATGTAGATATGTTTCTCCTGTGAAACACATTCTAAGAGAAGCTCAGTAATAGACACTTTACATGAGGATGAAACATATACTCATAATAATCATATGATGTACTCGCAGTTACTATGAAACTAAGTAGATCAATGTTAAATTATGGACAAAATCTAGAGGCATACATATTTTGGCTACATATTTTATCCAAACAAATACTGTTCAGAATTATCTGCTTCTAGAATTATTCTGTAATATTAATTGTCTTCAAGCTGTATTTAACAGAGGGAACAGATTTGGGTTTTTTAACTGATTTTTAACTGATTATTTAACTGATTTACATTGATTAACCACTGGTCTGCAAAGTGTTAGACTAATAATTGTAATGTGGTTATATGTTTATTTTCAGCTGGAAATAAATGTTGAAACGTACTAAATCAGTTGGTTCAAATTGATTTTATTTCATTTATCTCTCTCTCATCTCTGATTACTATAAAAGCTCACATTAAACGTACATTATAAAAGGCTGTTTGTGCTAAACCCCAGCTACTGAGAAAGGTAGTCATTTGTACAGCTAATGAGATAAGATACAGCCAAATGCTACCCATTTGCTACATGATACTATCCATATCTAGTCAACAGTGAACAAATGCCAGTTGTAGTATGTTGTAAATACATAAAATACAGGTTTAATTCTCATCAAATGACTAATTTAGCAACATACGGAGCCTGTAACCTAAACTGAGCAGTGACTGGATCTAGCCTAAAGCATGCTGTATTAGCTATTAACGTTGTGAGCGCTCCAATTAAATAAATGCACTTTCCAAGCATGGTATGTAAATTATGCAAATAAACACATTTTACCATAGCGATGCTATATATTAGCCTTACAGCATATGTACTGCATATCTGAACATCTCAAGAAGCCAAAGTGAGCCTGTCACTCAGGGCTGTGTAACGTTTCATACAGAGATGAACAGAGCGGGCAGTTAAGTCTAGGGCCAAACCACAGCTGTTCTGAGGTGAGCTGAGAACCTGTCATTGCTCACTGTGTAGTTTCATCACTTTTTCCACATTTTTATCATGCTGCACACAGAGTACCGAGCAAACACTGAGAACACTGAGAAACTGAGCTGCGCTGCTAAGACTGTGCACTGAAGCTAAATCTAGGTGGTGGTGTATGTGGTAGGGCAATATGGTCTCTGTACAACCTCTTTCACCAAAAAAATCACCATAATAATGTTTAAACTTAATTATTATATTCAGCAAAACAAAGTAAAGTATAGATGGACTTGTTTGTGTGTAACCCCACTATTCTGGTCTCTCAATAAGGTAAGTGCAACAATAAATTGGTTCTGAGCTTTTAATGGAATCACATCTGCTGGAGCCTGTTTGAGTATAATCAGAGGAAATACAGTCAGTATTGTGCTTCTCCACTCTAACAGCTATAAGACACCAAAGAAATCACATCAGTTCAATATAGCATTCAGACCACATGGGGCACAGAGCGAACATAGCTAGCTGTGGTTGAAAAATAGTTACAGCTCGTACTTAGCAACCTTTTTAATGACACAAACGAAGCAATACCAAACTAAAACGTACACACTATGTTACTTAAACGTACTGATTATTGCCTGAAAGTACAACAGCAAAACTCATAAATACTTAAATAGAGAGGAGAAGAAGTCTGAGCCTACCATATCTCTTCAGTGGCAAAACTGGACTGAACGGGATTCCTGCTTACCTGGTTTTGAAAGCATGCATTTCTTGATTACAGTGGGTTGCAGTATCCAGTAGTGGACAGCAGCCTTAGTAACGAGGGGGGAGTGGAGCCCTTGTTAAGGCAGATGTGTCAGAACTTTTTAGAGGATACAGGATTGGTATCCTTGGGCAGTGAGAATTGATCACTGTTCTTTCCTTCCCTTTTCATTAATTTATTTATTTGTTTCTTTTAGTCTCTTTTAGAAGTAAGATTTATTAAAGATTTTATTAAGAATTGAATGAGTCGAGTGCCAACCTTTAGTGTTATATTTCTTTGTTAATTAGTAGTTCTGACCCTGGGAGGCCTACTAGGAAAGCAGTAGTTTATTGTTACCATAGTAATTAAATTCAGCTGAGGAACAAGCTTTGAGGGTTCTCTTTTGAAGTGTAGTGTTTATTTATGTACTGATTTATTTATTTTATTTGTACTTTGTTTCAGAGTGTTTTGTTTGATTTGAGCCCTTAACCCATCCATCCATCCATCCATCCATCCATTTTCTAAGCCGCTTCTCCATCAGGGTCGCGCTGGAGCCTATTCTAGCAGTCATCCGGCGGAAGGCAGGATACACCCTGAACAGGTCGCCAGTCCATCGCAGGGCAGGCAGACAGACAGACAGACAGACAGACAGACAGACACAGAGAGTCACACCTAGGGGCAATTTAGCATGTCCAATCAACCTGAACCTTTGGACTGTGGGAGGAAACCGGAGAACCCAGAAGAAACCCACACTGACACGGGGAGAACATGCAAACTCCACACAGAGAGGACCCCGGTCACCTGGCCGGGGAATCGAACCCAGGCCCTTCTTGCTGTGAGGCAACAGTGCTACCCACTGCGCCACCATGCCGCCCCTGCCCTTAACCCTTTGTTGTACAACCCTATGGTTGTACTGCTGATTTTCCATATTTTCCAGTTATGTGGCTATTGATCCTTAAAGGTGTCATGCTGTAACAGTCAATTCTGGTTTTGGCCTGCTTCTACTGTGTGTTGTAAATTTTATGAGTTTTGAGATTTTTCTAATAACATTGTGTGCAATAGTCATCATTTTTGTAATTCACCTCTGGTAATCTACCAAATTCTCTTACCAAACCTGAGTGGGAACTAATGGGATTGATTAACTATCTACAACCTCTAGGTGGTGTTGTAGCTCATGTTTAACTATTTTGGGACCATTTAAGGGAGTGTTTGGTGGGCCTAGTGGATGGGGCTTACACACTGGTTGCAGGAACGAGCAAAGATTTATAAATAGACTGTGTTCAAAATGATGTCCATCTGCCATGAATGAAGGTAATTCTGATTAAACTCAAACAAAATGAGCTGTTCCTAACATTTTCAGTATTATAGTATTCTGGGATAGTTATGGTCCATACAGATCTGGCAAAACATCTACAGTCTTACTGTTAGGCACAGATCAAGATTAAGAGTGTGAAAAGCATTTGCTGTGCTTTAGAGCACTATGAAGACTGTCATCAGTAGGTGTAAAAATGTGGCACCTCAGGGACTTTGCCAAGCTCAGGATCTGATAACAGAACAAAATTAAAATGTATGAGGGAGGTCATCAAGAGGCCTACAGCAAGATTAAAAAGCTGCTGGAATTTCTGGCACAAATTTGCAGAACATTTGAAGATATTATTCATAAAAAAGGCTATCAAAAAAGTCCATCTAAAGTTTTCTAAAACATACAATAAAACATCCAAAATGACATAAATTACATCTTGAATTGAACTCTAAAAGATGTGTTTTGCCCAATTCACCTTAAATTCTGGCTTTGCGTTACAATAAAGTGGTTTCAAATGAGTGTCAGACTTTTTATATCCACTGTATTTCTATAACTTTTTCCTCTTACAGATCCTTTTGACCCTCAGTTCTACGTGAACAACGCCGTCTCAAACATCATCTCTGCTCTAGTATTTGGCCATCGCTTTGAATATCATGATGAGCGTTTCCTTACTGTCTTGCGACAGGATGCTGAAGCCATCCTATTGGCAGGTTCTGCACGGGCTCAGGTCAGTAGGTACAGTGTGTTGTTGGTTCTTACAGCCCATTTTTGTTCAGAGTTTGGAATGTAATCTTTATACTAAAGGGTTCTCGTCACAGTGTAGAACCCAAATGGAAGAAAAATAGTACATAGTACATATGAACCCTGTTCTTCAGTGGTCAGAACCTCCACAGGACCACCACAGAGCAAGTATTATTTGGGTGGTGATCATTGTCAGCCCTGTAGTGACACTGACATGGTGGTGGTGTGTTAGCGTTTTGAACTGGTATGAATATTTAAATATATTCACATATAGGCATATGTCTATATACTAAAGTATATGCACATATATAGAGGCATTACATATAATAGTATCTGTTGATAATATTTACATGTATGTTAAACAATTAAACCTTTGTAAAATAATTCATCAGTGAATGTGATGTGTGTAATTGGTATTTAAATATCAAAACAAATTATACAATTACAGTATAGTGAATGTATCTACAACTATACAGCATCCCTGGATTAGATAAATACATGGAATTCTTCAAGAAATTATTTCAAAAAGGCAAGAGAAGCACAAATGTGATAGCTGTAGCTGTGGATGCCACACTACGGCTGCAGCATTTACAATGAAGGGAAAAACACAGTGCACAAATTTTTTATTACATTATCATATAATCAGATGATCATCATTTTCCTTGCTGATTATGTTATTCAGCTATAGCTCAGTTAAACACATGTCCGAAGCAGTAGCATATGAAAACCAAAAATGCATTCAATATTTTATCAAGTGAATTAAATATCAATATTTAAATGTAAAAATTCAACAATTATAGCAGAGTGAAATAATAGTTATAAAAAAATAGTATATAAAATACTATAAATGTATACTATAAAAGTAATATAAAACTCGGTGCTGACAATCAGTGTCTGTCATGCATCGATCCATGTCACAAGACTTCATTTCCCACAATCCTCAGGAAGATCACGTGATGATGCAACTTCCCTCTGACACGGATAACCCAAAGGACTTCATTACCCACAATACTATGGGGAATCACATGACCTCTGAGGAGATCATGCGCTCTTAGAGATCATGTTCTCCTGAGTAGTATATTTGCGTGTCTTTTCAGTCATATGATAGTATAAGTATTGCTTCTTCTGGAACATACTGAGCATTTTTTTCTGAGTGTTGTTGGCTGTTTGCTTATTGACCTTTGTTTCATTTTTTTACTTTGCCTTTTGCCTTTTCCCTTGTTGTACCGTTGCCTGTGTTGTCTGATCAGTTTTAGTTTTAGAACCGCGACTGTTTTTGACTTCGTTTTTGTCTTGCCCCTTTTTGGCTTTGTCTGCTCGGCGACTTGATCACCGCTTTGTTTTTGGTTTGTCTTTCGGAATTGACCCACGCCTGCCTTTTGACCATGCATCTGCCTAGTCCTATTAAAGTCCTTTTGCCCTTTTAATCCACAAGCATCTGGTTTCTGACGGAATGTTACAGAATACTTCGCCAATCATGCAGAGGGTGGATTAAGAAGCTCTTCATAAGGCTCTCACTGAACAAGGACAACTTCTGGGTCGTCAAGTTCTAGCTGGTGCCTTCCTTGGACTCACTCGCTCAACAGCAGGCTGAACAACAGGATCAACTGGCTCAGTTGGTCGCCAGTGTAAAGAGTCTGACAGGACAACTACAAAATATGACACTCACTGACACTGCGCTAAGCCTAGTTCCTTCTAGTTAATGTGGAAAACTCAGTAAAACCAATTAGTTAGTAAAACCAATAAATACGAAGGGGATCAAGATAAATGTTGGGGTTTTTTGCTACAATGCTTTGTGTTTTTTTGAGAATTCTCCCCCATAGTTCTGATCAAGCAAGTATCTCGTTTGTTGTATCTCACTTATCTGGTGCAGCACTTGAATGGGCTACTGCCAGCTGGACTGATATTAGTCATCTGAATTATGCTCAGTTTATCAAACAATTCAAGACGGTGTTCAACCATCTCTATGCAGGGAGAGTTAGCAGTGAACTCTTGTGCAAACTACAGCAGGGAACCCGTTCAGTGGTGGAATACTCACTAGAGTTTCGGACACTCGCTGTCAGTAGTGGCTGGAATGAGGCTGCACTTTTCGTTTCGCCAAGGGCTCAATCCTGAAATTTTAAATGAACTGGCCAGTAAAGATGATGATTTAACCCTTGACCAGCTTATTATTTTAGCAATCAAATTAGATCATTTACTGCTTCTCCGTTCACGAGTCCGTGTGACTCCTCACGGTTACCTCAGGAAGAAAGACAACACAGAATGAAGCTTCATCTATGTCTGCGTTGTTACCTGTAACTCTATACCGTCACCCCCATTCTCTTGTCCTTTCAGCATTGATCGAGATGGGAGCAGAAGAAAACTTCATACATGCAAGACTGGTGGAACACCTGCAAATCCCAGTGGAACCTCTTGAGACCACATTGAAAGTCACTGCTCTGGATGGGGGACCGGTTGGTTTAGGGAATATCTCCAAGATCACAACACCTGTGGAGCTACAGGCCAGTGCACTCCACAAAGAAACTCTGTTTACGACTACCTTGGTCAGAGAAACACAACCCTGTAATCAATCTCCTGGCCTGAACATACCATTACCAAATGGTCTGATTTTTGTGTAAAGACCTGCATTTCCCCTCCTGTTCTGTCCATATTTTCTACCTCGGTAGAAAGCCCTCAAATGGACACAAACATTGTGAATATACCCATAGAATATAATGACCTCAAAGAGGTTTTCAGTAAGAAAAATGCTACCAAGTTACCACCCCTTCAGCCCTATGATCGTGCGATAGATTTAGTAGAAAACCCCATATTTCCCAAGTCTAGAATATACCCACTTACACAGGAAGAACAAAAGGCCTTAGATGTTTACATCCAATAAGCCTTAGAACAAGGATTTATCTGGCCTTCGATGTAACCCATTGCATCTAGCTTTTTTTTCATAAAGAAAAAAAGATGGAGGACTACATCCATGTATTGACTACCAGGCCCTTAACCATATTTCTAAAGCCTATCCATATCCTCTGCCATTAGTACCCGTGGCTCTAGAACAACTTAAAGGGGCTACGTTTTTGCGTAGTGCTTATAACTTGGTTCGGGTGAGGGAAGGAGATGAGTGGAAGACAGCATTTTTGACCACCAGGGGGCACTATGAATACTTGGTGATGCCATTCGGGCTCTCTATCATTCTATCTATCTCAGTTTATGTCTCAAGTGTGGGCTACGTTCTTTGAGAACATTGGTGTTTCGATTAGTCCGTCATCTCTACATCATCCACAGACCAACATACTATGTGAACACGTTAACCAGGATTTAGGAAAATATATTGTCACGACAACCCCTCTGATTGGGCAAAATGTTTAGTATGGGCAGAAATCGCAGCTCTAGCTCTACTATAGCTCTACTACAGGTTTGACTCCAGTGTGTCCTAGGATACCAACCACCATTAGCATCATGGACAGGATCCGACATGGACGTACCTGCAGTGGACAACTGGATGAGTAGAAGCAAAAAATATGGGAGGAGACCCACCAACGCATAGAAAACATTCTCCAGCACCACAAGGAACAAGCGGATCACCACAGAGGTCCTACCCCAACATTCCAACCAGGTGACCGAGTCTGGCTGACCACAAGGGATTTCCGCCGCACAGAGGGAAGTTGCAAAAAACTACATCAATCCATGTCACAAGACTTATTTCCCAGAATCATCAGGAAGATCACGTGATGACGCAACTTCCCTGCGACTCCAACTTCCCTCGGATATCCCAACTGACTTCAACATTATGGGGAATCACATGACCTCTGAGGAGATCACACGCTCCTATCAGAGATCACATTCTCCTAAGTACTAAGTGTTTACATGTGTAGTCATATGACTCAGATAATGATAGTTTATAAGCCCAGGCTTTAGTTTAGATCCTTGCGAAGTATTGCTTCTTCTTGAACATACTGAGCATTGTTGGCTGTTTGTTTATTGACCAAGGTTTGGGTTTTTAAATTTTTTTTTTTTTTTACCAGATTTTATCTCCAATTTAGTCATCTCCAAATCCACCCGCTAGTTAGGACTCCCCCAATCACACGATGCTACCAACGCTAGGAGGGTAAAGGCTAGCACAGGCTTCCTCTGAGACCTGTGAAACCAACCACAGCTTCTTTTCAAACTGGCATTCACATAACATCATGGAACAGCTGAACGCACTCAGAGGAAAGCGCCAACCGCCAGATCTGTTACATCAGCTAACAGATGTCTGCGCTGACTAGCATTGCGTTGAGTGATGGGAGGAGAAGGGAGACATCCCACCCACCCAGAGAGAGCAAGGCCAATTGCGCTCTCTTGGACTTCCGGCTATGGATGGCTGTAGCATCACCAGGAATCTAACTCTCGATCTCCTGATGATAGGGCCAAAGCTTAGATGGTTGCGCCACTCGGGAGCTACTTTGTTTCGTTTCTTACTTTGCCTTTTGTTGTTTTGGAACCTTGCCTGTTTTTGACTTCATTTTTGCCTTGTCCCTTTTTGGCTTTGTCTGCTTGGTCACATGATCACCATTTTGTTTTTGGTTTGTGATACGTTCCCCTCAGATGTAGCTAGGGGGAGAGGGGAAATAACATGGCATGTAATGGGAAATGGAAGGGAAAGACACAAGTACACAATAGCGGCGTTTGCATTCAAGTCTTTTACTTTGCTTCCCACTTGCAATAGTGTATGATACAAGAGCGTTATTTATAAGTAGAGAGGCGATTCAATACGGTGAGCAAGAACTAAATATAAATCAAAAGAAAAGAAAAAGAATGACTGTTCAATATACAAAACATTAACTAATGAAGCCTAACCAGCCACAAGGGTGGACGATGGACAGTGCCAAAGAAATAAACCAAGGAAACAAATCTAACCTGCCTAGCCATAAATCTAATCCTGTCCAAATTACAGCGGGTGGCACTCGCCCCTTAACTAATGTGTCTAAACAATCCAGCTACTACAGTGTATGCATATATGTATAAGGAAGGAGAGAGAGAAAAAAAGAAAAAATAACATGCATGCAATGCTGGCACGTAACAGTTTGTCTTTTGGAATTGACCCACGCCTGCCTTTTGACCATGCATCTGCCTAGCCCCGTTAAAACACCTTTTGCCCTTTTTATCTGCAAGCATCTGGTTTCTGATGGAAAGTTAGTCTATTAACCCCTTAACAATCCAGGTTTATTTCATACAAAGGATTATTATTCAGTAACTACAGGGACTTCAATGCAAACTAATTGAACTAATCTTAGGTTCTGAACGTGTGTAATAAAACTTTGGTTGGTAGCTAGGGGTTAATCATAACCAAGATTCATCACTTCTTCATCTTGTCATGTCTTTCTCTGTAGCTGTACAACACCTTCCCAAATCTCTTTGAATGTGTTCCTGGCCCTCACCAGAAGATTTTTGCTAACTATGATAAAATTATAGATTTCCTAACTGATGAAATCAGAAAGCACAATGAGGACTTTTGTAGCCCTCTTTTGCTGTAGAGGGGGCTGATAATTACTTACTCCAAGTTCGTGGGTATGGTTCTCACCTGTTAAGTTCAGTGTATGGCCAAGGAAACTTAACCACCCAACTCTAACTTGGGGTAATAAGCAGCAACAATATACCCAGTGAATGGAGCCAGATCAATTACTTTCTTTTTAAACCACTTAACACAATTACTGAGATGACACGTCACTCATTATAATAATAATAATACCCTTACACAAGCCAGCAAACTCAAAAGAACAAAATAATAAAGTGGATCCGTATTTTTAAGGGAAAAGTCGGCTTACAGTTCCAGTTTTAATGTCCTGTGTCCACTCTCACCAACGTCACCAAACCGTGCTCACAGCCGTCCACAGGTCTCTCTCTCTCGCTCTCCTCTCTCTATCTCGTGATGCAGGCAGGTGCTCCCAGCCATGGCTAACCTGTGGAACCTTGAGCGTCTCCTGTAGCTCGAGGTGCTATCGGGCAGCGTAAATGTTCCTCGTATAAAGTCTTCACCACTGCGCAGTCCAGTACACACAAAACTCCTCTCTGAACCAGTAAAAGTGCTTAAGCTAGCGGCTAAAGCTAACGGGCTCAGTCCAGGATACGAGCACTGCAGCATACCATAGTAGCTAGCGGCTAACGCTAATTCTCCCACTTCTGAGCAGTGGTAATTCACACAAAACATCACTCACGTAATTCTGCACTGTAACTGGTGACTTTACATGATGCTGCAGACTTGGTGGGTTACAGTTCACTGTCGCTAAATGAGGATAAAACTGAAGGTTTTAAACATAAACGTTACTGAGCTCTGCCTACTAGGTTGTGCAAGCACATGGAATTCCAGTACGTTCCACTCAAACGCGGCATATTATATGAGATAGCCGTTCATCTACGCATGCGTGCACATTAATTTCCACCAATTCAGACAGACTACACGTATTCACATTGAATTGGAAGAGAAAAATATTTGAAAATATCAAAATAAGAGCAGTGTTTTAGCCCAGGGCTACACTTTGGTCCCTCAGACCCACAGGACTTCATAGATGCTTACCTGGTAGAAATGGAGAAGGTCTGTTTAAGATGGGTCATATTAGCAAAATCCATATTTTTATGTATATACAGATAATGTTATTACTGTCATACACAACAAACAACACCTCTCTGTTTAAATCTGGTAGAAAAACAGTGACCCCGAAGCTGGCTTTAACATTGAGACATTAGTAGTGGCTATACAAGACATGTTTGAAGGAGGATCAGAATGATCCACAATGATGCTGTGGGGTCTTTTCTTCATGATGAAATACCCAGAAATACAGAGTGGGTACATCCACAGTATAAACTATGGTAAAAATGATTTATTTTACATTACAGGATTATTTGTTTATAATTGTTAGTAACATAAAAGGAACCAAAATAGAGGAAGCAACTGAAAGTTTAAAAACATTTTAAGTGAACTATGAGTGAAAATAATTAAAGAAAATTCACCGCCCTGCTAAAGTTTCATGCACCCCCACCCCCAATTCTGCAAAGAACAGTGTAACAAAACTCCTCCACAGTGAAAAAGACTTACTGCAAGTTATCGCAAAAAAACTGATTGCAATTGTTGCTGCCGAATGTACTTTTTCACATGAGTTTGTGTTTTAAATAAATCTTTATCTTCAAGAAATCATCATTTAAAAGCTGCATTTTGTGTTTACTTTGTTTGTCTTTATCTTATATTAACTTTAGCTTGATGATCTGAAACTTTTTAATGACAAAATACAAAATTGGGCAAAGACTTTTCCTCAACACTGTATGTAGAAACGTGTATATACCCTGAACAGAACTGACAGCTGTATTTGGGAATCAGACCGATTTTGTGACATCTGTAAGGTGTATAATAAAATCTGTGCATGACTTCAGAAATCACTTCAATTACTGTGCCACTCTCAGTCTCACAAGTAGGGAGTATAATGAGAACAATAGTTTACATTTACATGAGGCTGTTCATGTTTACATTTTTGGCATTTGGCAGACACGGCCACCTAAAGCGACTTACAGTTTAATCACATTAGTGATGTAGGAAAATGTAGAGCAAGGACTGTTTACCAAGGAGGTTATAGCACATGCCTAATAAGATAAGAAGAGAAGGTACAAGAGGAGATAAGCAGAGTGATTGGGCAGTCACGTCAACCCAGCATGGCTGACAACCCTACACTGACGCGGTCGTCCATGAGATACAAAGAGCAGGCAACACTGTGCCTCTGGGTTTCCCTAAAAGTGCCAGTAAAGATGTAACACTGGGAGGATACTTCATACCAAAGGTTTGACATTAAGTAGTAAAAACCCAAACATTATATGAGATGCTACACAAATACATCAATGCTGATTCATGTCTTTCACTCACTAATAAACCTGTCATCTGTGCTTAGCGACAAGACTGAGTGGGAAACACCGAACACATTTAACCCAGGACACTTCCTTGATGATCAAGGCCAATTCCGCAAGAGAGGGGCCTTTCTACCCTTTTCAGCAGGTGAAACAAATATGCAGCTCTGTATTTGCTAATATACTAATGTGTAATGCAAAGAAAGTAATGACATTTTAGATAACAGCTACACCATCTGCTTTTGGTTCTACTGTTCTACAGGTAGGAGTGTGTGTGTAGGGGAACCGCTGGCACGTATGGAGCTCTTCTTGTTCTTCACCTCACTTCTACAATGCTTTACATTCGCCCCAAGCCCAGGAGAGAAGCTGAGCCTAGAGGGCCAGATGGGTTTCACGTACGCCCCCAGCTCTTACCTCATGTGTGTGATTCCACGCTGAACTCTCACACATATAAACAAGAGATATTCCCGAGATTTCAGAGAATGCTGCCTGAATGCTAGGCAGATATAATAAACATGAAGGCAGTGGTAATAAACATAAAGATATGCTGACAAAAGGGATACATTTAAGGTTATTTAATATATTTAATATATATATATGATAGTAGTTTATTTGCTTATGCCTTCCACGATGCATATGCAATTCTTTCTTAGTATCTTCTCATTGTTCACCTGTCTTGTAAGCTGCCTGTGTAAATCATCTATTTGATCAATTCTGTGTACATTACTAAATTTATATGTATTCTGTGCTGCTATCATCCCATACAAAATAAACATAGTAAGACTGTGTTCTGTTTGATGTCAAGCCTGTCTAACAGCAAGCTGTGGAATCTCTCTCTCTCACAGAATGTCGTTTTGCTTTGTTTTTTCTTGAAAAGTCTTCAACATGTTACAACCCCAATTCCAATGAAGTTGGGACGTTGTCTAAAACAAATAAAAACAGAATACAATGATTTGGAAATCCTTTTCAACGTATATTCAATTGAATACACTAAAAAGACAAGATATTTAATGTTCAAACAGATAAAGTTCATTGTTTTTTGGAAATATTCATTCATTTTGAATTTGATGCCTGCAACATGTTCCAAAGAAGTTGGGACAGGGGCATGTTTACCACTGTGTTACATCACCTTTCCTTTTAACAACACTCAATAAGCGTTTGGGAACTAAGGACACTAATTGTTGAAGCTTTGTAGGTGGAATTCTTTCCCATTCTTGCTTGATATATAACTTCAGTTGCTCAACAGTCTGGGGTCTCTGTTGTTGTATTTTGCGCTTCATAATGCACCACACATTTTCAATGGGAGACAGGTCTGGACTGCAGGCAGGCCAGTCTAGTAACCGCATTCTTTTACTACGAAGCCACGCTGTTATAACACATGCAGAATGTTGCTTGGCATTGTCTTGCTGAAATAAGCAGAGATGTCCCTGAAAAAGACGTTGCTTGGATGGCAGCATGTGTTGCTCCAAAACCTGTATGTACCTTTCAGCATTAATGGTGCCTTCACAGATGTGCAAGTTACCCATGCCATGGGCACTAACACACCCCCACACCATCAGAGATGCTGGCTTTTGAGCTTTGCGCTGATAACAATCCGGACAGTCCTTTTCCTCTTTGGCCTGGAGGACACGACGTCCATGATTTCCAAAATCAATTTGAAATGTGGACTCGTCAGACCACAGGACACTTCCACTTTGCAGAAAACCAATTCAATGGTTTTCTGCCTTGCCGCTTACTTGCAGAGATTTCTCTAGATTCTCTGAATCTTTTGAAGATATTATGGACTGTAGATGACTCACCTTTTGCTGTCCTGAGAACCGTCTTTCTGTTCACCAGGGGAAAACCTCGGCTACTTCAGCCAGCCATGTCTTACAACATGCACTGTATCATGTAGCTGTGAGAAGCCACTTTTCATTGGTTACTTTTAATGCACTATTTACTCTCAGCATGATTTACCATTTGTCTCTTGCTATTTTGAGACACACAGCATTTTGTTTCATGTTTATATGCATATTGGTGATAGTCAATAAAGCAATATTTACTATTTATTTACAGTAATTAAGCTACCGTGTTACTATATACACAGATCAGACATAACATTATGACCACCTCCTTGTTTTTATGCTCCTTTTCCATTTTATCACCTCCACTTACAATACAGGTGCACTTTGTAATTCTACAGTTACAGACTGTAGTCTATCTGTTTCTCTGATATTTTGTTCGCCTCCTTTTACCCTGTTCTTTTGTGGTCAGGACCCCACATGGGCTCTCACAGAGAAGGTACTATTTGAGTAATGGATCATTCTCAGCACTGCAGTAACAACTGCAGTAACACTGACGTGGTGTTTTAGTGTGTGTTGTGCTGGTCTGAGTGGATCAGACACAGCAGTGCTGCTGGAGTTTTTAAACACCTCAATGTCACTGCTGAACTGAGAATAGTCCACCAACCAAAAATATCCAGCCAGCAGTGGCCTGTGACCACTGATGAAGGACTAGAGGATCACCAACATAAACTGTTTTGACACATATGAGCTGCTGTCTCTGACTTTACATCTACAAGGTGGACCAACGAGGTAGGCTTATCTAATAGAGTGGCCAGTGAGTGGACTGATACACCAGAATGATCCACCACCCAAATAGTACCTACTCTGTGAGGGGCCTGGGAAACTTGCAGACCAGTCACGTACGTTGTACACATCACACGTGATTCTGCTCATCCAATCAGATCTGTGCATTACGATGAGGAGGCGAGAGAAGACAGCAGTCGGAGAAGAAAGTGAGTCAGGGAAGTTATTTCACATGGCATGATCTAAAAAGAATAAACTGACAATAAATGTTGAAATTTCACTGAAATTGGTCTTGGAATTAGACATTATTATGTTTCCACAGTGGCGCAAAAAGGGGGTATGCAGCGTATGCGGCGCATATGGGCGCTGCACTAGAGGGGCGCCAAAACGATGCCGGAAAATTATTTCTAGTCTGCATTTTCTGTAAGACCTGTTTGTTCAAGTATGATAATACACATCAAAAAACAGCACAGCACTAATCAGGCGCCCATCCACTGCTCCCAAACACAGGCTCTTGAGTACGCGCCCCATAGGGAACGCGTCAAGGCGTGTGGTTTTTTTTTTTTTTTTTTTTTTCGTCGTGGCGCAAGCACCTGCAGGGTGTTCAGGATGGAGGGGCAGAAAAAAAAAGCTCTCCGGGGCACAAAACAGAAAACGGAAGAGGGAGAGAGAAAAAGATGTTGTAGGGATGAAGAAAAGCTTCTCAAAGTGGTTGAAAGACAGCAGGTTGGTCAGTTTATACGCTTTATTCACCTACGTCACCTTTGTCTACCAAAACGAGACTGTAGGGTACGAAAGTAGCGTTGGACCACTGGGTTCTAGCAAAGCTGCCTCACTGCTGCGTTCCCAATAGATTCACACAATCAGAAGAGATCGCCTTTTTAGTTTAAGATGTATGTCACTGTGCTAGCTAAGGCTAGCCATATTAATATTACCCAGCCAGCCAGATGAATGATAGCAGTGAGGCAGCAAGCTAACGGTAAAGCTAAACTTGGTTCTCCAGCGACGACCTGATTAACCCTGAACTGGTTATTTTCTCGGTTTAACTTCAAAACGAGTGACATTAGTCAAGCCATAGCTCTTTATAGTAGCCTGTTTAGCTAGCTAACCTAGCTAGTCAACACTCTAGTTAATATCTGAGCTGGAGGAATCAGTGACCAGATATGCCCTGACTACCTGTGATGTTTCAAGAGACATCATTCAAGAAATATACCCAGCAAGCCGTCTACTGAAGGGTTACAATGCTCTAGAGAAGATAAATTTCCTCATAAAAGAGAATCTTGATTTGGTGTTTCCAAATTTGACAGTAGCCCTTAGAGTATTCCTGACCATGCCTCTGACAGTTGCATCTGCCAAGAGATCCTTTAGCAAGCTGAAGCTTATCAAAACATACCTTCGTTCAAGTATGAACAATGATCGCTTGACCCAGTTAGCAGTGATCTCAATTGAAAACAATGTGGCGCAGTCTATTTCATTTGATAGTATTCTTGACAAATGGACAAGTGCAAAAGCACGAAAGGTAATGATTTAGTTAAAACTCTTGTTAAAAATCTTATGTAGAGTCCAGGCTGTTGTTCAGATTTGCTGTTACATATTTTTACTTTAGTGTGTTTTTTGTTTGTGATATTTGAGATGATCATCTGCTATACTATGTGATGAAATAACACAATAAAAGTGTACAATATTTGTCTTGTATTTTATAAGTGCATGAATAAGTGAGATCTGGACACATAGACGGCGGGGGCGGGGTTTAGCATGAGGGGCGGGGTTTTTTTGGGGGAGCGGGGGCGCCGATAATATGTTTGCATCCACCTCAGAAAGTACGTAGTTGCACCCCTGTGTTTCCAGACCTTTGCTTGAGGAAATTTTCTCTAACAGACCCCTGTAATTAATATATGGATATTTGAACTTTATTTTACAGCTGTGTATTGCCAGCTTTCACTGTTTTTTGCTGTTTTCTCTTTGCTGTGAGCCTTTGTGTTCATCATGTCTAGTACTGCTGTTATTTTATTACCTGATTAATTTGCATGGGTGTTTTTTAAAGGTAATTGGACATAAATTTGAAACAGATGTTGTAGAGGTTTTAATTTGGTAGATAACTTTTTCATATTTAGCAAAGAATCAGCTGAGAATCATCAGTGGCCTTAATTTGAATTATGGTATTGAACATTTAAATTTTAATAAGAAAATAATGAAATAATAATACTGATTTAACTTCATATGTGCCCTAGCACTTCAATTTGGCACAACTGTAACCATGTAACCTACATAGCATAGTGTCATAGTAGTTACTGAGTAATTGATAGTCATTACAGAATAACTATTAGATTAATGACTAAATAATATACCTGCAGTTAAAGGGTTCAATTGAAGAGTTGAAATAAAAGGAGCCATTTGTATCACTGAAGTACACATGGTATTACTAAACATGCACAGTCAGTAATATATAATTTCACACTAGATGTACTATTCAAACCCAGAGCTTTTCAGTCCACAGTGCAATAGGTAGCACATTAATGCTCCTTATCTACTGTGATAGTTTGACTAATAAACAGTAAATAAGGTAAAAAGTAAATGAGGAAATACTGTTCCTTTTTTTCTGAGAATCCAGAGAGGTTTGCGTAATCTCTTCACTCTGGCCAGGCCAACTGAATGTAACATTCACGTAGAACCAAACACACCACACACTCACAAACAGGACTTTACAGGATTTCACCAAACCCCCGTCATGATTTTACAGTGCTTATTTTCCCTTGATTTCATGAGCTGTTTGATAGGAATTTTTCTTTTCCTGCTGCTGGTCGACATCATCAGGAATAAAAATCCATCTAATTTTCCACCAGGACCTCGTCCTCTGCCGTTTGTGGGAAATATCTTCACTGGGCTTGACTTCAGAACTATAGACAAAGTAGGTTAAACCTTTAAACTCTAAAAATGCATCATATGATCCACACTTTCATTCTTTAACCCCATAACTACATATACTAGAAAGTTTAAGGGGTGTTACATTAGAGTGCTTGAAATTAAAGTAGTGGGTTGTGCACCCACTTGGTGAGGGCCACATTTAAACTCTAAAAATGTATCATATGATCCACACTTTCATTCTTTAACCCCATAACTACATACCTTTCATATTAGTTTTATAATAGTTACAGAATAATTCATAGCATTTACTGCATTAAAAACCTTCATATTAACGAGAGAAGAAAATGTCTTTTTGGGGTTACTTGTATGTTTAATATTACTTTGGTTATTACTATTTGTATCCAATCTGCTAGACAGAAAAATACCAGCTGGTTTTGTAAGTCTGCAAAACAAAAGGCTGAAACTTCCTCAAACATGTTAATTTAAGAAGTAGAATCAAATTTTGTAGGAATTACATTGTGCAATTCATGTGTAGGAATAAGAGCTTGTTTTGTGAATGTCAACAATGTTTCTTTGATTTTCTAAGTGAAAATAAGTTAAAACATGAAAACATACTTCTGCACATTTTAATATAAAATTACTGTTTATTTGCTGAAAATAGCATATTGATAAAATAAAATAAAACACAAAATGAGGCCTGTTCCTGCAGTTTATATGTTAAACTGATAAAAAAAATAGCAAATGTGCACTCAATCTTGCAGAAATGTCATATTTCAGTTTGTTCTCTGTAGCGGTTGTGTTCACTTATGTCACTTAGAAAATCAGTAAAACATGTTATTTGTCCAGGGGTGTTCAAACTTTTGTGTGCCACTGTATATCATACATGTTGTTTCACTGCATTCACTGTCCTCGACATCTGTACAACAGAAAATGGTCATTTTTGTGGATATTTTTATTTAATGAGAATTACTTTGTGATTTCAGCTCGCTGAGGAGTATGGGGAGATTTTCAGCCTGAGGTGGGGCAGTGAGAAAATGGTGTTTATCTCTGGGTATAAAATGGTGAAGGAGGCCCTCGTCACTCAGCTGGACAGCTTTGCTGACCGTCCTATCATCCCTCTGTTTCATCCATTCTTCAAAGGACTTGGTACATAAAGGCATAACATATGATCAGAGGTGGATAAAGTACAATAGTTCTATTCTTGAATAAAAGTAGATGCACTCTTGGTAAAATACTAGTTGAGTGAAAGTACAAGGAAGTATATAAGAACTTCCTTGTAAATGTACTTTAATATACTTTACCACATCAGAGACGTCATGTCTCTGGAAAAACATGGTAAAAGCAAAGAAAAAAGTCTCAACTCTCATTCATCAGGCAAAATAGGTTGTTTATAACAGGCAAAGGGCTAAGGTAGGCGGCCACAACTCTCAGATCTTAATGAAATTATTTGTGGCCAAATCAGAGAGAGCAGTATACTACAAGCACAACTTTAATGAACTGCACTGAATTATCGTCTTTTATTTGGCAGTGATTAAGCATTAACATACAAACTATCTCTGTGCTTGCTTGTATGTCCACTTCAATGCAAGGGGCAAAATTACTCCAAGAAAAAGTAGCTGAAAAAAACCTCAGCCTGGTTTAACTGTTTACCAGTTACTTTCCACATGGTTTACTCATGTATAAATATAGATAGAAAACAGGGTAGTATATTTGCACTTTTATGTAGTACTTCTATTTTACCCCAAGTACTGGTGTATTGCACTTCATCCACCCCTGCACATGAACAAATCCATAGTAAATTGATAAGTAGGATTCAAAGCTAAACTGATTGCAATAAAATGAATTCAAACATACAGTTAGAATCTCAACATGTCACATTACTTTCCACACATAGGAGGGGATTCGCCAAACATTGAATCTGATGTAGGAAGAAAGGGCAGTTTTAAGTGCAGGCCCAGTTAAATCTGACGATCTTAATTCCTGCTGAAGCTTTTGTCTCTGTGTGTCCTCCTACAACAGCAGTTAGAAGGTTTACTATGATGTTCTGTCCAAAAAGATAAAATGTGTTTTCAAACCTTTTAAATATATTGTTTAATCAGCTCAGTGTGTGTTTGTGCCAATTGTTGGATTGGTGACCAAACATGTTTAAAAATGTTAGAAAATTAACCATTTAATATACATCAGCTTCTTACCTCCAGAGCAGTTCAGGTTACTTTTTGTAGGAGTGTGTTCTGTCATGAATTGTTACTGCCTTATTTAAATGTGGTTATAGAGCCGTCATGGCTCACATCACACAGAGGTCAAAGCACTCAGGTAATCATTGTTTGTGAGTGATCAAATGTGTTTCCACCACACTATTCGCTCTCATCGTCAAAGTAAATGCTGAGCTGTGTTTTATGATTGTAGATTACTCTACCCACCTCTACCTACTACTTACTTTGGAGACTGATATTTTAGACAATCTGTCCTATTATTTTAGATTTTTTATGTATTATTGGCACACTAATGATTATTGCTTTACACTGTGGGATCTCACTTTTCACATGCATTTCGCCTAATTTCTCTCACACATCATCTGAGGATGCACTGACACTTTGAAATGTTCTGCAGGTGTTGTCCTCAGTAATGGGTACCTGTGGAAGATGCACAGAAAGTTTACCAATATATATTTACGTAACTTTGGTGAGGCTAAGAAGAATTTTGAGCGGAGTATCCAGCAGGAGAGCGTCTTTCTGTGTGAAGCTTTCAAAGAGGAAAAAGGCAAGTGGTCAGTTCAAGATGTATGAGACCTGTGGCTTTTCTTTTCTGTGCTTATGTTAACAGGTCAGAGCTTTCTTACAGGCTGTACATGCAGAGTGGCAGAATACACACACACACACACACACACACACATTTTCTAAGCCGATTCTCCCTCAGGGTCGTGGAAGTGGCAGAATAGTCAAAAGAAAATAAATAATCTCAGTTCATCTTAACCTTTGTGTGGTATCCTTGTTTTTGTTACTCAATGGTCTGGTGGACCCACTGCATTATTGTTTTTATTTATTTATTTTATTAATACAGTCATAACAATTTAAGTAAAAATACCTTTAGAAGCTGTAGGTATACAGACTTTTTATAACTACTGTATTTATATAACCTTTCCCAATACAGGTCCTTTTAACCCTCACTTCTACGTGAACAATGCCATCGCAAACATCATCTCTGCTGCAGTTTTTGGACATCGCTTTGAATATCATGATGAGCGTTTCCTTGCTGTCTTGCGTTTGGACTCCGAAGCCCTCGTGTTGGCAGGTTCTTTTCGGGCTCAGGTCAGTAGGTGCAGTGTGTTCTTAGTTCTTAGAGCCTTTTATTTTTCACAGTTTTATTTGTAGTTTGGAACAGTACGTCTTCACATTAGAGTGATCTTGTTACAGTGTAGAACCCAAATGGAAGAAAAATATATGTACATGTGCACCAATCAGCCTCTTATTTAAGTACACCTCCTTCTATCTACACTCATTGCCCATTTTATCACCTTCATTGAGCATATAGGAGCACTTTGTAGTTCTACAATTACAGACTGTAGTTCATCTATTTCTCTGCATACTCTCTGTTCTTCAGTGGTCAGAACCACTACAGAACCACCACATAGCAGGTACTATTTAGGTGGTGGATCATTCTCAGCACTGCAGTGACACTGACGTGATGTGGTGATGTGTTAGTCTGTGTTGCACTGGTACAAGTGGATCAGACACAGCAGTGCTGCTGGAGCTTTAAATACTGTGTCCACTAACTGCCCACTCTGTTAGACACACCTACCTTGTTGGTCCACCTTGTATGTGTCAAACAGGAGACAATAGCTCATCTGCTAGTGCACAGTTTGTGTTAGTCATCCTCTAGCCCTTCATCAGTGGTCACTGGATGCTGCCCACAGGATGCTGTTGGCTGGATATTTCTAGTTAGTGGACTATTCTCAGTCCAGCAGTGACACTGAGGTGTTTTTTCCCCCACAGCACTGCTGTGTCTATAATAATCCAAGTATAGAGTGTCCCTGAATTTGTTAAATCCATGCATTTCTTTGAGAAATTAGTTGAAAAAGGCAAGAAAAGCACAAATGTGATAATGACCATTGCATTCATGCTACAGTATTCTTCCTGCTTTTTAACTAAAGTGACAAAATACAGAATAAACAACTAATTATACTATTTTTTCATATAATCAGCCAGGAAGAATGAAGTTATTCTGTAGATAAGTTCAATTGGTGTGAGAAGCAGTGGCAAACATTCTCAAAAGCAAAAAATCAGACTAATCCTCACAGTTTAACATACCAAGTATAGAATAAAATAAAACACACATTGCCAAATGTATTACAGCGTCATTGAAATTATCCACTGATTGCCTACTGCTTTAGTTACTAAACAGGTTACACTGTAATAAAAGTAGAAACATCACATATGATGAACTGCTAGGTTACGTGACTTGAGTTTAACATTTAGCTTCAAAAGGCTGTTTTTCCAAAATATTTATTTTCAAATATTTATTGAATACTTACCGTTTTATATATAAAAAACAAAATTGCATTTTTGAAGTATAAGACGTTTTGTCAATATTGAACATTTTGTGAAATAATAATTATTAAAAAAAAGAATAATACAAATGCCCTACTGGCATTCAGTACTGACTATCAATGTGTTTAATTTATGTGTATAAGTCATCATCACCAAGATTCATCACTTTGTCATTTTGTCATGTCTCTCTCTACTTTCCTCTTTAGCTGTACAACGCCTTTCCACGTCTCTTTGCCTATGTTCCTGGCCCCCATAAGAAGATTTTTTCCAACTATGGCAAAATTACAGATTTCTTAAGAGATGAAATCAAAAAGCACAAAGAGGACTTTGATCCATCGAATCCACGGGACTTCATAGACGCTTATTTAATAGAAATGGAGAAGGTCTGTTTAAAATGGGTCATATTAGCAAAATCCACATTCTTTGTATGTTTTGTGTATATATATATATATATATATATATATATATATATATATACATACATATATTGTTGCTGTTGGAAGAAAACCTTGTATCTCTATCTCCATTACCAAGTTTTTGACAATGCCTGTAGCGCTCTGCATTGTGGGTAAATTTCAGGATGAATGGAATAACAAAAATGGCCCAAAATTACTTGGAAAAACTTTGGATACGCTGACTTATATTAAAAGTAAAGTGTTTTATGTTTTGCCTTGTTATCATTTTAGAGATACAAGGTTTTGTTATGATATTAGCAGCTGAAAACCCATATTCTGTCATACATGCAACGCTTCTCTCTATGAATCTGGTAGAAAAGCAGTGACCCTGAAGCTGGCTTTAACATTGAGACATTAGTAGTGGCTACACTGGATATGCTTGAGGCAGGGACAGAAACTGCAGCCGCAACAATACGGTGGGGTCTTCTCTTCATGATGAAACACCCAGAGATACAGAGTGAGTACATTCAGAGTATAAACTATGGTAAACATGTTTCAGTTTAGATTACAGGACTGTTTGTTTGTTATTACATATTAATCACATTGTTACATTATTGTAGGAGCCAAATTTGGATGTTGTACATTTTCATCTTTGTAAATATTTCAGTACTATTAAGGGGCGAGCTGCACTAGGTGATGGGTCAGGTGACTGTTGTTCATTAAGAATATTCGAACCACCCGAGCAGGTGACTAACAAATAGGTTATCCGATAGTCACTACAAAAAGTAAGAACATTATTCCCAGACGCTAAGACATTCTGAAATACAACATGAACTAGTAAAGGAGCAGATTCATTCACCTTAGAGGAGTGTAGATCCCTGGTGGACAGCCTACGACGCAGATTATTGGAATCCTTCCCAGAGAAAAAGGTGATCAGTGCAGTGTTGCTATTCCTTCCGAAAAGATCGTAAGAAGACAAAACCGGTGTGTGTGTGGTTTCCTGATTCAGTCTAGCTTGAGCTTTTGTGAATGGCATTTGGCCAAAAATTAAGATATTGCTAAACCAGAAGACTGCATAGTTGCATTGTCGCTGGTGTCTTGGCCTAGAGATTTTGTAGCTATTTGGAAAGTTGGAATCACTGATTCATTGGCTTGAAGTAAAGCACTTCTGTTAGCATACATGCAGCTTTTAAGTGCTTTTGAAAGTTATTATTGGATACTTAGATTTTATAACAATGTTGCTGTTGTGGCTCATATTAAGAACATTGTTGCTTTGGCCAGAGTTGCAGTACCTGCTACGATATGCTGTGAATTGTAAGTTTTACCACGAATGAAGACAAAGGGACTATTTCCGGCTTTACTGGGAAAATCGTAAATATGTATTCTGATGCTGCTCGTCCCACAAATCCTACTGAAAATGTGATGAATGCTACCGCTGAAAAAGACACAAATGTTGCTGGACACCCTGTAAATGTGGCTGGAAATGCATCAAACAAAAGGTTGAGGAAAATGACAGAAAAGGGGATTGCTCTTTGAAAACCTTCAAAAAACAAGGAAGTCAAAATTAAACCAAGCTGACAAAATTAAACAAAGGGTGAATGATTTGCTCTCCTTGGAAATGTCTCAGGAAATGATGTCAAAATCCTCTTTAAAAGATTTAATAAATTGTGTAATGTTATGAGTTTCAATAATATCTCTTTTATAGAAATGTCATTGCCCCAGGAGAAATATGATAAGCAACAACGCTGGTTTATTGACAAGATGGCTAAAAATGACAAGTTTCTCCATGATATGACAAAGTGGTTGTCTGATATTGGTAAACCGTTTAATGAGGAGGACATTGTTTCCAAAGTATCTGTAATCAGCACTGACACAGAGACCGGGAGCAGCATTTCTAATATTTGTGCTAAAAGATTCAGCCGTTAGTCATCTGCTTCAAAAACTTCAAGCACTGCATTTGCCCACCTAAACAAAGGCTGAAAGGGCAGCGCTTCAACAATGTGCTGCTGATCTCCAGGAAAGGTAAATTCTGGAAGAGGAAGAGCAGTGTCTGGAGATGGAAACTAAGAAGCTCAGGAGAAAGAAAAATTGACGCAGAAATAGCAGCTACCAATGCTAAACTATTTGTATTGGAATGTGAAGCAGGAAACTCTAAAGACATTCAGTCTGATGGAATGAATTCACATTTCAGCAGGCAATTGAAATTAAATTCAACAAACAAGTTGCCCGATCTTAAGGCTGCAAACGTCATGTTGCATCAACAGCAAACTTCACTTTCTCGCACTCTTCAGCCAGAGGAAACGTTACAGTCATTTAACCAAGAAAGTATTAGCCAAGAAGTTCCATGTCAACTGCCTACAAGTACATCTTACAAATCAGAACGAAATACAACATTACATTCTCAACCAGATTTCATTCCTCAAAATTCCCAGCCAGTTGATCCATCACATGGATGTACAGGACTAGATTTTGCAAATATTTTGCAACAACAAAACCAAGTAACAGTCCAAGTGCTGCAATAGCAACAAGTAGCATTTCTTCTCCCTAGAGCCATCCTCATGTTTGATGGTGACCCAATGCAATATGGGTCCTTTATCAAGGCATTTGAACAAGGGATTGAAAATAAGACAACAAACCCTCAAGACTGACTGTATTATCTGGAACAGTTTACTAGAGGGCAGCCAAATGAATTGGTCAAGTGTTGTCACCTGCCAGACTCTTTGGGAGTTGAAAGGCCAAAAGTCTGTTAAAGGAGCATTTTGGCAATGAAATGAAAACTGCCACAGCCTACATAGAAAGGGCCTTGATCTGACCTTGGTGCTATACAAGCACATGTGCTGTTTCTAAGAGGTTGTTGCATTATAATGGGATATTTGCAATACATGGAGCAGATGAACATCTCTCCTAACCTGAGAGTTATTATGATGAAAATGCCATATAAACTCAGAGAAAATTGGAAAGCTGCAGTATCTTTGCTACAGGAAAAGCAGAGCAGCAGAGCCACATTTTCAGATATGGTTAGTCATCTTTAACAGCAAATTAAAGTTTTGTCTGACCCCATCTTTGGAGACAAGAGCCACAATTTGGAAGTCATAACAAGTCCAAAGTTCAGATTCCTCTAAAAGAGGCAAAAGTCCCGCTACCGTTGCTGCTATTAAGACTCCAATGTTAAATCCCAGCAGTTGCAGAAGGTTTCAGTAGCACCCAGCAACATTCTGGAATCCTGTCTATTGTGCAAAGGCAGTCATACTACAGAAATATGTTCACAGCTCCAGAAGATGTCTCATAGTGAAGGAATGGAGCACCTTAGAAAGAATGGAATTTGTTTTGGTTGTTTAAAGCCTAGTCATGTGAGCAAAGACTGTAAGAATTGCTTGGTTGCAAGCACATGTAGCCAAAGGCACCCCACCATACTTCATATTGTGCCAAAGACTAAAACAACACAGGACAAGTCCACAAGCAGTACCATTGTCTCTCTGCAGACATATTCTCATATTGGGGCTGGGAAAAGAGACTGCTCATTATATATTGTACCAGTTGAACTAAAGACCAAGACTGGAAATAAAACCCTTAAGACATATGCTGGGTCCTGGAAGTTTGGCTACCTTTTGCAGAGTGAACCTTATGAAAAGGTTAAATATAAATAGTACAAGGACAAGTATTCTTCTTCTTACCCTGGGATAAGAGAAATCAGTTAGTACTTTTGTCTTGAAAGGCCTAGAGGTGCGCAGCCTGGACAAGAGTGCATTTTGGGAGTTACCCAAGGTCTTTACTCAGAAGAGCATGCGCATTGATAAAGGTAACATATTCATTCAAGATGATCTGAGAAAATGGACTTATTTGAAAAACATCAAAATGCCCATCCTTGAGGCCAAAGTGGAATTGCTCATTGGCAGCAATGCCTCTAATTTGTTAGAACCATGGGAGGTCATCAACAGTCACAGCAATGGACTCTATGCCATAAAGACCCTATTGGGGTGGGTTGTAAATGGTCTTTTAAGAGGAGTCAAAGGTGATGAGAGCAAGATTATCTGCCCTATAGTTACCATCAATGGGATATCTGTTGCCAAGCTGTACAATCAAGATTTTAATGAAAGGTCCTCAGATGAGACTTTGGGAATGTCCAGAAAAGGCTTACAATTCATGAAAATAATGTAGTCTTCAACTGAAATGAGTGAGGGGCATTATTGCAATGACCTACCCTTTATACCATATGAGCAGTTGAATCATGCAGATAGTAAGGTGTGGTACATTCCACATCATGGAGCATATCATCCAAAGAAGAGAACCCTGAGGGTAGTGTTTGACTGTGGTGCGGTATTCAAAGGAACATCTTTGAACAGCCAGCTGCTACAAGGTCCTGATCTTACTAATAATCGCTTTGGTGTCCTAAACAGATTTAGTCAAGAGCCAGTGGCTTTAATGGCTGATGTACAAGCCATGTTCCACCAGATGCAAGTGACTTTTTGTGCTTCCTCTGGTGGCCAGATGGAGATGTGGCACAAGAACTTGTAGAATACAGGATGAAGGTCCATCTCTTTGGAGTACTGTCTTCACCAAGCTGTGCCAATTATGCCTTAAGGCGAATTACAGAGGACTATAAGGCTGTTTCTGTTTGGTATACTATATGCCAAAACTTTTATGTGGACAATTGTTTGAAGTCTGCGTCCTCAGAACCTTAGGCAGTTCAAATGGAAAGAAATCTCACCAATGCTTGTTTAAAGGGAGGATTCCAGTTGTCCAAGTTGATGAGCAATAGTTGAGTAGTTTTGGCACACGTTCCTGAAGAAAATTTCTCAAAAGCAATAAAGGAACAAGATTTGGATGAGGACAAGTTACCCATTGAAAGGGCTCTTGGTCTGGGGTGCAGAGTCACATACCTTTGTGTTCAAACCAGCTATATAAGATCAGCCAGATACATGACACGGCATTTCATCCGTGGTCAGTTCCATCTACCCTGGGATTATTGTCTACACTTACATTGCGTCCGAAACTGCTATTGCAGGAGCTGTGATAAAGGAACACTGGATGAGACAAGGAAATGCCAAAGGCCTTTTCACTGTAGTGGACTGATTGGTTGACCAATTTATATAGGATTTCAGAGCAGACATGCTGAAAATCCCACCAGTCAACTTTTAAACTATTTTTCAGATTGCAAGATGCTGAAGACATCAGTTGCATGGCTTCTCAAGTTCAAGGATATTTTAATGGAACTAAGAAATCACATAAAGCTAATACAGGCCCCTCCTGGAAGTACAAAAGACAAGGATGATGAGGAGCAAAAGGTTCCAATTAGCCATGCAGATCCAGGCATTGATGCCAAAGGACATGGTTAGAGCTGAAACTGCCATAATACACTTCTTTCAGTAGGAGAGATTTACAGGAGAAATATCTGCCTTGGAAAGGGGTGGTTCAGTGAAAAGGGACAGTGTCCTCTACAAGCTTGACCCAGTGCTAAGTGAGGGATTATTAAGAGTAGGAGGTCGGTATGCTGAAATTGGCTATGCCTGAGGAGACCAAACATCCCATGATCCTATCAAAGAATCAAGCTATATCTCTACTTATCTCTACAGGATATTCATTAAAAACTGGGGCATGTTGGAAGGAATCACATGCTATCTTCTCTTCGAAAGAAATACTGGATCACCAATGCAAATTCTGCTTGCAGGAAAATAATCTCAGATTGTGTAATTTGTCTCCATCTTCAAGGAAGGGCCGGCAATCAAAAAATGGGCAATCTACCAGTTGAAAGAATTTTACCTGATCTTCCACCCTTTACCAACATGGTTGTTGATTACTTTGGCCCTATTGAAGTGAAAAGGGGTGCTGTCTTCTCAAATGGTATGGAGTGGTGTTCACTTGTATGGCTTGCAGAGCAGTGCACCTTGAAGTCGCCTATTCATTAGATACTGACTCTTGCATAAATGCCATTCATCGGTTCATGTGTCGTTGAGGACAAGTATCTTACCTTAGATCAGAGAATGGAAAGAGAGTTGAGGGAGGCTTTTGGAACTTTGGACCACAAAAAGATTCAGGGTCCTCTCCTACAAGAGGTAGTACAGTGGAGTTTTAATCCCCCTTCTTGTCCACATTATGGTGGTATATGGGAATGACTCATTCGCATCATCAAACAGGTCATGTATTCTGTTATCCAACAGCAGTCTCTGGACGATGAGGGCTTTTGTACCATCCTTTGTGAGGTAGAGGCCATTCTCAATGACCGTCCCATTATCAAACTCTCTGATGACCCAGCAGATTTGGAAGTGCTTACCCCAACCACATTCTGTTGATTAAGCCAAAGCCAATTCTACTCCCAGGTATATTTCAAGAACATGGCTTGTATAATAGAAAAAGATGGAGATAAGCCCAGTATCTGTCAGACCTTGACTAGGGGTCAAGCTGCACTAGGTGATAGGTCAGGTGACAAGTCAGGTGCTTATAGTCACAAGACACTCATGGAATGGGAGCTCAGATGGTGGGAACATACGGTTTTTACCACGATTGCTGGAACAAACAAAGCATTGACTGGATTATATTTCTGCTATTCAAAGCAAATTAAGTGAAATCAAATTTATTTGTATAGCGCTTTTTACAACTGATGTTGTCACAAAGTAGCTCCACAGAATTACAGAAAAGACAAAGTTTTAACATGAATGTAAAAACCCCTAGGTGAGCAAGCCAGGGGTGACAGTGGCAAGGAGAAACTCCCACAGAGCTGAGGAAGAAATCTTGGGAGGAACCAAGGCTTACCAGGGGGGGTCCCATCCTCCTATGGTCAAACTACCTACAAACGATTATACTACTAATATTAATAGCAGTAGTATTAGTAGCAGTAATAGCTAGGGGTCTACAAAAACTTCAGTGTAGGGTGGGCGGCTAGTCCAAGACAGGTGGTGGTAGCTGGGGCATGGGCAGCTGGTCTGAAGTGGGTAGCAGGAGAGCTTGATAGTCAGTCGTCCTTCAGTGTCCGGCCAGACATGTGCTTAGTCGTTTACTTGGAAAAAGGCAGGGAGATGGAATTAGTATTGTTCTGTTTGTTTATATGTAAAACAGGGAATGTGAACATTTCCAGAGTGTGGCTAATGACTCTGGCAGATCTGACTATAACAGCTTAACTAAAAGGAGAGAACCAGAAGGACACACAGATAATCAATATGGAATTTAACAGGCAGCCAATGAAGTGATGATAGCACTGGACTAATATGATCAAATTTTCTAGTTTTAGTGAGGACCCTGGCTGCAGCATTTTGGACTAGTTGAAGTTTGCTTAGATTCCTGCTCGTACATCTTGACAGTAGTGTATTACCATAATCTAGCCTAGAAGTAATAAAGGCATGTACTAATGTTTCTGCGTCACGCAGAGATAAGGCATTTCTTATCTTGGCAATCTTGCGAAGATGTAAAAAAGCTGTCCTAGTAATGCTGCCTATGTGTTGATCGAATGATAAAACTGAATCAATTATGACAGCAAGATTTTTTACTGCTGAACCAGGTGTAAAGTCAGCGAGATTTAAAATTAAATCTGATAATTTACTTCTTGCCAATTTTGGACCCAGAAGGAGAACCTCTGTTTTGTTACTGTTTACTAGGAGGAAATCACGTAACATCCAACATTTCACATCTTTTACGCAGTCCTCTGTTTTCTTTAATCTGTATTTGTCATCAGGCTTGGCTGATATGTACAACATATCGTCAGCGTAACAATGAAAGTTAATGCCATGGTTACTTATAACTGTGCCTAATGGTAATGTGTATAATGTAAATAATAATGGTCCTAAAATAGAGCCTTGTGGAATTCCAAATCTTACTTTTGAATAATTGGAAGATAAATTGTTTACCCTGACGAACTGATAACCGTTAACTGACGAACCGTTCTGTTAAGTAAGATTTGAACCACGATAGGGCTGTCCCTGTGATTCCAACCATGTTTTTTAACCTTTCTAGGAGAATATTGTGGTCTATTGTATCAAAAGCTGCGCTGAGGTCAAGTTGCAGTAACAGGGATACGTAGCCTTGGTCAGAGGCAAGAAGAAGATCATTAGTTATCTTAACTAGAGCTGTCTCAGTGCTGTGATGTGGCCTGAATCAAGATTGGAATTTTTTATACATGTGGTTCTTATGTAGATATGAACTAAGTTGTTGGGCCACAGATTTTTCTAAGATCTTAGATATAAATGGTATGTTAGAATTAGGCCTGTACTTAGACAATACGCTAACATCAAGATTTGATTTCTTGATCAGAGGTTTGATAACTGCTAGTTTAAAAGCTTTGGGTACATGGCCCAGGCTTAGGGATGAGTTTACTAAGTGGAAGTGAAGTGAAGATCACATTGTTTCTGACTAATATCTATGGTATTTTGGTAGATTACACATACTCCACCTCCCTGATAATCTTGGCCAATGTACATAATTATAGCCTACAGGGGCGGCTTCATTTAGTGCTAAATATTCATCTGGTCTAACCCATGTTTCAGTGAGACAAAATGTCAAATTTATGATCACTTATAATTTTATTTACAATGACTGCTTTTGGGTTTAGTGATCTTATATTGAGTAATCCAAACTTTAGATCTGAGGTGTTGGTGTTATCATCTGAATATGGATGTATGTAGAGTAGGTTGTTGAAATGGGCTGATTGAGTTTTTCTATGATTAAATTTACTTTTAATTCAGGGCAAAGACACAGTCTCAATAAAGTTCAACCTGGGTGGTGCCTCAAGGCAGTTTGCAGACGGTTGGTTTAGCCTGTCTGTCTGCGGCCTGGTCCCGGCTCTGGATTGTCAGCAGCTGTTTACACTACTCTGCCGACTAACTAAAAGATTATGAGCTATGCTGCAAGAAAGTAAGGCAGCACCCTCCCACGTGGGGTGGACACCATCCCTACCTATAAGACCAGGCTTCCCCTCAAAATGTAACCAATTATCTATAAAGCCCACTTGATTTCCGTAACACCACTTGGACATCCAGCACTTTAACACTAAATGTCCGCTGCAGCCTTCAGCGCCATGCTGCATTGGGATGGGGCTAGAGCAAATTATAGCATCGGACATTGTCAAGTTTGTTATCTTCATCATCTAAAAAGAATTTGTTTTCTGTAGACAAATGTCTCAATAAACGGGAACATCACCCAACGTCAAGTTTTAGTTTGAACTGTTGATCATTGGATGCGCATGAAAAAACATTTTAACCACCCGAGCAAGTGACTAAGAAATAGGTTCTCCATTAGTCGCTACAATTATTATTTACATTGAATTTATGTTCATCATTGACTGATGCTGTTGCCTTGTTCCTGTTCTTACAGAAAAGGTACAAGAGGAGATAGACAGAGTGATCGGGCAGTCACGTCAACCCAGCATGGCTGACAAACCCAACATGCCCTACACTGATGCGGTCATCCATGAGATACAAAGAGCAGGCAACACTGTGCCTCTGGGTTTCCCTAAAAGAGCCTCTAGAGATGCAAAACTGGGAGGATACTTCATACCAAAGGTTTGACATTAAGTAGTAAAAAAATCTAAACATAATACGACATGCTCCACAAATACATCAGTGCTGATTCATGTCTTTCACTCACTAATAGGGCACTGCAGTGACTACAAACCTGTCATCTGTGCTTAACGACAAGACTGAGTGGGAAACACCGAACACCTTTAACCCAGGACACTTTCTTGATGATCAAGGCCAATTCCGAAAAAGAGATGCCTTTCTGCCCTTTTCAGCAGGTGAAACAAATATGCAGTTCTGTATTGCTGAGAGACAAATGTATAATATCAGTAAAAAGTATAAAGTGTAATGACATTTTAGAGAACAAATACAGCGTCTCCTTTTGGTTCTGCTGTTCCACAGGTAGGAGGGTGTGTATAGGGGAACCGCTGGCACATATAGAGCTCTTCTTGCTCTTCACCTCACTGCTACAACGCTTTACGTTTGCCCCAGGCCCAGGAGAGAAGCTGAGCCTAGAGGGTCTGATGGGTTTCATGTACGTCCCCAGCCCTTACCGCATGTGTGTGATTCAACGTTGAACCTCCATACACCAAGATTGAGGGATACACAATATGGACAAAAGCACTGGGACACCTACACATTGTACCGACGGGAGCTTTTACAATATTCCTTTCTAAACCTATAGGCATTATTATGGATTTGGTCCACCTTTGCAGCTATAACAGCTTCCACATTTCTGGGAAGGTTTCTAAAAGGTTTGAGTGTGTCTGTAGGAAATTTTGCCCTTTCATGCAGAAAAACATTTGTGAGGTCAGACACATGTTGGATGAGACACAATTTTCCAGTGCCTATTGAGATTGCAAGGCTATGTGCTTAATTTTATACACCTGTTATGGTTGTGGCTGAAACAACTTGAACTCAGTGACCAGGAGGGGTGTGCCAATACTTTTGCCCATATAATGTATAATGAAAGTGGAGGATTTTTCAGGGAATGCTGCATAAAACATACAAACTAGGCAGGTTTTCAGAGAGGGTAAACATTAAGATATGCTGATAAAAGGGATAAAGTTAAAGAGTTGCATAAAAGTTTATTTCAGAAATGTTTTTAAGCCTTTTCAAATTTAATTGTTCATTTCATTTAACCTTGCAAAATTTAAATGCTTGTGTTTGTATAGTTGATCTCAATAGGTTTTAAATTACATATTAGAATGCCTGAACTGAGCTGAAATTCTTAATCTTTGTAATATAATCTTGAGTCTTTTTTGAATTATTTTTCTAATTTTATGTTTTGAAATGTAAAAATGTTGGATGCTGTAAATAATTCCCAAATAAAAATTTGGGATGAAATTGAAAATGAATTTGAAAATTGAAAATGAAATTGAAGTTGTTAAATTTGTTTATTATTCTACCAAATAATATGAGGTTCAAGGAACTTGATTTCTGCATTTGTATTCTTACACTTGCATATGTGGGTCTTCAATGAATGGATGGATGGATGGATGGATGGATGGATGGATGGATGGATGGATGGATGGACGGACGGATGGATGGACGGATGAATGGATGGATGGATGGATGGATGGATGCTGAACGAAATTTAGCAGCCAGTAGCAGTCACACAACACAGTACAGAAATAGTAATAAAGGTGAAAACAGGAAGAATAAATATAAAGAATCCTATCTACATGAATATATACAAATAGAAAAATACAAAAATCTGTAATAATATCTATAACTTGATGATGTAGTAAACAAAAAGTGTTAAAATAGTGTTAAATGAATTACAATATATTTTATACTTTAGATTCTTCAAAGTAGCCAGCTTGCGCTTTGATGACAGCTTTGCAAATTCTTCGCATTTTCTTAATCAGCTTCATGAGGTACTGAACTGGTACCAACAGTCTTGAAGGAGTTCCCAGAGGTGCAAAGCACTTTTCCTTCACTCTGTGGTCCAACTCAGCCCAAACCATCTCAATTGGGTTTAGGCTGGGTGATTGTGGAGGCCAGGTCACGTGATGCAGCACCCCATCGCTGTCCTGCTTGAAGCCCTTACATAGCCTGGAGGTGTGCTTGGCGTCATTGTCCTGTTGAAAAACAAATGATGGTCCCACTATGCGGAAACCAAATGGGATGACATATCGCCGCAGAACGTTGTAGTAGCCATGCTGGTTAAGTGTGCCTTGAGTTTTGAATTAATCACCAACGCTGTCACCAGCAATTCACCGCCACACTATCACATCTCCTCCTCCATGCTTCACGGTGGGAAACACATGTAGAAACCATTCGGTCACCTCTTCTGTATCTCACAAAGACACGGCAGGTGAAACCAATAATATCACATTTCAACTGATCAGACCAAAGTACAGATTTTCATTGCTCCATCTCAGCAGGGGGACCACCAGGTTTGCCACACCATCACAGCTATTGCTGTAGTTTTGTATGTGTATGTATTTATTTATTCATTTATTCAAGCTAAGATCTGCATTTTCAGTCAGCATAAAGTTTGAACACTCCTGGTCAAATAGCTTGTTTTGTTTACACATGTTTTGTTTTGGAACACATCCTGTACAGAAAACAAACTTAAAGCAACACTGTCGGATTTGGGCATTTGGAGACCTCTCTGGTGAAAATATGTAATGGCAAGCAATGTGCTGAAGAATATTTTTTAATGTTGGTTCTGCTTTGGACCTCCATAAACAGTTGAATCCGACTCTTGAGAGTGTGTTGAAAGAGTATTCAAAGAGCACTCGGTCAAAGCTTGGCAAAGATTGTGTCTTCCAATGATGTGAGTGAATGATATACGATTGTGATCATATCTTCATCAGTGTAGCTTTGATTATGTATTTGGGACCTAAACATTAAGTTGGACCTTCTTTCTGAGCCTGTCCATGTGACGTTAACACATAAAGACGTATGATATGGTCAGGAAAACTTCTGCCAAACCTGTTCATAATTCATGACTTTTAAATGGTTAATTCAGGCTTTACAGGGTGACTTACAGCAGTGTTCTCCACATTCAGCAATGTTACTTTGTTTTGACAAAATATTACAGTGTTGCTTTAAATAACACATTCCTCTGTGAATTTTAGTGGAAAATTTCCCCAATGTATTGGGGAAAAAACCCCATGGTCTGTGGAAAACCTTTTTTTTATTGTTTATTTTTCTATTACTTTTTATATGTTAAACTAAGCAAATAAGCAAAAACTGTGCCGTAAAAATGCTGTATGAAAATTTATTCTCTGTAGACGACGTGTTCTCTTACTTTTCACTTAGGAAATCAACAAAGCATGTTGTTTAACTGGGGTGTCCAATTAAATATATATGTCTTTTACATGTGACTGTATGTTTCACCTTTTGTATTCAGTGAACTCTGCCTTGATTTTAAAGCAGTGTGAGTATTTGATTCCTGTGTGCAAATAAGTAGAGGACACGGAGAGGACAGAGCTGGAATGTGTTCTCTGTGGGCCCCTTTTAGAATTCAACAGAATGTAAATAAATGGGTTGTTTTACTTGGAGACCACGCCAGCCCCTGGTTATGTAACACTGAACCCTGTAGTACCAAAATAACACAAACCTTTGTGCTATCTAACCCACCACCATTTGCCTCTATCACTCATCTCTCTCTCTCCAGAGAAACGTGCACACATGCTCGACACACATACTCATGCAAACACACAGACAAACCCTACACACATATGCTGTGGTGACTGTTTGAATTGCACTATAGAATAACTATACAAATGCATGCTGGCCTAGACGGCTGCTTACTATATCAACTCTTCTAAGACAGAATTAGCTATGATTTTATATGCCTTATTTGAGCTGTTTGGTGTTAAATGGTGGTTGATTATCATTCCTATTGTCTTGATTCTTGTCGATTATATTTGGAACAAAAATCCACCTAACTTTCCTCCAGGACCGCTGCCTTTGCCTTTTTTGGGAAATGTCTTCACAGGAGTTGACTATAAAGCTATGGACAAAGTGAGTGCTTTCTATTATTTCTATTAGTCTTTATAACATAAAACAGTACAGTACAGTAAAACATTTTGCAGACAAAGGGTGCCTCTAATCTAGATATTTGAATGGTAAGCTTCTACTAGCCAGTGCATGTGTCACGGAGTCTGACTGTATCTATGTGATCTTTAACTGCCTCTCTGGCTCCTCACCATGCTCTCTGTTTGCATCTGTGTCTCACTGCAATGTCATCTGTGGCAGCATATTCTGGATTTTATTCAAATTCGAATGCAACTTTGAAAATTCAAATGTAAATTTGGAAATGCTAATTGAATTTGGTATTTACAATTACATTTCCAAAGTGAGTCTGCATTATTATAAACATGATTTAAATTCAATTTGTATTTGCATTTCTTTCTATAATGCTGGAAAATGTTAATATGGAAAAGCAATGTGCTTTTGAAATTTCATTTTCTTAGTTTTAATGATCTGAATCTGTCATAATTACAAAAAAAATCCCTGATTTGGAATTGCATTTCCTCATTGTGGCACTTTCAGTTCTGCCATCTGTGTACATTACAGATGTGAATCACTTGAAAGCCCACAGTTTGATTTTATCACAAATCCCCTGTGAATTTTAAAGTTTTTTTGTATGTTTAGTGCTGCATATTAATATATTTCCTTCCTACTGCTAAGTACACCTCCATAGAAAGTCTTTCTCTGTTTTATCTAAGCATGCGCTGATATAAAAATCATATTATCAAGAGTATCATAATGATTACCTAACCTTTTATTACAGACTATAACATCTTGGCATTGCGCATACCAGCAGACCACTCTACTAAATTACGTCTCATTATTTATATATGTTTCTGTGTATGTATAAATATATATGGCATGTTTGTCTCATTTATATATGTATGTATATACACTGCTCAAAAAAATAAAGGGAACACTCAAATAACACATCCTAGATCTGAATGAATGAAATATTCTCATTGAATTCTTTGTTCTGTACAAAGTTGAATGTGCTGACAACAAAATCACACAAAAATCATCAGTGGAAATAAAATGTATTAACCAATGGAGGCCTGGATTTGGAGTCACACACAAAATTAAAGTGGAAAAACACACTACAGGCTGATCCAACTTTGATGTAATGTCCTTAAAACAAGTCAAAATGAGGCTCAGTATTGTGTGTGGCCTCCACGTGCCTGTATGACCTCTCTACAACGCCTGGGCATGCTCCTGATGAAGTGGCAGATGGTCTCCTGAGGGATCTCCTCCCAGACCTGGACTAAAGCATCCGCCAACTCCTGGACAGTCTGTGGTGCAACGTGGCGTTGGTGGATGGAGCGAGACATGATGTCCCAGATGTGCTCAATCAGATTCAGGTCTGGGGAACAGGTGGGCCAGTCCATAGCTTCAATGCCTTCATCTTGCAGGAACTGCTGACACACTCCAGCCACATGAGGTCTAGCATTGTCCTGCATTAGGAGGAACCCAGAGCCAACGCACCAGCATATGGTCTCACAAGGGGTCTGAGGATCTCATCTCGGTACCTAATGGCAGTCAGGCTACCTCTGGCGAGCACATGGAGGGCTGTGCGGCCCTCCAAAGAAATGACACCCCACACCATTACTGACCCACTGCCAAACCGGTCATGCTAAAGGACGCTGCAGGCAGCAGAACGCTCTCCATGGTGTCTCCAACTTCTGTCACGTCTGTCACATGTGCTAAGTGTGAACCTGCTTTCATCTGTGAAGAGCACAGGGCGCCAGTGGCGAATTTGCCAATCCTGGTGTTCTCTAGCAAATGCCAAGCATCCTGCACGGTGTTGGGCTGTGAGCACAACCCCCATCTGTGGACGTCAGGCCCTCATACCATCCTCATGGAGTCGGTTTCTAACCGTTTGTGCAGACACATGCACATTTGTGGCCTGCAGGAGGTCATTTTGCAGGGCTCTGGCAGTGCTCCTCCTGTTCCTCCTTGCACAAAGGCGGAGGTAGCGGTCCTGCTGCTGGGTTGTTGCCCTCCTACGGCCTCCTCCACGTCTACTGGTGTACTGGCCTGTCTCCTGGTAGCGCCTCCAGCCTCTGGACACTACGCTGACAGACAAAGCAAACCTTCTTGCCACAGCTTGCATTGATGTGCCATCCTGGATGAGCTGCACTACCTGAGCCACTTGTGTGGGTTGTAGAGTCCGTCTCATGCTACCACGAGTGTGAAAGCACCACCAACATTCAAAAGTGACCAAAACATCAGCCAGAAAGCATCGGTACTGAGAAGTGGTCTGAGGTCCCCACCTGCAGAACCAGAACTTTATTGAGTGTGTCTTGCTAATTGCCAATAATTTCCACCTGTTGTCTATTCCATTTGCACAACAGCTGTGAAATTGATTGTCAATCAGTGTTGCTTCCTAAGTGGACAGTTTGATTTCACAGAAGTTTGATATACTTAGAGTTATATTGTGTTATTTGAGTGTTCCCTTTATTTTTTTGAGCAGTGTATACACACACACACACACACACACACACACACACACACACACACACAGAAACTATATACATACATATATATATATACATACATACATACATACATACATACATATATATATATATACACAACCCCAATTCTAATGAAGTTGGGACATTGTGTAAAACATGAAAATCCTTTTCAACCTTCATATTCAATTGAATACACTATTTTTAAAGTTGAAAGATTTAATTTTATATTAAAAAATATGAAATCAGAAATTGTCCCATAATTTTACATTGCTATCAAAACAAAGCCTAATTTTAGCCTAATTTTACTTTTAGTAAAATTACCATGATATGACAACATGAGAAGTGTTTGCTTATCATGTACTGACTAGTGTTTTGCTCAAAATTAGCTAAAATTGTCACAACTGAAACAGTCAGTACTGAAACATTTGGTTTGGATTTTAATGATTTATTTCAATAATATTTGAAAGTATCAATTCGGTGCAATGATAGATAGATAGATAGATAGATAGATAGATAGATAGATAGATAGATAGATAGATAGATAGATAGATAGATAGATAAACGTTTAGGGACACACTTCCTTGTCATTGAGTTCAAGTGTTCCAGCCACACCCATTGTTAACAGGCAGATACAATCTTCATTGGTAGTAAAATGGGTTGTACTAATGAGCTCAGTGACCTTAAACATGGCTTTGTCACAGGATGCCACCTCTGCCATAAGTCTACCAAGTACTGGTATTTAACATACCAAGACATTTTGGACAATTGAATGCTTCCAAATTTGATGGAACAGTTTGGGCACAGCATGAGTGTGTCCCAGTCCATAAAGGCGTGTTTGGGTAAGGAAGAACTTGAATGGCCTGCACAGAGCCCTGACCTCAACCCCATCAAACACCTTTGGGTTGAACTAGAACAGAGATTGTGAGCCAGGCCCTCTCGTCCACCATCAGTATTTGACCTCACAAATACTCTTCTGGATGAATGGGCAAAAATTCACATGGACACTCCAAAATCTTGTAAAAAGCCTTTACAGAAGAGTGGAAAGGGGAACAAAGTCCATATTAATGCCTTTGGATTTAGAATGGGGTGTCATAAAAACTCTTGTAGGTGTAATGGGTAGGTGTCCCAACAGTTTTGCCCATATTGTGCAGTTGGTCCTGGAGTTTAGAACACATGCTAGAAAGCACTGCGACTTTTCAGTGATTTCACTGTAAGCACCAACAGAAGTGTGTAAATGATCTGTTTTGTTTTTACAGTTGACAGAAGAGTATGGGGATATTTTCAGTCTGCGGAGAGGCAGCACTAAAATAGTGTACGTTTCTGGATATAAGATGGTAAAGGAAGCTCTTGTCACTCAAGTGGACAGCTTTGCACGTTATGTTACACCCCTATTTGGTGAAATTTACCAAGGGAGAGGTAAGAAAATCATAAAGGAATCATCCTAAACATCAGCCATCTGTAACCTCATATTTACTGATGTCTTTTTACAATGATTCTTTCTGATTTATATGACTTCCTCTCATTCTTCTGGATGAAACCTGACAAAAGGCCTGTCGTTCAGCAATGGCTACTCATGGAGGAAGCAGCAGCAGTTTGCTGTTAGCCACCTGAAGAACTTTGGAGAGGGGAAAAAGACTCTGGAACACCACATCCAGCGAGAGTGTCATTTCCTCTGTGAGGCATTCAAAGAGGAACAGGGTAAGTCCTGTGATGATGCAGGAAGAGCCTCTTATTACATGTAATTGGAATTTCCTGATTGCTTCACTCTCTAGAGGGCTGCTTAGTGTTGTGCACAGAAACAGTGCTTTGAATTTGCACGATTCAAACATATCAAACATTATGAACAGTATGTGGAAAACTGAAAGACTGAAATATACAACCCCATTTCCAAAAAAGTTGGGATGCTGTGTAGAATGTAAATAATAGAATGCAATGATTGGCAAATCATATGAATAATTTTTAAAGAAAATGCTACTAAGACACCATATCAAGTGTTGAAGCTCTGAAATTTTTGTTGTTTTGAAAAATATATGCCCATTTTGAATTTGATGCTTTGTTGGATGCCCTGTGATGGACCGGCGACCTGTCCAGGGTGTATCATGCCTCCCACCCGATGACAGCTGGGATAGGCTCCAGCACCCCCCCCCCCGCCCCAATTAACTATTACCTAAGATGAAGAAAAGTGGTACTTTTCATTAAAAGCTTCCCTGTTCCCCTTTTATAGCACGGTGTATCTTGTACTTGAAAGATGTTTTTCAATTGCTACAGGCCATCCATTTGACCCTCTGGTCAAAATCAATAATGCAGTGGCAAATGTGATTGGCACCCTGGTATTTGGCCAGCGCTACGAGTACGATGACATTCAGTTCCAGAAACTTCTACGCATGAGTGCAGAGTCTGTGCACCTCACTGGCTCTGTTTGGAATGAGGTAAAGGGTTCAGCTTTACACTCAAAATTAAAATGAAAACCAAATTAAAAATCCTAGTGAAGTGCAACATCACAAATTAATTTCAAATAGGAATAAAATACCATACAAAGCTATACACACCATATACACTGTCAGGTAAAAACTTAAATCATATTAAGATGACATGTTTAAGTGCTACTGACTACTACATAAAGCATCACTCTTTATTTTATGCTTTTCAGTGGTATGATGCATTCCCAAGCATAATGAGCAGGATACCAGGACCACATCATATTATAATCACAAACTACCGCAGACTTGCAGCCTTTCTCAAAGAGAAGATTGAGAAGCACAAACTGGACTGGGACCCAAATGAGCCTCGAGATTACATTGACACTTACTTAGCAGAAATTGAGAAGGTAGTAAATATATATATGGGTAAGCTTGTGAGGTAATTTTTAGTCATTTTGAATGCAAATTTTAAAATATGAAATTATACTTTTTCAGAGGAAGAACGACAAAGAGGCCCGGTTTGATTTGGATAACCTGGCATGGTGTATGGTTGATCTCTTCGAGGGAGGAACAGGGACCACTACCACCACTTTATGCTGGGCTCTTTTGTACATGATGAAATATCCACTGATTCAGGGTATGCTTTCTGAGAGAGCAGTGAACTGACAGTGTCTTAAGTAATAATAACCAATGCCACAGATGGACAAAATAGACATGTCTAAAAGTATCCAGACACGTTTTCTAATTAATGCATTCAGCAACATCAAGGCTTTTTGCTTACAAAGGCAATAAACTGTACACACATGGTCATGTGACCTCCAAAAAAGAGGAAGAAGTAGAATGTTACACACAAACCTGAGAATGGCGAAAGGGGTATGAAGCTCATCAGCTTTGGCTTTGGAGCAGGGGAACTGAGTTCTCTGGAGTGATGGGCCACCACTCAAAACCTTTGAGATGAGTTGAAGTGGAGTCTAATGATTCAACATCAACAGCTGACCTCACCAATGTTCCAACATATAGTGTAAAGCTTTCCCAGAAGAGTAGAGACGGTTGTTGCAGCCAAGGGGGACAAATTAATATACTGGATTACTATTAATATACTGGATTGTTGAAGACACAACAGATGAACAGTTGCCTGCATTCATTCAGGCATATTAAGTCTGAAATTATTACATGTACTATCCAGTTATTATATTTGCTATGCAGTACAATTTAAACTGTTTCTTTGTGGACAAATTTAAATAGTTTGTCTAATCAAAAATGTCCCCAATCAGAGAAGGTCCAGGAGGAGATTGACCGCATGATTGGACGTTCAAGTATATGCACTTTGGCAGACAAGGCCAGCATGCCATACACCAATGCTGTTCTTCATGAGGTCCACAGGAAAGGCAATATTGTCCCACTAAACATGTCCAGGGTGGCAATAAAAGACACTACACTGGGGAGCTACTTCATTCCAAAGGTAAAGAAAAATATTGCAATTGAACTATATGACTACACTGCTGATGAACATTATTACCACATGAACAAACTATATCAACACAATAAGTAAAACGAAAGACAAATATATGTGGATGTAATATCTTTCATTCCTGTGGTATATATCAATGTCATTATCACTGACGGAAGAAAACCTAGTATCTCTTAAATAGTAACTTTACATTAGAAGGAAAAAACATACTTTTAATGTAAGTCAATGGAAGCAGAGCTTTTCCAAGCAGTTTTGGGTTGTTTCTTTTGTTCCATACTTCATGAAATTTATATTCATTTTTATATTTATATTTATGAACATATTCATTTATAAACATAAAGACAGATGTTATAATGATAATATGATGATTTCTTCTTCTAACAGGCCTCATAGCCCTGAAAAATTCTTTGTGGTGCTTTCTGTTTTGTCTGCAGGGAACAGTGATGATCACCAACCTCTCTTCTGTGCTGAATGATAAAAGAGAATGGGAAACGCCAGATACCTTCAATCCAGGACACTTCCTGGATTCAGGGGGTCACTTCCGCAGGAGAGACGCTTTCTTTCCATTTTCCGCAGGTATTGCAAAATCTCTTCAGTACAGGGTTGGACTGAGAGCTAAATTCAACTCTGGACTTGTGTCTAGCGGTCCTCTAGCATCGCAGCAACAATCACAATCTTTCTATGCATGAATAAATGAGGAAAAAAAAAAACTAAATTCTACTAAATAAAAAGTTTGCAAGTTCGGACTGTGCCTTCAGTTTATGCTGGTAGTAGAGGGGAGACTGTGACTGAGGGAGGGGAGTTAACTTTGAGCACTTGGATTGGAGTTCTGGAAGGCATAGTTGATCACTTGATGCCATGTTCAAAAGAGATTCAAATACAGATGTGAAACGAAGTCATTGAAATCTACCAGTCTGGAGAAGGTTGCAAAGCCATTGCTAAAGCTCTGGGACTTCAGAGACCCACAGTGAGAGCCATTATCCAGAAAACTTGAAATAGTGATGAACCTTCCCAGAAGTGGCAGGTCTGCCACAGTTTCACCAAGAACACATCAACGACTCATCCTGGAGGTCACAAAAGAACAGAGACAAATGTCTAAAGGACTCTAGGTGCACTTGCCTCAGTTAAGGTCAAAATACATGATTCCATAATAAAAGTCACACTGGGCAAAAATGCCATTGATGGGAGAGCTGCAAGGCACAATTCACTGCTGACCAAAAAGAACACAAAGGCTCATCTCGAGTTTGCCAAAAAAAAATAAAAATCTACATGACCCCCAAGACTTATAAGATAATATTCTGTGGACTGATGAGTCAACGGTGGAACATTTTGGAAAACATACGTCACGTTACATATGGCGTAAAGCTAACACCACATTCCACCACAAGAACATCATACCAACAGTGAAACATGGGGAGTAGTGTGATTGTCTGGGGCTGCTTTGCTTCTACAGGACCTGGATGATTGATGGAACCATTAATTCTGCTCTCTATCAAAAAATCCTGAAGGAGAATGTCAGCCCATCAGTTCATGACCTAAAGCTCAAACACAGCTGGGTTATGCAACAGGTCAATGAACCGAAGCACATGAGGTAGTCCACCTTGCAGTTGTTACTGCCAAGGGTGACATGACCAGTTATGAGGTTTAAAGGTGACACAAAAAGTTATTAGATTTAAAGGGGTGGTTACTTTTTCACATGGGTAATATAGGTTTGAATACATTTTTATCTTCAATAAATGGAAGCTGAATTTGAATGTCTAGTCATTGCTTACTATACTAATTCATGCTGGGATTTTTGTTTTATTGTTTTATTTCCTGCTCTCTGTAACGTGGAGCGAGGAGGTGGACGCACTTGCTGAGATAAGCGAGATTTATTAAGGGCAAATCCAAAATCAGGGTCGAGACAGTCCAGGGTCATAGAGCCAAAACGGATAGATCGGGGGGCAGACATGACAAATCAGAATCAAACAAAATATACAAACAGAACATCCAACATAGCACATGATCCAAACAAAGACCCAAACAAAGACCCAAAGACCCAAACAAAGACCAGCCAAGTCAAGGGGCAAACACAGGGCTTAAATACACATAGAAAATGAGGGAGAGGTGGAAAACAGGTGTAGACAATCAGGGGTGGAGTCATGAAACGAGGGGGCTAAACCAAAACAATTGCACATGGAAGATCAAAACAAAAAGCACATGGAGTGGGAGGAGCCAATCATGACACTCTCTTCCTTGGCAAAAGAAAAGATTAACTTCATTCACAAAGAATTAAGTGAAAGTACACCATAAGCTTTCCCTTTTGTCTATGTTAAAGGCACAAAATAAGCCACCTGTCATAGTTACACTGAGTGAACACACATTTTTAAACAAGAAAAATCTAAGTTTAACTGACTACCTGCTGTAGAACTGGAGTGAGTGTTTGTTATCTGCCTAGTTAATAAGGCAGATTTAGTGTGTGATAGTACTTTAACATTGAGCTAGCCATATGTAGCCTTAGTGTACAAGTAGACTGAACGAATCTGCTAACTCAGCTAGCTAGCTAGCTAACTAAGCAAAGTTCTCACAGGCTCTGAACTCTGTGCTCACCAATTCAGCACTCCTGCAGATCCTCGCTCCGATAGCCGCTTCGCAGTTTCACAGCTTTGTGCATTTGTGCATTTTGTTCAATCTTCCTGGTTTTAATCCTGAACCTTTATGATCACCCTCTCTTTCCATTTCATACAGTTTTCTCCCTCTCTATCTAGCTAGCCTTCACAGTTTACCTTGTTGAGCTGAATGGTGAAGCTTGGGAGGGAATTCACAAACGTGGTTTTGGATGTGTCTGTAGGTAAAAGGCTGTGTCCTGGGGAATATTTGGCTCGTGCGGAACTCTTCCTCCTCTTCACCATCCTCTTACAGACCTTCACTTTCTGTCCTTCTCCTGGGGAAGAGCCCAGTCTGGACAGTCATCTCGGCTTCACGCGGGCCCCAATGCCTTACAAGTTCTGTGCTGTCCCAAGATAAGGAGATAAAGCCATGTGCAGATAAGAGGTGGGAAGGGTAACCGCTACCTTAGTAAACGGATGTCTAAGACTACTAGTGAAAGTGGTTCTGTTTTGCCTTTCTTTCTAATTTGAGGTTTTTCATGTGATGTACAAATGATGTTATCTGCATAACAGTTTCAGTGAACAGTAGAATCTTTGAATGTCTCCATACATTTTCAGAATGTCTTATTTTTCTTCATAGGTCAGTCGTTCGCTCTAATGACAGTGTGCATTCAAGCTGGCACTGACTCCACAGGTTTGTGCAAAGGCCTCAGATAAGCAGATCAAATTCTCCTGAAAGTCTGAACCTGAGCTTCAAAAGAATAGACAAGACAAAAATGACATTTTGATGTACAAAGTGTCACTTACATTTGAATAGCGACCTAGAAATAGTGCAAAATTTAATATTGAACTTGAATATTTTTGCTTCATTTCATGTGTATTGTTTCTATTTGTTAATGTTTAAAAAATCTGTTGCTTGTTTCAACAATGGTGGTCTCAGACTTATGGACCCCACTGTACCTAAAGTAATAATTTAAGTAAAACTCAATGTACTTTTCGAAACAAACAACTTGAGCAGAAGTACAAAGTAGTAAGCCAAAAAAATAGCACTGAATACTTCTAGAACTGCAGAACATTTAACTACATTCAGCATCTACCAGCACATAGGAATCAGAGTCTAATAGACTCTATTCTTCTCATTTTGATGCACAGTTGGAGTAAAACAAAAGATAAACCTCAAAAGTGGAAAAATTATGAATAGAAAATATGCATTGTGTTTAACAAAGTCATCAAATCTTGAAACTATGAATGAAGCCTGTATGAACTTTAATTCATTTTGTATCTGGCTAATGATAAGTAGATAATAATATACTACACTCACTGTCTTAATGAACATTTGAACAATGATCATTCTTATATATATTCTATGCAACATTTTTTTGTGGTCCATTTATTACATTTTATGTAGGTTTATTTACCAAAAACATTTATTTTTACAAGACCTTTTTCAAACCTCCCCTCATCCCTTAGAATTAAATAGACTGACATATATAAATGATCTTCTAATGATCTTTTTAACTGGCTGCCCTGTATTGTGCTTTATTCTGAAAACAGTGTCGGCTGAAACATTCCAATATAAATGGGCAGGACAAAGGTGCTGCAGGCTGAATAGGTGGATGTATAAAAATGTGTTGGTTTTTGTGACATCACAAAAAAATGGATTTTAAAGGGCCGTTTTTGCTGCTTAGTTTCCATACATGGACTGGCGTGAACTTTTAGCAGTGTTTGCATACTACATCAAACTTTTATTTCAATATAGCAAAGAAAAATGAGTTTTTACAAGATGTGGGCCCACACCAAGTAATATTCTTGGTATTTTAAAACCATTTTTATTGATTTGTTCATCTTGACTGTGATGGACTGGCGACCTTTCCAGGGTGCATCCTGCCTTCCACCTGAAGACAGCTGGGATAGGCTCCAGCGCCCTCCGCAGAGAAGCAGCTTACAAGATGTGTGTGTGTGTGTGTGTGTGTGTGTATGTTCATGTTTGTGTGTGTGTGTTCATGCGTGCGTGTGTTCATGCGTGCGTGTGTTCGTGCGTGCGTGTGTTCGTGCGTGCGTGTGCGTGTGTTCGTGCGCGTGCGTGTGTGTGTAGGTGTGTGTTCGTCATGAAATGTTTACATGATGTAAAGACAGCTGCTCTTTTATGGTGTAAAAAACAAAACAAAAACACGGACAAGTCACAACAGCAATAATATGTGGACATAGAGGGAAAATCCCACAGGTACACACATATAGGAGCCTGAACCTGAAATCTATGAAGACATTTAAAATACCTCACTCTGTTAATGCAATTTTATTTCATCTTTTAAAACTTAGCTGAAGACTTTCTTCTTTATTTATTTCATTCAACTCTTAACTTTACAGGAGACGAGGCAAAATCACTTTGAATGCAAGTCAATGATACATTAGTTTTTTGTAAGGCATTTTGGTCAGTTTCCATTGGTCCATACCTCATGGATATTGAACAAAATCTAAAAGGGCAGCTTGCATTTTCAAATTACACAATTTTTTTTAATGGAGATACAAGGTTTCATTCTAACAGCTGTGATATGCTCATATGTTTTGTGTGGGTGATTTGTCGTGAAGTGTCTGTAATATAATTAAAAATTAATAAACAAATAAGGCAAAGCACAGCATAAAATAAAACCCCATTATCTTACCTCTGCCCTGCAGGTTGTGATGTTTGACTACCTAATCTGTAAAAGATAAATACATCAATAAAAGCACTGATCACTGTCCAAGTTTAAAGTATCATATAATTTGTGTAAACACAGGTGACTGAGGTGAATAGGTAAAAGGAATAGTGGACAAACTAAAGGAACAAATGTTTATATATAAATACACAATTATTTTCCTTAAGTGAAATCTGTGCACATCTGAGTGATCAGACAACCAGTTAACATAAAGAAAGCATTGATCTATTCTAAGTTATAAGCTGTAATAAAATCTGTAAGTGTCGCTGAGTCATTTGAGACCTTGTTGATGTCCAGGCTACACTGATGTCTTATGCAAGACTAATGAAATGTGTACACATCTAAAGTGTAAAGATAGGTGATGTGTATCATTATTCTGGTTAAGAAAACATGCTAAGGGTCATAAACACAGAGGTCAGAGTACACATAAAAAAAATGAACCATGACCTACCCAAGTCAGCCATTGACTAAGCAGGCCTTCTTAGATTTATACTGAACAAAGTGCAATGCAGACCATACACTTGTAGAGGAAAGGTGCTTGTGTGCCTGCTACTTTGCCCTTTGATTAAGAATGGAAATTTTTTGCAAAGTCAGCAAGTTCATCATCAATGATTAATGCATGTTTAACCAAATTCTGTTCTTTGGCACCCTGATCACTGTCACGATGTCCATGTGCTCGTGTTTCAGTCTTCCATGTGCGTCTGTTTTCCTGAGTTTCTTGTTGGTCTTTTGTTTGATATGGTTCATGTTTGATGTTTGAATTGTTTGTAAATCTTTTCTGATGTACTGTTTGTATAGTTTGGATTTGTCTGTATTTCGTCATGTCTGTCCCTCAATCTATCCATGCTGGCTATATGAACCTGGACTGTCATGACCATGACCCTGGATTTGCTCTTAATAAAAGTTGCTTATCTCAGCATATGCGTCCACTTCCTCGCTCCCCACCATCACAGAAAGACCAACCAACAGAGGACGCAGCGAGTAAGCGACATACTGGTCTGTAGCTGTTCCGTTGTTACCTGAATTACCCATGTCCCAACGCTGCCAAGTCAGTGAGAGCAAATCCCCCTGGCGCTGAGGGGACACGAGCGTCTCGTCGGTCCCGTAGGAGGGTGAAGGACCATCCCGTCTTCGGTTTGGATGACGAGAGCTCAGGTAAGCACCTTGGGTCCACCCGGCTTGAGCAACGCTGCAAAGAGGAGCGACCTGCAGCGCAAGATATGGTAAGATGGAAGGAACCTGCAGATAACCCTTACTGTGGTACTCGGCTCGTTGTCAAGCGCCATTGTGAGCTTCCCATAGAGGGAAGAGGGTGAGAGTGCACCCCATGGCATTCCTGATCCCGTGGCCACACCCTGCGGCAAGCCTGAGCCCATGGACGCTACCCGTGGCAAGCCTCCGGACCCGCCGCCAGTTGCCATGGACGTCGCTGCAGGCTCACCTGCTTCCATGGACATCGTTGCAGGCTCACCTGCCTCCATGGACATCGTTGCAGGCTCACCTGTCTTCGTGGATGTCGCAGCCCCTTTGTTGCTGCCCATCCCGCCCTCGCCTCTGTCTGCTGCTCCCTGTGGGCCTCCTGTTTCTCCTGTGTCTGATGTTCCCCGTGGGCCTCCCATTTCTCCTGTGTCTGCTCCCCATGGGCCTCCCATTTCTCCTGTGTCTGCTTCCCATGGGCCTCCTGTTTCTGCTTCTGTCTTTCTTGTTTTTTCTGTCTCTTCATTTTTGCCTTCCTCTGTTCCTGGTGTGGTTTTGTTCCCTTATGTCATGTCTGTGCCTGTTCCCGTTCCTGTTGTGGTTCCTGTTCCTGTCTCTCCTTCTGTTTCTGTTCCGGTGTCTGTCTGTGTGTCCATTTCTGTACCTGTGTCTGTCTTGGTTCCTGTTCCCCTCTCGTTTGTGTGGTCTGTCTTACATTCTTGTTTCCCCTCATCCTGTTTTGCCTCTAGTCTCTCATTTGGTGTCGTTTTGTGTTGTGCCTCCTCATCCTCTCTCCATGTTTCATCCTTGTTCTGTTCATGTTTTGTCTATTCCAGTGTCTGGTCTATTCCAGTGTCAGTGTCTTGTTCCTTTTTCTGTGCCTTTGGCTCCTGTTGTCCCGTGTCCTGTGCCTGTGCCCATGGTTCCTGTTGTTCCCTCTCCTGTCTGTGCCTTTGGCTTCCGCTCCCATTCCTGTTCGTGTTCCTGCTCCTGTTCCTGCTCCAGATTGTGTTCCTGCTCCCATTCCTGCTCCTGTGCCTGTTCCATTCTCTGTTCCTTGTGTCCCGGCTCCTGTCCTGTGTCCTGTCCCTGTTTAGTTTGGTTCTGTCCCTGTTTTTGGGACCTTGTGTCTGTGTTTGGTTTTTTGTTTGGCGCACCTCGTTGTTGCATGCCTTTTGGTGGGGGAGGGGATTGGGGTACTGTCACAATTGGCCCCTCCCAGTCCTGTCCATGTGCTCGTGTTGTTTCAGTCTTCCATGTGCATCTGTTTACATGTCCATGTGCTTCTTTGTTTGGGTTCCTTCCTAGTCCGGCCCCCTTGTTTTCTGACTCCGCCCCAGAATAGAACCAGAATAGCCCCAGAACAGCTATATGAACCTGGACTGTCATGACCACGACCCTGGATTTGTTCCCCACCGTCACAATCATAAGCCCTGCCTTATTGTCTTGGCCCTCTACTAACTGCTTAGTAACCACTGCTTTCCATCTTTATCTGTGTAAGGTTCAGATTTAATTTAACTCATTTAAGCCCACTAACCCAAAGTTGCCCCAGTCAAAAACCTGAACCCTGCTGTTGGACCTACGAACTGAGAATATGTTGGCATTAAACATTTCATTTTTTTGTCCTTAAGTAACTGGTTTATGTAAAATGGACAAAGATTTATTAAAATGCAATTCTATTCCAATGAAACTCAAATGAGCTGTACTGAAATGATTCAGTTCTGCTCCACTGAGTTGAATTTTATGTAACAACGTCCTGGCATACTGACTCTAGTATGCATAACTAAAGTTCACAAACCAGTTTATTTTAAATTAGTACACAGTGTGTAACATTAGGCTTGAAGCACCATTTAGAGTCAGATGTGCCTGGGCAACACTCAGTAGCCTGACAGACTCAAGAATGTTGTTTAAAGACAAAAAAAAGGTCTGTGTGGTAAAGCTCACCAGCTGAACACAAATCCCTTGAAAAAAAGGTATCTAAGTGTGCACAAAGGTGAGCTATTTGATTTGCTGTTCAGCTGGTACTATGAGCTGGTTTGACTGAATAAAAACCGTGTGTTGTGTTCCCAAAGATAGGATTTATGGAGGCTACCCTGTAAGCCTCGGCCTGGACTAAAGGTGTTCTCAACTCGAAGCAAAAAGTGAAGTTCCAGCCGAAAATATCCCTTTGAGGTTGTTCCCCGTTTATTGCAAAAATGAAGTTTAATACAAAGGCTAGTTCACCTCGGTGCTGTTCAGTGTGTTAAAATGTGCTGTCTTGGCTGGTTCCACACAGCTACGGTAAGAACCGTGTGTTCCCCAGTCCAAGCCGTCCTACTCACTAATCACTGGCACCTGCATTTATACCTGTGACCTACGTGACCTAAGCTAAAGTGAAGTGCTCCCCCAAGTGACTAAGTCTAAAACTACACTAAAACCTACCTATAAGTGCAAATAAAATGGCTCCTACAGGATTAATTAAACTCGTGTGTTCTTTGTGTCTGTTAGCTTGTTTAATCACATTTCATTGGCTGTCAGCTGCTGTGGTGAGAAACATTAACCAAATCAGAGCTCCACATTGAAGGCAATTCAGTATTAAAGGCTTCAGTTACTTACAGTGGAACTAGCACTGTTAACTGGATAATTTGACTTGAAATGAAATATTTTTGATATTAAGATTGACAGGTGGTATCTTGAAAATGTATAAAAAAATAGTTTTTTTTTTTATCATTACTTTTTTAATTTGTGATATTGTACTATTACCTTACTAATTTCTTACCTATTTTTGATCTTAATTTCTTACCACTTAAATCTCAAGTTCTATTTTTATCTACTTTTATCTTTTATTCACTGTTATTTTAAACTTTCTTTTAATTTAAAATGATCATGTCAATCCCTGTTTTTGTAAATGCTCGGCTACATTGAAAATGAGGGTTGCCCTCAATGTACTTCCGAGTCAAAATAAAGGTTGATTGATTGATTTTGATAAATTACAAAGGAATCATGTAATATGTTGTGGTTTGTTATAACATTTCTCGTTATTTTCTTATTTATTGTCATTTGCTGCTATAGTAATTAGGTTATGCTGATGTTGCTGTTTTGATTCATGCCATATGGAAGAATAGTAAACACACACTTTCATTTAAAAAAATATACATGTAATCTATGTGATTTTTACAATATATATGTGCTTAGAATATTAAAATGTCTAGTCTTTAAATGTATTACAATGTATACATATTTGTCAATATACTGAAATATGAATGCATATGTAGATTAAATGCATGCTATAGTGTCAATTTTAAATATTTCCATATATGCCAAATATGTACTGAAACATAAACTGGATGTGCCTGTTTCTAATCGTTCTAACTGAGAATTTGCCTGTCTAAGGGTGTCTGTACGACCCTGATGACATGTTCTCACGAATGTGCTATAATGCTGTAAAATAAAGACAATATTCCAAGAATAACCAGCCAAACTTGAACCACAATGCTGCAAATTTCCAGTTACATCTTACCATAGGAGCCTCAAATCTGTAAGTACCAACAGTGGCTGGTGTCTGAATAGCTTTTTCTGTCAATTTAGTTTTAAAAGCATTCTTTATGCTAATGAATACATACATTCTGTTCATATTTATATGCACACATTCAGAAGACGTGTAAAAATCTGAAGTCAATATGCACAGGAAGTGAGTTAATGTAATATATGGTAATCTAACCTGCAAGGCTCAAAGCCAAAGTAGAAAACAGGTGAAACACTACAAAAGGATAAAAGAAAAAAGGAGGGATGATGTCAGTGAGCGCGAACAGCCAATGAGCTACTCCGCTTGCCAGCCAATCAGCACACACGTGCAATAAAGCTAGTGTGCTGCTGCACTACTGTTTATTGTAGAAAAAAAATTTATAGTTACATTTTCTTTGCTTTCTTAGGAAAATAAGAAAAGGAACACATGAAATTTCTGGCCAAATGATTAGAAACCATTTTAACTTTTCATTTTTAGACATTGAGCTCTGTTTACTCATTCATTGAGGACTCCCTCACTCTGGCATTTGCAGTCATGTTTTTTGTATAACGGGGGAAATAGGAAGAGGCCAGGGTCCTCATAAAACAGCTTCGATTCCACAACAAAAGAGTTAGAGATAGCAATTCCCTTGCCTGTTGCCGAATTATGCTGTTAGTTTCTAGCCAATTCCAGCGAGTGTAGTTGTTCTGTTGTCACTGCAGTCGACTTTTACTGAGGCTACTCTACCCACCCTTGCCATTACCACGTTATGTAACATGATCATGTCTATAGAGAATAGTGAGGGGTGTGACTAACAAAAGCTGGAAAACACAGGCGCTGTCCTACGAGACCACTTGTTGACTGTTTCTAAAACGTTCCGTCTCTCCATCCCTGCTCAGTCATGATGCCTTTGGCATTGCTTGAGAGTTTTGATCTGAAGGGTCTGCTGCTCTTTCTTCTTGTATTCTTGTTAGTCCTGGACTACCTAAAGAACAAGCCTCCACTGAACTTTCCACCTGGACCCTTCGCCGTACCATTCCTGGGAAACATTTTTAACATCAACTTCAAAGAGCCACATATTTACTTAACCAAGGTGAGCAAACAATTTGTGGTGGACTCTTGCGGGAAAAGTTTGTGATGAACTGATTCAGTATGTCTTTGAAAAGATTTCTCTAAACTGTTCACAGTCTGAGTTAGTGCTGTCATTCTAATGGGTTTATCAGTAATCTTTCTAAGAGGGGAGATTGCCCTGAAAAGCTGTACTAACACACCACACTGTTTTCAAGAGCTTACATAATACAAGTGCAACTTGATATGATTGTCCTTCCAGGACTGTTAAAGCCATCTACACATGAGAGAGAATGTTTAACCCCTTAAACTGCAGGCCTTACGCAGTTGCCATATGCTTTAAAATGTGCAGATGTGTGTTCTCTGTAAATCAACATAATGTGTAATTTGCCCCCAGATTTACATAAAAAGTGCATGTATGTGTGTCCGCTGTTTAGACATTAATGGTTTTTAATGTCTTTTAATTAATTTTCAGAGGAAAGTAAATATATACTGCTGTACAATGAATACTTGAAGTTATACTAATTTCATTTCTATAGTGTTGTCCCATGAAAAGATATAATAAAATATTTGCAGAAATATGAGGGGTGTACTCACTTGTGTATACTGCGACAGACTGTGTATACATATACACAAACACACACATATACACTTTTGTATGATTGTGCAGCTTGATAAAGAGGCAAAAATTAGTACCCCTCCACAGTCCGCAGTGACCAGCTTCAATAAGGTTTAGTGTAAGGGTATCATCCCCTACAAAAATGAGAAGGCCAAAAAACTGCACAGTTTAGTATTTCATCTACTCCAACACACCCACAATGATTGTGACTGGGCTGTTAGGGCCTACCTGACCACAAGGCCCAATGCAGCTCAAATACTAGGGGCGATCCACTTCAGACAAAAACAGTAGCTGAATGAGTAGCATTAAATATGATATTGATAATGATTAAATAAAGTAAAAATAGGAAAAATAGACCACTTTAATATATGATCTATAAAACTGGTCATCTGAAAGTATGGTGACTGAAAGTAAATTCACTGTGTTTGTTTGACCCCCTTGTTTTCATCTCCATAGCTGGGCAAGACCTACAATAATATCTTCTCCATGCAAATTGGGCGACAAAAGTCAGTCTTTCTCACTGGTTATAAAATGGTGAAGGAGGCGCTGGTGAACCAGGCTGAGAACTTTGCAGATAGGCCTTACAGCCCCCTTGCTGTGAGGATATACTCAGGCAATGGTAGGTCATCTGCTGTCAACCACACTTCTTACTATGTCCAGCATTATGTCTTAGTCAAGATTAATGTCCACTTCTTAGTCCTTTAGAGTTCCTAGTCCGGTGTAGACCACAATATCACCTGTGGAATTAACTTGCTCTCCTTGTACACAGTTGGAATTTTTTTGCTCTTGAAACAGGACGTGATTGAAGAGCAATTTCAAACAGAAATTTGTGTTTGGCAGATGATGAAAACATAACTGCCTTGCTCTTTAGAGCAATTCCATGCCAATGCTTGAGCAATTTTAACTGATCAGCTCAATCTGAGTAGTTAGCTTGTTAGGTTAGGTGGTGAGTGAAGTGTACTGTACTCATCTCTTTCTACTCCTGCAGTTGGACTGTTTTCCAGCAATGGGGAAACGTGGAAGAAGCAAAGGCGCTTTGCATTGTCCACACTGAAGAATTTTGGGCTGGGGAAGAAGACCATGGAGCTGGCCATCTGTGAGGAGAGCCGATTTCTGCAGGACGAAATGGACAGACAGAAAGGTACAGTATATATATTCATCAAACAGGCCCAGAACCAGATAATCTCCTAACCCTAATCTGCATGAGAGAAAACTTAACTGTCTTTAGAATAATCTGAATTTTTGGGTCTAGCCTCCACAAAATAACTTGATAGTATGTAGCAATGTTGTAAAATGATCTACACTGACAAAAAAAGAGAAATAGCAATTTGCCTGTCTTCTACCCATCTCAATTAACTTTATATGAAAAAATGAGAAAGGATAAATACTTCATTAATCATGACGAAAGTTTAATAAATCCTATGGTAGGCATATTTAAACAAATAATAACTACAAATAAAACAGAATAATAAAACTGCTAAATAACTACATGCAAATAAAAAGTCATTTTAAAGCAAAACCTTCAGTGGTGCCTTCTGAAGTTATTTTTCAGCCAGAAAGACTACTGGACCTAAAGCAAACGAAAAACCAAACAAACCAATCAAAAAAAAAAAGCATACCACATACGCATACAACCCTTAGAAAGAAACAGTGCTGAAAAGGGAATACAAAAGGTATGGAAGTAGAGTTGAGCACATGCATGTCACCCAACCACACTATACACCATAACAACTAGCTCAAAGATACCATGCATTAAACTAATATGTGTTTCTATGTAACACCATGTTATCCCCAGGAGAGGCTTTTGATCCTACGGAACTTTTCAACAATGCTGTCTCTAACATCATCTGCCAGTTGGTGTTCGGCCAGAGATTTGATTACAATGATCACGATTTCCGGCTCATGCTGAGATACATATCTGAAGCAATTCAGCTAGAGGGCTCCATGTGGGGATGGGTAATCTGCCTCTACATACAACTTCATTACTTCATATTCACTTAAATGAATAAATCCCAGCTAACCTCAGCCCTTACCAGAGATCATAGCTGGGGTACATCCTGATCCTGAGCAGCAATGCTTAACCAAAGCTTTCTCTTCCCCACCAAAGTTTTATGAATCGTTTCCTGCCATTATGAAGCATCTGCCTGGACGACACAACGTCCTTTTTAGAAACTATGAATTCGTTTCTAAATTCATAAGAAAGAACCTGGACAAACACAAAGCAGACCTGGACTCCTCCAACCCTCAGTGCTACATGGACAGCTTCCTAATTGAGAAAGAGGTAGAATACATTTGCTTCTGTAGTGGCATTGATGTAACTGTAAATGACATAACAGATGACTTACCTGAGTGACTGCCAGATACACTGTAAGTTACATCATCTTTCTGTAAAACATTTCTCTTAAATTCTCTTTTTCATTCACTTCTCCCTAATTTTTTCGTCTGTGATTGTGTGTCCAGAACTCTCATGGTCCAGCTGAAGGTTTTACTGAAGACAATCTGGTTTGTTGCACACTAGACCTGTTTACTGCAGGGACTGAAACCACTTCCACGACACTGCGCTGGGCCCTTCTCTACCTTATCAAACATCCGGAGATACAGGGTGAGACCCCATTTCACAAAACCTACTTGTTCCATAATCTGTACACTGACGAAGAAGAAGCAATGCAACACTCATCGCATTTGGCCACCCAGTGACCCAAAAGCATGTCTTTTGTTGTTCATTGTTTGATCTCACATTGCAATTATAAGCAAAATCTAGCCTTTCAAAAACATTTCACAATTACCAGCACCCCTACATTTGCTGCTGAGTATCCATGCTCATTAATGAGACATCTCTTATAATGCTGGATGAGATTACATTACATTACATTTAGCAGACGCTTTTATCCAAAGCGACTTACAAATAATGTGGTACATAGAACAAACATAGTCAGGCCTTAAAGGAGGCCAAAGGGTAATAGCGGGGTAGAGAAGGGAAGGAGGGCAAGAAGGAGATGAGGTTGGTAGTGGTTAGATTGCAAGAGGCAATTAGAGTAAGTGCTCCCTGAAGAGCTCTGTCTTCAGGAGTTTCTTAAAAATAGCGAGGGACGCCCCTGCTCTATAGGAGAACATATAAAGTGACCTGAAACTATGTGACCATACAAAATCTCTCCAGGTCCTTCCTAGGTCCCTAAAAGTGGCCTCTTCTCTTCAGGTCCACTACAGTTCCCCCTGTTCTTGATTCTGTGAAAATTAACCACTGCCGTCAAATGCCATCAGAACTAGATAAATAACAATCTTAAAATGAATCTTGTGTAATACAGTAATATTCACACAGAAAATAATAATTAAAAAAAACAGATCTTACATTCAAACACAAACTTAGCTTACAGAATCAATTAAACCAAAGGCTATAAGCTTTAAAACTTAATATAATTAGATATTAGCTTGTTAATTACCTTGTTGAATATTAATCAAAACATAGATATACCATTACAGTACTGTATGAACTCTGTTAGCATCTGTAACACTTTACAATACTGTTTTGTAGTTAAATAACTAATCAGGAACTAAGCAGGAACGAATGAGTAGTGCTGCATTAACACTTAAATAACTACTCTTAAGTACCAGGGACTACTAATTAACTACTCAGTAGGTAATAATGAACTAATGATTAGGGTAGTTTACTATTAACTAAGCAATAAGTACTGAGTCTCAGAGAATTACTTAGTAACTATGGTGTCTTAGAATAACTTCTCATAAATTACAGATCAATTCAACATTAATTGCTGAATAGCTCAGTCTGACAAGGTTCCTGCTGAACTATTAACTGATGTAGTGTATTCCAACACTTCTAACAGTAGTGAAATACTCTACACAGTGTACAGACTCTACAATATAATGGATTATACCCTCCATTTCTATTCACAGAAACAGGTATCCTTAGAGAAGGCTAGGACATCTCACCACACTGTAATGACTGGTGTCCCTCATGTGTTTGTTTTGATTAGAAACATTAAACTGTTAATGCACATCTTGGTATTTGGCCCTGTGAACCAATTTGCACATCAGCCTACAAATGGGACAACTGCTAAAACACTTCAGTATTCAGTAGACCAGTCTGCTTACCTCTCATCTTTAGAAAAGAAAATGTTTTCTGCAGGAGCATGTGTGCCATTATTTCTTCTGAACAGTAGTTCTCCTTTAATGTCCTCTTGAGGGCAGGGTCAGTTGAAGAGAGGGCTCACAGAAATATCTGAGAGTTTGGTTTACAGACATAAACAGATATACAGAAATACACATCAAACAATACACTTCAGACACTACTAAAGATTTCTACCAAAGACCAGCCACAAACCAGGACAAACACAGAGCTTAAATACATAAGGGATAACGATGGTCAGGTGGATAACAGGTGGTAACAGTCAGGGGACAGGGTCTGGAAACAAGGGGACAGGACCGGGAAGGAACAAAACAAATGCACATGGACAGGACTGGGAGGGGCCAATCGTGACGGTGTCCTGCCTTCAAATTCACTTGGTACCACATATTACCAAGTGATTATGTAATTACTGTCTGTTAGATAATTAATGAGGTGCTGCTCTTCTACATCAAGAGCTAATGATGATCAGGAACAATATAAAATGAAGCAATGGTAACTCTTTATTAATGAACTAGGAGTCACTGATGATGAGGAACAGTACAAAATGAAACACATGGTAACTCATTACTAATGAAATAGGAAATAATGATGATCAGGAACAGTATTATAAAGTGAAACGCATGGCATGTCATTACTAATGAACTAGGAGTTGATGATCAGGAACAGTTTGTAAAGTAAGACACATGACAACTCAATATTAATGACCTAGGAGTTACTCATGATCAGGAAGTATATTATAAATTGAACTACATTTTAAAAAAAAACTAAAAATGATATACTGTAGCACAAACAGTATAAATTTTTTTTGCAATAAGAGTAAATACGTTGTTTATTGACTCCTTTTTTATTTGTGAACAGTCTAAACATGAAAACATTTCTGGGTTAACTAGCTATATCACTGAAAATAAGATAGATGTATGTGTTAGATAGATAGAACTTTATTGATCCCAGAGGGAAATTGTGGTGTTTCAGTAGCAAGACAATTTCACAAACTTATGTGACCACTAGCAAAGCAAAAAAAAAAAACAAAAAAACAACTACGCCTGGGTTTCACCCCAGGAAATACCCAATCAACAAACTAGAGTAATTCAGCACGCAGGTAATGCCTGGTTCACACTACACGACTTTTTCAGTCATCAGGTTTTTGTGCCATTCACACTACATGACTGATCGGCGACACGGGCTGACGAATTAAACGACTTTCACCCTGGGGAAACGCCGACTCATCTGGCTGCTGTCCAAAAACAAGAGAACACACGAAAACTAAACTCTCGTGAGAACTAGCAATACCACATAGAAGATGTGAAAAACAAGCAATCTGAGTTGTCACCGCGCTGATTTGTAGTGAGAAAAGAAAGAAGAAAAGGGAACGAATATGGAGGAGACGATGGATAAAGGCACAGGGCCAGCAGGGACTGTCTGTTCTGCAGAGAGAGTTGGAGGTGAATATTTTATCAATGAAAACGTACCTGTCTGTTTGTACTGTGAGAAAGCATGTGTATATGTACATGTACTCCATATTTTCGTTATTTTTTGACGGTGACGCGGTTCTCTCTCTACGCGTTCCCATTGGCTGTAGCTAGACGCTGCTGTTGCCGACTGGGCTGGATATTAAACATGCTAGATATTTGCCAGGCGTCTCCGATTAGTCGGCGACCACTCGGCGAGTGTCTTTCAGCTGTTCACACTACATTTGCCTCCGACCACAGGTTTCTGTCGGCGATCTACAAAAAACAGTCGGTGACTGAAAAACCAGGCTAAAATCGTGTAGTGTGAACCAGGCATAAGCCTGAAGGACATCCAGAGACATGGGTTTGAGATGAGACATTAATTGATAAGAACATAAGAACACTGGTTTATTAATATAAATCTAAAATAAACAAATGAAAAAAGAAATATATAAGATAGGAGCTCCAAGACGAGGAAATACTGGTTGTGAGCAAACAACGAGTGACAGACAGGAGGGGAGCATTCACAGGAGCACTCCACCACCAGAAGGATACCCCACACACACTCAGGTGCCCTATGAAAAGAAGAGTCGGTTATAACGTACAATGCCAAGACCACTTGATCCAAAAGGGGGTGCTACAAAGCCAGTACATTACCCCAAAACAAAAAACAAAAATTTGGCTAAGGTCAGAGGACAACAAGTACTTACTTTAAAATATCTTAATTTAAGTAATCAAAACAAACCATAAACCAAAATAAGAAAAACTAACAAGGTATAATCAAATATTAAAAAAGCAAAACATAACCAAACAAACATGAATCAAAATAAGGTCAATGTAACAAAAAACAAACAACAAATTCAAATCAAGATAAGCAAAACAAAAATAAGCAAGAGGAAATCAAAACAGCAGCAGCTCAAATTACTCTGTAGGTATTAAAACAATAAAAAGACAAAAGGTAACAGCGAGTCAGCTGCTTCCAGAGCCTGCACATTTGAATGGTTATGCACCACCTAGACCGGTCAATGGCGACGCTCACATCCAACCTAAATGCAGGAGAGGGACATCATTAGCAACTAGATCTCTGTTGCTTCACAGCCCCAGCTGCCTACTTCCAGGAGCCGTGAGAATACCTTTAACTGCCGCTACGCCCAGGCTCACCACCTGTTAGCCGTTTCACCAGCCCACCATACACCTACACAGACACAAACCACTATCCACTATATACAAAAAACAATATCCATGTAGCCCCCACTACATACCTGCATACAGACATCACCCTGCTGAGGTCGAATTGCAGGAGCGTTATAAGTTGGCAGAGCCACAAAGCCACAAAGGGCTGTGATAATTCAATGCTGTTTCCAATAGCTCCTCACTAATGCACCAGAAGTGCTGGAGAAGGGGGAGACTGCATAAAATGGCACGCCAGCACCAATCAAATGACCATCAGCCCCAGCCAAATCAAGCTCCAAGCAGGAGGAAGTTGTACATGCACAAAGTGCCACTGTGCTTATATGCTAAAGCTAATGGCTAATTGCAAACACCTTGTGCTTCAGAGAGGGGCGGGGAAACAGCACAGTGCCTCTCACTATGGTGGCTGGCAGGGCTCACAAGCCACTCACAACCAGCCAAAGGCTTTGCTGGTTACACTTACATATACTATGCAGAAATATCTAAAACAGAAATACATTTAGACATAAGTTAAACTACAAGACAAATAAAATAAAGTTTGAAAATATATCTATTTACATATTTACATGGCATATTAGACAGATTCGCTGTATTTAGCATAGTGCATAGTGCATGCATAGTGAAAGTGTCATTACAGTAATTGTTGTGATCTGCTTTGCTCTGCTTGAGTTTTTTCAGTTCAACCTTCATGTGATTAGCAGTGAATGTAACATCACTGCACATTCCAGTTGTGGGGGGAGGGTGAGAGGTGTCCATTGCAGACAGCGGTTGCTGATGGTCACAGGTGTCAATGGCTGTGGTACAGGAAGGTGAGGCTGTGGATGGCCTATGGTGTAGTTGTGTAGGAGAGCTAATCTACTTAGGAGACAGTCACGGAGGAGCAGGAGAGGAGCCCTTGTCAAACTGCACAAAGAACTGGTTTAACTCATTTGCCCATTCACGCTTTCCCTCTGCTGGAATAAAGCTGCGTTGGTTGAAGCCAGTGATGTGTTTTAGACCTCTCCAGACATCACAAGTATTATTCAGCTCTAGTTTGTTTTCATTGTTTTCCAGCTTGAACTTGTACTCCTCTTTGGCCTTCTTAAATGAGGTTTTAAGCTCTTTTTGGACCCTCTTCAGTTCCTCCCTACCTCCTGCCATAAATGCTGTTTTCTTCTGGTTCAGCAAAGACTTTAAGTCACTGATGGGTTTGTTGTTCTGAAAGCTTCGCACAGTCCTGGAGGGTACAACAAAGTCCAGGGGGTTTATATCATGGGAACCAGGGGTTTATATCATGAGTTGAGATGAACCAGGTTTTGGTCTAAATGGCCCAGTGGATGGAGAGCTGTGGATTTATATGCTTCCTTGACATTGGCATATAGCAGGTCCAGAATATTGTTCTCTCTCGTCTTGCAGACCACAAACTGGCTGAAAGTGGGCAGACTTGATGAGAGGATAATATAATTGAAGTCTCCAGATACTGCGATGAATGCACTAGGGCTTTGGTTTTGCACCTTTGCAATGGTCGAGTGGATGACGTCACACATGGCATCCGCGTTAGCAGAAGGTGGGATGAGCACAGCACACAGAATAGCATGAGAAAACTTGCGAGGGACATAATACGGACACATAGCTACAACACATGGTTCAGTGTCGATCTTACAGATTACTTCTTTAACTATGTGACCAGGATTACATCATCTGTTGTTCACAAACACAGCCAGCTCTCCTCCCTTCTTCTTACCAGTTCGCTTGTGGTCTCTGTCCACCCTCACAGTAGTAAAACCACTCAGATGAACATGAGAGTCTGGTACGCATGGGCTCAGCCATGACTCAGTGAAGCACAGAATGCTGCATTCCCAGTATTCCCATTGTGTCTGTGTTAGAGCAGAAAGTTCATCCATTTTGTTAACCAGTGACCATATGTTCCCCATAATCACTGAAGGAAGATTTGGTTTGTATCTTCGCTTCTTTACCCGCTGTTTCTCTCCCGCTCTGCAGCCCCGGTAAGGATGTCTCAGCTCCACTAGAATCACCAGCCGCTGAGATGTAAACAAAGCCAGCGGCTTCCACAGCACAATCAGCTGATTTCTCATGTAGACAAAGCAAGGGCACGCAGTTATAATACACCCAAACAAAATGAAATCAAAATCTGTCATTACTACTGAAAGAGAAATCTGAGAGCTGAGACCAATCACAGTATATTCTGCATGTATATTAGTTACACGTATTTCTGTTTTATATCTGAGGCACAAAGTTTTACTACCTATTAGCTTAGCTTACATTAGCTACATTAACTAGCTAGCTAGCATGAACTCATAACAACATCAGCAGCAGCTTTAGGTTTAATAAAACACTAATGTGCTTATAATTCTGAAGCAACACAGTAAAACAGACATTATATGAGAAGACCATACCTACTTAGCTCAGATTAGTTAGCAAGTCAGCTAACTGTGTTTCTACATTACTGCTGCAGTCTGAATAAACCCTTGAATCTGAATCAAAAGTCTCACATTAGTGGCCCGGGGGTCTGTCATGAGTCTGATTCACTCATCATACATCAGGAGATACAACAGGTCAGAATTAAAATATGAACAGAATTATTAAACTAATCCAGTGAGAACTCAGGATTAACTGCTCTCCTTTTCTCATCACCTAAAAAAACCCAATGGGCGCTCAACAGAAACACCAAAGCTAATAAAATAAGTGAAATAAATAATAGAAAATAAATAAATTAATTAAACTTTCTCATTCAGTAGTAATGACAGATTTTGATTTCATTTTGTTTGGGTGTATTATTTTCAGTGATATAGCTAACTAACCCAGAGATTTTTTCACATTTGGACTGTTCACAAATAAAAAAGTTGATAAACAACTTATTTACTCTTACTTTTTGAAAAATGTCTTTATTATTACTTTCATTAATTTCTTTATTATTACTTTATTATTCTTTTTTATTACTATTTTGTACTACAGTACATCATTTTTAGGGTTTTTTTTTCTAAAGTAGTTCAAGTTATAATACTGTTCCTGATCATCATTAACTCCTAGTTCATTAATAATAAGTTACTGTGTGTTTCACTTTATAATACTGATCCAGATCATCATTAACTCATAGTTCATTGTTTCAAAGTTACCATTGCTCCATTATATGTTGTTCCTGATCATCATTAGCTCTTGATGAAGAAAAGCAGCACCTCATTCATTATCTAACAGAGAGTAATTACATAATCACTTGGTAATATTCAGAACAAAGTGAATTTGAAGGCAGGACACATACAAATTCAGATATTTCTGTGAGCCCTCTCTTCAACTGACCCTGCCCTCAAGAGGACATTAAAGGAGAACTACTGTTGGCACAGTAGGCAGTACTGGCACACATGCTCCTGCAGAAAACATTTTCTTTTCTAAAGATGAGAGGTAAGCAGACTGGTCTACTGAATACTGAAGTGTTTTAGCAGTTGTCCCATTTGTAGGCTGATGTGCAAATTGGTTCACAGGGCCAAATATCAAGATGTGCATTAACAGTTTAATGTTTCTAATCAAAACAGACAGATGAGGGACACCAGTCATTACAGTGTGGTGAGATGTCCTAGCCTTCTCTAAGGATACCTGTTTCTGTGAATAGAAATGGAAGGTATAATCCATTATATTGTAGAGACTGTACACTGTGTAGAGTATTTCACTACTGTTAGAAGTGTTGGAATACACTACATCAGTTAATAGTTCAGCAGGAACCTTGTCAGACTGAGCTATTCAGCAATTAATGTTGAATTGATCTGTAATTTATGAGAAGTTATTCTAAGACACCATAGTCACTAAGTAATTCTCTATGAGACACAGTACTTATTGCTTAGTTAATAATAAACTACCCTAATCATTAGTTCATTATTACCAACTGAGTAGTTAACTAGTAGTCCTTGGTACTTAAGAGTTTGTGTTAATGCAGCACTACTCATTCGTTCCTGCTTAGTTCCTGATTAGTTATTTAGTGGCACGTGCTCCTGAGGAAAAAAGTTTTTTTTTCTTTTCTAAAGATGAGAGGTAAGCAGACTCGTCTACTGAATACTGAAGTATTTTAACATTTGTCCCATTTGTAGGCTGACGTGCAAGTTGGTTCACACGGCCAAATATGAAGATGTACATTAGCATTTCAAGGTTTCTGATCAGAACAAACACATCAGGGACTCCAGTCATTACAGTGTGGTGTGATGCCCCAGCCTTCTCTGAGGCCTTCTCTGTATTTTATGAGTATTCTAAGAAACCATAGTTACAAAGTAATTCTCTATGAGACTCAGTACTTATTGTTTAGTTAATAGTGAACTATTACACAGGCAAGTCCACCCGGGAGGAGACCCCGGGGAAGACCCAGGACACGCTGGTGTGACTATATTGCCCAGCTGGCCTGGGAGCGCCTCAGAATCCCCCCCGGGGAGCTAGTGGAAGTGGCTGGGGAAAGGGAGGTCTGGGCCTCATTGCTTAGGATGCTGCCCCCACGACCCGAACCCCAGAGAAGCGGAAGATAATGGATGGATGGATGGATGGATGGATGGATGGATGGATGGATGTTACGGGATGGCGAGGAGGTGGAGGTGGATTAGTTAGCAAGTCGGCTAACTGTGTTTCTACATTACTGCTGCAGTCTGAATAAACCCTTGAATCTGAATCAAAAGTCTTACATTACTGGCCCCGGGGGTCTGCCATGAGTCTGATTCACTCATCATACATCAGGAGATACAACAGATCAGAATTAAAATATGAACAGGATTAATAGTGAACTATTACACAGGCAAGTCCACCCAGGAGGAGACCCAGGGGAAGACCCAGGACACGCTGGCGTGACTATATTGCCCAGCTGGCCCGGGAGCGCCTCGGAATCCACCCCGGGGAGCTAGTGGAAGTGGCTGGGGAAAGGGAGGTCTGGGCCTCTTTGCTTAGGATGCTGCCCCCATGACCCGAACCCCAGAGAAGCGGAAGATAATGGATGGACGGATGGATGGATGGATGTTACGGGATGGCGGGGAGATGGACTCAAGTGCAGAACAGAAAGCCAGCAAAAAGGGGAGTAAGGAGATATATGGGGGCAATGGAGTGTGTATTTGACGTTGCTTATGAGGTGACCCAGACTCACATTCGAACCGCTGCTGTAATGATCGGCAGTCCACAGCGTTAACACTGCACCACTGGGATGCACAGGCGAGCAAAGCACCTCGAGGAAGGTGGAAATAAGGAGGCGGGGAAGAGTGGCAAAAAAAGGAAACGCCAAAAGCAGTGTGCTCAAACAACGGCTAAATTAGAAAAAGGTGAAATAACAGATAGTCAGAATACAATAAACTTCCTCTGAGAGTATGAGAGGAAGGTCAGCTTTAGGTTTTGCTGGTTTGCTCTTCAAGCAGCAAACACTTTTGCATGGCTTGGAGCTGTCTCTTGTTCAAGCCTTCTTTTGAGCTTTTAAGCAGTTTTGCAGCAGTTTCCCTCTTTTATTTTTCCAGCTCTTTTCTTTTTTCTTTTCTTTTCGCTAAATACTGTAGCTGTTAACCCTGTACAAAGGTGTGACAAACACTGGTGTTTGGTGCAGCCTTAAATAGGGGAGCTCACAGGTGTATAGGGTTAGCCTGATTAGTCCTTGGCTCCTCGCCGCCGTCGCCGTCTGTTGGCTGCAGGTGGTGCAGGCTGGGTGTGTTGCTGCCATCGTGCTGTACCAGAGCCCAGTAATCTCAAATATTTTCTCTTGAGTTTTAGTGAAGGACCGAGTAAAGACACACTTTGTGTTTAGATTTGATTGTATTGTATTTATCTGCATCTTAAACTCTTATTTCTCTGTTAACACTCCTGGTCTCATATCTCTCTTTTGACTAAGGCTATTTCTCCTAAGTAATTCAAGAGAATCACTCAGAAGTCTTCTGAGCCATCACAGAGAAACATTTCAACAATGAACATTTTCTCTTGGTTTTTATTCTCCTATCTCCCCCAAGATGGATAACAGATCAGTTTCCTGGACAGGGAATAATACTAGTCCTTGACCTAGTTCTACACAGTAATTTTTTTTTTTTTTATTGAAAGAAATATTTTGCCCAAAACTAAGCTTGATCCCTGATTGGAAACCGGAACTTTTATAATCTAATTAGCCAGGAAGATGTAGATCACCAGTAAAGACTGAAGAGTTTCTAAAGATGACTAAAATGAGACTTTGTTCTTAAGAATCAAATGTATCAAGTTGACAAACAATCCTTTTTAACAAGAGTGCCAATAATCCCAGAGTGCACTTTACATAGACTTATTCTAAACATCTTTATGAAAAGAATGTAATGTGACCAATTATCTGACCTTTTTGCTGATGTAGATAAGGTGCAGGAAGAGATAGATAGAGTGATTGGACAGACACGCCTGCCCTGCATGGCCGACAGACCAAACTTGCCCTACACTGAAGCTGTCCTCCATGAGGTCCAGAGGAGAGGAGACATTGTGCCCCTGAATGGAGCAAGAATGGCCGGGAAGGACACAACACTTGCAGGATACTTCATTCCAAAAGTGAGAATCATATTTTATTGACAGACGCTCATGGATTGTTAGAACATGCTGGCAAGAGAACAGGTTATTGTGTATATCACTAAGGCTTCATAAGTTTTGAAGCCTGCATGCAAAAGACACACAGCAAAGTAGTACTAGCATGATATATAGCTGACTAGCATAACTACAGTTGATGCACAGAGGATTAGAGGGTTGTGAGAAAGACCTGTAGTCCAGTCTCAGAAAAGTAAAGTTGTCATTTGCTGAAATCTGCCAGTGTTACACTTCAGTGATTTATTTACTAAAGCTTATAACCCACACTTGTCAAACTGGGGACCTTCCACAGTGGTGCGAAGATTTGCATTTACCCTCATCTAATGCTCTGAATTCAGTTCATGAAGGCCTTGCTAATTAGCTGAGGAGCTGAATCAGGTGTGTTTAATGAGGTAGCGTGCTAAATTCTGCAGTGTTTTGGCCCACCAGGACTGAAGCTTGACATGTGTTATAACCTCAAAAGTTGACCACTCAGATGAATGAAATCAGGCTGATTTGTGAAAAAAATTATGTGAACACCAGGTGAGCAGGTACGCAGAATCTCGAGTTATAGAAACGCATTGGGGAATGGTTTTGTTACAGTGCTGTGCACCCCCAGATTTCAGGATTACAGGATTTGCATCTGCTAAAGAGAATTATAATCATAAAACCTTCTGAACTGTTTAATAATTTGAGTATAGTAAAGACCCATGTGTGCTTGTTTTAGAGCAGATTTTTTCTAATTATCTGCGGTAGCCACGGACTGTTTACATGAACCACGCATTTTCATTACAGTGAGCCAAAAATGCCAGTTGAGGTTCAAAGAGGTCAAGTGTGTACAGGCCGGTTCTAAGCCTTCCTAAGTTTTTTTCTTAAATTTGTTCTTGAGGAAGGTCCTAAGAAGTTTATGTTAGATGCACAACATGTTGTTATAGTACCTTTGTACTCTTAAGTGTGCATAGATTCTGTTCTTACCCAGTAATGAATTGCAAATAAGAAAACATTGGTGAATGTTAGAATCTTCATCAAAAGCAATGTAAGTAGGCATCATGAGGAAATTTCTTCTTAAGAACGATTGTTTTTTTATCAGCCATTGTATCCACTGCTCAGTGAGCATTCCAGTGTCACATCTCACAGCGTGACTGTTGGCATAGCAATCATTTACCACCAAGAATTTGATTGGTTGCATCAATTCCCAGATGTAGGACATATGCAGTATGATAGTAGTAGTTCATTTACAGTATCATAGTAACATAATATTCAACTCACTCCACAGGTTTTAATAGAATGGGGGTCTCGGGCAGATGCTAGAAAAGCTTGAATTTCCATTCAACAAATTATTGTTGTGTGCATTTGGAGGTATGCTTTCCATCATTGTCCTGCGAGAAGATCTATGACCCTATTCTGGCAGAGGCAGCCAGTTACAGTAACTTAGTCACAAAGGTCAAATTAGCACTGCAGAAAATAATAATACTGGGAAGTACAGAATGTTTTAAAGGAATACAACTGATTACCATAAACAGCAATTTTGATGCATTTATGAAGGAACAGAGAGCATATTCAGTTGTAACTCACTTATAATAGAAACCAATAGGCAGGTGCTAAAACAGCTGCCAAAACAGCTGAAACTACTGAACTGAAACAACTGAAACAAAGTCTGTGGTAATTGGCCATATGCTATGCATGGGAAAAAGTATACATAATATAGATTATTCCTTTAATAACAGCAATGTTGATTTGGTGCCTTGTGAGACTAGATTGCAAAAGCCCTTTTAATAGTTTGCACTTTTTCCACTGAGTTGTACTTTTATACTGATTTCTGTTCGCCTCCTTATGCTCTTCTGTTGTGTCCAGGGAACTATGCTGATGCCGATACTTCACTCTGTTTTGTTTGATGAAACTGAGTGGGAGACACCCAATAGCTTCAATCCTGAGCACTTCCTCGATAAAGAGGGGAAGTTTGTGAGGAGAGATGCATTCCTGCCATTCTCCGCAGGTAAAAACATGCTCAAAGAAGAAGCCTGAATCTGTCTTCTACACAAACCAAGTATCTCTCATCCAGCTTCACACACTCACATTCTCTTTCTCTCTGAATCAGGGAAGAGAGTGTGTCTTGGGGAACAGCTCGCGAAGATGGAGCTCTTCTTGTTCTTCGTCGGCCTTTTCCAGAAGTTCCGCTTCTCCGCAGTGGAAGGGGCGCAGCTCAGCACGGAGGGAGTTGTAGGAGTCACGCTCACTCCTCAGCCTTTTAAAATCTATGCAAAGGCACGATGAAAACACGTCATTGCATTGCATTGAAAACAGTTCATGTGCATGTAACCAAATACTTTTGGAACTCTATATATTTATATATATATACACAGTACTGCTTGAAAGTTTTAGGCATCTAAGCAAATTTTTAAATGCTTTACCTCAGCAGTGAGTTTATCACAAAGTATATTAGAATAAAGTCATATTCATAAGAACTTCTTGGGTCCATATTTTTCCTTGACACCTTCACAGCCACCACAGAGACTTGTTAAAATCATCAATTACAACATGAGCACAATTTAATGATGCACTGATTGGTCAAACAAGGAATTGCTTTTGAACTACATATAATACTGGGCTTCCTTGAGGAGAGGTTTGAAAATCCATAAAATCACTATTATACATATATAAAATCACTATATATATATATATATATATATATATACACATACACACACTGCTCAAAAAAATAAAGGGAACACTCAAATAACACTTCCTAGATCTGAATGAATGAAATATTCTCATTGAATATTTTGTTCTGTACAAAGTTGAATGTGCTGACAACAAAATCACACAAAAATCATCATCAATGGAAGTCAAATGTATTAACCAATGGAGGCCTGGATTTGGAGTCACACACAAAATTAAAGTGGAAAAAGACACTACAGGCTGATCCAACTTTGATGTAATGTCCTTAAAACAAGTCAAAATGAGGTTCAGTATTGTGTATGACCTCCCTACAACGCCTGGGCATGCTCTTGATGAGGTGGCAGATGGTCTCCTGAGGGATCTCCTCCCAGACCTGGACTAAAGCATCCGCCAACTCCTGGACAGTCTGTGGTGCAGCGTGGCGTTGGTGGATGGATCGAGACATGATGTCCCAGATGTGCTCGGATTCAGGTCTATGGAACGGGCGGGCCAGTCCATAGCTTCACTGCCTTCATCTTGCAGGAACTGCTGGCACACTCCAGCCACATGAGGTCTAGCATTGTCCTGCATTAGGAGGAACCCAGGGCCAACCACACCAGCATATGGTCTCACAAGGGGTCTGAGGATCTCATCTTGGTAACTAATGGCAGTCAGGCTACCTCTGGCGAGCACATGGAGGGCTGTGCGGCCCTCCAAAGAAATGCCAACCCAAGCTGAAGGATGTTGCAGGCAGCAGATCGGTCTCCACGGCGACTCCAGACTCCAGACATGTGCTCAGCGTGAACCTGCTTTCATCTGTGAAGAGCACAGGGCACCAGTGGCGAATTTGCCAATCCTGGTGTTCTCTGGCAAATGCCAAGCGTCCTGCACAGTGTTGGGCTGTGAGCACAACCCCCATCTGTGGACATCGGGCCCTCATACCTTCCTCATGGAGTCGGTTTCTAACCGTTTGTGCAGATACATGCACATTTGTGGCCTGCTGGAGGTCATTTTGCAGGGCTCTGGCAGTGCTCCTCCTGTTCCTCCTTGCACAAAGGCAGAGGTAGTGATCCTGCTGCAGGGTTGTTGCCCTCCTACGGCCTCCTACATGTCTCCTGGTGTACTGGCCTGTTCTGACTCTCCTGGTAGCGCCTCCAGCCTCTGGAAACTACGCTGACAGACACAGCAAACCTTCTTGCCACAGCTCGCATTGATGTGCCATCCTGGATGAGCTGCACTACCTGAGCCACTTGTGTGGGTTGTAGAGTCCGTCTCACGCTACCACGAGTGTGAAAGCACCACCAACATTCAAAAGTGACCAAAACATCAGCCAGAAAGCAGAAAGGTACTGAGAAGTGGTCTGTGGTCCCCACCTGCAGAACCACTCCTTTATTGAGTGTGTCTTGCTAATTGCCAATAATTTCCACCTGTTGTCTATTCCATTTGCACAACAGCTGTGAAATTGATTGTCAATCAGTGTTGCTTCCTAAGTGAACAGTTTGATTTCACAGAAGTTTGATTTACTTGGAGTTATATTGTGTTGTTTAAGTGTTCCCTTTATTTTTTTGAGCAGTGCATATATATATATATATATATATATATATATATATATATATATATATATATATATATATATATACTGTCTGTGTCTGTCTGTCTGCCCTGCGATGGACTGGCAACCTGTCCAGGGTGTATCCTGCCTTTCGCCCGAAGACTGCTGGGATAGGCTCCAGCTCCCCCCAGCGACCCTGACGTATGTATCCATATATATAAATATAAATCAGAGGAATTTAATGACCAAATTACCCAAATTCCCTAAGAGACAGACAGGTCACTTACCTCGTTCATCTTTGAAAGCATCGCACATAAAGACACTCTCCTGCTGGATGCTCAGCTCAAAGGGCTTCTGCCTGTCACTGGCAGGTGTAGCGCAGGTGTGAGCTGGCAAACTTTCTCTGCATCTTCCACCTGTAACCATTACTTGCAATTAGACCTACATAGCATTCCAAAGGAAGTATAAAGACTTTATTTTTTAGCTTTATGTATATATGATGCATTAAGTTAATGGTCTCAAACTCCAATTAGCAGTTTTAGGTCAGAGCTGAACTCTGGAAACAGGAAGGCAAGTTTATGTGCATAGCATATTTCATACAGTGCAGTCATTCAAAGTGCTTTGCAAAGGAGACAGTACAAAGATAATTCAAATATGTAGGCAAAAGCGTTATTGAAACATTAAAACAATAGTTTAAAAAAAGAAAATATTAAAACTCAAATTGCAAATTAAATTAGCATAATAAAGTGCTGTTGTAGGTGAGAAGTACAGTAGAGCTAACAGTGTTAAATTAAAGGTGCTCTATAACAGGAACGTTTTGAGCCTGGATTTAAAAATGATTTAAAAATAAAAGTGTCAAAAATGGTCTCTGTCAGCTGGTGTTATCTAAGAGCAGCATAGAGGCTAAACGCTGCTTCTCCATGTTTAGTCTTTACCTTCGTCAGGACTAACTGACTAGTTCCTAATGATCTGAGAGCTCTGCTCTGCTCAACATCACTGCACTGCAGCATATCAGATAAACATGCTGGTTCTACCACTGAGCAATTTCTAGAACAGTATTAGTATTTTAAAGTCTACTCTGGAACAGGCTGGTAGCCATTGTAGAGATTTAAGCGTGTAGGGTGACATTTTCTCTTCTTTTACCCCTAATGAGACTCTAGCAGCTGCATTTTGAATCTACTGAAGTTGTTTGATCATCTTTTTTGAAAATCCAGTTAGGAGACCATTACAGTGATTAATCCTGCTAGAAATAAAGGTGTGGGTAAGTTTCCTCAGGTCTGATTTGGGCAGAAAATCTATAATCATGTTGAAGGTAGAGCTCCAGGAGGAGAGTTAGAGACCACTGCACAAATAAAGTGCATCTAAAATGCATCATACGCGTGCTGGCTCTACCAAATAAGTGACAAGTGACAACAGGTGTCTAATTCAGAGTTAGATACTTAGGCTGTGATTAATCCTTATGCTCAAGCACAAGGCATGATAAACAACCAATTTTCTGAAACATGAGGTGTTGCCAAAGTGGGAAAATAATCAAGCTACCTACAAATGCAGAAAGCAAAGCATTCACAACAGTGCAACAGTGAAGCCACTCTGTAATTTAACTTGTGACTTATTAGGACCCCAAGTGAGCCTCTAATCAACAGTGATAAATGTATGCAACTAAGTAGCCACCCAAAAATCCTGCTAAGGGCCCCCAAAAGGACCACAATATACAAAAATTATAAATTCATTGTTAAGATATATTTATTTTCATTGGAAAAAAGTGGTACAATTAGTAATAAGTAATAATTGCATGCTTAACTTCAGAATTGGTTTCTGGTCATGCTATGTTTCTTACCAAGTCCCTGAAAGATTTTCTGAAACATGGGAATGGCAGGACGGTCAGCAAAACTGTCCAGCTGAGTGATGAGGGCCTCCTTCACCATTTTGTATCCAGAGATAAACACTACTTTGTCACTGCCCCATCTCAGGCTGAAAATCTCCCCATATTCCTCAGCGAGCTGAAACAAGTGAAGTCCTCAGATAATAATAAATTAATGGCAGTCGACATTGTTGATAATATTTCATTGTAAGAGCTGCCATGTGGAGAGCAGGGAACACTGATGTATTTAAGAAATGTACACAAACACATGCATGAACAGACTGGCTAATGTGGATTTTTACATTTTTAGTAGCATACTTTTAAGCATTAATATTTGTAGTAGCATACTTTTAAGCATTAATATCAGAAGGCATTAGCTCGCGCTTAGCGTTAAAGCATTATGACATTCGCATGGCAGGGCAGGCAACGAACAGACAGTATGTGACAAATGTGCAGAGACAACCGTCTAAAGTCAAAAAACAGAAGTAGGTCTGCGCCTAACCTAAGGAACATGAGGGTCTCATATCTATATATGGTAAACCATATGTCCATTGCACCCACTAAACAGGAACATGTACACATTTAGGCTTAGCTTATACGCACATACATATTCAGCTTCAGGGTATAAAAGGAGTCAGAACACATTGGGAGGTCAGAGCTTACTTGGGAGATACATGATGCATGTTCTCTGTTTGTAACCTCTCCAGAATTCTGTAATAAAACTTTGTTTGTTTCACTTCAGTCTCATCTACTCGTCTCATTTTTTGCATCAATGAACACGCAGGACTGGTTTCGTCCACACTAACCACCTAAAAAACATTCTGATCCGTCCAGCACTGCAAGCAATGGAGCATAAAAATGTACACTGCCATTTCATTTTGGTTCTCTTACAATATCAGGCAAACAAAAATAAACCAAATGTAACTCATTTACTTTGTTTATGGTTCTGAAGTCAAGCCCAGTGAAGACGTTTCCCACAAAGGTTAAAGGACGAGGTCCTGGAGGAAAACGGGGTGGATTTTTATTCCTGATGACATCAATGAGCAACATCCATCCATCCATTTTCTAAGCCACTTCTCCGTCAGGGTCACGGGAGGTGCTGGAGCCTATCCCAGCAGTCATCAGGCGGAAGGCAGGATACACCCTGGATACACCATCGCAGGGCAGACAGACAGCCACACACACCTAGGGGCAATTTAGCATGTCCAATCGACCTGATTGCATGTCTTTGGGAGGAAACCGGAGAACATGCAGAAATGGGGAGAACATGCAAACTCCACACAGAGAGGACCCTGATCACCCGGCTGGGGAATCGAACCCAGGCCCTCCTCGCTGTGGGGCGACAGCACTACCCACCACACCACCGTGCTGCCTCAATGAGCAACAGAAAAAAGAAAATAATTACTAGGCAGCCTGTGAAATTAATGTAATCAAATAAGTAGTGGACGATCATGGCTGGCGTCAGGTGAAGATGCAAGCACTTTTATTAATGTCCGTGCCTGGACTGGTGCAGAGGTGAGCTGAGGCGAGGGATTACGTAATCCACTCTGAATCTGTGGCAAAGAAGAAAAAGGGGAGGGGCCTCATGAACAGCCTTTTTACCTTCTATTCTTTTACCTTCTATTCTTCTTTAAGGACTTGTTTAGTAGTTTAACTGCTTGAGGTTGAAACTTTTACATTTTTTCATTTTATTTTTAGTTTTTTTTAAAAATGCTGTTATACACTATTATACAATCTACAGCTGTGTGCCTGTAATCAGAACACAAGCAAATGGACTTTAGTAATCATCGTAAAGCAAAGGCTTCCTCTGCTGGTTCTTTCAGTGGGTGCTCAGCGGCAGAAAGGAGAGCACTGCACGGAGTCATAAACACGGCCCAGAAGATCATCAGCTGAAGGACACATTTTATCCAGGACATCATCTGTTTGACCTGCAAACAGACTTAAAAACACTTTTTACCCCAGAGCCATACGGAAACTGAACACTTCCAAACACACACACTGACAAGGACTTTTTATAGAAGACTGTGCTCAGTAGAAGTGACTGAACACCACTACAACTCTTTACTGGCACTGACTTCATAGGACGCTGTACACTGTTCCAGTGTTCCACTCCACCTCTGTTCTATTTATTATTCACTGCACTATTTGTTCTCGAGTGTGCAATATATATTCTTTCTGTGCAATAATTCTTAAAATGTGCAATATTATATAACTCTATAAGCTATCCCATGTGCAATAACTAACTACTACCTCACTTGTCTAATGTCTATTGTCTGTTTAGAATATATAGTTTCATAGTCCTTTTCTTTATATTTTTTAGGCAAGTGTATAAATGTACATACTGTTAGATCCTAATGTCAGTGCATACTGATCAATGCACAATTGATCATGACTATATCATGACCTATGGGTTCAGGCCTGTGACACACAGAGGCCTCAGCTTATTTTTGTGCGTTCATATGGTTAGTTATAACTCATAGTGACAACGATATCTGATCAGCAATGTTCTAAGACTTATCTGTTGTTTAGGCTCCATGTACCCAGATGTCTTAAACATCCTTGGGGGCCCTTGTCCACCTATAATTTTATTTTATCCAATCCTCTCTCTCTAGTGTCTTGTCGCATGATCACGTGATGGCCATGCCATTTGTGTGTATATAAACTCTGCTATTCTGAACAATAAACAGGAAAAGCCTTCTGAGTACAGACCTAGTCTCTGTGGTCATTTGAGTTTCCTCCATCTGGCTGGACTTTCAGGAGGATGGAGGGCTTCTTGCCAAGTTCACAGCTTTGGTATTGAGGTCGAACCATAGAACCTAAAAACATCATCAAACGGTTCTAACAATTATTTTATATATTTTAGCCTTATGTTTAATTATTTTGTGTGTAAAGTGCCGTTGGATTGCTGCTTTTTTGTACACTGTGCAATGACAATAAAGGCATTTTATCTTACCTCACCACCCAACTTCAGAGTCCCGTCAGTCCCTCAAGTTCAACTGTGAATTTGAGTGCTGTTTTTTCAGTCAGTAAACCAGAAAAATTTAATGGCAACCGTGACAAGTGGTGTTTTTTTTTCCTTCAATGTTCCATCTTTTTTAATAATATACCTGCTAGCTCTGACCAGGCCAAGATCTCATTTTTGGTGTTTTGTTTATCAGATAAAGCTTTAGAATGGGCCACTGGAAGTTGGTCATATATTCACAACCTCTCTTTTAGCCAATTCCTAAAAGAATTTAAAATTGTGTTTGATCACCCCATGAAGGATAAGTCAGTGATGAAATGTTAACCAAGCTTTGCCAAGGCTACCGCTCAGTAGTACAGTATGCTGCGGAATTCTGCATGTTAGCTTCTAGTAGCGGATGGAACGAAGCAGCACTACTGTTTATGTTCCACCAGGGACTTCTAATTGAAATTGGAATTCTAATAGAACTGGCATGCAGAGATAATGACCTTTAATAACCCTCTCCATTCACCTTTATTAGCTGCTGAATAATCGTGGCAGGAAACGAACTGACAATCCTGGAAAGAACATTGTGGAAATCTGAATTACCCCTAGACACCTGATTCATGAGGAAAGTAAAGAACCCATGCAGTGTGACTCCTCCCGCCTATCCAAGGAGGAGAGGCTCAGACGGCTGAGAGAAGGCCTCTGTCTGTAGAGGACTCTGTCTCTGTCTGTGGTGGTGCCAGTCATCTAATACAGGATTGCAGGACCAGTCCACCCAAAGGTTCTGCACCAACTCCTGGACAGCACATGGAGAATACTCTCTCTCTGTTAATGTGGTGGGTGTACCCACAAAGTAGTTTTTTTATTTATTAATTTTTATTACCAGTAATTGTCTGCTGTCATCAAGTGTCTGTTGTTTCAGACCTTATAGATTCCAGAGCTGAGGGAAATTTCACCCATTCCCACCTCGTTGAACAACTCCTGTAAAAGACCTGCCTATGACACTGTGAGTAGCTGCGCTGGATGGAGCCCATGTAGGAGCCATTTCGTCTCAGACCCAGAGCCTAGTCATCAAAACCAGTGCTCTACATTCTGAAAACCTATCCCTTTTCATCATAGAACAATCAGAGTTTGAACTTATTCTAGGGTTACCCTGGAAAACATAACCCCACTATTTCCTGGCCAGAATGAGAAATTTAGAAATGGTCTGAATTCTGCCACCTGAACTGTGTATCTCCACCCACATCGTCTATCAGTTCCACATCCATAGAATGCCCCCAGACTGACATTAATGTAACCATTCCTCCTGAATGCATGGACCTCAAGGAGGTGTTTGGCAAAGGCAATGCCATAAATCTACTCCCACACAGACCATATGACTGCGCTATTGATCTTGAAGAGAACCCTGCACTCCCTAAGTCACATGTCTATCCCCTTACTCAAGAGGAGGAACTGGCCATGGATACTTATATCCAAGAAGCTCCTGATCAGGGTTTTATCCAACCATCAATATCCCCAGTAGCCTCAGCCTTCTTCTTTGTTAAAAAGAAGGATGAGGTCTTTATCACTGCAAAGATTACAGAAGTCTGAATCAAATCACTAATACATATCCTTACCCACTTCCATTAGTCTAGAACAATTAAAGAGAGCCAAATATTTTACTAATCTGGACTTGAGAAGTACTTCATTCGTGTCAAAGAAGGAGACGAATGGAAAACAGCTTTTGTGACCACCAGGGAGCACTGAGTATCTTGTGATTCAGGCTCTCTATTGCCCCCTCTGTCTTCCAAGCATTTATCAATGATGTCCTCACAGAAATGTTGGGTAAATTTGTAATAGCTTACATAGATGACATTCTTGTGTACTCACCATACCTGGAGTCACACATCAGTCACATTTGGGCAGTCCTTCAGAAACTCTTAGAAAACAATTTTGGATTAATGCATTTTATTCCTGGGTTATATCATTAGCCCCAACAAGATTGTGATGGATGATAAGAAAGTTGATGCAGTGTTGAATTGGCCCACTTGAGGCTTTAGTAGCATTGCTGCAACCCTCCCCCTTCCCCCTGCCCCCCCAAAATGCTCTACTCAAAGGCAATCCCAAGACGTTTCAATGGACTGAACAAGTTGAGCTTTCAAACACTAAAAGAATTGTTTTCTACTGCCTCTATCATCAAACATCCTGACCCCTCTGAGCCTCTTGTCGTGGAGGTTGATGCCTCAGAAATAGGTGTTGGAGCTGTCCTGTCACATTTCAGCAACCCTCTAAAACTCCACCCGATAGCTTTCTACTCTCACAAGTTGACACCCACTAAACAAAACTATGGTATTGGTGATTGCAAACTGTTGGCAGTTAAACTTGCATTGGAAGAGTGGCATCATTGGTTAGAGGGAGCTAAGCATCCGTTCCTTGTACTCACTGACCATAAAAATCTAGAATACCTACGTAACGCTAAGCGACTAAATGCCTGTCATGCTTGTTGGTCCCTGTTCTTTGTTAGGTTCAATTTCAACATTAAATACCATCCTGGCTCAAAGAACACCAAAGCAGACACTTTGTCCCATCTACAAGGAGAAAGCCAATTACCATAGAGGAGAAACCCTCATTTATCAGCCTAGAGATAGTGTGGCTGTCTACCAAGGATTACATACCATCTGAGGGAAGTAGAAATTTGCTCCCTAAATTCATTGGTGCTTTCAAAATACTTAAAGCCTAATGAACTGAAGACTTCTAAATTGGAGTTGACCCTCAGGTTCAGAGTCTCATGTTCTTTTCAAGTCTTTACTGAAACCTGTTATTTCAGGGCCCTTGTATGAGGCTATGCCAGAAATCACACCACCCCATTTGGAGGAGATAGACAGAGCACTTGTGTTCACTATCTGTAGGTTGCTGGACTCCCAGAGAGGTGTACTCCAGTACCTTGTGGATTGGGAGAGATACAGCCTTGAGGAGCAGTGTTGAGTACCTGCATGGGATATATTGGATCCCGGTTTGATAGCGGACTTTCATGGCTGGCACCCAGAGAAACCTGCTCCTTGACCTAGGGGCAGTCTGATTCACATCATGTGCACCTGTGGAATCATCATCTGTCCAGCGCCACGGCAGCTCAAGTCCTGCTCCTGTTCAGGTCTCTGGATGTGGGCATGGTGGTCATCCTGGTCAGCCTCGTTCCATACATCATGACACTAGTGTTACGAGTTAATTTCAGGTAGTTAAACGGAGGTTTTAATATTGGTACAGTATACATGTGTGAGTGTAATAACCTGGCCTCCTGCTAGGCCACCCTTGGCTGCTAGAGGGAGGAAGAAAGCTGCCTCTACCTGATTACGGCTTACTGTTGTTGGCTATGAAGCATCCTACTTAAGGAGAGCTCATACACAGCTGTGCGATCAGACTTCATGCAACGACGTCAGAGTGCTCTCAACCAAGCTGGTAACTCCTGGAATTGTCCTCCTTCAAGCTCTTTGTCCTTGACCCTCAGTTCTTTCCAAGTTTAACCTCGCAGTGCGAGAATAAAAAAAGATTGTGCTTATTCATTAAATCTAACTGAAAGGGAAATTAAATAAATGGAGAAAGAAATAAAGTTTTTTTTACTTTGGTAAAGGCATTATAGGGGGTTTCTGCTGCGATGTGCACTTCTTTCAAGCAACATTATCTCATTACTCACAGGCCGAGCCCTGGCCTGGGCCACTCCTGTCTGGGAGAATAAGTCTTCCACATGCTCCTCCTAGTACCTGTTTATGGCTGCCATGTACTGTACATTCGATCATCCAGTCTGCAAAGGGGTGTCTGTCTCAAGTCATGGCTGACTATCATGATCTATCAAAGATATTTAGCAAATGCAAGGCATGAGCAAACAGCCATGGATGAATACATCAGGGAGGCACTGGCACTGGGCCTTATCCAGCCTTTCAAATCAAACTAATCAAATAAACTGGGACTGGGATTTTCTTTGTGCGTAAGAAGGTTGGTGGCCTTTTTCACTGCATTGTTTGCTGGGGTCTCAACAAATTAACTCACAAGGACCATTGCCCCTTGTTCCTTATGACATCAGCCTTTGAGGCACAGCAAAAAACCTCAGTCTTCAAAAAGCTGGACATAAACTGGACTTGCACAGTGCCTATAATCCCATTAGGGTACACCAGGATGAAGAAGGGAAGACATCATTCATTACTCCCTTGGGCCACTACCAGTAGATCATAAAGCCCTTTGGGTTAATGAACACGCCAGCTGTCTACTAGCCCTTCATTGATGAGGTTCTATGGGAAGCCCTGAATTACTTTGTGTTTGTCTACCGTGATGACATTCACATTTACAGCCGCTCAGTAAAGTGAACACGTAGTTCTGCTCAAGAACTATCTGTACTTGAAGCTGGAGAAATCCCTTTTCTACACTACGTCAGGCACCTTCTTGGGTTTCATTGTGTCAAATGGCCAACTGACCATGGATCCAGCTAAGGCAAAGGTCATTATGAAATTCTTTCACCCCAACCCCACACTTGACTCACTTGGCTTTCTGGACTTTGCTAATTTCTTCCTCTTTTCCATTTGAAATTTCAGCACAGTGGCCGCTCCTTTGACTGCCGTCGCAAAGTAAGGCATGGGGTGGTTTTGGTGGAGTCTGGAAGCCCCAGAAAGCTTTTGAACAGCTTAAGCATCACTTGACCTCCAGTCCGGTCCTGTAGTGTCCAAACTCCACACTGCCAATTATAATAAAGGTAGATATCTCCAATGCCATCTCCCACCCCCTTTTCTTCCTCGCAGAACTGCTTTAGCTCTGTCATGTTCCTTGGACGCCTCATGTGAACGGCTCTCTTCAAGTCAATCCATAGCATTTCTATAGGGTTGAGATCTGGGCTCTGACTTGGCCACTGCAAAAGGTGGATTTTGTTTTTCATAAGCCATTCTGTTGTGGACTTGCTCCAGTGTTTTGAGACATTGTCCTGTTGTATCACCTAACTTCCACAGTGTTTCAGCTGATGTGTAGACATGCTCACACTATCCTGTAGAATATTTGGATAAACTTGGGAATTCATCTTCCCCTCAATGACTGTAAGCTGGCCAGGCACTGATGCAGCAAAGCAGGCCGAAATCATGATGTTCCCTCCATACTTTACGGTTGGGATGATATTTTCATGATGATGTGCAGTGCCTTTTTTATGTCAGAGTAGTGTAGTGCGGCGTGTTCTTTCCAAATAGTTCAATCTTAGTTTCATCTGTCCACAAAACATTTTGTTTTTAGTAAGCAGTGGCTTTCTTCATAGTGTCTTGCCATAGACACCCTGCTTGTTCAAGGTTTTATGGACTGTAGACGCATGAACACAGATGTTAGCCTGTACCAATGATGCCTTCAAGTCTTTGGCTGTCAGTTAGGGTTGTTTCTTTAGCTCATTGATGAGTCTCCCTTGTGCTCTTGGGGTCAATTTGACTGGGCGCCTACTTCTTGGCAGAATAGCCACAGTCCCAAATTGTCTTCATTTGTAGATTGTTTGCCTTACTGTAGCCTGGTGAATTTCTGTTGTCTTTGAAATCACTTTGTAACCCTTTCCAGCTTTATGTAAATCAACAATTTTTGATTGACGATCCTCTGAAAGCTCTTTTTGGCAAGGCATGGCTCACATACGCATATCCTTCTTGTGCAGAGCAAACTCAAAAATTTTGAGTGGTTTTTATCAGTCAAAGTAGCTCTAGTCCACACCTCCAAACTCATTTTCTTAACAAGACTCCAGGTATGCTAACACCTGACTCCAATTAGCTTTTTTGGGATCATTAACTCAAGGGTTCACATACTTTATCCACAAGCACTATAAGGTTTTTATGGTTGTTCTAAATGAAGACATGAATGATCAGAATTCTTTTGTGTTATGATTTTAGACTTATTATGTCAATACGCTTGACTTGGATGAGGATCAGACCACATTTTATGACAAATTAATGCAGACAACCATAAAATAAAGCTTCACTGTATATATTGTTTGTTTGCTTCTTCTTCTTTCAGCTGCTCCCTTTAGGGGTCGCCACAGCGGATCATCTGCCTCCGTCTTGCCCTATCCACTGCCTCCTCTACTTTTACACCAACCATCTCCATGTCCACCTTCACTACATCCATAAACCTTCTCTGAGGTCTACCTCTTCTCCTTCTACCCGGCAGCTCCATCTCCAACATTCTTTGACCAATATATCCACTTTTCCTCCTCAACACATGTCCAAACCATCTAAACCTGGCCTCTCTGGCTTTATCTCCAAACTGCTCCACCTTCACTGTCCCTCTGATTTGCTCATTTCTAATCTTGTCCATCCTTGTCACTCCCAACGAAAATCTCAGCATCTTCATCTCCGCCACCTCCAGCTCAGCCTCCTGTCTTTTAGACAGAGCCACAGTCTCCAAATCATACATCATAGCCGGACGCACTACTGTCTTGTAAACCTTCCTTTTCACTCTTGCTGCTATCCATCTGTCACACATCAGCCCTGACAGCCATCTACACCCACTCCATCCTGCCTGCACCCTCTTCTTCACCTCTTTTCTACACTGTCCATTGCTCTGGATGGTTGACCCAAGATATTTGAAGTCATCCACCTTTACGACCTCTACTCCTTGCATCCTCACCTTTCCATCTGCCTCCCTCTCATTCACACACATGTATTCCGTCTTGTCTCTACTGACCTTCATTCCTCTCCTCTCCAGTGCAAACCTCCACTTCTCCAGATTCTCTTCCACCTGCTCTCTACTCTCACCACAGTTTACAATGTCATCTGCAAACATCATGGTCCATGGAGCCTCCTGCCTGACCTCATCTGTCAACCTTTCCATCACCATTGCAAACAAGAAGGGGCTCAAAGCTGATCCCTGATGTAACCCTACCTTCACCTTGAAACCATTTGTTACTCCAACTGCACACCTCACCACTGTCTCACTCATGCATGTCCTGCACCACCCTAACCTACTTTTCAGCTACACCTGACTTCCTCATACAGTACCACAGTTCCTCTTTTAGCACCCTATCATATGCCTTCTCCACAAAGACACAATGTAACTCCTTCTGACCTTCTCTGTACTTCTCTACCAACACTCTCAACGCAAAAATTGCATCTGTGGTACTCTTTCTGGGTATGAAACCAAACTGCTGCTCACTGATCTGAACCTCTCACCTTGGCCTTGCTTCAACAACTCTTTCCCATACCTTCATGGTGTGGCTCATCAACTTTATACCTCTGTAGATACTGCAGCTCTGCACATCACCTTTGTTCTTAAAAATGGGGACAAGTACACTGCTTCTCCACTCATCAGGCATCCTCTCACTCTCCAGGATTTTGTTAAACAACCTGGTTAAAAAGTCCACTGCCTTCTCTCCTAAACATCTCCATACCTCCACAGGTATGTCATCTGGACCAACTGCCTTTCCATTCTTCATCCTTTTTAAAGCTGCCCTCACTTCCACCTTACCAATTCTCTGCACTTCCTGATCCACTATCTCTCCCCCCGTTGTCCTCCTCTCTCTCTCGTTTTCCTCATTCATTAGTTCTTCAAAGTACTCCTTCCATCTACTCAACACTCTCTGTTCACTCACTAGTACATTTCCCTCTCTATCCTTTATCAGCCTAACCTGCTGTACATCCTTTCCAGCTCTATCTCGCTGTTTAGCCAAACGATACAAGTCCTTTACTCCTTCTTTACTGTCCAGCCTCTCATACAGCTCATCATAGGCCTGAGCCTTTGCCACCATTCTTTTCGCTATGCGACTAGCCTCACGGTACTCCTGCCTACTTCCTTCATCTCTCTGGTTATCCCACTTTTTCTTAGCTGCCTTCTTCTTCTGAATGCTCTTCTGGACTTCCTCATTCCACCATCAACTTTCCTTGTCTTCTTTCCTCTGACCAGACGAAACACCCAACACATTTTTGCCAGTTTCTCTCACCACCTTACCTGTGGTTTCCCAGTCCTCAGGTAGCTCCTCACTGCCCCCAAGGGCCTGTTGCAATTTTTTCCTGAACTGCCTGCAAGCATCCTCCACCTTCAGCTTCCACCATCTAATCTTTGGATCTGTCTTCACTCTTTTCCTCTTCTTTGTTTCTAATCTCATTCTATAGACAACCACCCTATGCTGCCTTGCTACACCTTCCCCTGGTACCACTTTACAATCTCCAATCTCCTTTAGGTGGCATCTCCTGCTAAGGATATAATCCACCTGTGTGCACCTCCCTCCACTCTTATACGTCACCCTGTGTTCTTCCCTCTTCTGAAAATACTTGTTCACCACAGCCATTTCCATTCTCTTTGCAAAATCTACAACCATCTGACCTTATGCATTTCTGTCTTTCACACCATACATACCCAGCACCTATTCATCCCCTCTGTTCCCTTCACCAACATGTCCATTGAAGTCTGCACCAATCACCAATCTCTCCTCTCTAGGGACACCATCTACCACTTCATCCATCTTACTGCAAAATTCCTCTTTCTCCTCTAACTGACAACCAACCTGTGGTGCATATGAACTGACCATATTCAAAATTACACCATCAACCTCCAACTTTAGGCTCATGATCCTGTCTGACACTCTCTTTACATCCAGAACACTTTTCACAAGCTGTTCCTTTAGGATTATCCCTACTCCATCTCTCTTCCTCTCTACACCATGATAGAACAATTTGAATCCACCTCCAATGTTCCTGGCCTTGCTTCCTTTCCATCTGGTCTCCTGGACACACAGAATATCTACCTTCCTTCTCTCCATCATGTCTGCAAGCTCTCTGCCTTTACCAGTTATTGTCACTATGTTCAGAGTCCCTACTCTAACCTCCACAATCCTGTCTTTCCTTCTCTCTTGCTGCCTTATAACCCGCCTTCCTCCTCTCCTCTTTGATGGTCTTCGACCTACAGTAGTCCAATTTCCACTGGCACCCTGCTGGTCAACAGCACCGGAGGCGGTCGTTGTTAACCCGGGCCTCAACCGATCCAGTATGGCAATCATATTTGTGATCCACATGATAGTTTTGGCACACGTTTTACGCCGGATGCCCTTCCTGACGCAATCCCTCACCATTTATCCGGCCTTGGGACCGGCACCAGAAGTACACAAAGTACAGCCCTAATGGCTGGTTTGTTTGCCTTTACTTCATTGTGAATATTGCCACAGTTTCAGTGAGCATAATGAGCATTGTTTAACTGCCTGTCCAGTTGTCTTTTTGACCTGATTAGTTATTTTAATGCTGTTTTTACCTTTTTCTACTGTTTTGTTATGACTTGTTACAACATATTAGTCGTTAGTAGTAGTTAACATATTAGATAGCTATTCATATTAGTGATAGCCATCAGGATATAAGGGTAGTTCATTCAAAAAGTTGTTTTTCAAAAATTAATTACAGCTTTATATTGTTTACTAAATACCACAGGCTTTCCAAAAAACTGCTGATAGGAATGTTTGAACCTTAACTCCTACAGCCCTAGGCTATTTTTTTGCATAACTGTTAAGTCAAGTCAAGTCAAGTCAAAAGGCTTTTATTTTCATTCCATCTATGTACAAGTACAGAGTGGAGTGAAATTACATTCCTCCAGGAACAACACAATGCAACATGGAATAAAAAGTACAAAGTTCAAATGTGCAGACATAGTATGCAAACAAAAAAATAAGCTAGAATCAATACAATAAATATGATAAATTAAACAGACATTAGACACAGTAAACAGACAGGACAGTGCAGCACCGACACAGCACACATTTCTGGACATGAGGTAGTGAGAATAAGGTGCAGAGATATTTAACATGCTGTGATCTGTGAGCCACGCAGTCAGATGACATACATAAACACAGCAGTTACTGAGGTAGTGAAACTTGAGTAAACAGTGTAAACATAGTGTTAGCAGCAATGTAGAGTAGAGAATCAAAAGAGGTGTGTGTAGAGTATGCGTGTGTGTGGGGGTGGTTTACTTCCGTCCGTGTGAGTTTAAAAACCTGATCGCTTGAGGAACAAAGCTGTTGCAGAGTCTGGCAGTGGCAGTGGCAGTGGCACGGATGCTCCGGTACCTTCTACCAGATGGCAGATGGAAAAAATTCCATGTGAGGGATAGATGGGGTTGTCCACAATGCTGGTGGCTTTCCAGATATATCGTGTGGTGTAGATGTCCATGATGGAGGAGAGAGACCCCAGTGATCTTCTCAGCTGTCCTCACTATGCGCTGTAGTGTCTTGTGGTCGGACTCGGAGCAATTCCCAAACCAAGCAATGATGCAGCTGCTCAGGATGCTCTCCACAGTCCCCCTGTAGAACATGGTCAGGATGGGAGAGGGGAGATGAGCCTTCTTCAGTCTCCGCAGGAAGTAGTCTCCGCAGGAAGTAGTCTCCACTACGGAGTTAGTGTTGAGAGACCAGGTGAGGTTCTCTGTGATGTGGACACCAAGGAACAATTTCCACAGCAGAGCCAGTGATGTTAAGTGGGGGGTGGACACCTCGCACTCTTCGGAAGTCAACAACCATCTCCATAGTTTTGTCTACATTCAGAGACAGGTTGGTTCCATGCCAGTCCATTAGCTGCTGCACCTCCTCTATTTGGTATTTTGGTCAATTAAAATTACAAAGTATTTATATGAGACAATCACACATACACTGTTATTTTCAGGAGACCCTAGGCTACTCAAATATGTCATTATTTGGCACGTCAATGCTAACAGAATTTCATATCTTTATGAATTTGGCCATATTTTTAATAAAAAATGTGCTTTGCATCAGCTATAGTCTTTATTTTTGCCTACACAGACTTTGAAAATAGTTGTTAGTTCATGTACCTTTTCAGGAATTGTTAGACCTGAGTGCTTGTGAAGTAAAAATTGTATAATTTTGATTTGTGGTTTATAATATTATTTATTATTGAGTAAAAATAAATAATTACATGTTTTTATTGAAAATTCATGGATGCACATTGCCAAGGCAGAAGTCACTGGACTAATTTGTTGTTTAGGTCTTTGTGGCCATAAAACTCTGTGCAAATGTTACACAGACAAATACCATGGTGTAACATTACAGCCAACAAACACACAGCAAGTAATACCACTGATGTGGGTTAGTGTTCAACAGTTGCTACAACTGCTGCTGTGAAGCTAACCAGTTGCAATCACAAACATTAGTTTAGTGATACTTTTTTAATCCCACAACCGGGGAAATTCCACCTCCGTATTTAACCCATCCATGAAGTGAAGCACCACATACACACTAGTGGGCAGTGAGCACACTTGACCGGAGCAGTGGGCAGCCCTATCCACAGCACCCGGGGAGCAATTGGTGGTTAGGTGTCTTGCTCAAGGACACCTCAGTCATGTACTGTCGGCTCTGGGGATCAAACCGGCAACCTTCCGGTCACAGGGCCAGTTCCCTAACCTCCAACCCATGACTGCCCCAAATGTGATAAAACAACACTGGCCTATGGTTCTGCAAAACAGCAAAAATAAGTTAACGTAACCCACCTGTCAAGCAGGAGTAGCCTCTTTATGCCTTTTGAGAGCTGTCTCACTAGCTTCTTCAGATTCTTCGTTTCCACCTTAAATGGTATAGCAGTTGTTTTATGATGCCTCGGCTTCTTGTTTTAATTTTTTCCATTCCACCTTAATTGGTGCAGCAGTTAGGTTACATTCAGGTGCTAATCAGTACTGAATAACTATAAGATTAAATACCCAATAACCTGCAGTTAAAGGGTTAAATTGAAAGAGAGGGTTAAAATGAAATACAAAGAGGCAATTGTATTACATAATCAGTAATATAAAATTGCACCCTGGATATGTTATTTATGAAATAACCCTGACCTTTACAGTCCAGAGTGCTATAGGGTATACTATATGCAGATTTGAATGTTCCTTATTTGCCGTGTTAGTTTGATAAATTGCAGTATGCATGGTAAAGGAAATAGGGCCACAGTGTCTGTTTTCCTTTTTTTTTAGGAATTCTTACATAATCTCTTCACTCTGCCCCAGCCCAACTGCACATAACAGGCAAGTTCAGACAAACACACCACACACTCACATGCCGGACTTCTCCAAACTCCAGCCATGTTTTTACAGTACTTACTTACCCTTGGTTTTATGAGCTGGTTGATAGGAATTTCTCTTCTATGCTTTATATGTTAAGTACAGCCAAAAAAATAAATAAAATGTGAGAAAATTTGCTCATTTTTTTCCACTTATTTCACTTAGGAAATCTACAAAACATCAATAGAGTAGGAGTGTACGTATAAATGTACATGTCCTTTACATATGATTATATCTGCATTTTTCCTTTTATATTCAGTGAATACAGCTGTGTATCTACGTAGATGTCACAGAGAGGACAGAGTTGGAATTAGAAAATCAAGAAAACACTTCATTAGACCAAACTTTGGCACACCACTGTATATCATTCATGTTGCTTTGTTGCATTTACTGCCCTCAACCTCTGTACAACAAATAAATTGCCATTTTTTTGGATTTTTATGAGAATTATTTTGTGATTTCAGCTCACTGAGGAGTATAGGGAGATTTTCAGCCTGATGGGGCAGTTGTAAGGGGGAGCGAGGAGGCGGACGCACACGCTGAGATAAGCGAGATTTATTATGGGCAAATCCAGGGTCGTGGTCATAACAGTCCAGGTTCATATAGCCGATGCGGACGGAACGGGGAACAGACATGACAAAAACCAGAGCAACCAGTAAACAGACAAACAAAGACCAATACAATGATACAAAGACACAAAGACTGGCAAACGCAGGGGGCAAACACAGGGCTTAAATACATGGAACAATGAGGGACAGGTGAAAACAATCAGAGGCGGAGTTACAAAACCAAAACAAGAACACATGGACAGGACTGGGAGAGGCCAACCGTGACAGTACCCCCCCCCCAAAGGCACGCACACCGAGGCGTGCCACACAGAACCGAAAACAAAACAAGAAAGCAAAACCCAGAAAGACAAAACCCAAACTAGACAAGGACAGGCACAGACACCGAAGCCAGAGCAGAGGCGGAAACGGGCACAGAGGCAGAACCACAAGAGGCAGAACCACAAACAGGAACAGACACAGACGGAGACACACCAGACACAGGAACAGACGAAACAGAACGAGGACAACAAACGGAGGGAGGACGAGGAGGCACAACACAAAACGATGCCGACCGAGAGACGACCGGAGACACAGGACGAGGAAAACAAGAACGAACAACAGACCACGCAAAAGACAGGGGAACAGGCACCAAAACAGAAACCGGAACGGAAGCAGGTACAGAAACAGAAACAGGAACAGAAACAAAAGGAGACACAGGAACGGGAACCACAACAGGAACGGGAACCGAGACAGACACACAGAAAACCAGGGACCGAACAGGGCAGAAATTAAGGAACAGAAACTGATACAGGAGGCACAGAAGGACCACAGGGAACAGAGACAGAAACGGAAGGCCCAGGGGGAACAGACACAGGCGAGGGCGGGATGGGCGGGAACAAAGGGGATGTAATGTCCACGGAGGCAGGCGGACCTGCTACGACGTCCACGGAGGCAGGCGGGCCTGCTACAACGTCCGTCTCTTGTACAGGAGACAGCAATCTACGCATCAGCAGGATAGTCTCTTGTAGTGTGAGACTGCTCTGATGCATGAAGGGCGGGTCCGGAGGCGCGGCGACTGGCGGCGGGTCCGGAGGCGCAGGCTTGCCGCGGGGTGCGGCCACGGGATCAGGCTTTCGGGCTAGGGACCTCTGCTCCAACCTGGAGGTACAGACAGACACTGGACCCACTCGGCCGTTCCCAAAGCTCACTCGAGCGATAGGCAGCTCGCATTGACGCTTGCGAACGAGCCGAGTCCCACAAAACGGGTCATCTGAATGCTCCTTCCATCTGACCCAAGGCGCTTACCTAAGCTCTCGCCGCCCGGACACAAGGCGGGAAGGTCCTCCGCTTTCTTGCGGGACCGACGAGATGCTCCTGTTCCCTCATCGCCAGGGGATTTGCTGTCTCCGGCTTGGTGGCGTTGGGACACGGCGAACTCGGGCTGCTTTGAAACAGCCGGAGTTTCGTCCCAACGGAACAACCACATGCCGGAGTCTCGCTTACCTGCTGCTTCCTGTGATGGCCAGTCTTTCTGTAAGGGGGAGCGAGGAGGCGGACGCACACGCTGAGATAAGCGAGATTTATTATGGGCAAATCCAGGGTCGTGGTCATAACAGTCCAGGTTCATATAGCCGATGCGGACGGAATGGGGAACAGACATGACAAAAACCAGAGCAACCAGTAAACAGACATAAAACAAAGACCAATACAATGATACAAAGACACAAAGACTGGCAAACGCAGGGGGCAAACACAGGGCTTAAATACATGGAACAATGAGGGACAGGTGAAAACAATCAGGGGCGGAGTTACAAAACCAAAACAAGAACACGTGGACAGGACTGGGAGGGGCCAACCGTGACAGCAGTGAAAAAATTGTGTTTATCTCTGGATCAGAAAGCAACTTCAGAAACTCTTAGAAAACAATTTGTACATAGAAGTGCTAATTCCACATACAATCCATTTAATTCCTGGGTAATATCATTGTTATTTTCTTTCAAAATGTACCTTCTTCATTAGTTTGGCCTGGATGTTTTTATCGGCTCGGAGTGCTAGAAGGCACATAGTTTCAGGATAACTCTAGCCTCCTTGTTTCCTTGTCTGCTTTAGAGGATATATGGACTTTATGTTACAGCTGTGTATCCCCAGCTTTCACAGTTTTTTGCTGTTTTCTCTTTGCTGTGAGCCTTTGTGTTCATCATGTCTAGTACTGCTGTTATTTTATTACCTGATTAATTTGCATGGGTGTTCTTTGAAGGTAATTGGACATAAATTTGAAACAGATGTTGTAGAGGTTTTACTTTGGTAGATAACTTTTCCATATTTAGCAAAGACTCAGCTAATAATCATCAGTGGCCCTAATTTGAATTATGATATTGCACATTTCATTTTTAATAAGAAGATAATTAAATAATAATACTGCTTTAACTTCATATGTGCCCTAGCACTTCAATTTTGCACACTTGTAACCATGTAACCTACATAGCAGCGTCATAGTAGTTACTAGGGGTGCAGGAAAAAATTGATTCTTAGATGCATCGCGATGCAGAAATGAACGATTCTGAATCAATTCACAAATGTCAAAAGTCGATTTTCCAAACCCCTTTTTTAATTTATAACGTAATGTTGACGGAATGCAAAGGGTGGAACTTGGAAGTGGGTTAGTGTAGCGCCTGGACAGTCTCTGGTGGCACATAACAAAACCAAAAGTGGATCAGCGAGAAATCTGACCAGCTCCCCCTGCATAAAATGTCTCTCTTCATTCGCTTGTTTTACAAGGCTGAAGTTGCTTCTCATTCGCCAGCTTCTTGTTTGAATTTAAATGTCTGAATGTAAATGCGGCACCATTTAAGGTGGAACGGGAAAATTTGATAGAGAAGTGACTTCTGCATCACAGCTTTTTAGTGTTTGACAGTCTCCCATTGCAGATTTAACATTGCAAGAAACCAAGTGCACTGCTTATAAATATGAATAAGTCTGATCGTCTTCAAGTGTTCGCACGTCCCGTCTCAAAGATAGTTTACTGACACAGTGACCCCTGACTCTCTACAACGAGACCAATTCCGGAGTTATGAAATCACTAAAGAAAATGGGCAGGATGGATGTAGCATGTGCTGCGTGGACATCTACTGCCACTGGATCTTATTTCACCATAACTGCGCATTTTATTGCAGATGAGTGGTAGCAGCGTCTAATGTGCTCCAAACATGCACAGTGTATGAAAGTCTTCTAGTTTACTTACCACATCACTTCCATTTGGTTTATTAATAAAAGACATCGGAAGTAAACTCATTGTGGACTATTATAAATACTTTGCTTTAAAAGTACCAAGTTCTCACACAGTGAGAAAAAACAAATCCTGTAAAGAAAAAAATTGAAATCATCTTATAATCACATTGCAGCCTCTGAATCTTAATCGAATCGAATTGTGAGGTGCCAAGAGATTCCCACCCCTAATAAGGACTGAGTAATTGACAGTCATTACAGAATAACTATTAGATTAATGACTAAATAATATACCTGCAGTTAAAGGGTTCAGTTGAAAGAGTTGAAATAAAAGGAGCCATTTGTATCACTGAAGTACACATGGTATTGCTAAACATGCACAGTCAGTAATATATAATTTCACACTAGATGTACTATTCAAACCCAGAGCTTTTCAGTCCACAGTGCAATAGGTAGCACATTAATGCTCCTTATCTACTGTGATAGTTTGACAGAGAGTCCAGAGAGATTTATGTAATCTCTTCACTCTGCCCAGACCAACTGAATGTAACATTCACGTGGAACCATACATACCATGCACTCTACAGACCCAGAAACAGGTCTTTACAGGATTTCTTTTTTTTCTAGAAATTCTTATGTAATCTCTTCACTCTGCCCCAGCCCAACTGCATATAACACACATGTTCAGACAAACACACTATACACTCACACGCTGGACTTCTGCAAACCCCCGTCATGATTTTACAGTGCTTATTTTCCCTTGATTTCATGAGCTGTTTGATAGGAATTTTTCTTTTCCTGCTGCTGGTCGACATCATCAGGAATAAAAATCCACCTAATTTTCCACCAGGACCTCGTCCTCTGCCGTTTGTGGGAAATATCTTCACTGGGCTTCACTTCAGAACTATAGACAAAGTAGGTTAAACCTTTAAACTTGTATCAGATGATCCACACTTTCATTCTGCAACCCCATAACTACATACCTTTCATCTTAGTTTTATAATAGTTACTGAACAATTCATAGCATTTACTGCATTAAAAACTTCCATATTTTCAACAGAAGAAAATGTCTTTTTGGGGTTACTTGTTTGTTTAATATTACTTTGGTCATTACTATTTGTATCCAGTCTGCTAGACAAAAAAAGTAGCTGGTTCTGTAAGTCTGCACAAACAAAAGGCTGAAACATCCTCAAACATGTTAATTTAAGAAGTAGAATCAAATTTTGTAGCAATTACATTGTGCACTTCATGTGTAGGAATGTGAGCTTTTCATGTGAAAGAAAGTCAACATGTCAACAATGTTTCTTTGAGTTTCTAATCAAAATAAGTTACAAAATGAAAACATACTTCTGCACATTTTAATACAAAATGACTGTTTATTTGCTGAAAATAAAACACAAAATGAGGCCTGTTCCTGCATTTTACATGTTAAACTGATAAAAAAAATAGCAAATGTGCACTCAATCTTGCAGAAATGTCATATTTCAGTTTGTTCTCTGTAGCGGTTGTGTTCACTTATGTCACTTAGAAAATCAGTAAAACATGTTATTTGTCCAGGGGTGTTCAAACTTTTGTGTGCCACTGTATATCATACATGTTGTTTCACTGCATTCACTGTCCTCGACGTCTGTACAACAGAAAATGGTCATTTTTGTGGATATTTTTATTTAATGAGAATTACTTTGTGATTTCAGCTCGCTGAGGAGTATGGGGAGATTTTCAGCCTGAGGTGGGGCAGTGAGAAAATGGTGTTTATCTCTGGGTATAAAATGGTGAAGGAGGCCCTCGTCACTCAGCTGGACAGCTTTGCTGACCGTCCTATCATCCCTCTGTTTCATCCATTCTTCAAAGGACTTGGTACGTAAAGGCATAACATATGATCAGAGGTGGATAAAGTACAATAGTTCTATTCTTGAATAAAACTAGATGCACTCTTGGTAAAATACTAGTGTAAGTATATAAGAACTTCCTGGTAAATGTACTTTGCCATGTCAGAGATGTCATGTCTCTGGAAAAACATGGTAAAAGCAAAGAAAAAATCTGAGCTCTCATTCATCAGGCAAAATGGGTTGTTTCTAACAGGCAAAGGGCAAAAGAAGGCAAATAGCTAAGCTAGGCAGCCACAACTCAAAGATATGAATTAAATTATTTGTGGCCAAATCAGCAGTATACTTCAGACACAACTTTACGGAACTGCACTGCATTATCTTCTTTTATTTGGCAGTGATTAAGCATTAACATACAAACTATCTCTGTGCTTGCTTGTTTGTCCACTTCAGTGTAAGGAGCAAAATTATTCAAAGAAAAAAAAAACAGCCTGGTTTAACTGTTTACCAAAGTTAGTTTCCATTTTTTTTACTCATGTATAAATATAGATAGAAAACAGGGTAGTATATTTGCACTTTTATGTAGTACTTCTATTTTACCCCAAGTACTGGTGTATTGCACTTCATCCACCCCTGCACATGAACAAATCCATAGTAAATTGATAAGTAGGATTCAAAGCTAAACTGATTGCAATAAAATGAATTCAAACATACAGTTACAATCTCAACATGTCACATTACTTTCCACACATAGGAGGGGATTCGCCAAACATTGAATCTGATGTAGGAAGAAAGGACAGTTTTAAGTGCAGGCCCAGTTAAATCTGATGATCTTAAATCCTGCTGAAGCTTTTGACTCTGTGTGTCCTCCTACAACAGCAGTTAGAAGGTTTACTATGATGTTCTGTCCAAAAAGATAAAATGTGTTTTCAAACCTTTTAAATATATTGTTTAATCAGCTCAGTGTGTGTTTGTGCCAATTGTTCGATTGGTGACCAAACATGTTTAAAAATGTTAGAAAATTAACCATTTAATATACATCAGCTTCTTACCTCCAGAGCAGTTCAGGTTACTTTTTGTAGGAGTGTGTTGTGTCATGAATTGTTACTGCCTTATTTAAATGTGGTTATAGAGCCGTCATGGCTCACATCACACTGAGGTCAAAGCACTCAGGTAATCATTGTTTGTGAGTGATCAAATGTGTTTCCACCACACTATTCGCTCTCATCGTCACAGTAAATGCTGAGCTGTGTTTTATGATTGTAGATTACTCTACCCACCTCTACGTATGACTTACTTTGGAGACTGATATTTTAGACAATCTGTCCTATTATTTTAGATTTTTTATGTATTATTGGCACACTAATGATTATTGCTTTACACTGTGGGATCTCACTTTTCACATGCATTTCGCCTAATTTCTCTCACACATCATCCGATGATGCACTGACACTTTGAAATGTTCTGCAGGTGTTATCCTCAGTAATGGGTACCTGTGGAAGATGCAGAGAAAGTTTACCAACATATATCTACGTAACTTTGGTGAGGCTAAGAAGAATTATGAGCGGAGTATCCAGCAGGAGAGCATCTTTCTCTGTGAAGCTTTCAAAGGGGAAAAAGGCAAGTGATCAGTTCAAGATGTATGAGACCTGTGGCTTTTCTTTTCTGTGCTCATGATAACAGGTCAGAGCTTTCTTACAGGCTGTAAGTCAAAAGAAATCACCTTAGTTCATCTTAACCCCTGTGTGGTATTCTTGTTTTTGTTACTCAGTAGTCTGGTGAACCTACTGCATTATTGTTTTTTTTCTGTTTTTTTATTAATATAGCCATAACAATTTAAGTAAAAATACCAGATGTTTAAAATATCAGAAGAGGCCGGTGTAGGGTTCTCCTTTAGAAGCTGTAGGCAGTCAGCAGCCTGTCCATATTGTCCACCCTTATACACACACACACACACACACACACACACTAACAGCAGGCCATACCTCCACACTTTTATTCTCCGCGGGTTCACCCCAACACCACATGTGTAATATAAATGTGTGGGAGGTGAACAGTGTGAAGACCCTGAAAATGTGTTATTTTATATGTTGTTCACAGAAAATGAGCAAAAGCCAGGGAATCTAAGTTTGAAATAATAATTAATCACATCATTTTTCTTCTGGTAAACGCTGAAAATGGGTCCTACAAACCTGAACACCACGCAAGGGTAAATGAGCTCAGGCCCAGAGAAGGTGGAAGCATTTCTAGATCCTGTATATGTATGATTTACTCTTTGCATGGTAGAGTTTTAACTCTACCAAGCAACAAACCGTATTCATAGACAATTAAGTGTTTCTGAGCCTGTGCAGTTATTTCCGATACAGAATCATGTCTGCTTTTAATGCAGTGCTGCCAGAGGGCCCAAAGATCATGATCAGCCAGTATTGCTTTTTGGCATTGCATACAGAGTTTCAGAGATAAAATTTTGTTATTGTACAATGATAAACATTATTCATGCAGTCTTCTTTTTATAACAAATCATGTTATTTACCCTTTGATAATTAACCTAATTACTGGTAAGATGTTCCAATAACAAAACTGTTTTTATTTACATATTATATACATATTATATAGGCCTACAGCAAGTTTAAAAAGCTGGCTGAATTACTGGCAGGTATTGACAGATAAAATATATTTTAAAAGATATTTTTCACAATATGGTCCATCCAGAGCTTTTGAAAAACTCAATAAATCACCATAAACCATAGAATATGACTTGACTAAAACTCTAAAAGCATTTAATGTTTTTTATATGATTCATCTCAATTGCTGGCTTTACATCACAAAAATGCAAACTTTTTATATCCACTGTATTTATGTAACTTTTCCCCATACAGGTCCATTTAACCCTCAGTTCTACGTGAACAATGCCATTGCAAATATCGTGTCTGCTGCACTTTTTGGACATCGCTTTGATTATCATGATGAGCGTTTCCATACTGTCTTGCGTTTGGACTCCGAAGCCCTCGTGTTGTCAGGTTCTGTTCTGGCTCAGGTCAGTAGGTGCAGTGTGTTCTTAGTTCTTAGAGCCTATTTTTGTTCACCGCTTTATTCGTAGTTTGGAACAGTACGTCTTCACATTAGAATTATTTTTTAGTTAGTGGACTATTCTCAGTCCAGCAGTGACACTGAGGTGTTTTATACTCCAACAGCACTGCTGTGTCTATAATAATCCATTTGAAAGTATAGAGTGTCCCTGAATTTGTTAAATCCATGCATTTCTTTGAGAAATTAGTTGAAAAAGGCAAGTAAAGCACAAATGTGATAATGACCATTGCATTCATGCTACAGTATTCTTCCTGCTTTTTAACTAAAGTGACAAAATACAGAATAAACAACTAATTATACTATTTTTTCATATAATCAGCCAGGAAGAATGAAGTTATTCAGCTGTAGATAAGTTCAATTGGTGTGAGAAGCAGTGGCAAACATTCTCAAAAGCAAAAAATCAGACTAATCCTCACAGTTTAACATACCAAGTATAGAATAAAATAAAACACACATTGCCAAATGTATTACAGCGTCATTGAAATTATCCACTGATTGCCTACTGCTTTAATTACTAAACAGGTTACACTGTAATAAAAGTAGAAACATCACATATGATGAACTGCTAGGTTACGTGACTTGAGTTTAACATTTAGCTTCAAAAGGCTGTTTTTCCAAAATATTTATTTTCAAATATTTATTGAATACTTACCGTTTTATATATAAAAAACAAAATTGCATTTTTTATTTTGCATTTTAAAAAGACGTTTTGTCAATATTGAACATTTTGTGAAATAATAATTATTAAAAAAAAGAATAATACAAATGCCCTACTGGCATTCAGTACTGACAATCAATGTGTTTAATTTATGTGTATAAGTCATCATCACCAAGATTCATCACTTTGTCATTTTGTCATGTCTCTCTCTACTTTCCTCTTTAGCTGTACAACGCCTTTCCACGTCTCTTTGCCTATGTTCCTGGCCCCCACAAGAAGGTTTTTGCCAACTATGGCAAAATTACAGATTTCTTAAGAGATGAAATCAAAAAGCACAAAGAGGACATTGATCCATCGAATCCACGGGACTTCATAGATGCTTATCTAATAGAAATGGAGAAGGTCTGTTTAAAATGGGTCATACTAGCAAAATCCACATTCTTTGTATGTTTTGTATATATATATATATATATATATATATATAAATATATATATATATATACACATACATATATTGTTGCTGTTGGAAGAAAACCTTGTATCTCCACCTCCATTTCCAAGTTTTTGACAATGCCTGTAGCTCTCTGCATCGTATGTAAATTTCATGATGAATGGACGAACAAAAATGACCCCAATTTACTTGGAATTACTTGGTTACTGACTTATATTAAAAGTAAGTTTTATGTTTTGCCTAGTTATCATTTTGGAGATACAAGGTTTTGTTATGATATTAGCAGTTGAAAACCCATATTCTGTCATACATGCAACGCTTCTCTCTATGAATCTGGTAGAAAAGCAGTGACCCTGAAGCTGGCTTTAACATTGAGACATTAGTAGTGACTACACTGGATATTCTTGAGGCAGGGACAGAAGCTTCAGCCTCAACGATACGGTGGGGTCTTCTCTTCATGATGAAACACCCAGAGATACAGAGTGAGTACATTGAGAGTATAAACTATGGTAAACATGTTTCAGTTTAGATTAAAGGACTGTTTGTTTGTTATTACATATTAATCACATTGTTACATTATTGTAGGAAACAAATTCGGCCAAATAGGTTCTCTGTTAGTCACTACAATTATTATTTAAGTTTATGTTCAGCATTGACTGACGCTATGCAAATAAACTTGCCTTGTTCCTGTTCACACAGAGAAGGTACAAGAGGAGATAGACAGAGTGATCGGGCAGTCACGTCAACCCAACATGGCTGACAAACCCAACATGCCCTACACTGATGCGGTCATCCATGAGATACAAAGAGCAGGCAACACTGTGCCTCTGGGTTTCCCTAAAAGAGCCTCTAGAGATGCAACACTGGGAGGATACTTCATACCAAAGGTTTGACATTAAGTAGTAAAAAAGCCCAAACATTATAAGAGATGCTCCACAAATACATCAGTGCTGATTCATGTCTGTCACTCACTAATAGGGCACTGCAGTGTCTACAAACCTGTCATCTCTGCTTAACGACAAGACTGAGTGGGAAACACCAGACACCTTTAACCCAGGACACTTTCTTGATGATCAAGGCCAATTCCGCAAGAGAGAGGTCTTTCTACCCTTTTCAGCAGGTGAAACAAATATGCAGTTCTGTATTTGCTGACAGACAAATTTGTAATAAAAAATCAGTATTTTAGAGAACAAATACAGCATCTCCTTTTGGTTCTACTGTTCTACAGGTAGGAGGGTGTGTATAGGGGAACCGCTGGCACGTATGGAGCTCTTCTTGATCTTCACCTCACTGCTACAACGCTTTACATTTACCCCAGGCCCAGGAGAGAAGCTGAGCCTGGAGGGTCTGCTGGGTTTCATATATGTCCCCAGCCCTTACCACATGTGTGTGACTCAGCGCTGAACCTCCATACACAAAGACTGAGAGATACACAATATGGACAAAAGTATTAAGATAAGATAAGATAATAAAAGATAAGATAAGATAAGAGAAGATAAGAGAAGATAAGATAAGATAAGATAAGATAATCCTTTATTAGTCCCACAGCGGGGAAATTCACAGTATTACAGCAGCAGAAGATTAACAGGAGTAAGGCACTCAGTAATCGAAATGGGAAACAGTATAAACCTTATCAACATTATAAATAATAAAAATTAAAGCTAAATCTCTAGACTATTTACAGGAAAAAAATAAGGATAATAATAAAATAAAATAAAATAAGAGTTGCATAGAAATCTGTATTGCACTTAAGAACATATTGCACAATGAAGAATGTTCACATTCTGTATGTGTGTATAGTGTGTGTGTGTGTGTGTGTGTGGTCTACTGGGAGCAGTACTGGTTGTACAGTCTCACAGCAGCAGGAAGGAAGGACCTGCGATAGCGCTCCTTCACACACTTGGGGTGAAGGAACCGGTCACTGAAGGAACTGCCCAGTGCTGTCAGAGTCTCATGCATGGGATAGGAGTACTTCTCCAGCATGGATGTTTGTTTGTTTAGCATCCTTCTTTCTCCCACCTCCTGCACTGGGTCTAGAGGAGTCCCTAGGACTGAGCCAGCCCTCCTGATCAGTTTGTCCAGTTTCTTCCTGTCTGCAGTGGAGATGCTGCCGCACCAGCAGACCACTCCATAGAGGATGGCCCCTGCACTCCAAATGACCTCAGTCTCCTGAGCAGGTAGAGTCTGCTCTGTCCTTTCCTGTAAAGTGCAGCACTGTTGTCTGACCAGTCCAGTTTATAGTTAAGGTGGACACCCAGGTACTTATAGGAGTCCACTCCTATATCCAGTTCCCTGGATGTTCACTGCTGGAGGGGGATGTGTGCGCCTGCGGAAAGCCACCACCAATTCTTTGGTCTTCCTCGCGTTGATCTGTAGGTGTGAAAGGACCGGCCGTTTTTGGTCCGTTCATGAAGAGGAACCAGAGAGTGGATCACCTGTCCTGTGGAAAGTCTCAGTCTCAGCGAGCGCGCTCGGTGCAGGAAGACAGAACCACTCTCGTAATCAATCAAAGAGTTTATTAAGTCTTCTGCACAAAGAAAGAAGGGCACTCCTTCTTTTATACAAACACGTCCTGCCCTGTTGCGTACAAGCAAACAGGGTGGACCCAAATAAGTTGTCTAACAGTCATGAAATGCTAAGCTGACACTCAAGGACCACCGGAACTGCCCAAGGGCGGGGGGCTTCTGCTCTGTGTACGATAATCTTACCTACGAAAGAGAACAAATGGTCTGCCAAGGACAGTAGCTATGCTTGCTGCAAAGTCTGCTTAGAGCAGAGTTAGAGCAGAGTTAACCCTTTCAAGGTGATTCCGCAGACACCAGTCCACAAAGTCCTGAATCAGTTCTCTGTACTCTCTGTCGTCCTCATTTGTGATGCGGCCGACGATCGCTGAGTCATCAGAGAACTTCTGTAGGTGGCAGTTTGGTGAGTTGTACATGAAGTCTGCAGTGTACAGGGTGAAGAGGAACGGTGCTAACACCGTCCCCTGTGGGGCCCCTGTGTTACAAACCACCATGTCGGACACACAGTCCCTTGTCCTCACATACTGTGGACGGTTGGAGAGGTAGTCCAGGATCCAGTGCGTCATGTGATGGTCCACCCCTGCCTGTTCCAGCTTGTCCTTCAGGAGCCCAGGCTGTATGGTGTTGAAAGCACTGGAGAAATCAAAGAACATGATTCTCACAGTGCCCCCAGGCTTCTCCAGGTGAGAAAGAGCTCCATGCAGCAGGTAGATGATGACATCATCCACCCCGATGCCAGGTTGGTAGGCAAACTGAAGTGGGTCCATAGATGAGCTCACCATAGTGCGGAGTTGTCTAAGGACCAGCCTCTCCCACACAGCTGATCTGCGCAGGACTTGAGGAGCCTGGCACTGATGCCATCCGGCCCTGTAGCCTTCCTCGCCTTGATCTTCCTGAGCTCATTTCTCACCTGGGCCATTGTGAAGGTCAGACTGGAGCAGGGGGGGTGCTGAGTGTTGAAATGTGTGAACAGGGTGTTACGACAACCAGCAGAAGAACCAGTGGGGGGTGGGTGTGAGCTGAAAGTTGTTGGGCTGGGGGTGGGTGTGAGAGAGGGGGTAGAGCAGCATGCTGGAAGTGCCAGACAGGAAGGTTTCAGCAGAGATGTCTGTGCAGTGGGAGGGGCGGGTGAGTGATCAAACAGATTGAGATCGTTCACCCACTTTTGGTCCCCTACCGCTTGAGAGTCAGACTTCTTGTAGCCAGAGATTGCTTTAAGGCCTTTCCAGACTCCGCTGACATTATTCTGTTGTAGCTGTTCCTCCGTCTTCCTCCTGTAGCTAGCTTTCCCCTCCCGGATCTTCCTCCTCAGCTCCCTCTGCACAGTTTTCAGCTCCTCCTTATCCCCTAATCTAAAGGCCCTCTTTTTCTCCTTCAGAAGAGCCTTTATGTCAGGGTTAATCCATGGCTTGCTGTTAGAGAAACACCGTACAGTCTTGGTGGGTACAGTGTTCTCCACGCAGAAGTTCACACAGTCCGTTACGCAGTGTGAGTGAGGCTGTCAATGTCCTCCTCCTCATGATCACACAGCACTTCCCACACTGTTGTGCTGAAACAGTCCTTCAGAGCCTCTTCCGTTTCCTCAGACCATTTCTTTACTGTGCGGGTGACTGCTGGTTCCCTCTGTACAAGAGGTTCGTACAAAGGCAGGAGATGTACCAGGTTGTGATCAGATCTTCCCAGGGGAGGGAGGGGTGATGACCTATATGCCTCCTTTGTGTTGGCATAAAACAGGTCCAGGATTTTATTGTCTCTGGTGTGGCAGGTTACATACTGGACACTTTTTACGATATCCCATTCTAAATCTATAGGCATTATTATGGAGTTGGTCCCCCTTTGCAGCCATAATAGCTTCCACTCTTCTGGGAAGGTTTCTACAAGATTTTGGAATGTGTCTGTAGGAAATTTTGTCCATTCATGCAGAAGAACTCAGACACTGATGTTGGATTAGAGGGCCTGTTTCACAATCTCTGTTCTAGTTCATCTTGAAGGTTTTCAAGTGTTAAGGTCAGGACTTTGTGTAGGCAGTCAGGTTCTTTCACACCAAGCTCACCCAGTCATGCCTTTATGGACCTTACCTTCTGCACTTGAGTTCAGTTATGCTGGAACACAAAAGGTTCTTCCCCAAACTGTTCACACAAAGTTGGAAACAGAATTGTCCAAAATGTCTTGGTCTGCTGAAACATTAAGATTTCCCTAGTCTGACCCCTGAAAACCAACCCCATAGCATTATCCCTCCTCCACCAAACTTTACAGTTGGCACAACGCGGTCAGGCAGGTAATGTTTTCCTGGCATACGCTAAACCCAGACTTGTCCATCAGACTGCCAGATAGTGAAGCGTGATTCATTACTCCACAGAATAGGTTTCCAGAGCCAGTATGCCCCACCACCACCCACACCACCCCCGACCCTGATGCTAGATATTGCGTCTTGATCTTAGGCATGTGTGTAGCTGCTTGGCCATAGAAATCCATTTCATGAAGCTGCTAATGTGCAGTTCTTTTGCTGATGTTGATGTTGCAATTGATGGCCCCACTCTATGGGTTTGCGTGATCTACCCCTTCATGGCTAAGCTGTTGTTGCTCAAAGATGCTTCCATTTCTCAATAATAACACACAGTTGACTGGAACAGTTCTGGCAGGGCAGAAATTTCACAAACTGACTTGTGGCAGAGGTTATATTCTATGACAGAGACATGTTTAAAGTCATTGAGCTCATCAGTATAACCCATTCTACTGCTTGTATTTGTCTGTGGAGATTGCAAGGCTATGCGCTTAATTTTATACACCTGTTAGGTTATGGTTGTGGCTGAAACAACCTGAACTCAGTGACCAGGTGGGGTGTGCCAATACTTTTGCCCATATAGTGTATAATGAAAGTGGAGGATTTTTCAGGGAATGCTGCATAAACTATACAAACTAGGCAGGTTTTCAGAGAGGGTAAACATTAAGATATGCTGATAAAAGGGATAATTAAGAGTTGCATAAAAGTTTATTTCAGAAATGTTTTTAAGCCTTTTCAAAAACAAATTTCATTGTTCATTTCATTTAACCTTGCAAAATTTAAATGCTATCCCACTTGTGTTTGTATAGGTTATCTCAACGGGTTTTTAATTACATCTTTAAAGCTTATAGAAAGCCTGAACTGAGCTGAAATTCTTTATCTTCGTAATGTAATCTTGAGTCTTTTTAAAATTACTCTTCTAATTTCCAGTTTTGAAATATAAAAATGTTGGATGTGGTAAATAATGCCCAAATAACCCAAGGAAGTTGTTAAATTTCTTTATTATTGTACCAAATAATATCAGTTCAAGGAACTTGATTTCTGCATTTGTATTCTTACACTTACATGAGTGGGTGATGGATGGATGGATGGATGGATGGATGGATGGATGGATGGATGGATGGATGCCGATCGAAATTTAGCAGTCGGACAGTAATAGTAATAAAGGTGAAAATAACATAACAGGAACAATAAATATAAAGAATCCTATCTATAGGCATATATACAATTAGAAAAATACAAAAATATGTAATAATATCTATAACCTGATAATGTAGTAAACAAAAAAGCGTTAAACTAGTGTTAAATAAGTTAGACTATATTTTATACTTTAGAGTCGTCAAAGTAGCCAGCTCGCGCTTTGATGACAGCTTTGGACACTCTTGGCATTTTCTTAATCAGCTTCATGAGGTACTGAACTGGAACAGTTTTCCAGCAATCTTGAAGGAAGTCCCAGAGGTGCAGAGCACTTTTCCTTCACTCTGCAGTCCAATTCAGCCCAAACAGTCTCAATTGGATTTAGGCTGGGTGATTGTGGAGGCCAGGTTACGTGATGCAGCACCCCATCACTCTCCTGCTTGGTCAAACAGCCCTTACATAGCCTGGAGGTGTGTTGAGGGTCATTGTCCTGTTGAAAAACATATGATGGTCCCACTATGCAGAAACCAAATGGGATGACACATCGCTGCAGAACGTTGTAGTAGCCATGCTGGTTAAGTGTGCCTTAAGTTTTGAATTAATCACCAACACTGTCACCAACAATTCACCCCCACACTATCACATCTCCTCCTCCATGCTTCACAGTGGGAAACACACATGAAGAAGCCATCCGCTCACCTTTTCTGTATCTCACAAAGACACGGCAGGTGAAACCAATAATATCAAATTTCAACTGATCAGACCAAAGTACAGATTTTCATTGCTCCATCTCAGCAGGGGGACCACCAGGTTTGCCACACCATCACAGCCGTCACTGTAGTTTTATATGTGTATTTATTCATTCATTCATTTATTCAAGCTAAGATCTGCATTTTCAGTCAGCATAAAGTTTGAACACTCCTGGTCAAATAGCTTATTTTGTTTATACATGTTTTGTTTTGGAACACATCCTGTACAGAAAACAAACTTAAAGCAACACTGTCGGATTTGGGCATTTGGAGACCTCTCTGGTGTAAATATGTAATGGCAAGCAGCTGAAGAATGTGCTGAAGAATATTTTTAAGATTAAGTGACCCTTATTAGTCACACAACGGGGAAATTTCACCTCCGCATTTAACCCATCCGTGAAGTGAAACACCACATACACACTAGTGAGCACACACACACTAGGGGGCAGTGAGCACACTTGCCCGGAGCGGTGGGCAGCCCAATCCGCAGTGCCTGGGGAGCAGTTGGGGGTTAGGTGTCTTGCTCAAGGATAGCTTAGTCATGTGCTGTCCGGCTCTTGGGATTGAACTGGTGACCTTCCGGTCACGGGGCTGGATCCCTAACCTCCAGCCCATGACTGCCTTTTTTAATGTTGGTTCTGTTTTGGACCTCCATAAGCAGTTGAATCCGACTCTTGAGAGTGTGTTGAAAGAGTATTCAAAGAGCACTCGGTCAAAGCTTGGCAAAGATTGTGTCTTCCAATGATGTGAGTGAATGATGTACGATTGTGATCATATCTTCATCAGTGTAGCTTTGTTTGTGTATTTGGGACCTAAACATTAAGTTGGACCTTCTTTCTGAGCCTGTCCATGTGACGTTAACACATAAAGACATATGATATGGTCAGGAAAACCTCTGCCGAACCTATTCGTAATTCATGACTTTTAAATGGTTAATTTACAGGGTGACTTATAGCAGTATCTGTTTTCTCCACACTCAGCAATGTTACTTTGTTTTGATAAAAAATATTACATAATATTGCTTAAAATAACACATTCCTCTGCAAGTTTTTGTGCAAAGTTTCTGTTTATGCTTTTATATAATGGAAAAAAAAACAAAATAGGAAAAAAATGAAAATTAGCATTGTACTTTGTACTTTCACATATGGTGCCAAAACTTTTGCATATGACTGTATACATCTGTAATGGGGGTGATAAAACAAGAAGTGTGGCCTGTGTTTTTTTTGTTTTTGTTGTTGTTGTTGATGATTTTTCTATTACTTTTTGTATGTTAAACTAATAAGCAAAAATTGTTAACTAAATTTTTCTGTAAAAATGCTGTATGAAAATTTATTCTCTGTAGATGACGTGTTCTCTTACTTTTCACTTAGGAAATCAACAAAGCATGTTGTTTAACTGGGGTGTCCAATTAAATATATATGTCTTTTACATGTGACTGTATGTTTCACCTTTTGTATTCAGTGAACTCTGCCTTGATTTTAAAGCAGTGTGAGTATTTGATTCCTGTGTGCAAATAAGGAGAGGACACGGAGAGGACAGAGCTGGAATGTGTTCTCTGTGGGCCCCTTTTAGAATTCAACAGAATGTAAATAAATGGGTTGTTTTTCTTGGAGACCACGCCAGCCCCTGGTTATGTAACACTGAACCCTGTAGTACCAAAATAACACAAGAGCCTTTGTGCTATCTAACCCACCACCATTTGCCTCTATCACTCATCTCTCTCTCTCCAGAGAAACGTGCACACATGTTCGACACACTTACTCATGCAAACACACAGACAAACCCTACACACATATGCTGTGGTGACTGTTTGAATTGCACTATAGAATAACTATACAAATGCATGCTGGCCTAGACGGCTGCTTACTATATCAACTCTTCTAAGACAGAATTAGCTATGATTTTATATGCCTTATTTGAGCTGTTTAGTGTTAAATGGTGGTTGATTGTCATTCCTATTGTCTTGATTCTTATTGATTATATTTGGAACAAAAATCCACCTAACTTTCCTCCAGGACCGCTGCCTTTGCCTTTTTTTGTGAAATATCTTCACAGGAGTTGACTATAAAGCTATGGACAAAGTGAGTGCTTTCTATTAGTCTTTATAACATAAAACAGTACAGTACAGTAAAACATTTTGCAGACAAAGGTTGCCTCTAATCTAGATATTTGAATGGTAAGCTTCTATTAGCCAGTGCATGTGTCACGGAATCTGACTGTATCTATGTGATCTTTAACAGCCTCTCTGGCTCCTCACCATGCTCTCTGTTTGCATCTGTGTCTCACTGCAATGTCATGTGTGGCAGCATATTCTGGATTTTATTCAAATTCGATTGCAACTTTGAAAATTGGAAATGCTAATTGAATTTGGTATTTAGAATTTCATTTCCAACATGATTTAAATTCAATTTGTATTTGCATTTCTTTCTATAATGCTGGAAAATGTTAATATGGAAAAGCAATGTGCTTTTGACATTTAATTTTCTTAGTTTTAATGATCTGAATCTGACATAATTACAAAAAAAATCCCTGATTTGGAATTGCATTTCCTCATTGTGGCACTTCAGTTCTGCATAGTATGTACATTACAGATGTGAATCACTTGAAACCCTGCAGTTTGATATTATCACAAATCCCTTGTGAATATTAAAGATTTCTTGTATGTTTAGTGCTGTGTATTAATATATTGAGATTTGTTACTTCCTATTGCTAATTAGACCTCCATAGAAAGTCTTTCTCTGTTTTATCTAAGCATGCGCTGATATAAAAATCGTATTATCAAGATTATCATAATGATTACCTAACCTTTTATTACAGACTATAACATCTTCAAATTGTGCATATAGGCCATTCTACTAAATTACATCTCATAAATTATATATGTTTGTATATATATATATATATATATATATATATATATATATATATATATATATATATATATATGTAGCAAGGTGCTATTGAACTGTAGTACAGAATGAATTAAGTAAGTCAAAGGGGTACACCAAGCTTCTAACTAGGCTCGGGAAAAGGAGGGTTTTGAGCAGCGACACAACTAAAACAACAAAATGCACGTTGAGTTTTTTTATCAAAAAAAATTGTCAGTATATACAAGTGTGTGTGTGAGGGTGTGTGAATGTCCAGCTGGAAAAAAAAAAACGTGCATGTCCGTGGATATCTCAGTCTCTCTCTCTCCCTATATTCCTGCAGCTGCCTGTAGAGCTGCTGCACAGGAGGTCAGGATCACATGGTTCACTGGCTCGCCATCTCTCCTTCTATCTTGCAAAACTTTAACCATGGAAAAAAAAACAGTCGGAGCTCTGAACTGTAACGGCTGTAAAGTGTTCAGCAAATCAGATGGAATACTACGACTTTCTCTGCTAAGAGTTCTTTGGTGGCTCCTATCTCGTGTAGTTAGTTGCAAAAAATCATTTCTGCACGTAGTTTATCTGCAAACTCTGTGAAGGAGTGGCATGTACACGAGAGAGAATTTAAAGCGTCTAGCACCAGGGAGAAAAAGGGAAGGGGGGGGCTTCTCATCTCGCTGAGCAGTAGGTGCTGTTATAACACTGAATTTAACCCCTTAGTGTACAGTTAAATTTAGGAGGGCTACATCCTCCCTCCCTGAATCTGTATGCGTCCCTGCAGGCAGGACACTTATTATACTATTTCAGAGGGCACTGAAGTGCTAATGTGAGGGCCTAAATCGAAATCAAGGGCTTGAGAGAATGCTCTACCTAGTCCACCTAGGTACCAGGTTCCCTAAAGATTGATAAGCTAGTCTATCTGGTGCCATTCGATACCGTGTAGACCTCCTAGGTTCAAAATCTCCTTCTGATTGCTCTGCGGCTCTAGCTTCAAGTTGGTTTCCCATATCATGAATTTCAGACACCTGACTGGGTTCAGTAGTCTCTGTGGCTTCAACCTAGCTCTCTGCACTCTGACTAGTTCCTGTCTCTGGTAGTGACACGACACTAACAGCACTACCAAGGGACAACTGATCCAGCTGATGAGGGACAACTGATTTTATCACTCGATACAGCTGACGTCTGGGGGTGGAACACTTTTGCTTCTGGGTTCAAATCAGACTTTTCTAATCCCATAGTCTTTGGAGTAGACCTGACTTCCTTCCGAGGTTCTATGTCAGACTGAACATCCGATACACTTGATTTTTTCTGAGACTGGGACAGATCTTTAGGTTTCCCAGATATTAATCCTCTTTCAATAGGAATCTCAAATGTTTCCACCCAAGTTGTGGATTGAGGAACCTGGTACTCAACCACTTCACATACAGGAACTGGGCAAGTGTCCTCTTCTATCCAATCCGAAGACTCAGGGGAATCAGTATCTCTCTCCATATTATGTGGATGACGAGTCACCGTCTCTGGGGTTTTCAGTTGTGCTGGTTCTGCCGTATGAGTGGGTAGAAAACTGCAAGGGAGCAGCAAGTCCCTCTGCAGGGTTTTTTCTGGACCACCTGCATTCAAAGGTGTTACAACATAGACTGGATTGTCACCGACTCTCTTCACTACCCTGTATATGGTTTGGCTCCACCTGTCAGCCAGTTAGTGTTTGGATGGCTTGGCTGCCTGCCAAACATAAGCTGGTATGGAGAAAAGCCAGTGGTGTCGTTCCTGGTACAATTATAAGCATGTACCAATGGCTAGACATGGTTTCTCCACACTGCCTTGTTTTCTTCCTCAAGAGTCCCCAACATTTCCAATAGCGTCCTATTGAATCTTTCCACGGGATTTCCACGTGGATGGTATGGTGTGGTCCGTGTTTTCTTGATACCTAACATCTAGTCAACACACAGGTCCTTTATGACACACAATTCAAAACCACGGCCCTGGTCGATTTGGAATCGCTCTGGCAATCCATAATGGACAAAGAAGTTATTCCACAGAACCTTTGCTACAGTTTTTGCTTTTTGATCAGATGTAGGAACAGCAACCTCATACTTTGTAAAATGGTCTGTGATCACCAATATGTTCTTTGTCCCTCTGCAATCACGTTCCAGAGATAAGTAATCCATACAGACAAGTTCAAGTGGACGGCTTGTCTTGATGTTTACTAAAGGAGCATTCCTCTGAGCCTTTGCCTTGCACCTAATGCATCTCTCACACTTCAAAATCTTCTCCCTCACATCCATGAACATCCTTGGCCAATAAAATCTGAACCGCACTAAATCCACAGTCCATTTAATACCAAGGTGACCAACAGCATCATGAAGGACTTCAAGAGCTGAGCTTCTGAACTTTCTGGGAAGAACCAGCTGAAAATGAGGTTCTCCTCTAATGGTGCGTTTCCTATAAAGGACCTCATCATTTATAACAAACTGATCAGCAATCCTCAGCATCAAGTGGACTTCCCGGTCTTCTCGTCGTCTTGCTCTGTATGGAAGCCTCTTTTGTGACTTGACCATATCTATTCCCCTGCTTACAGCAGTGTCATTTCATTGTTCAAGAGCCCAATCCTGATGAGACAATTGTGGTAAGGTGTTTGACCCAGGGGCAAGTTGAAGATGGACAAAATCATCAGGTATGCCACTTACATCCATTGCAAGGCACTCAACAGCTACAGGGGTATCACAGACAACTGAACCACATACCTGGAACCTCTGACAGATAGCATGAACTGCAGCTTCAGAAAGTGTGGGCTGGCCCACTGCTTTAAATTGAGCAACAATTTGTTTCACTCATTTATCCTCATCGGCTATGCCATCATCCTGCCCTTCAGGTGCATGTGGCCTCCTAGACAGCCCGTCAGCATCTTGATTCATTTTTCCTGCCCTGTACTGAATGCAAAAGTCAAAGCTGGACAGAGCTGCAAGCCACCTATGTCCTGCAGCATCAAGCTTTGCAGATGTCAACACATATGTTAGTGGATTATTGTCAGTCATGACAGTAAATTTGTGACCATAAAGGTAGTCAAAGAACTTGTCAGTCACTGCCCACTTAAGAGCTAAGAATTTGAGCTTGTGTGTCACATACCTCCTTTCACATTTTGATAGGCCCCAGCTTGCATAAGCAACAACTCGAAGCTGACCGTTCCTGGTACAATGCTGCACTGAGCCAATGCAAGCTGGCATCAGTGTGAAGAATATATGGGTGCTTTGGGTTGGCAAACCCTAAGACAGGGGCAGAGGTCAGCTTCTGAATCAGGGTTCAGAATGCTGTTTCACACTCTTCAGTCCATCTTTCATTAAATGGCCGCTTCCAATTGAGGGAAATGTTTACTTTAGATCCTACATGCCCCAGGTCAGAGGATCTCTTTGGAGGTAGGTAACCCGTGGTGAGGTTATTCAGCTTTCTAGCAATTTTAGAATAGTCCTTCACAAATCTTCTGTAATACCCTGTGAACCCCAAAAAGGACTTCAGCTCTCGAAGATTGTTGGGCCTTGGCCAGGTAGTGAGTGCAGCAATTTTCTCAGGGTCAGTTTCAACGCCATTTTCAGACACGACATGGCCCAAGTATCTAACAGTTTTCCTGAAGAAATGACATTTGTCAGGGGAAAGTTTCAGCCCAAATTCTTTAAGTCTCTTCTAGTGTGCTTGGGAATACTATGAGGTCATCTAGGAATACCAAAACCTCTTTAAGGTTCATGCTACCCACACACTTTTCCATCAAACGCTAGAACATGCTGGGAGCATTAGTGACCCCCTGTGGCATTCTGTTAAACTCCCAGAAACCCATTGGTGTTACAAAAGCCGTTTTATGCTTATCTTTCTCCTCAAGCTCAACCTGGTAATACCCTGACTTAAGGTTCATGACTGAGAACCACTTGGACCCAGAGAGTGCTGAAAAGGTTTCTTCGATGTTCGGTAAGGCATATGCATCCTTAATGGTTTGGTTATTCAATTTCCTATAGTCTACACACAGCCTTATAGCACCATTTTTCTTCTTCACCACAACAATGGGTGATGAAAAAGGGCTCTCTGACTCTCAGATTATATTGGCATCTCTCAGCTCTTGGAGATGGAGTCTCACAGCTTCATAATCAGATGGATGTATCGGTCTCACCCTTTGTTTGAAAGGGGTGGGGTCTGAAAGACGAATGCAATGCTTGACTGCTGTGGTATGGCCATAATCAAGGTCGCAGAGTGCAAATACATCTGGAATGGAATTAAATTTCTCTGCAACCCTCTGTTTCCACTCCTCAGACAGAGGCGAATCACCAAAGTTGAAAGAGATGGTCCTCAATGAGTTTCCTGAGTTCTGGGCCTGATCTTGAGCAGTTACAACAGAAGAATGGCATAATGCATCGGCAGTGGATGGACTTGAACTGGAAACAGATGGCAAGGGTGACAAGGACACAGGTATTGATAATTCAGCTATATTTCTGTTGGTAGGGAGTCTGATGTCATGTTCAGTTGTGCTATGCAAAAGATTGGGAACTTTGAACGAGGACTGAGTTGGGCTGGAGAATATATAGCTGCAGAAGAACAGCCCATTAGGTAGGCTGGACTGAACAGATGGTTCAACAAGTAGCGGGGCTTCAGAAAGATAGGGGATATTTCTGGTAAACCCAGTTAAGGCTTTCTTTTCACCAGCTGGAATGACAGTACTTGACTTGCTTTGCAACTTTACTTTTCCAACCTTCCCATTGCCATTCTGTATTCTGTGTCTACAGCAGAGGTTTCTGACAAGTGATAAGTAAAGATGGTCTTTGGCTTCTTGATGAGGCTTTTTGTTTTGGCCACATGCACATACTCTGTATGCATCAAGAGTATTTGTACCTATAAGTGCAGAAGCTTCAAGATTGGTTTTTAGGAGGGCTATATATATATATATATGTATATATACACTGCTCAAAAAAATAAAGGGAACACTCAAATAACACATCCTAGATCTGAATGAATGAAATATTCTCATTGAATACTCTGGTCTGTACAAAGTTGAATGTGCTGACAACAAAATCACACAAAAATCATCAATGGAAATCAAATTTATTAACCAGTGGAGGCCTGGATTTGGAGTCACACACAAAATTAAAGTGGAAAAACACACTACAGGCTGATCCAACTTTGATGTGATGTCCTTAAAACAAGTCAAAATGAGGCTCGGTATTGTGTGTGGCCTCCACGTCCCTGTATGACCTCCCTACAATGCCTGGGCATGCTCCTGATGAGGTGGCGGATGGTCTCCTCCCAGACCTGGACTAAAGCATATGCCAACTCCTGGATGGTCTGTTGGTGGATGGAGCGAGACATGATGTCCCAGATGTGCTCAATCAGATTCAGGTCTGGGGAACGGGCGGGCCAGTCCATAGCTTCAATGCCTTCATCTTGGAGGAACTGCTGACACACTCCAGCCACATGAGGTCTAGCATTGTCCTGCATTAGGAGGAACCCAGGGCTAACCGCACCAGCATATGGTCTCACAAGGGGTCTGAGGATCTCATCTCGGTACCTAATGGCAGTCAGGCTACCTCTGGCGAGCACATCAATTTGCCAATCCTGGTGTTCTCTGGCAAATGCCAAACATCCTGCATGGTGTTGGGCTGTGAGCACAACCCCCATCTGTGGACGTCGGGCCCTCATACCATCCTCATGGAGTCGACTTCTAACCGTTTGTGCAGACACATGCACATTTGTGGTCTGCTGGAGGTCATTTTGCAGGGCTCTGGCAGTGCTCCTCCTGTTTCTCCTTGCACAAAGGCAGAGGTAGCGGTCCTGCTGCTGGGTTGTTGCCCTCCTATGACCTCCTCCACGTCTTCTGGTGTACTGGCCTGTCTCCTGGAAGCGCCTCCAGGCTCTGGACACTACACTGACAGACACAGCAAACCTTCTTGCCACAGCTCACATTGATGTGCCATCCTGGATGAGCTGCACTACCTGAGCCACTTGTGTGGGCTGTAGAGTCCGTCTCATGCTACCACGAGTGTGAAAGCACCACCAACATTCAAAAGTGACCAAAACATCAGGCTGAAAGCAGAAAGGTACTGAGAAGTGGTCTGTGGTCCCCACCTGCAGAACCACTCCTTTATTGAGTGTGTCTTGCTAATTGCCAGTAATTTCCACCTGTTGTCTATTCCATTTGCACAACAGCTGTGAAATTGATTGTCAATCGGTGTTGCTTCCTAAGTGGACAGTTTGATTTCACAGAAGTTTGATTTACTTGGAGTTATATTGTGTTGTTTAAGTGTTCCCTTTATTTTTTTTGAGCAGTGTATATATATATAGTGTGTGTATACTCACTGGCTACTTTATTAGGTACAGTGCAGTTCCGTTGCTTGTTAACACAAATAGCTAATCAGCCAATCACATGCCCGCAACTCAATGCATTTAGGTGTGTAGAGGTGGTCAAGACAACTTGCTGAAGTGCAGACCGAGCATCAGAATTGGGAAGAAAGGGGATTGAAATGACTTTGAACGTGGCGTGGTTGTTGGTGCCAGACAGGCTGGTCTGAGTATTTCAGAAACTGCTGATCTACTGGGATTTTCACGCACAACCATCTCTAGGGTTTACAGAGAATGGTCCGAAAAAGAAAATATACAGTGAGTGACAGTTGTGTGGACGAAAATGCCTTGTTGATGTGAGAGGTCAGAGGAGAATGGGCAGACTGGTTTGAGACAATAGAAAGGCAACAGTAAGGCTTTTGCTTTTTTTAAAGTAAAGTTGAAACATTTCAAGTTTAATTTTTAAATTAAAAAAATTAATTCAGAAATTGTTGTCCCATAGTTTTAGGCTACAAGTGGAGCCTAATTTTACCCAATTATGTTGTACCCTGTGCAATGACAATGAATCTTTAATCTTGAAATCTTGAATTTTTTTTGTTTTTTAATAATAATATGACAAAAAATATGTGGGTACAACTGTTCAAAGTTGTGTTTGCTCATCATGTACTGACTAGTGTTTTTTGAGTTCTGCTCAAATTTAGCTAAAATTGTCACAATTGAAACAGTCAGTACCGAAACATTTGGTTTGGATTTTAATTATTTATTTCAATAATATTTGAACGCACCAATTTTGTACAATAGACATAGACAAAAGTTTAGGGACACACTTCCTAGTCATTGAGTTCAAGTGTTTCAGCCACACCCATTGTTAACAGGTAAATACAATTGAGCACATAGCCTTGCAATCTTCATAGATAAGGACTGGTACTAAAATGGGTCATACTAATGAGCTCTGTAACCTTAAACATGGCTTTGTCACAGGATGCCATCTCTACCATAAGTCTGTTTGTAAAAGTTCTACCCGGCTAGATCTGACACCGTCAACTAAGTGACAAATGGGTTTTCATGGCTGAGCAGCTACACACAAGCCGTAGATCAAAATGCACATTGCTGGTCGTCAGGAGGGAGTGTTGCTGAGCACACTACCACTGAACTCTGTGGTGTGATGAATCCTGCATCTCTATCTGGCAGTCTGATGGAAGAGTCTGCATTTGGCAAATGTCAGGGGAACGTTACCTGCGTGACTGCATTGTGCCAACTGTAAAGTTTGGTAGAAGAGGGATAATGCTATGAGCTTGTTTTTAAGGTGGTGGTCCTTGGGGTTGGTTTAAAGGGAAATCTTAATGCTTTATCATACCAAGACATTTTGGACAATTGAATGCTTCCAACTTTGATGGAACAGTTTGGGCACAGCATGAGTGTGTCCCAGTCCATAAAGGCGTGTTTGGGTAAGTGTGGTACGGAAGAACTTGAATGGCCTGCACAGAGCCCTGACCTCAACCCCATCAAACACCTTTGGGTTGAACTAGAATAGAGATTGTGAGCCCGGCCCTCTCGTCCACCATTAGTATTTGACCTCAAAATACTCTTCTGAATGAATGGCTTCAACACAAAATCTTGTAGAAAGCCCTTGCAGAGGAGTGGAAAGGGGAACAAACTCCACATTAATGCCTTTGGATTTAGAATGGGGTGTCATAAAAACTCTTGTAGGTGTAATGGGTAGGTGTCCCAACTGTTTTGCCCATATTGTGCAGTTGGGCCTGGAGTTTAGAACACATGATAGAAAGCACTGCAACCTTTCAGTGATTTCACTGTAAGCACCAACAGAAGTGTGTAAATGATCTGTTTTGTTTGTAAAGTTGGCAGAAGAGTATGGGGATATTTTCAGTCTGCAGAGAGGCAGCACTAAAATAGTGTACGTTTCTGGATATAAGATGGTAAAGGAAGCTCTTGGCACTCAAGTGGACAGCTTTGCACGCTGTGTTACACCCTTATTTGGGAAAGAAAATCATCCTAAACATCAACTATCGCTAATATCATATTTACTGATGTCTTTTTACAATCAGGAGTTACAAGATTCTTTCTGATTTATATGACTTCATCTCATTCTTCTGGATGAAACCTGACAAATGGTGGAAGCAGCAGCAGTTTGCTGTTAGCCACCTGAAGAACTTTGGAGAGGGGAAAAAGACTCTGGAACACCACATCCAGCGAGAGTGTCATTTCTTCTGTGAGGCATTCAAAGAGGAACAGGGTAAGTCCTGTGATGATGCAGGAAGAGCCTCTTATTACATGTAATTGGAATTTCCTGACTGCTCCACTCTCTAGAGGGCTGCTTAGTGTTGTGCACAGAAACAGTGCTTTGAATTTGCACGATTCAAACATATCAAACATTATGAACAGTATGTGGAAAACTGAAAGACTGAAATATACAACCCCATTTCCAAAAAAGTTTGGATGCTGTGTAGAATGTAAATAATAGAATGCAATGATTTGCAAATCATATGAATATTTTTTTAAAGAAAATGCTACAAAGACACCAAGTGTTGAAACTGTGAAATTTTATTGTTTTTGAAAAATAAATGCCCATTTTGAATTTGATGCTTTGTTGGACCACAGGACACTTCTACGTCCCCTCAGTCCATGTTATATTAGCTTGGGCTAAGAGAAGGCAGAAGCATTTCTGGATTCTATTTATATATGGTTTCTTCTTTGCATTTTAGAGTTTTAACTTGCATTTGTGGTTGCAATGACAGACAGTTTTCATCAACAGTGTTTTAAAGAAACTATTTTAAATTTTCATTTTTAGAAATTGAGCTCCATTTACTCATTCATTGAGGACTCACTCACTCTGGCATTTGCAGTCACGTTTTTTGGTATAAAAAAAAATGCTGATTCAGCATATCTGGAAAAGATTTCTATAAACTGTTCACAGTCTGAGTTAGTCCTGTCATTCTAATGGGTTTATCATTAACCTTTCTAAGAGGGGAGATTGCCCTGAAAAGCTGTACTAACACACCACACTTTCAGTGCAACTGGATATGATTGTCCTTCCAGGACTGTTAAAGTTAAAGCCATCTACACATGAGAATGTTTAAGCATTATATATATATATATATATTGCTGCTGTCGGGAGAAAACCTCATATCTCCAAAATGGTAACTTTACAGGACAATGGAAAAAACATACTCTACTGTCAATGGAAGTCAATGGAACCAGACTTTTTTCCAACTCAGTTTGGCCCATTTGTTTTGATCCATTCATCATGAAATTTACACACAATGTAAAGGGCAACACTCAGTTTCACATTATGTCAAAAACTTAAAAACGGCAAAAATTGAGATAGGAGGTTTTCTTTCAACAGCAACGCTGTATATATGTGTGTATATGTATATATATATATATATATATATATATATATATATATATATACATACATATACACATACACTTTTGTATGATTGTGCAGTTTGGTAAAGAGGCAGACATGAGTACCACATTCTGCAGTGACCAGCTTCAGTAAGGTTTAGTGTAAGGGTATCATCCCCTACAAAAATGAGAAGGCCAAAAAACTGCAAAGTTTAGTATTTCATCTACTCCAACGCACCCACAATGATTCTGTCTATAGCGTGAGAATACAAGCAAAACAGCATCAAAATCTTGGTTTACTGAAACTCTATATGTCTATCAACTCAAAACTGCACATGCATCAGAAAAAAAGGAAACAAAAGCCTGATTAAAGAGGTAGGCATATTTAAACAAAAAATAACTACAAATAAAACAGAATAATAAAACTGCTAAATAACTACATGCAAATAAAGTCATTTTAAAGCAAAACCTTCAGTGGTGCCTTCTGAAGTTATTTTTCAGCCAGTAAGAATATTGGACCTAAAGCAAACGAAAAGCCAAACAAAAATTAAGCATACCACATACTCATGCGACCCTTAGAAAGAAACAGCCCTGAAAAGGGAATTGAGCACATGTATGTCACCCAACCATACTATACACCATAACAACTAGCTCAAAGATAGCATGCATTAAACTAATATGTGTTTCTATGTAACACAATATGTTATCCCCAGGAGAGGCTTTCTACGCAACCTTTCAACAATGCTGTCTCTAACATCTCTATCTTAACAACATGGTGTTCGGCCAGAGATTTGACTACAATGATCACGATTTCCGGCTCATGCTGAGATACATATCAGAAGCAATTCAGCTAGAGGGCTCCATGTGGGGTAATCTGCCTCTACATACAACTTCATTACTTCATATTCACTTAAATGAATAAATCCCAGCTAACCTCAGCCCTTACCAGAGATCATAGCTGGGGTACATCCTGATCCTGAGCAGCAATGCATAACCAAAGCTTTCTCTTCCCCACCAAAGTTTTATGAATCGTTTCCTGCCATTATGAAGCATCTGCCTGGACGACACAACGTCCTTTTTAGAAACTATGAATTCGTTTCTAAATTCATAAGAAAGAACCTGGACAAACACAAAGCAGACCTGGACTCCTCCAACCCTCAGTGCTACATGGACAGCTTCCTAATTGAGAAAGAGGTAGAATACATTTGCTTCTGTAGTGGCATTGATGTAACTGTAAATGACATAACAGATGACTTACCTGAGTGACTGCCAGATACACTGTAAGTTACATCATCTTTCTGTAACACATTTCTCTTAAATTCTCTTTTTCATTCACTTTTCCCTAATTTTTTCGTCTGTGATTGTGTGTCCAGAACTCTCATGGTCCAGTTGAAGGTTTTACTGAAGACAATCTGGTTTGTTGCACACTAGACCTGTTTACTGCAGGGACTGAAACCACTTCCACGACACTGCGCTGGGCCCTTCTCTACCTTATCAAACATCCGGAGATACAGGGTGAGACAGCTACAGCTCCTGTTCTTGATTCTGTGAAAATTAACCACTTTTTTATTTTAGGTGCACCGTTTATCATTGTCCTGTAGAAAGATGAAACCACATAGTCTTACGCTCCTGGCACAGGTGGGAATATTTTTCCAGGGTTTTGGACAAAAGCTCCACAGTATCACAATCCACCATTGTGGTTGCAATAACACCCTTATTAACTCTCAAGTTAAATCACGAACACAAGGCATTCCTTGAGTTGCAAGCATCTAATTTCCATGTCCATGCCATGAAATGCTGTCAGAACTAGAAAATAACCAAACCATAAAAAGAGTCTTGGGCAATACAGTAACATTTGCATAGAAAATAATTATTAAAACACAGATCGTACATTCTAACACAAATATACCTCACGTAATCCATTAAACCAAAGGCTATAAACCTTTAAACCTCTGAATAATTAGCTTGCTGAACATTCATGAAAACGTAGATGTACCATTATGGTACTGTATGAACTCGGTTAGAATTTTAGCTGTAAGTTAATCAATATACAGTACTGTGCAAAGGTTTTAGGCATCTAAGCAAATTTTTAAACAGCTTACCTCAGCAGTGATATCACAATATACATTAGAGAATCATATCACAATACATTAAAAAATCATACATTGTGATTTCTGGATTATTTTTTTTTTAGATTATGTCTCTCACAGTGGACATGCACCTAAGATGAAAATTTCAGACCCCTCCATGATTTCTAAGTGGGAGAACTTGCAAAGTTGCAGGGTGTTCAAATACTTATTTTCCTCACTGTAAATACAACCTTGCCTACCTCATTGCCCACATTAACTCAAAGAGGGGAAAGGAAAAAACTTCACGAACTGATCTTCATGAACTGTAATATACAGCAACATAACTTTAAATATCCTCTTCAGGCTTCAGATGTGCTTAGCTTTTTCTCATAATGCATAGAGCGCACCAACCAAATCTATGATACACGATTATTGGTTGCGCTAAGGCTTATACAAGTGCCTTTTAGACAAATGTTATATACGTATATTTATGTCAACTCAAACTGCACAACTGACTTTAATAGCAGTTACAACCACCATACTTCACAGAGGAAATTAGGTTATTTTGAATGGCTTTGACTCTTTACAAAACCCACCTGTTTGTTGCCAAAAAAAATGTTAGTTTTGTCAGAATTGACCCGAGCACCAAAGATCTTTAATGAACTCCAGGCTTGTTGTGGCTTGACAACAGCAGAGTATTCATTCTGGAAAGCTTTTTATTGCCTTTAATTATGAATGTTGTTCTGTCTCATTTAATTTCCCATAGAAAAGAAAAATCAAAAAAGAGATCTCCTTAATATCTTTGTAGTCTATCCTAGAAAATGATGAGGTCGGACGGAAAAACAAAATAGTTTTTTGCTTGAGGTTCCTGCTGCTCAGAATTTTCTGCAAAACAGAGCCCAGTAATCACAAACATTTTCTCTTGAGTTTTAGTAAAGATCTGAGTAAAGACATTCTTTGTGCTCAGATTTGCCAAAATATTAATGCTTGTATTTATCTGCAACTTAAACTCTTATCTCTCTGTTAATTCTCCTGGTCTCATATCTCTCTTTTGACTAAGGCTATTTCTCCTAAGTAATTCAAGAGAATCACTCAGAAGTCTTCTGAGCCATCACAGAGAAACATTTCAACAATGAACATTTTCTCTTGGTTTTTATTCTCCTATCTCCCCCAAGATGGATAACTAAGGTCAGTTTCCTGGACAGGGAATAAACCTAGTCCTGGACCTAGTTCTACACAGTATTCTGAAAAAGATTTTTTTTGAAAGAAAAACTTAGCCCAAAACTAGGCTTGATCCCTGATTGGAAACCATACACTAACATATTTGCCCTTTTATAACCTAGTTAGCTAGGAAGATGTAGATCACCAGTAAAGACTGAAGAGTTTCTAAAGATGACTTGAATGAGACTTTTTTTTCTTAAGAATCAAATGTATCAAGTTGACAAACAATCCTTTTTAAAAAGAGTGCCAATAATCCCAGAGTGCACTTTACATAGACTTATTATAAACATCTTTATGAAAAGAATGTAATGTGACCAATTATCTGACCTTTTTGCTGATGTAGATAAGGTGCAGGAAGAGATAGATAGAGTGACTGGACAGACACGCCAGCCCTGCATGGCCGCCAGACCAAACTTGCCCTACACTGAAGCTGTCCTCCATGAGGTCCAGAGGAGAGGAGACATTGTGCCCCTGAATAGAGCAAGAATGGCCGGGAAGGACACAACACTTGCAGGATACTTCATTCCAAAAGTGAGAATCATATTTTATTGACAGACGCTCATGGATTGTTAGAACATGCTGGCAAGAGAACAGGTTATTGTGTATATCACTAAGGCTTCATAAGTTTTGAAGCCTGCATGCAAAAGACACACAGCAAAGTAGTACTAGCATGATATATAGCTGACTAGCATAACTACAGTTGATGCACAGAGGATTAGAGGGTTGTGAGAAAGACCTGTAGTCCAGTCTCAGAAAAGTAAAGTTGTCATTTGCTGAAATCTGCCAGTGTTACACTTCAGTGATTTATTTACTAAAGCTTATAACCCACACTTGTCAAACTGGGGACCTTCCACAGTGGTGCGAAGATTTGCATTTACCCTCATCTAATGCTCTGAATTCAGTTCATGAAGGCCTTGCTAATTAGCTGAGGAGCTGAATCAGGTGTGTTTAATGAGGTAGCGTGCTAAATTCTGCAGTGTTTTGGCCCACCAGGACTGAAGCTTGACATGTGTTATAACCTCAAAAGTTGACCACTCAGATGAATGAAATCAGGCTGATTTGTGAAAAAAATTATGTGAACACCAGGTGAGCAGGTACGCAGAATCTCGAGTTATAGAAACGCATTGGGGAATGGTTTTGTTACAGTGCTGTGCACCCCCAGATTTCAGGATTACAGGATTTGCATCTGCTAAAGAGAATTATAATCATAAAACCTTCTGAACTGTTTAATAATTTGAGTATAGTAAAGACCCATGTGTGCTTGTTTTAGAGCAGATTTTTTCTAATTATCTGCGGTAGCCACGGACTGTTTACATGAACTACGCATTTTCATTACAGTGAGCCAAAAATGCCAGTTGAGGTTCAAAGAGGTCAAGTGTGTACAGGCCGGTTCTAAGCCTTCCTAAGTTTTTTTCTTAAATTTGTTCTTGAGGAAGGTCCTAAGAAGTTTATGTTAGATGCACAACATGTTGTTATAGTACCTTTGTACTCTTAAGTGTGCATAGATTCTGTTCTTACCCAGTAATGAATTGCAAATAAGAAAACATTGGTGAATGTTAGAATCTTCATCAAAAGCAATGTAAGTAGGCATCATGAGGAAATTTCTTCTTAAGAACGATTGTTTTTTTATCAGCCATTGTATCCACTGCTCAGTGAGCATTCCAGTGTCACATCTCACAGCGTGACTGTTGGCATAGCAATCATTTACCACCAAGAATTTGATTGGTTGCATCAATTCCCAGATGTAGGACATATGCAGTATGATAGTAGTAGTTCATTTACAGTATCATAGTAACATAATATTCAACTCACTCCACAGGTTTTAATAGAATGGGGGTCTCGGGCAGATGCTAGAAAAGCTTGAATTTCCATTCAACAAATTATTGTTGTGTGCATTTGGAGGTATGCTTTCCATCATTGTCCTGCGAGAAGATCTATGACCCTATTCTGGCAGAGGCAGCCAGTTACAGTAACTTAGTCACAAAGGTCAAATTAGCACTGCAGAAAATAATAATACTGGGAAGTACAGAATGTTTTAAAGGAATACAACTGATTACCATAAACAGCAATTTTGATGCATTTATGAAGGAACAGAGAGCATATTCAGTTGTAACTCACTTATAATAGAAACCAATAGGCAGGTGCTAAAACAGCTGCCAAAACAGCTGAAACTACTGAACTGAAACAACTGAAACAAAGTCTGTGGTAATTGGCCATATGCTATGCATGGGAAAAAGTATACATAATATAGATTATTCCTTTAATAACAGCAATGTTGATTTGGTGCCTTGTGAGACTAGATTGCAAAAGCCCTTTTAATAGTTTGCACTTTTTCCACTGAGTTGTACTTTTATACTGATTTCTGTTCGCCTCCTTATGCTCTTCTGTTGTGTCCAGGGAACTATGCTGATGCCGATACTTCACTCTGTTTTGTTTGATGAAACTGAGTGGGAGACACCCAATAGCTTCAATCCTGAGCACTTCCTCGATAAAGAGGGTAAGTTTGTGAGGAGAGATGCATTCCTGCCATTCTCCGCAGGTAAAAACATGCTCAAAGAAGAAGCCTGAATCTGTCTTCTACACAAACCAAGTATCTCTCATCCAGCTTCACACACTCACATTCTCTTTCTCTCTGAATCAGGGAAGAGAGTGTGTCTTGGGGAACAGCTCGCGAAGATGGAGCTCTTCTTGTTCTTCGTCGGCCTTTTCCAGAAGTTCCGCTTCTCCGCAGTGGAAGGGGCGCAGCTCAGCACGGAGAGAGTTGTAGGAGTCACGCTCACTCCTCAGCCTTTTAAAATCTATGTAAAGGCACGATGAAAACACCTCATTGCTTAATACAGCATCTGTTCACCTGTACATATTTTTCCTGAGTTGTGTCTAAAGAGAGAGCGCGTGTGTTACTATAATTTATAAATATATATTTATTTATAAATAAATATACATACACACACACACACACACACACACACACACACACACACACACACACACACACACACAAGTAGTAGTAATAACCAAAAGAATGAGTTTCCAGCACTTTTGGTAGTCTATCACCATCTAGTGGCAATGTTTGGAATTTGTACTTTGACTTCACATCATTAGAACAGACACAAAACCATGAAAATATAATTTAGTGTTTATTAAGTGTTTATTTTTTGACATGAAAACAAAAGCTGTGTCCAAACATTGTTCCATAATTTTCCACCCTTATTAAGCTTCATCTTTGCCAAAGACAGACAGCACTCATTAAATAAAGCCACAATTTCAAAAGCTTTCCTCTCATTAGCATTCAAAGTTTCACTCGTCACCCAGTAAAGGGTACAAAACCTATGTCCAACAAAATGGAAAGGAAAATAACTGCAGAGTTAATAAAGCTTACCATTAAGAGTTCAGTATCAGCCTAAAGAAAGCCAAATACATTCCAACACAAATTAAACTGATCACATTTTGAACCTTACAGCCCCAAATTATTCCAGCCTAATAAAGGGCAGATGTTCATGATGTACAGCCTTTCTAAATCTACACTGCAGCTATAGATGATTCACTGGCTATTACACAGCTTGCAGGTTTCCATATACACTAGAGCTGAGAAAGGCCAGCTGGCGAAGAAGAAAACATTCCAAAAAAATGGTCACAGCGTTTGACCCTATCAGAGAAGGCTTGGCCGGGTTACTATGACCATCAGCTGGTGATTTAATCCTGATATCTGAGGCCTTTACACATCAAAGCCAGACAGGAAATGTTCAGTGGACAAAAAAAGTCCTGCTGTTTACAAGAGCATGCAAGAGTCCAATCACAGTCAATTACTGTATAAAAGAAATACTACAAACATCTGCTCCAGTTGATTCAAGATTGGCTGCAGCACCTCAGATTTCTGTATTTTGAGATGTCTGTTTGTTTTGTATTCAACTGTAAGAAAGTTTTTTTGTAGTAAAAAAAGGAACTTTTTGGTGTCCAGCACCAAATATGCCTTTGTCCTGAAGCTTTATCTGTATTAGTTAGTTGATTCTGTGAACATGCATGCGTGGAAGTGGAGAGATTGCTGATGTCAGGTCTATGTTACAACAACCACATGTCTCTACACAGACATACAGTACAATGGTACTATACATAGCAGTACATCTAGCTGCATAGAATACCACTGGAAGTCCATTTTAGCCATTAGCATGCATGCTGCCCTTTTAGTCCTTCTCAGATGTGACAGACATACATAGATTGTGACAAACAAGTGGCGCATACATCTCTGGATTAGTCCTTCACAAGCCTCTGAGTTTGAGCACAATGCATTGAGACACCAATCTATGCTGTCCAAGTTAATGACTGCAGGCTAGAGTGTATATGGAGATTAAAAGTGTGTAAAACATTACATAAGGGAGTGTTTCTGTGTGCTTGAAGGAGAATGCTGAGCGAGTGTACTGTTCAACAAGGTATTAAACCCTGTCTTGTTTGTTTGTATGCATGTATGTGTGAGGGAGTAAATGGGGACATAAGTGCTATAGAAATGTTCACATTATGGCAAGCTTGTCACTTTACTTAGGATTGTGCTTAAGGTCACTTAAGTGTGCAGTTGAGGGGGAGACGAGGGGTAGAGAAGGTATGGAAGAAGGCAGGGGAGGAGAAGAAGTCGTCATTACTTTGAGGAAGTGGCAGGCACGTTGATTGACATGGTGCGCCGGGCATTGGTCACCTGACGTTGCTGGGCCAGGAACGACTGACCGGGTGGCACCACAGCGTTAGAACGGCCACCCAGCCGAGACTCTATCGCCATCTTCTGGAAATTCAGGCTCTGTGTGAGAAACAGACAGAGAAAATACATTACAGGACGGAAGTTCGGAAGCACAATTTTTTTCGAAGACAACGGTAACATCTTTATTAACAGTGGACAAAAAAAAAGACTGACCATATCTGCAGCAATAGTGTGCAGCCCTGTGTAAAAGTCAGAAACCACCCTTTATTTTTATCCCAGGTGGAAACAGCCATTATGTTCAAGTTATTAATTTTTAGGGTCAGGAAAAAGAGTACTTACTGTGTACAACCGTTGTCTTTTTCAATTGGTAAGTTTTTAGTTTTTAGGGAATCCATTTACTCTTTTTTAGTTTAGGAGGCTCCCATTTTTTAAACTGTTTACCTCGGACTTTCCTTTTGCTTATGCAAGTGGATTATCTTGCATCTAATCCGAAGACCTCTAAACCTCAGAAACATCTCCTAAAAATTGAATAACTTGTATTTAAGGCCTTTCGAATGGAAATTTAATAAATGTGGTATGATCTCTGGCCTTTGCACAGTATTGTACAACTAATTCTTCATTTGTTTTTCTCCTGGTGATTCTCCTGCAGCTCTAGTAAGATCCACATGATTCTCCAATTCAGAGGCCCTTGAAGGCTTAGTGAACAGAATATGACATTAAACTAGGAGTTGTAAACATTTCTTGTTGATGTAGGGGGCTATCAAAAAAGTGCTTTCCCACAGAACACATTAGGACTACATCACTTCAAACTAATGGAAAAACATTTTGGTGAAACTGAATGTCTGTAGTCATGCTGTCTAATACTGGTTATTTTCAAATTGTCTTCACTTTACAGATTTTTTCTGAAAAATGTTACTTTTTGCTTTTACATTTTTGGCCTGTTGAGTATTAAGGTCCAAGTGCATACCTTAAATGAGTTTACTCATTACTTCACTTACTCAGGTGAAAGGAGCATATTTGTACTTTTTTCACAACCTAACGTTTGAAACAGCCTGGAGTTAAGACAGGCTGTATGGAGTCAATGCAACTTAAAAACATATATAATATGTTTATTATATATAGAATATGGTACAAATATGTTAGATAACTAGGTACTAAAGAAGTACCATTGAGGGCAACACCCCAGTGATGGGAGGGGCACTTCCAAATCAGTGTCTTCCAGCATTCATTGCACCTCCTTACCTTATTGTACCATGCAGTCACAATGAGTTTTTCCTCATATTCACGCAGCTTGGCCTGCTCACACTCTCTCTGTGGAAGACATCAGAAGCAATGAAGGAGACAGACATTAGGAAAAGAGAAACAGATTAAACCACTATGACAGGGGTGATGAGAGAATGAAAGCTGAGGTGTGGTGTAGACCTCCAAAGCAGCAATCCTCTTCTCTCTCTCTGAGAGTTGGACCTTAAGAGACTGGATCTCAGCTGAGGCTGGGTTCAGTTTTGGATCCAGTGCACGGATCACCTGTCAAACACAACACATGCCCACATCCACTGTCAGACTAAAGGGTTCTGAACAAGTACATTTTTTGTTCACAAAGGCTCAGAGCATGTAAATGTAACCGCAAAGGTACAACAATACTCTTGAGGTCCAATTGCATACCTTTAAAGACTTTAAAGGGGACTACCTTCACTTTCCCAGGCACAAGGGGCATATTTGTACTTGCTCAAAACAACTTTTAAACAGCCTGGAGTTCAGACAGCAGTAAAGTTGCATAATTGCAATACAGTATTTTGTCCATATCATGCAGCCTTACTCAGAATACAGAACTACTATTAAACGCTCTCCATTGCACCCTTTCCATTGCAAGCATTATAAGTAGCTCCATTTGTTTTTCAAACACTTTACCACAAAGACTGAAATATCCCAATCTACAACCCCAATTCCAATGAAGTTGGGACGTTGTGTAAAACATAAATAAAAACAGAATATGATGATTTACAAATCCGTTTCAATTTATATTCAATTGAATACACTACAAAGACAAGATATTTAATGTTAAAACGGATAAACTTTATTGATTTTTGCAAATATTCACTCATTTTGAATTTGACGCCTGCAACACGTTCCAAAGAAGTTGGGACAGGGGCATGTTTACCACTGTGTTACATCACCTTTCCTTTTAACAGCACTCAATAAGCGTTTGGGAACTGAGGGCACTAATTGTTGAAGCTTTGTAGGTGGAATTCTTTCCCATTCTTGCTTGATATACAACTTCAACGTGGTCTCCGTTGTCATATTTTCCACTTCATAATGCGCCACACATGTTCAATGGGAGACAGGTCTGGACTGCAGGCTGGCGAGTCTAGTACCCGCACTCTTTTACTACGAAGCCACACTGTTGTAACACGTGCAGAATGTGGCTTGGCATTGTCTTGCTGAAATAAGCAGGGACATCCCTGAAAAAGACGTTGCTTGGATGGCAGCATATGCTGCTCCAAAACATGTTTGTACCTTTCAGCATTAATGGTGCCTTCACAGATGTGCAAGTTACCCATGCCATGGGCACTAACACACCCCCAGACCATCAGAGATGCTGGCTTTAGAACTTTGCGCTGATAACAATCCAGACGGTCCTTTTCCTCTTTGGCCCGGGGGACACGACGTCCATGATTTCCAAAAACAATTTGAAATGTGGACTCGTCAGACCACAGGACACTTTTCCGCTTTGCGTCAGTCCATCTCAGATGAGCTCGGGCCCAGAGAAGCCGGCAGAGTTTCTGGGTGTTGTTGATATATGGCTTTCACTTTGCATGGCAGAGATTTAACTTGCACTTGTAGATGGAGCGACGAGCTGTGTTCACTGACAGTGGTTTTCTGAAGTGTTCCTGAGCCCATGTGGTAACATCCGTTACAGAATGATGTCGGTTTTTAATGCAGTGCTGCCTGAGGGATCGAAGGTCACGGGCATTCAATGTTGGTTTTCTGCCTTGCTGCTTGCAGAGATTTCTCCAGATTCTCTGAATCTTTTGATGATATTATGGACTGTAGATGATGAAATCCCTAAATTCCTCGCAGTTGCACATTGAGAAACATTGTTCTTAAACTGTTGGACTATTTGCTCACGCAGTTGTTCACAATGTGGTGAACCTCGGTCCATCCTTGCTTGTGAATGACTGAGCCTTTCAGGGATGCTCCCTTTATACCCAATCATGACACTCACCTGTTTCCAATTAACCTGTTCACCTGTGGAATGTTCCAAACAGGTGTTTTTTGAGCATTCCTCAACTTTCCCAGTCTTTTGTTGCCCCTGTCCCAACTTCTTTGGAACATGTTGCAGGCGTCAAATTCAAAATGAGTGAATATTTGCAAAAAACAATAAAGTTTATCTGTTTCATCATTAAATATCTTGTCTTTGTAGTTTATTCAATGGAATATAAGTTGAAAAGGATTTGCAAATCACCGTATTCTGTTTTTATTTATGTTTTGCACAACATCCCAACTTCATTGGAATCGGGGTTGTAACCTTTCCCCCTAGTTCTGTTCATCTCTACTCCACATTGTTTTTTCTCAAATGCTTAATCACAACTGTAAGCATTAACCACTTAATGTTTCTGAACATACTCCTGTATGTATTCTCACTACTCTGAATGCTAAGTACATATGCATATTCATACAGCTTCAAATGTAATGTGCAGAAATTTCCATTCAGAAATTCTACATATACTAAGGCGCTGTCAATTTAGTGCTCCATTCAGACGATGCAGTGAGAACCTGTCAGACTGGATGTGCTTTAGCTATAAACAATAGTACAAGAAAACTATTCCCTAAACATTTTGGTTTCTCAATACGGGTCATTACACAGAGAAGGGGGTCAAATATCATGTAAGAACCAGACAACTCAGCAGAGCAGTCCTGGAGTAAACATGAGTGTAATTACATTGCGTGCTTTCTCCAGATACATCTTGTATCGCTCCTCCATCGCTCGCATGTCGTCGTCTTTCTTCTTCAGAGCAGCCATCAGCTCGTCTAGCTTCAGTGCTGGTGAAGCAAATGAATTTAAGTTCAAACTTTTACTTCAGATCAATCAAACAATCCACAAACTGGAATAAAGTGTAGTTTAGCTCATTAAAGATGGAATGATACATTAAAAATGGGTCCTCTTTCTCTGTATAGTGCAGAATACTTGGGCTAATAACATTTACAAGTAATACTAGTAGTGAGCTCAGATAATGTGGCTTCTCTGTCTTTTCAGAAACTGATGTTTAAGCTGTGAGTGTAGTCTGCCAGGATTACAAACTAACCCTCTGACAGGCCATGTGACTTGGACTAAGAAAAAGTGTCAAATTTTAACGTCAAAGGTCAAGGTCAGGTTAGGCCTTAGGCTTACAGGCTTGAGTTGCATCTGGCTGAAGGTCCTCCAGTAACTCTTTCTTCTTCATGATCTCATCTTGTGCTGCATTTAGCTGCACCCTGAGAGGACAAGAACAAACACCTTAGATCCAGTATTAGATTATACAAGAAGAAATAGAGTTTGATGGCATCTCAGCAAACGCTGTGGCTGAAAGGAGACCATCATAGAGGGAGCACAAGAAATAAATCTCACCATGAAGTAAAACCCAGCAGTGTTGTTAAGGTAACCAACACAGTGTCAAGTAATAAAGGGTAAAACATTGTTTTCATATGCCTGGAGTCAGAAAACTGCACAAATTATTTATTTATTTATTGAGACATATAGAGGCACAAAACCAGTCTTTTTATTTCTATTTTACTACTTATATTTTATTACTTATATTACTAGTCAATATACTACTATATTACTACAGATGTATTTATGGTGGTGGTTTTCACAAGCTTCTATTGTTACAGTACTAAGAACCTGCCCAACAACTGGGACTTCAACAGACCAATATACTAATAATAATTAATTGAATATGTAATCCAGTGCCAAATCAAAAAGATCAAACTTACATATGAGCATCTAGTTTCCTCTTCAGGTGAGACTGAAAAAAACAACAAGGAATGTGACTTTTCAAAAGCATACTCAAACAACATACATAAAAACTCGAAAATATGTTTTTATGTTAGAGAGCCAGTGCACTTGTTTGGGTCTTGTAAGAGGGCCTTGTGTAGTTGCAAGAAATAGCATATGGGTCACTCTAACTGAGGCATTTCTGTGTGTTTATCGTACACTCACGTCCTCAGGTTTGGCTCCTTGGGTCTGCAGGGCTTTCTGTAGGTCTTCCACCTGCTGCTGCAGTTCACTAATCCTCTCTCTGTTCAACCTGTTAGAGGAGAACAGTCACATTACATAATGTGAGCCACAATCTCAGTCACTTACATTACCAGTAACATGACTAAAGGATTGCGAGGATGAGGTAGTAGTTGTGTCTTTTTAAGGGTTCTCGGTGTGTTTGTGGTGTGAAATTTACTGATCTGAGTTGAATATAATTTGTTTCTTTTAGGTGAAATCTCCCCATTTTAAAAGAGTAAATTGGTCAAATGTCACTTCTATGGCCCAGGACAGTGTCAGAGAAAAGTCTGGACGTACCCAAATGAATTCATGACTTTCATAAAGTTCAAGTCTTCTTAAAGCCACATGCTGAAATGCTGGAAATTTGTTTTCAAGGGAAATACAAATTGTTGCTGTTGATTTGACTTCTATCAAAAGGTTTTTCCGTCTATTATAATGTCACTATGTGAGTCATAAGGTTTTGTTCTGACAGCAACAAAACAGTGAAGTTGATGCACAAGTACGAATTTCCAAAGCAAAAAATGTACACCAGGGAAAAGAAACAATTCATCGCCTCCCATCATGTAGTTTTTATTTAGAACGTGAGAAATATACAGTTGTAAATTGCTGAAACACCATCATTCTATCATCCTAAATACATGTTAACATTTAACACAAGTGTTAATTAGCGCTGTGTCTGTCCTTGTTAATGTGTGAGCCAATCAGCTGGATTGTGGGGTAGGCTGGATTTATACAGCCCTATGTGAAGGTCAATATCTCTAATTATAGTACTTCTGTATGTTTTATTCCACAGTTTTAACGTCTTCACTATTATTCTAAAATGCCATATATATTGTAAAATGTATGTGTGTATCCCAACGTTTGTCTGGTAGCTGGTCTAAGATGTGTCCGATTACCTGTTCTCAGTGTCCAGCTCACTGCGTGCACGCCGCTCCTCCTCCAAATGAACATGGAGCTCAGCGATGCGCTCATTCTCAGAATCCTCCTGCTGCACGCGCAACATTTTATTCTCATGCTGCAAACGGATGAACTTCTCCCTGTACAACAAACACACATATTAGAACAGTTCCAAATGCAAATTCAGGAAAAAAGAAATCACAAAAAGTTTTTTTTGTTTTCTTTAGTTTGTTTGTCTTTGTTTTCACATTATCTCATTAAAATAAAACAATGGTGGTGTGATACTGGTTTGAACCCTAACTGCTTAAACAGATGCACCACATGAAATCCACAAGCACAATATGCAAATGAGCTAAAATAGGGTGTGGCTTGGACATACCTCTATACAGCTGTTTCAATACAAACAAAAACTGAAATCTAATTCACAACAAATCCGCACAAACAGAGTACACAGTACCTGTACTCAATAGGCAACATCTCAGCTGCCAAGTTGTCATGGCTTGGACTCCCAGTTTTATACATTCCTGTAGTTTAAAAACAAACATACAGGAATTTTCATCTGGATTTGTATAATGACAAGCTGGTTTTTGCATTACGTTTCAACATTTAAGTTTCTTTAGGGAACAGCGTAACCTTTCAAGGACTACATTTTTCTTAGCAGCACGAACACAAAGTGATGCTGATTGAGAGCGCCACATTATCTTTCCAGGAATATTAGTCAGATTTCTTCTAATAGTGTACCTGCTTGTAGAAGCTGGTCTTGCTGAGCTTGTGTACATCGCAGCTCCTCATTGGTCTCTTTCAGAGAGTCTCGCTCAATGATGATTCTCTGGTAGATGTGGCAAAATAACACATGCATATACAGTTGATTGAGGCAGACTGTTCAGATTAAAGATGGGAATGTAGAATCTTGGCTATGTCTGTGTGTGTATGTACCTCTTTCTCCTTCAACAGGGCTTCATATTTTTCCTCAAACTTCTTCATGTCGAAGGCCAGATTATCAGCTCTTCGGCTCTCCTCAGACAGCTTCCTATGAAGCTCCTGGACCTGAGGTAAAAATATAAAATGTGTCTCCACATGTATGTATCTGTATGTGTATGCAGCATATTAATTAACCAGACATCTGCTCTTCCACCATTTCTTCTGAAGTCAGTGTATTAATAGGGAGTTTGTTCCTAGCCTCTACTCTTCTGGGAATACTTTACACTAGATGCTGGACTGTTGTGACTAGGATTTAATTCCATTCAATTGCAATGAGGGCTGGTACTGATTCCCCATTAGTGTTAGCTTACATTTACTTTAAATTCATCCCAGAAATATCTGATGGTGCCTCAGTCCAGAGAACACATTGCTACTGCTTCACAACCCCTAGCAGATGTTTGGCACAGTGAATAGTGATTTTGAGCTTAAAATGGTCCCATTCCTCTGCCAGTAATTTTGCATGGAGAGCAACTGCTGTGCCAAATTAATTTTAATTAAATAAAAAAAAATCATGGGTGTGGAATGTATTTTCACTGTCCAAAGAAAAACAATTCTCTAAAATGGCAACTTCACAGGAGAGGGCAAAAAAGCAGTTCTGGAGCATTTCCATTGGACCAATCCTCACAAATTTTTCACAGAGCATAAATGGCAGCTGCCATGCTCAAATGATGCAGAAAAGTAAAAATTAAAAAAATGGAGATACATGTTTTTCTTTGGGCAGCAGCAATATGGATTTCTGAACTCTTTTTGGTATCGGTATAATTAATCACATATTTAAATAACAAAAATCTGTGTATATTTGCAGCACAAATTGCACAGACATTAAGTAAAAGGCCCAAAATCATACTAAACATAACCCACATAAGAACAAGATTTTGTTTAGCAACCAGTTCGGCAGGTACCTAGCAGATTAACTTACTCAATTATTCAGAGTTTGGCTAAATAATGAAAAAATAAAGCTGCATACAAAGAGCACGCATGTTACACACAAGTCATACAAGCTTCTAAAGTCCATGTTTAAACTACAGCTGCCATAAGTAATAATAAATATGGTGGGGAGAATTAATGTACACCACCGAATGAAAATGGCATTTAAATGGCATGGTCATTAACCTATCAGAAAAACAAAGTCAAGGTTTCTACACGCAATATAATGCATGTTCATGGTTCTATGACATACTTATTTAAATTCATGCTCATGATCAGGTAACAAATTGTGGAGATTACTTTTTTAATGTAGGTATTCAAAGAGCTCAATTAGTTAACTGCCCATCCCTGTAGGACCTAACAAGCTAACCGTTATCACAGCACTGGTCATACAGTTTCAGTATTTTCATTCAATTTAAGGTAATGGATTAATAATTACAATGTAAAAATATAGCATAAGTATGGGGAGCCTATCTGCTGTATATTACCTGTCTCTTATAAGTCTCAAGCTGGGCGCGTGCAGCGTTGGCCTTGCGGAGCTCCTCCTCAAGACTGACTGTGTTGTGCATGTAGGTCATGTTTTTCTCCTCTAACACTTTAACCTGTCGCCTCAGGTCACTCAGGTCTTCCAGTTTCTTCCTGTACGTTTCCACAGAGGCCTCCAGCTTCACTGCTCGGTCAGAGCAGCTCCTATACACATATGTGCACACAGAGTACTCTAAATAAAGCAGACAAAACCATTGCATTTGGGGAGAGCTTAGTCTACAGCAAGTTAACTAGCTAGAAAATTGGTTTTAGAGCGTTTCCGGCAACAATTTCTGTATGTAATGACTGTAATTGTAAAGCACTAAGTTTATCACTGCTTGGAATAAATTGCCAAGCAACAGCTTTTCAGCAGCAGCATTTTGGGTTAACGGTCATAATATATATAAATGTCAGTGTTTTGTATTTTTTATTCAGTATTTGGAGCTAAAAACCATAAAGAGCAATATTAGAACACATCAAAACCACTGATAGATCTCTCTCGCATTCACACCTCAGAATGTCCAGCTCATCCTTCAGCGAGCGAGATTCCTCAGCCAGGCTGGTGAGCTCATCGTTTCGATGCTGAACCTCCACCAGCTGTTTCTCCAGCTCCTCACAGTGAATACGGTAGTCATCTTTAGCTGCCTCTAGTCTGAAAGTCACACACAAACATACAAAATGCATTAAAAAATTTGAATCAGCAAATAATTTAAAGACTCACTTTCAGCACTTGGCAGTACACAACATACTACATCACCTATTCTTTATCTCACACATCCAACTACTACGTTTCTAAGTTGGAGGTTCACATGTGCAGGACATAATAAAATCATAGAAATAGAATATGTCGTCACTGTCATAACAAACCCCTGTATCTCTGAAATGATAACTTTACAGGAGGCAACACAAGACATATGATAATGCAACACGGTTCTGTTATGACAGTGACAATATACAGCTAGTGTATTTCACTATTTACACTACATATTTATACTTTACTGGCTTTACAAATGCTAAGAAACATTCTCACTGTGAGGTGATCAGGCTTGTTTGGCTGTGAGATCTATAATGCAGCACTACCTGAAGTTCTCCTCTTGGAGCTGTTCCAGCTGCAGCTGGAGCTGGCTATGTTTCTTCCCTGATGGGGTGCTGGGATCATCAAACGTGTCCAGCTGATTGGCTCGATCTGTCAGAACATCGTTCTCCGCTAGGAGGCTGTTACGCTCCTCCTGCAGCACTGCCACCTGTTCATAGAGTAACAGTCCATGGAGCTACAGGTTAAAGGGATGCACTTCATTCTCTTCTATGATTTATGTGAATTGATAGTGATGTTACTTTTGCTGGATAGGAGCCAGTGCTGGTTTTGAACATCTTTTCTATTCATAGAGGTGCCATAGGTGGGTATTATTTTACAAATTGTATGCAACAGTGACTTACTTCTTCTCCAAACATTAATATTGTAGGGATGGATGAAGAACTCCACATTAGGCTTATATTGTTTTAAATGTTGAACTACTCCAGAAAAATAAAGACGTTCAAAAACAGACACACAATCATTACAGTGAAGTACACATTTACTTAAAGAGAGAATTAACTCTTTATGGAAATATGAAGGAAACTGACCATTATCATTAATTACTAAAAACCCTCATTGGACAATGCACAGCTTTCAAAACATCAATGCATTTTCAGAGCAGTATAATGGGCATCATTATTAGTAGCTGTTATCAACTGTTGAGTGAGCCATAAACCTTTAATGGCAGAGTTTAGCTGCATTTCCACAAAAAAAGAAAGAAAAGCTCACATTCTGTAAGTATTTCCCCAGTATACGCTGCGTGTGTTAGGTTGGTTAATGCAAGGCTTTAGTAAAGGCTTTGGTTAGGCTCTGCAGCCATGCAGCCAATTGGACTTACCTCAGTCACCAAGGAAACGCTAATACACAATCTGTCGAAAATCAGTGCCAGCAGTGGATAAGTAAACAGCAACACAAAGATGATAATGTAGAAATGCTGTATTATAGGATGACTCCACTATAACCATTCCTCTCATAGCCTTTTGTTGAGGAGTGATTTCCTAAAGTAACTCCCTAATGAAACACGAACACTTGAAAAGAATGGTTAAGCTGGGAATGATAAATAAATGCTTTACCCATTCTTAGACACAGAAGCAGATCTTGACAAAAATATTTAAGACTGGCAAGTAATGTATGTTGACTCAAAGTCACAGAAGCCTCATCAAATAAATATATAATTGTCAGTATTTAGTGAGTCCACCCTTTGCCTTTATTGCACCTTCTATTCTGTTCAGAATTTTTATGCTCAAAATTTCAAAGAAACCAAACCTCCAGAATTCAGTCTTAGGTGATGTTCTGAAAAGCAGAAAATACTACCAACAGCCTGATTTTCTCCCACCTCTTTAGAATAAGTTTTAAATACCATTTACCTGACAGTGGACAGTTTTGGTGGCCTACCAGGTCTTGCATGGTTGTTAAGAGTATCATTTTATTTTGTCTTTTAATACTTTTTTAACTCCAGTTTTGATAACTTTCCCCTTCAATATGCGAGTCTAATAGAAATCTCTATAGAAATATCTCCTTTAGTCATTTCAGATGCACATCTGCAAAGAAATCTGCCAAACATCTAAGGTGTGTTTGGGTAACTGTTTTTGTGAATGTTAGTGTTAGTGTCACATTGTCAGTGGCACCTTTGAGAACACAGGTGTAATTCATCGGTATCAGAAGTATGGAAAAGTTACAGTAGAGTGTACAAAAAAGTAAAAAGTGGACAAAATAAACACTGTTGGATCTGATATCATACTTGGTGTAGGAGGCCTTTGTCTAGTTTTCTATGAGATACACATTTCCTGCTTTATTGTGGTAGTTGTGCATTTAATTATATTTATAACTGCAGATACTGTCTCAAAAAGCGATAACCTGCTGAGACTACAGAACAGTAATGAATTAGCGCTTTTAAACTCTGCTGAGCTCTCCAACTGCTGCAGTTTGTGACTGAACACAATTATATGTCAGAGAGGAACAACCATTGTCAGCAATCTACAGTAAAACTTCCTCATCCGAGAAGAAACAAAATTAGGAAGAAAATAAAAACAAGCCTTGTTGTTCTATAAGTGCTGGCAGGTGAAGTAAAGATCCTGTCCAGGGAGGATCACACTAGACTAGTCCCTCTTAGGGTATCTACTCAAATTACCCCAATCCTTTGGGTGAAAGAATGCAGGTACTAGGAGTTGACAGCAAAGTTTAGTTCCTTTATGTAGATCCAGTAACTGCGAATAAGAGCCAGGTTTACCAAGTTTACCAACACTAATCTTAACATATTTCTTAGAGTCATCTATCTTTGCAGATTTTACTGAGGCACTAAATGATCTTCGTGCTCTCCAATACGTTTGCCAAGATCTATTACCATGGATCTTTCCTCTAGGTGCTCTTTTCTTCATGATGTTTATTTGCAAAGAAACACCCATTTCAATCATATGTATGTGTGTGCAGCAGTGTCTATATCAGAGTTTCTCACCTGGATGTCCAGCTCCTGGCAGCGTTGGGCCAGCTCATCTTTTTCTGCCATCACCTCAGACAAGTCCTCCAGAGCTTTCTTCAGCTATGACCACACATGTGCAATACAGTCAGTAATTCTTAGTGATTACTCTCCAGTCAATGATTAAGTTAAGCTGATTTGATAGTTCAAAACTCAATGCCAGTGTAGGCAACAAGTTCATCTGTGTATCCTGGCATGGCGATGTTCACACCCTGCCTCTGGACAGGAAGCTGAACTCACCACAAATGGACAGTTGAACAGTTGTCATACATATTTGCATACCAGAGACTTTTTCTACCACGTGCAGCTTCCTGAAACCTTCTAGTAATAGTCTGTCAATATACTATATCTCCACAAAAGCAAGTGATTAATTGCATTTTTACAAAATCTGTGTAAATGTTAAAGAAAATAAGGATTATTAAGTGAAATGCTAAATGTACTTAGGTTATGTTAAAGACTGCTGGGACAAGAGAAAACTGTAAGGAAGTTTTATTCACTCACATACCAGGTAATAATACTTAACCTACAAAACACAAAATCAATCCGAATAACAGCTCAATCGGAATAGAACACGTCCATGCAAACACCTCAATCGGAATAGTCTAGTCCGATTGAGGCCATTCGGAATATAATTTCTATCCGATTGAAGGAGGTGGGTAAACCTCTAAATAACCCGTTAAACAGAAGAATAATATCCGTGTAAACGCCTGAATCCGATTACAGTCCAGGCGGAGCGTGTAAGAACGTTCTGCGCATGCGCGGCGCGTCATAGTGAAGGGTTTATATCGGTCAACACGGCTGGACCTCACATGATGTTCTCTGTCATGGTAACGTTTACTCTCAGCGCTGCTCCACGCATGCGCGTCATTCTGCATCGGATTACTTGTAGTGAGCTGTAAACGAAGATTTTCATCGGACTGTTGAACAGAGTGAGAATAAACACCTCAGACTGAATCTGTAATCCGATTGTTTTCAGTCGGATTGGCAAAAATCTTTGCATGTAAACACAGACACTCACTCCTCTAGTCTTAATGAGACGCCGTGCACGGTCAAGTCTCAACATGAACTACGGATGACGCGCAGGGCCAAATAGGATTTGCATTAACGGCACTATTTTTTTAACGGCGTTAAATTGAGATCGCGTTAATGCGCTATTATCGCGTTAACTTCAACAGCCCTAATTTTATATATATATATATATATATATATATATATATATATATATATATATATATATATATATATATATATATATATATATATATATATATATATATATATATATATATATATATATACACATACCCACACACAGCTGCTGTATCTCCCTATTTGTCATTTCTCAGTTTTTATCATAATTGGAAAATGCCTCTTGCCCTTTACCTTATGTGTGAAACAACAACTGTGTGTGTGTGTGTATATGTCCTCTGAAAAGAACTCAACACACAGCCATGTCTAAATAGCTGGCAACACAAGTGAGTACACCTCACAGTGAACATGTCCAAATTCTGCCCAGTTGTGTCCAATTGTGCCGTTGTCCCTCTGGGGTGTCATGTGACTTGTCAAGAGTCACAAGGTTCCAGGTGTGAATGGGGAGCAGGGCTGTTAAATTTGGTGTTTTGGGTACAATTCGCTCATACTGACCACTGAACTCTGAGGATGTGAGAAATAGAATTGTTGCTCTCACAAAGATGGCCTAGGCTAGAAGAAGATTGCCAACACCTTGAAACTGAGCTATAGCATGGTGGCCAAGGTCATACAGTGGTTTTTCAGGACAGGGTACAGTTTGAACAGGCCTCGCCAGGGTTGACCAAAGAAGTTGAGTCCACATGTTCAGTGTCATATGCAGAGGTTGGCTTCAGAAAATAGACACATGAATGCTGCCAGCATTGCTGCAGAGGTTGAAGAAGTGGGAGGTCAGCCTGTCAGTGCTCAGACCATATGCCACACAATGCATCAACTCAGTCTGCATGGCCGTCGTCCCAGAAGGAAGCTTCCTCTGAAGCTGACGCACAAGAAAGCCCGGAAACAGTTTGCTGAAGACAAGCAGTCCAAGAACATGGATTACTAGATCCATGTCCTGTGGTCTGACAAGACCAAGATAAACTTATTTGGCTCAGATGGTATCTAGCATGTGTGGTGGTGCCCTGGTGAAGAGTACCAAGACAACGATCTCTTGCTTACGGTCAAGCATGATGGTGATAGCATCATGGTTTAGAGCTGCATGAGTGCTGCCGGCACTGAGGAACTGCAGGTCATTGAGGGAAACATGAATTCCAACATGTCCTGCGACATTCTGAAGCAGAGCATGATCCCCTTCCTTGGGAAACTGCGCAGCATGGCAGTTTTCCAACAAAATAACGATGCAAAACACACCTTTAAGATGACAACTGCCTTGCTGAAGGTAAAAGTGATGGACTGGCCAAGTATGTCTCCAGACCTAAACCCATTTGAACACCTGTGGGGCATCCTCAAGAGGAAGGAGGAGAAGCGCAAGGTGTCTAACATCCACCGGCTCCGTGGTGTCATCATGGAGGAGTGGAAGAGGAAATAGCAACCTGTACAGCTCTGGTGAATTCCATGCCCAATGTGGTCACACAAAATATTGACACTTTGACCAAAATCTGGACATGTTCACTTGTGTTGCCAGCTATTTAGACATTAGTGGCTGTGTGTTGAGTTCTTTTTTAGAGGACAGTAAATCTATATAATCATCATGCTGTAACTCTCTACATATTTGTAACTCTCTTATTTACAATATTCTTGGTGAAGCTTCATCTTATTATTAAACTGAATTGTAACATGCAACCAAGTCACAACGTGACTGCGTTGTTGAATGTGCCAAGTCACAGATCTATGGTTTTGGACCCATCATGTCTCCTTTAAACATAATAGTTTTACAGATTTTGCCTTTAGATACAGCTGTGGGACCATAATCAAACCAGCCCACATCTGGACAGGATGTTTCACCATACAGTCATACAGTCACCATACAGACACTTCTACTAGATGCGTAATTTGTAACTTAAATCTCTCACCTGTTGGTCTACATCCCCTGGTGGCTCCGTTCCAAAATGGGCCATGGACTCTTTGCTCATCAGCTGTATAAGACATTCAGGAAGCAGTAAGATGAAAATCTACTTATTTGTGACAAAAAGCATCATTTTTTAAAATACTTTTGAAACGTAGACTGACCTCCTGGATGGCTGTCATCACTACATGCTGAACGGACTCTTCCAGAGTCATTATGATCTGGATATACTCTGGAGAAATAAGAGTGGAGTTAAATATCAAATGTATGTAATAGTACATAGCATATATAAAATCTCTCAGATTGAACAGTGGTGAAATTAGAACAGGATTATTATCCTAATTATTATACATAACGTGAGTGCTCAAGATCAGCAGTTGGTTTTTTTTTACCTTGTATGTTATTAGTTTTACAACCTTTACTGACAGTATTCAAAATGGGATTAATTTGTTAATTAAAGAACAAAAATTTAACACAGGCACCCATCTGAGAAGTAGTTTATGTACACATTATATAAAGGAGATTATACAGTTTGATTATACAGGTCCTGTTGGAGTCGCTTGTGCATTTCTGATTTTTTTTTTTTCCCCTTACAGAAAAAGGATGAGCCCAGGTGTATGGAGAGGATTTTGAGTGCGGTGAACAGTACAGGTACCTTGTTTCCTGTCACATTTTACTGCACAGCCCAAGATAAGCTGCAGGAGGCGCCCCAGCTCCACAGGATCAGCATGCTCAGCCACCCGCACCAGGTCAGGCAGAGGGAAACCTGAGATCTGCTGATTCAGAACCTAAAAGAAAGAAGAGAAAGAGACAACGAGAAAGGAGCGCGAGAGAGAGAGAGAAAATGGACAGTGATACAATGGGGCAAATTATTGGCACAGCCTAAGAGAGGGAGCAAGAAGGAGGGTGTGTCTGCTGGTACCCAGTGCTGTATCAGCAAATTCAGTGTGTGATTATTTGTTTTTCTTACATTAATAAAAGACTAGCTGTCACCTGAATGAAAATACTTAGCCACCAAAGTTCACAAAGCATCAAATGAAGGCAGAGAAATGAAAAACTGTTATATTTTAGTCGTTTTAATTCAAATATTGATCCTGACTGATTTGAGACACACTGTGACTATAAGTACACCCCATGTAATGAATCTCAAACTCTTAGCAAACTTACCTCATTATAGTAGTCGACAATTATCTGCAGGATCTTTTTCAGGTTGTTTACCTGCACAAAAACAAAATTAAAAATAAACACTGAAAAGGTATGGGTTCAAAAACTGTAATTCTGCTAAATAAAAATTGAAACTGATTAATTATAGGTTACTAAAAAAAACCAACCAATAAGAGAAAACAGAAAGTAGGTGCAGACAGATAATCTAAGCAGCAGGGACGCATAGAACTGGCAGATTATTGCTCCAAACAGCCCATTTATTATTTTTGGTTGTTCCGTGTTTATGACATATACTGAAAGCAAGGTAAGGGTGCTGCATTCGTTGCAATGTGGACTCCAGTCTTAAGACCCTAAATTAAGTCTTGGTCTTGTCTCAGTCTCTACACCATTTTGTCTTAGTCTTGAGGTAAAGAGGACTCTGAAATTGTTCTTGAGACAAGTCGAGTGTGAAGCCTCTATCTGAGATTTTTTTTTCTATCATTACTGAATATCAACAAAACCTTCAAGCAGAATTAAAGTCTTTCCTCTGCATGTTTCAATAAAATCTGTTTGCTTCTGGTTGAGGATCTAACTGATCTCATTGTTTCCAAAATGTAAATATCTCCTGTGGAAAGATTGGAATGTTATCATTACTATGATTCTATACTTTTCATCTTACATTAAAACGGATGCATGTTGACTGCTTTATACTGAGTTTACTTTAGATGGCGATTCTGATTAATTTCTGTTTTTTTCTCTTTCTCTCTCCTTGGTTTTATACTCTGGTCTTGTCACAGACGCAACTACTACATCTTGACTCAGACGCCATGTGTCTAGGTCTCCGTCTTGACTACAACATTAGACGCTATACCTACCAGCTATGCTATAGCCTCTTACTGTTACCAACCAGCTGTACTATACATTCTTATAGTCAATGTAGCACTTTATCTGATTTGATGCTGTGTAAACAGGCAACTGATTTTGCATCTGATTATATAAACAGCAAATAAAGTTATATAAATTGTGAATTTCTACTTACAATGTGAGCATTGAATTAAAAACAAGGCTAAGAAAAAGGTAATCTGACAATTTAGCTGTAATGTAATCATAATCATGCATTACTGGTGCATCCCTACATTATACACAAAAATGTAGTTTACCTTGAGTCTCATGTTATCTCCTACGTCTTCTTTAATACGTGCGAGCCAGCTCTCACTGAACCACGATGGATCTCTAAAATTCAGAGCAGATTTATTAAATATGTCTTCATTAAGAACACTACGGTTCCATATTAAATGTGGAGCAGAACCCAGATGAAATTACATTAGGTAGCACTGGTTTATGCCTGTTGTAACTACAAAATCAATCATTACAAATATTTCCCTGAGCCTACAAGTTCTGATATGCCAAATAATGCTAAGTTTCATTACATTCCCATGCTGTTGAACGTAATGGCATTTCGATGTAATGAAACTTAATAAAGAATGAAACGTAATATTTTCTCCTGCAGAATAAGAAGAGTGGGGTGACTTAAGGTCCCTGCTCAGGTAACACAACACTCCCACAATCCACCAGGGGCTGTAATGAAATATTCAGGGAGGGACTGGCTGAGATATAAATGAATAATTCTGAGCAGGGATGGACAGATGTGGCTAATACAGATAAGGGGGGGGATGACAGAGAAAATGGTAAACAAATAGAAAGATAAACAGCAAAAAAATAACAAAATACAAGATGAACTCACATCTGGTGCAGAGCCTGGGCCATAGCTGCTCCTGTGGTCAGATCGTCCACTGTCTTACATGGCGCTGCAGTGTTAAAGGTTTGCAGCTGAGGGCAAACACACAAAAAAGTATTGAAAGACAGTAGATTAGTAGGTTAACAAAAGTGCAATTTATTGATTAATTCAAAACAAAGTACGTCATATGAAAGGTATATAGAAAAATATGCAAAAGGATGCCATCACTTTCATCTTGAACTGTGCTCAGCATCTGAGATGCTGGCCTGCACCAAAACAACATAACACTGCTAAGAGTCCATTTTCCCCACATTATCACTACAACGATTAACTACTGCTGATCTTAGTGGACATTCAAATTAGCGCAGCAGGTATTAAAACAGGTAATTTTATATGCCTGAACTTTCTTACTCTGGCATAAGTTTTGTTACAAATAATAATACTGAGAGCATATAAGAAGATATATTTGCATATACATGTATTCATCTGCTTATGAACATCAAGGGACCTCCAATCCCTCCCTACAGTTTTATAGTAAACTATGTCATCCAGAGTTCACATCTAGAGCCAGAGAGGGCAATAGATCTTATCCGACAGTCATTCTGGAATAATTCTAAGACCAGGTTGTCTGTTTACTATCATGTTAAAGGTTCATAGCTCAAGTTCATAAGTTACAAAAACACTGTGGGATGGTTTCCCAACGAGGGACTGAGCCCAATTCAGGACTCATTTCAATGGTGAATTTCCATTCAGCATGTTGCATCATCCAGAATGAGGCTTAATCCCACCATATATGTTTTCACTGTCATCACAAAACCTTATATTTCCATTTTTGACATTTTTACCTTTATATATCATTTGGAAATGATAGTTACTGTGTAGAAAATGGCAAAACACACTGACGAGCAGACTGATACAAAACGGTCCAAAATGACTTTGAATAAAAACTTGCAACACTAACTTACATTTACAGTCAATGACTTTTTTTTCCTCCTCCTATAAAAGTACTTTTTTGGAAATATGAGATTTTGTTGTGATGCCGATGATGTCAAAAATCCAGGCACCCTTTCTAAACAGCGGTACGGGATACAGGTGTTCAACTGTATGCACACAGCTGAACAATGTCCACTGCTTATCGAATGTGAGGTTCTGGAACAGCTGCACATGAGCCTAAGGTCACCATGTCCAATGCCAAGGATCAGCTAAAGGGGTATAAAGCCCCCACAAATTGGTGTGGTGCAGTGGAACAATCTGGAGTGACAGACGGATAGCTCCATTAAGTACCTCTGGGATGAGTGTGAGTTTTGTGATCCGGAACTAATCACCCAATATTAGTACCTGACCTCACTAATGCTCTTGCGGCTGAACGCAATCAAATCCTCACAGCAATGTTCCAAAATCTAGTGTGAAGCCTTGCCAGCAGAGCACAGATTGCTACTGCAGCAAAGGAGGACCAAACTCCTTATTAATACCACAGAAAAAATGTTGGCTGAACAGGTGCGTAGACATGTTTACAGTATCACTGTTTGTAATCGATGAAAAAAACTGAGGGGCACTGAAAGCTGGTAGGATAAGAATGTTAAAGCGTACAGAAGGACTTGTTTTGAGAAATCAGTCTAAAGAATATTCCAATAAACATGAATCGCATTAAAAATCACAGAATGGCATTGCAGTGTTCCCCTGTATGTTATGAGGGAGTGTGTGGTGGGCTAGGACACACACAGCAGGGTACAGAGTGTGCTGTAGTCTGCTATACTGGTACCAGACATGTTAGACAGCAAAACCCAGTGATCCGCAGCAGCTGAGTGGAGCTTTTTTCGCTTTGGCTGGTCGAGCAGCTGCAGGGTTCTGCCATGTGAGGAGCCCTTTTTACGGAGCCACAGTCCCGGTCATACAGTCTCTAAGGGAGCTGTGCATTTACCATCGATCGCTGCAATGCGCGTTGCTGCTGCTGCTGCTGCTTCTCTCTGTCTGCCCTACATCAGCAAAGCAACCAACCGCCACCAGACAGCAGGGCTCCAGCTCTCACTGCCTTCAGCATGGATCACGTTTGATTGCATAAGAGAAGCAAAGAGCAGATAGTCCACAAATACCACACTGACTAACCAGATTACACCTCCAAATCGGATGAAGACGCAGTGTGTGTGTGTGTGTGTGTGTGTGTGTGTGTGTGTTACTCTCACGGTTATTCGCTTACAGCAGGCACGCTACGTTAGCTAGCTGCGCGCGGATCAGGCTAATATCACCTGCGATAGGAGCACAAACACACATCGAGATAAGAGCAGACTTCAACCTGTCCTCTCATTTCCTGCGTTCAGGGGTGGGCGAAGTGTGAAACATGAGGTCCATGTTCACCTGCGACAGGTAGTCACGCCGTCACTGATGTGAGACTGACATAAATAAGCCAGGGAGCGGAACAGACCCTGAAACCGCACGGATAAACAGCGCAGGGACACAAAACTCACCCAAACGATGAGGCTCTCGCACAGCACCGTCTTGTTCAAATCCATTTCGTTCTTTTTCCGCAGTCGGGCATCTATTTCCGTCCACCTGTCAACAAAGAGCTTCCCTTTTCCACTGCATTTGACCTCACCTGGAGGCGTTAGTGTGTTTTTCGTTTACCACCTCTATTCCGTGAAGCCACGCCCCCCTGTGCTGTGATTGGATAGGAGTTCACGCTATTCGTTCATATTAATCCTTAAACAGATCAAAAAAATATTGGAAAAATGATGCAGTTTATGATAGTAGAACACACTAGCCAGTGTTTATTTGTCTATACTGATGTTCTTATACACCATGTTGCTCACAGACTTTTCAGCCCGTTTGTGTTAATCTAATAGAATTAATCTATCTCAGTGTTAGCGCCATATTTACAATACAGATGACTGAAGAACACCGCAAACGTTTTTAGTACAAATCATTGAACTGGATACAATAACCGACCAAACGAGTTGGTAAATCCACAGAACTGAGATTTGCCTGTCCTTGTGCAGGGGATCGAGGCTTGTCGGAATATGGGTGGGAAATAAAAATAAATGCCACTTGAAGTGTTTCTTCCAATCAAGGCGCTTGACGCGTAAGTCTATGACGACTGCGCTCTGTGGTCGCCGTAAGTCTGTTCGTGAATGGACGCAGAGCGATTTCTGCGCGCTGTGCTGATACGGATTGGTGGGATCAAGAGCAAAACACGAAGAGGGGAAAAAACCAATGAGCTCTCGAGTTAAAGAGCAGCGAGTGGCCAATCAGAACGAGGATCCGGGACAGACCGACGGTCCTGTTGGAAATGTTTGAGCAGAATTGCAGGCGCCCTGCTGCGTTTTTAGCCTGATATCTGACTGTAATTTTAACTGTAGTCCTGATCAGGAATAAAGAACATATACACACGTGGACAAAATGGTCGGTAAAGAAAGAAAATCCCACAATGGTCACTGAAACAACTTGAAACTGGCAAAACTAATAATAAATGACATTTTACTGAAAATCAACTAATGAAAATCAGAAAACATGGACCACAGAAAGGTAAGGAGAGAGTTGTCTCAGGAGATTAGAAAGAAAATCATTAGACAAACATATTAAAGGTAAAGTCTATAAGACCATCTCCAAACAGCTTGATGTTCCTGTTACTACAGTTGCAAATACGCTATATTGGAAAAAGTATTCGCTCCTCTACCTTCACATGTATATGAAATTAAGTAGCATCCCATTCTTAATCCATATGATGTCGGCCCACCCTTTGCAGCTATAACAGCTTCAACTCTACTGGGAAGGCTTTCCACAAGGTTTAGGAGTGCGTTTATGGGAATTTTTGACCGTTCTTCCAGGAGCGCATTTCTGAGGTCAGACACTGATGTTGGACGAGAAGGCCTGGCTCACAGTCTCCGCTCTAATTCATCCCAAAGGTGTTCTGTCGGGTTGAGGGCAGGACTCTGCGCAGGCCAGTCAAGTTCTTCCACAACAAACGCACTCATCCAGGTCTTTATGGACCTGCTTTGTGCACTGGTGTGCAGTCATGTTGCAACAGGAAGTGGCCGTCCCCAAACTGTTCCCACAAAGTTTGGAGCATGAAACTGTCCAAAATCTCTTGGTGCTGAAGCATTAAGCGCTCCTTTCACTGGAACTAAGGGGTCAAGCCCAAATCCTGAAAAACAACCCCACACCATAATCCCCCCTCCACCAAACTTCACACTTGGCATAATGCAGTCAGACAAGTCCAGGTCTCCTGGCAACCACCAAACCCAGACTCATCCATTGGATTGCCAGACGGAGAAGCGTGATTCATCACTCCAGAGAACACGTCTCCACTGCTCTAGAGTCTAGTGACGGCGCTTTACACCACTGCATTCGACACTTTGTTATATGGCATGGATGCAGCTGCTCAGCCATGGAAATCCATTTCATGAAGCTCTTTACACTGTTCTTGAACTAATCTGAAGGCCATATGAAGTTTGGTGGTCTGTAGCGATTGTCTCTGCAGAAAGTTGGCGACCTCTGCGCACTATACGCTTCAGCATGTCATTTTACGTGACCTACCACTTTGTGGCTGAGTTGCTGTCATTCCTAATCGCTTCCACTTTGTTATAATACCACTGACAGTTGAATATTTAGTAATGAGGAAATTTCACAACTGGACTTGTTGCACAGGTGGCATCTTATCACGGTACCACGCTGGAATTCACTGAGCTCCTGAGAGCGACCCATTCTCTCACTAATGTTTATAGAAGCAGTCTGCAGGCCTAGGTGCTTGGTTTTATACACCTGTGGCCATGGAAGTGATTGGAACACCTGAATTCAATGATTTGGAAGGGCGAGTGAATACTTTTGGCAATACAGTGTATTATTCAGAAGTTTAAGGTCTACTGGACTTTAGCCAACTTCCCTGGATGTGGCCGCAAAAGGAAAATTGATGACAAATTGAAGAGATGGATAATATGAATGGTAACCAAAGAGCCCAGAACAACTTCCAAAGAGATTATTGGTGAACTCCAAGGTCAAGGTACATCAGTGTTGGATCACAGCACTGTCACTGTTCTAGCCAAAGTGGACTTAATGGAAGACGACTGAGGAGGAAACCACTGTTGAAAGCAAATAATAATACAGCGAGTCTGGAATTTGCCAAAATGCAAATTGACAAGCCAACAAGCTTCTGGGAGAGATGTGACAAAACTGGAGCAAGTCACATCAGCTCTATGTTCACAGACGCAAAAGTGAAGCATACAAAGAAAAGTACATTGTACCTGTGAAATATGGAGGACGCTCAGTTATGCTTTGGGGCTGGTTAACTGCATCTAGAACAGGTTGTTTTGAATCTTTGCAGGGTAGAATGAAATCTAAAGAATATCAAGGCATTCTGGAGCAAAATGTGCTGCCCGGTGTCAGAAAGCTTGGTCTCAGTTTCAGGTCATGGGTCCTTCAAGAGGACAATGACCAAAAACACACAGCTAAAAACAGACTGAGAGCAAAGCAAGAAACATGCAGTCTGGGGAAGGCACCCTTTAAACCTAAGACAACTGGAGCAGTTTGCTCACGAGGAGTGGGCCAAAATACCTGTGGGCAGGTGCAGAAGTCTTATTGAGAGTTACAGAAATCACTTGATTGCAGTCAAAAGGCTGTACAACAAAATATTAAGTTATGGGTACCAACATTTTTGTCCAGGCCAGTTTCATTAGTTTGTTTTTTTTAATTATTCTGTTGAGCCACAATTAAAAAGCAATGTCTGACTTTCTTTACTTTCTCTAGTCTTTAGTTTCTTTAGTGTGTTTGTGTGTTGCATTCTATGTTTTTATAATGCTGTGTTTTTTAAAGTGTGAAAGGTATAAACTGAACTTGACAAAGGAAAATAAAGTGTTCATAATAAAAGCTGCAAACGATAATTTTTTCACTCATTACACATATTATTCAGTTTATTTCTAGACCTTTCTATTAACCTTAAGTGTTTTTATTTTATAGTCATCAGGGTTTATATACAAATGTTTAAAGATATGGGATCAGGCCATAAGATTAGATAAGGTAACCTACTGAAGGGTCAGTGATCATTGCTGAACACGGCGTTGGCTATGCAGAATCTTTTATTACTTTCTCATAATATAAACGCGGGAGATTTAAGACCTGGAGTAAAGAACACGTGAATAAGGCAAATTGCCTCTCCATAAAACATGCAGAATGTAGCTGCACATCACATTTCAAAGGCATGATTTATTTAAGTTATCATGCCTTTGTCTCATTGTATTGTACTCTACGCTCTGCCAAGAAAACATCAAACGCAAGATTGTTTTATACAAAAAGTAAACAGTTAATAATACTAATAATACTAATAATAATAATAATAATAATTGTGTTTATATCATACCTTTTTAACACTAAACACCAAAGACTAACCCTATTGGTTGGGAATTAAAATTCAATACGCCTATGGTACCAGTGTAATTACTTTTCTTTTTCAATAAATAATTAATTTTAATACCTCAGTAGTCAGCACTCATTTGTGAATAAATACACTTGTTTCAAAATTTACTAACTGTCTAAATTGCATTTTGTGTACATGTTATTAATGTCAGGGCTTCTTGATTAGTGTGTGATCTTTTGAGGTCAGTAAATAATCCCACCCCAGCACCCCACACTAAAATGTCTTAGCCACACCCACTTTGTTTGTAATTAAAGAGAACATACTGAAAAAGGTAAAATTCAGAAATCAGTTTCAAAGTAACACTATCAATGTACTGTCATCAGATGTTTTGGTGATACTTAACTATATTTATTAAAGGCTGTAAAAACTAGTGAAATAACATATATTAAAGATAATATCCTTAAAAAGAAAAAAGTATGGAATAACTAAATGATCCACAAACAATCAATTCATTTTTGTTTCAAAAATTCTGCCTATCTTAATGGTTGAGATGTAAACAAACACAGAGTGATTTCATGTGAAATGGTTTGTTGTAGAAAACCGACTCGGCGCACTGAGGGGAACCAGAGGTTTCTATGTTTTCGACACATAAATAGCCTTTTTAACTACTATCCAAAACAACCAGTGCACCCAGTATCTTCTAAATTTTTATATGTAATGAATTTAAAAACACATATTACACCAAAAGCTTATTTCTAAATTATCGTAAAACAATGTCTCAGACATTCCAATTCGTATTTGTATCTGTATTCATAAGCATTTTATGTACTAACTTGAGTGAGGGAGCTTCTAGAGGCATTAAACTCTTCAGACATCTGGTTCCTATCACCACTACTGTGGACAATTCTGACTTGGGAAGTTTCTCTAGAACGGAGTGTTTCACATCAAACCTCTCTGAATGACTATGTTTATATATCCATCCATCCATCCATCCATCCATCCATCCATCCATCCATCCATCCATCCATCATCTTCCGCTTCTCCGGGGTTCATGTCGCAGGGGCAGCATCCTAAGCAATGAGGCCCAGACCTCCCTTTCCCCAGCCAATTCCACTAGCTCCCTGGGGGGGATTCCGAGGCGTTCCCAGGCCAGCTGGGTGATATAGTCACGCCAGCATGTCCTGGGTCTTCCCTGGGGTCTCCTCCCGGGTGGACTTGCCTGTGTCACCTCCCAAGGGAGGCGTCCAGGAGGCATCCTAACCAGATGCCCGAACCACCTCAGCTGGCTCCTCTCAACGTGGAGAAGCAGCGGCTCTACTCCGAGTCCCTCCCGGATGACCAAACTTCTCACCCTATCTCTAAGGGAGAGTCCAGACACACTGCAGAGGAAACTCATTTTGGCCGCTTGTATTTGCGATCTCGTTCTTTCGGTCATTACCCAAAGCTCATGACCATAGGTGAGAGTGGGAACGTAGATCGACCAGTAAATCGAGAGCCTTGCCTTATGGCTCAGCTCTTTCTTTACCACAACAGACCAGTAAAGAGCCCGCATCACTGCTGACCCAGCACCAATCCGCCTGTCAATCTCCCGCTCCCTTGTACCATCACTTGTGAACAAGAGCCCGAGATACTTAAACTCCTCCACTGGAGGCAAGAGCTCATCCCTGACCCAGAGAGGGCTCTCCACCCTTTCCCGCCTGAGAACCATGGTCTCGGATTTGGAGGTACTGATCCTCATCCTGGCTGCTTCACACGAGCGAAAGCTGAAGTTCACGGCCTGATGTCCCCAGTAGGACCACATCATCTGCAAACAGCAGCAATGTGACCTTGAGGTCACCAAACTGGACACCCTCCATCCCCTGACTGTGCCTAGAAATTCTTTCCATAAAAATTATGAATAGAATCAGTGACAAAGGGCAGCCCTGACGGAATCCAACTCTCACTGGGAATGAGTCTGACTTACTGCCGGCCATGCGAACCAAACTCCTGCTTTGTTTGTACAGGGCCTGAATGGCTCATAGCAAAGAGCCATGTACCCCATACTCCCGAAGCACCTCCCACAGAATACCCCAGGGAACACAGTTGAATGCCTTCTCCAAATCCACAAAGCACATGTGGACTGGAGAGGGTAAAGAGTTGGTCCAGTGTTCCATGACCGGGACCCGCACTGCTCCTCCTGAATCCGAGGTTCGACTATAAGCCAGACTCTCTTCTCCAGTACCCCTGCATAGACGTTACCAGGGAGGCTGAGGAGTGTGATTCCCCTGTAGCTGGAACACACCCTCCGGTCCCCCTTTTTAAAAAGAGGCACCACCACCCTAGTCTGCCAATCCAGTGGCACCGCCCCCGATGTCCACGCAATGTTGAAAAGGCGTGTCAGCCAAGACAGCCCCACAACATCCAGAGCCTTGAGGAACTTGGGACGGATCTCATCCACCCCTGGAGCCCTGCTGCCAAGGAGCTTTTTAACTACCATAGCGACTTCGGCCTCAGTAATGGACAAGCCTATTCCCGTGTCCCCAGACTCTGCCTCCTCACTGGAGAACATGTTGGTGGGATTGAGAAGGTCTTCAAAGTATTCTTTCCACCGCCCAATGACGTCTTCAGTTGAAGTCAGCAGCACACCATCTCCACTATATACAGTGCTAGTGGCACACCGCTTTCCACTTCTAAGTCACCTGACGGTTTGCCAGAATCTTTTCTGAGCCAACTTAAAGTCACTTTCCAAGGCCTCACCAAACTCTTCCCACACCCGGGTTTTTGCGTTGGCAACAACTGAAGCCGCAGATCGCTTGGCCTGTCGATACCTGCCAGCTGCCTCTGGTGTCCTACAGGCCAACCATGCCCAGTAGGACTCCTTCTTCAGCTTGACGGCATCTCTCACCTGGGGTGTCCACCACCGGGTTCGAGGATTACTGCCCGACAGACACCAACTACCTTGCGACCACAGCTACAGTCAGCCGCTTCAACAATGGAGGAGTGGAACATGGCCCATTCTGAGTCAATGTCCCTCACCTCCCCTGATATCTGGTCAAAGTTCTGACGGAGGTGTAAGTTGAAGATCAATCTGACAGGTTCTTCTGCCAGATGTTCCCTGCAAACCCTCACTATACGTTTGGGTTTGCCTGGTCTGACTGGCATCTTCCCCCACCACCAGCTCCTCTCTTTACCCGAGTGTCCAAAACACATGGCCGCAAGTCCGATGACACGACTACAAAGTCGATCATTGAACTGCGGCCTAGGGTGTCCTGGTGCCATGTGCACTTATGGACATCCTTGTGTTCAAACATGGTGTTTGTGATAGACAAACTGTGGTTTGCACAGAAGTCCAAAAACTGAACACCACCCGGGTTCAGATCAGAGAGGACATTCCTCCCAATCACACCCCTCCAGGTCTCACTGTCGTTGCCCACATGAGCGTTGAAGTCCCCCAGTAGGACAATAGAGTCTCCAGGAGGAGCACTTTCAAGCACCCTTCCCAAGGACTCTAGGAAGGTTGGGTACTCTGAACTGCTGTTCGGTGCATAAGCACAGACAACAGTCAGGAACCGTTCCCCAAGGTGTAGGGAAGCTACCCTCTCATCCACCGGGGAAAACCCCAACATACAGGCGCCGAGTTGAGGGGCTATGAGAAAGCCCACACCTGCCCGCTGCCTCTCACCATGGGTACCTCCAGAAAAGAATAAAGTCCAGCCCCTCTCAAGGAGATTGGACCCAGAGACCAAGCTGTGTGTTGAGGTGAGCCAGACTATATCTAGCCGGTATCTCTCAACCTCGTGCACCAACTCAGGCTCCTTCCCCGTCAGTGAGGTAACATTCCAAGTTCCAAAAGCCAGTTTCAGCAACCGAGGATCAGAACGCCAAGGCCCACGCCTTCGGACACTGCCCGATCCACAACGCACCGAACCCCTACTACTGCCCCTCCCATTGGTGGTGGGTCGATGGGAGGGGGGACTCATGTAGCTCCTTCAGGCTGGGCCCGGCCAGCACCATGAGCGAATGCGGGGCCACCAGACACTCGCTGGCAAGCCCCTCCCCCAGGGTGGGGCCCCGGTAACCCTGATCCGGGCAGGGTACACAAGTCCTGCTTTCTTGTTTCCATAAGGGTGATTATGGATCACACTTTGTCTGGCCTGTCACCTTGGACAAGTTTGCCATGGGAGACCCTACCAGGAGCTTTTGCTCCAGACAACATAGCTCCTAGGATCATTCAAGCACACAAACCCCTCTACCACGATAAGGTGGTGATCCATGGAGAGGTGTTTATATATAGGAATTTAATTATGTAGAAATTTTGAAAAATTGATGGAATTCCCCTTCAACTCAGTAGTGGGCTCACATTTACACCCATGTAGTTTTCATTCACTCTACATCAATACTACAAACCCTCATGAGCTGCAACTGTTAAGGAATCAGGTCTTGGATCAGAAGCTTAATAGTGTCACTTTAACCCCTGAACATCCTTCCATAAAGCTTACCTGAGGCTCAGGTCAGGTCAGGTAACCTGTAGGGTTAATATGGACTTGACATCCTGAGAGGCTGATGAAATGTGGGGCAGACCGGTGACACAATGTGGACTTTCACAATATTCAGCCCTGCACCCATACAAGAAGTGGGACTAGTCATTTACCGGGGGGTCATCAACCTACACTCTGTCAAGGTCCTGGTGGGTCAATAACTGCTATTTTTAGCTGATCTGACCTTCTACTTTTGAAAAAAATGTGAAAGACAAATATTAGCCAAGGAAAAGTTTACCACAGGTGGAGGGGGTAACAGAGGAAGGTGGCCAAAGTGTGTGCTGTGTCTCACGCCACAGGATGTAGAAATGTTCAGTCATGATTTACTTTCATATAAATCTATGTTTAATAGGAAATAACAGATAAACAGGGTAATATATATTAATCTTTAGGTTTAAGAGAATATTTATATTTATATTTATATTTAGAGAATATACCTAATATATAAGCCATGTCATGATTATAACGCAAACTGACTTTTCCAAGATAAGTGGTAGGCTACAACAATGGGCCTCATTCACCAACTTACAATAACTTACAATAATTATACTATTCTTGGAATAAACTTTGACTGTTATGTTGCTTAGCAACCACTGTTAATGAACTGCATAATATGGTGGAACTGCTATTATAACTAATTCAAGATTAAATTATTTATTAAACATTTGTGAATTTTGTCATTATGGATTTTGTTGCCACTTTCTAACTGCATTAAAAAAACATTAGGCCCATACATTACAGTGATTTCACCATGGCTAAGACAATAAACACCTCTCAACTGTGGTGAAATCATTGTAATGTATGGGCTCAATGTTTTTATATTGCTACTGTCCAGTTTCTGTATTCCAGTGCTATTTTCTTTTTCTCAGTAACAGCTTCTTAACAGCTACATATTCCATCAAACTCATACCGTTGAAACTGTGCAGAGTGTGAAACTGCGGAGTGTGAATGTTTCAAATGTCTGTTTGAAGGAGAACATAATGCCATTGAAATCTTAGAGAACGCCTTTTTTGTTGGGAGGACACAGCTGTATCTGGTCAGTTTTAAGAAGGGAAGAATGGAAGAGTTAAAGCAGCAGTGTGTGCACAAAGGTAAAGAGTGGAAGAAATAAACATTGATAGATTTAATATAATACCATGTGTCGGAGGCTAATTTTCTCTTAAATATGTTTTCTTGACTGTGAAAAATAAATAACTTGTAATGTATTCATGTACTTAAACAAAAGTGTGGTCTCTGACTTTTTCACACTGCTGTAATTTGGCAATAAAGTCTAATATCAAATATTTATTTAGGTTTACGTGTTACTAAAATACATTCTTCCAGATTTTGCAACTGAAAAGGTTCTGAGTAGAATATAGAAATAACATATTTTAATACCGTATGCCAGATTCCAGAGGTTGTGTGTGGTATTACCTACAGTAAATGATTGACAAAATAAGCTGATTTTATTGGGCCTAACCTACTTAGTGTTAGTAGGTGGAGTCTGCTAGTCTTTGACCTTGTGTGGGTGGTCACATGACCAAAATAGAGTGTATCCTGGCAGACGGTGGGAGCGGCACTATTTCATGGATAGTTATTACCTAATAAGGCAAGAATGTATCAGTGTTCACATTCCCTGTATTAACAATATGTTTATATGTAAAGCATAGTCAGGCTCTTCTTTTGAAAAGGCCTCAAGTCAGATTTTGGGCTGTGCTGCATTGAGACGAGAGACTCTGAGAGGAACCCAAAGCTTTAGTTAATAATTCACTAGTCTGTCAAATTTATGGGATACAGTGATGCAGTCAGACAGCATTTCCTTCTCTCACCAAGCCAAGACACATTCCACATGAACATGCACACCTGTCACAGCTCCTACAACAGGTAAGAGACTCTTAATATTAATGTTTTTTCTCTGATTTATGATAGATGTGATTTATCTCAGTAATTATCTCAGTAGTTACACATATTACGTTAATGTACAGTATGCATATACATATTACTGCTGTAGGAACAAAACCTTGTATCTCCATGTTTTTTTTAGGTTTTTTGACATAGCTTTGTAAATGCCTGCTGCCCTTAACATTGTCTGTAAATTTCATGATGAATGGGCCAAAAGTAAAGGCAGAAACTCCTTGGAAAAAAGTCTGGTTCCATTGACTTACATTAAAAGTAAAGTAGGTTTTTTTCTGTCTCCTTTAAAGTTATCATTTTGGAGATACAAGGTTTTGTCCCAATATGTTAACCGTTAATTTACATTATGATGTCTGATGTGTTGTCATACCTACTCTGCATTCTATTACACGTGAATATCCCATTTTACTGTACAAACATTCTTAGTATAAGAAATGTGTGTAAAACAGTCTGTTGAACTGAAGTTCCATTAAGTCTATTAAAACTATGTGATGTCAAAACATCTATCATCTATCCATGTGTCTATATCAAGCCATTAAAAGCCTTCACTGAACCAAATAGGCAAGTTGTTTATATGGTCATCAGTCCAGCAGAGCAGTTGTGCTTGTTGTACGGGCAGCCAGATGTTAGTGTTGATACGATGTAGCACATAATATTAATTGTGTCACATTTTATTGGGGCAATGAAGAAAAACAAACATGTACATTGGTTCCAATACTGCTTGGCAGTGCAAATCATGACAGTAAAGAGTTTACATAGACAAGAAAACGTAACCAAATTTTCCAAATCTTTTATTCTGCTTTTGATTCTAATGCCTTTGAAACTTATGGTGCACCTTTTTTTTGGAAAAAAAACAAACAAACAAAACTGCCCTGTATTAAATGATTGTTTAAACAAATGCATTTAGATATATCCTCCTGTTCAGCTGACAGAGGTTCAGCTCTACATCTCCACAGTAAAGTTAGAAGCGCTTCAGCCCAGACTGTGTTTCGAATGGGGCACAATAAAGGACAGCCAATAAGAACAGAGCTCATTTATTTGTCTTAAAGGCACAATAACAAAAAAAGCATGCTGAAATGAAATGAAACCACACAAGCAGCTGGTGATAATCAAACAAATATAAATACAATACAAATACAAGAAAAGGGTTTGTGTACATAGTTATCACCCACAATTTGAAAATAATAATAAAAAAAAAAACATTTCCAATAATCAGAGGCTCTTGTCACTGTTAGAGGCGTTCGTAATAACGTACAGTAGTCCTTGAGTTTCTGGACAGCGTATTACTGTACTAACTGCTGTGTGATGCAGGACGTCCATGAATCAGACAGAGGAACATATGAATTCATATTCTGTGTATCATATGGAGAACTTTAAATATCCTGTGGCTGGCGACGTGATGAAGTGTCTGCGTTCTGATTTTTTTAAGATGCAAGTTCTTTATTTTTTTTTTATGATGGCTCACTGATAACAATAGCTTTCCCTTTATATCACTGCTGTGAAATCGAGTTTATTACTCTAGTGATCGGTTTTATTTTCTGACTTTTGCAGGTCTCCTCTTGTCTCAGAGAGCCAGGGTCAAGGTCAAGCGCAAGGTCAGCATGTGAGCCACAGAGAGGTAAGACACACACACAAACACAAACACATACAAAAAGTAAAAGAGAGAGAGAGAGAAGGAAAGAGTAGAGAAAGAGAGAGGGGGAAGGCGGAAGGGAGGGAGTGAGGGAGAATATCCTCAGATAACGCGGACCGGAATATGCTTTTGAAGTTGATGGAACACACGTGCATGAGTTAGAGGGACAGTGAAAGGAGGCCATCAATATAGATACATATTTACATATTATATATTGTGTTTAAACAGTTTTTAGATATACAAATATAAATATATATATATATATATATATATATATATATATATATATATATATATATATATATATATGTATATATATATATATATGTATATACACACATACACACACACACACACACACACATATATATATAGGTGTGTGTGTATGTGTGTATATACATATATATATATATTTATATATATATATATAAATATATATATAAATATATAGATATATATATATAGATATATATATATATATAGGTGTGTGTGTGTGTGTTCTATGAACTTCAAAACCATACTACAGTCCAGGTTTAAGACACCGCTGCTGTTCATATTCAACTATCATGCTCAAATACCACATGTGACTGGTTCTCTGTATCCTGCTTTAGATAACTACATATTGATCATTCTACCGAACTGGTCGAAAAGTCAGAGTTTAAAACACATTTCAGACTTTTAACTTGGACTTTAGACTAAAATCACTTTGTGTGACCCAATACCTTAATTGTGTTTCTTTAACTAAATGTTTCAATCTTCCATTTTGTCACTATCAGTACAATACTAACACTTCCAAAACTTTACCTAACTTTACCCCTTATGAATGTGCTTTGTGTTTGGTATTTACATGACTTTATTTTTATTCACATAATAATACATCTACAAAATGACAAATCTTTCAGCTTCACTTTAAAGGAATGTAGTTTTTTTTTTTTAATGCTGAAAAATGCACAAAAAAGTTCAATACTGTGAGATCCTTGGCCGAGATCTTACACCGCTCAACTAGTCTCGCTAAGTTTTCATTTTCCATTGTAGTAACTTTTCTTCACTCTGTTGTGCAGGACCTCTCATGTATACTTGCGGGCAGCAGGGACCTTCACTGCCCTGTGTGTTTACAGCTATCCACATTTCCTGTGGAGACAAACTGTGGCCATCTATTCTGTGGTAAGTAATGCATTTTACATGCAAACCTCTAGTCCGGCTACAATTTTACCAAAAAGGCTTCTTTATAGTTTTAAAAATGGTTCTGTCACTTGTTATAATAATGGAAGTCTTTTTAAGCCATAGAGAACCATTTAAAAGGCTCCTGAACTCTCAAAATGCCAGGCTTATCACATACTGAGGCTTATTATTCAGCAACTATAGGGACTTTAATGCAAGCTGACTGAGCTGTACTTAGGTTATAGAAGTTAGCCATGGCACAACTTGTGCGTCAACGTATTTTCATTTAGAAAGTCAACAAAACATATAATTTAACCAGCAGCACTCAATACATACTATACTTAACCATTGGTTTTAATAAAGAACCCCTGAAAAGTCCACTTTTTAAAGGTCTGGGTGATCTTGATCCTGTTCATTTTGGTCAAAATCAATAATGTTATATAGAGGATATTAGGATAACCATCTGGCACCAGTGCTGATTTTTATAAGTTGTCTCAGACTCTAAGTAGTGATCTAGAGGATGTACCCATCTCCAGAATACCTGCTTAAGTTTGGGAAGGGCTTGTTAATGAGCTGATTAGTTGGATCAGGTATGTCAGCAGCGCCATAATGTGCAGAGCAGTGGGCCTCCAGGACCACTGAACCAGCAGCCATTCTGTCCATACTATTGTATGGAGTAGGAAAAATAGTTTTGTATTTTAATGCCCTTTATAAATTTGCTAAAAATGGCTCCCAATGTCTAGTACAGAAATTAAAAGGCACAGTTTAGTGCATCTTGCACTACAAGACCAAATGGTCATGAGTTTGCTGTTCCCGTCACACAGGTGTCTCAGCTTAAGCGCTGGTAGCAAGCACAGTATTCTGATGTCAGATCAGTGTTGGTGGCTGTTTGTAGTGAGAGAGCAGATGGTGGAGCGCTCTCACCACATGGAACAGTCAGCGGGTCACATGACTAAGCCCAGTCTATGGAATTTAATATTTAACTGTTGCTGTAGTGGCAGTGGTTTCCACAGTCACATGACACAAATCACACGTCTGCTCACTTTTCTGCCAAAAGTGTGAGTGAGACTGGTGATCATGCACTCAAGTGTGTTTTTAAGTGTGCCAGAAGCATCAAGTTCAGTTTGATATATGTGCAATATGTCGCTATAGCAACAGCTACACTATTCCATAGCATTCTGAAATCTAAAGAAGCTGAGATCTATTTTTCCAGTCAAGCATTGTGGCACAGCAAATGGGTCAAGACTTATCAGTCTGGAGACAGATAGCAAACTACTGGTTAACCTTTTTCTGTCTCACACTCACACTTTCACCTCGCCTTCACACTGTCTCTCAGATAATATGACCTATCAGGTAACTCATTTAGTCTGCAAGGCTGGCTGTGTAACCCTCACCAGCTTCATTTAGAAAGGTAAATAAAGTTGTGCTGATAGCATAATGCTAGGTATTCATTAGCCTTGTGTTTAAAAGTTAATGTTATCCATAAAATGACTATAGTTAATAATGCAGATAAAGTAAAAATGACAATATTGTCTCAGTACAATTAGCCCGAATGATTCCTACAAAGTCCTTTTGTTGTAGTTGATGACCGAAAATGTGCTGAGAATAAATCCAGTTTAAAAACACTGTTCAATAAGGTCCACATCAACATGTTCACACAGCTCGACCTGATCCTCACTCATCTTCATAAGCTGTAAATAAGACTGATAGATTGATAATAAAGCCTTAATGAGTCATGTTACTTCTGGAACAACTCCAAGAAACTGCTTTGGTGCCAGTAAACTCTGACCCCAAACAGCTTAAACTGGCTGGAACAACCTGTCAATTCTGTACAGAGCGGTCTCAGTCTGTTATTTCCACAATGGCAGTATATGCATTATTTCATAATTAGGTTGGGTGTTACTTAATTAACACATTTATTATTATTTATTATTTATTTAATGATTCTTTTGTATTACTTAATGAACACAAAATTAACTATATTTTTATATGACTTCATTACACTTATTTGACTAAAAGGACAAAAATAAAGGGCATTATACAGAATCTTTCCTACTTTGCTGCAGTAACAGCCTCTGCCCTTCTGGGAAGGTTTTACACTAGATGTTAGAACATTGCCAAGAGTATTTGATTGCATTCAGCCACATGAGCATCAGTAAGGTCAGGTAGTGATGGATGATCAGTTCCGGATCACAAACTTCCCTCCAACTCATCCCAAATGTATTCGATTGTGCTCCATCACCCCAGAGAGTGTCCCAGTCTATTGGCAGTGCTTTGCTATGAGAATTAAACAAGCTGAGTGTGTCTGTGGGTTTGTCTGTGTATATCTGGGGAAATATATCTGGGTAATGGCTTTTATGATCATGATTATTAACTCATTATGATCTTTCTCTCTCTCTCTCTCTCTCTCTCTCTCTCTCTCTTTCTCTAGCTCCTTGTCTCATATCTTACTGGAAGCACGGCTCCTGGTTAAACGCTATCAGTTGTCCTTTGTGTAGACAGAAGGTATGAAGCACACTTTACGGAATACACTCATTGTAGTCTGTGGTAATCCTGTCAAATGTCACTTACAAGAAACTTTAATCAGTATGTAGATCTTACTCAGTGATTAGTACACCATCAGTACTCTTTACTTCCTTCAGTCACTTCCACGTTTTTTATCACTTGTTTCTATGCTTGTTTCTTCTGGTTTCTCCTAGGTCAGTGTAATGAATCATCTCTTTGGCGAGAGCAAAGTGGACAGGAAGCAGGGAGAGGTGCTGTGCCACATAAGAGATTATAATAAACGCTATTCTGGAGCAGCACGAAGGGTGAGTTCCACCTTAGCGACTCTCCATATTAAATTGTCAGACAGAGACAGGTCAGAATTACTGTGCTTTATTACTTCTGTGTTTTTTATTGGGGTTATAAACACATTCATTTGCATTATGTACATACAACAGCACATGCCCTTTCACTACACCTTTTATGGGTAATATGAGACTGGTTACTGGCAGAAGCTATAAAACTGATTCTGATAGTGACCTCACAATGATGGTTTGTTTCTGATTGTGATCTCACAAAAGGACCTCACAATGATCGTTTGATTCTGACTGTGACCTCACAATGATAGTTTGTTTCTGATTAGGACCTCATAATGATAGTTTGTTTCTGATTATGACCTCATAATGATAGTTTCTGATTATGACCTCATAATGATAGTTAGTTTCTGACTGTGACCTCACAATGATGGCTGCACTGTTTTGTGTGCAACTTCAATGTGAATGGGTTATTATTGAATAGGTGAACATATGTAAATATGGATATATGCAAATTTGTTGGTTTTAGTGACACCACATAGACAATTAATTTAAAACTGGCTGTTTTTGCAGTGTGGTTTTATATATATATATGAACTGGTAAGGGAACAGATTCTAAACTTTTACAGTGTTTACATGCTACACCTAACTCTTATTACAATATGGTGAAGACAATTCCGTTTTTAATGATATGGGTCTTTTTTTTTTTTTTAATAATAAGGCTTTTGTCGAGAGTCATATGCCTTTACATACCTTAGGTATATACTTAACATAAATCTATGTTTTAAAAGCTTAATCTTCCATGACTGCACATCATGAACATATGGATCAGAATTAATTCACAGTACTCAGTGATGAGCAAGTGTTTAGGAGAGGGCTGTATTGGTGTTTGATACAATTTAGTGTTCTGGGAAAAATAAACAGCCAGGGGATTTTTATGTCCACAATATTGTACTATTCTTTACCAAACACAGCTTCCACCATAGTGCACAACTGTCAATACATTTGATTGACAATAATACATTTTTATTATAGTATGGCATTTTATTTGTCTTGTACCTGAAAAAAAGGACTAGGCAAAAGGGACAAATGAGGTCACAGATTTCTAACCCATTTGTGGCATGCATTTAAGAGTTAAAATGACCAGTAATGTCTTATACATCTCGTTCTCTCTTGCAGGTGAGTGATTACCTGTGTGACGCTCCTTTCTTCCTGCTGCTCTCATTGCGGACTCTGGGGAACATGGGCGGACTGGTGTGGCTCTTCCTGCTGAGGGTAGCAGTGTGTGGGTTTGGGGCAGCCGCCTCACTTGTCTCTCCACTGGAGGCCATGCCTGGACCCGTCAATGTGGCAGTGGGGCTTCTAGATGACCTGGTTGTGGTCTTTCTCCTCCTCATCTCCATTTTTAACATCCACCAGCAGATGGCCTCAGAGAGGACAACTAGAACACAAACTGTTACACATGGAATTCTAACAGACACGCTGTAAAACAGAGGACAGAGTACACTGCACAGCAGATAAGCATGATGAGTGAACTCAGTAAAGCGAACATATTGAACTGCTGCACAGAGAAGGTACAGCAGGGAGGCTTTTTAAGCAGCAAGCTGTGTTGTAATAAGGAATAGCACAGAGGGTCATTTTCAAACAACATATACACTCTGTTTACATATTGCACTACCTACAACCTCCTGATTGGTCTGAAACATCAAATGAGCAGAAAAGGGGTGTAGAACTTTCAAGAAACGCGATGTTTTTTATGAAATATGAGATGTTTAAGAAAACAGCAGGACCAGTCAGCGCATATAACTATTATATCGCTGGTGTCAGAAGAAATCCTTGTATCTTCAAAATGGTAACTTCACAGGGGAAGGAAAAAACCTACTTTACTTTTAATGTAAGTCAATGGAACCAGACTTTTTTACATGTCATTTTAAGCTATTTCTTTTGGTCCATTCTTAATGAACTTTACAGACAATGTAAAAGGCAACAGGCATTTTCAAATTACGTCAAAAACTTCCAACAGCAGCGATATGAGGGTCTGGCAACAGTAACTGTAAAGATCTGCTTTGTCCTAATAATTCCAGGTTTCCATGAATGTTCAAAGGCTTAAAACAAAAACTGTCCTTTTCTTCAGTTTACTCAGCTGGTATATTGTCAGCATTTATTTATATGCTGAGGGTCTTGTGTGCAGTATGTTTTCATTTTTGGTGTGAATGAAATCTTTTCATTTCCTTTTTGCCCGACTGATGTTCTTCCAATGTAATATAATAATGTATAGTTTACCTTCATTGCTGTACATTATTCATTGTGTAGCCCCAGCTGTTTAGGGCTTTTATTTTTTTTTAACATCTTCCTAGAGCTGACCTCCATGAAAAATATTAAGGCAACAATCCTTATGCCTACCTTGGGGTGCAACCAGGAATCATTAATATCTTTTCAATGTACACAATGTAAATATTGTAAAGTGTTTAATAAAGACCTATTTATGAAACCTATAAAACAGAATTTTGTCTTGTTGGTTTTAGGTACGAAGCACCTCAAGGACCTGACACACACTTACTCATATTTAGCAGGCTGAGGATTCTCCACAAGGGGGTGCTATTAGCACTGAAGTAAATTCTGGTGTTTTATAATAGTAGTGCTTCACATCACTGACACAGTGTGTCCTTGTTTTGACATTTTATACAGTAAAACAAAGACACTTCATACATCACACACAACAAAACGATCTTTGAATTTGTACCAAAAGTTTATTTGATATGTTTGCCTTTTTAGTAGTGTTTAGTTAAAATGTAAGCCTCATCTGAAATGTCTAACAGGATGACTGAGAAACATATCATCATACAACCATCCTGCAAGTCACATCCTCATCTTTATTTACTTAGCTTTGATCTGGCACAGTCTTCATTCCTGTTACCCTTGCTAACAAAGACCACTGCCATCATTGTGTAGGTCTAGAGCTAGATTGCACTCACAATGAACACAATTTTCAAGAATTGCTGCTATTGTGCTCTGTGCTAAAGAAAATGGTTCCAACCCTGTTATGTGTTGTACTACATACATTTGTCTTCTGTATGTCACTAGATTTTCTGAAATGCAACCTTGTTAAGAAGTCAAAATATGAAGTTTGCTACAAGTTAACACTGCTGTGCACTGAACTGACATCATAAGACTGGCCAAATCACCAAAACACACCACAGAAACCAGCAACCTTCATCAAATGTAGCAGATAAGTTATCAGTTAAGATTATCTATTGTTATTAAATAACAGTGGTGAAGTTTAAAGCTAGACTTATTTTCATGTGACAATTTTAAAATGTTAATTTTTGACTCCTTAACAACCTCAAAACTCAGAGGAACCAGGCACATGTAGATCAAAATGTATCAGCTTTTAACCTTTCTGTTCAGAACAGTGCAATAGTGACAGTTTGTGAAAATCCCACTCACTTTTGTCATAAAGAAATCCAGTTGAAACCCAGAGTTGCTGGGCATGATGCCACCTTTAGACTGACATGGCTTCACAGGTATACACCTTCAGCAAAACCAGGATTTGTCTACTGCTGCCATGCTTCTAATTCTACACCTAGAAGCTACTGTCATCTAATAATGTATGACATCAAGCGCCCTCTACAGTAATTTTAAGAAAAAGTAGCCTAGTAAGCAAAGAAAGCACCAACAACTCATATAGACATACTCGAAATGCAGATGAATAGAAGCTGAAAGTTTCCACTTTTTTGGATAGCTGTATGAGGCTGTAACACTGATGGTAACATTTTTAACTATTTAAAAACATATCCAAGACATTTTGGTCCTCATGACTTGATATAGTGCAAGTCACATTTAAGTAAAACAAATCTCATACAGTTAGGTTTTGGCTAAATGCCATGACATCATTCATATTTGTTCTACCTGAAATGAAGTAACACACAGTAAAACATATTATTTATGCCTTTGTTAGATCATTTTTATGGGTGTAAAAACACAGCCTTGTGCACTATGTAAACTTTAGAACACTCTCTCTCAAACCACCATACAAAAGAGTTGGCTGGTCACAGAGCACTTTCTTAGATGTAACAGTACAGCAGGCCCAGTCAAGTTCACTGCAACGGTGAGAAACGCTCTCTTTCTCTAGTGGTCTGACACCAGGCAGCAGCATTGTGGAACATGCGGATCCAAGGTGAAGGCTCCAGAGAGGCCCTGAGGGGTGCAGGGGCCCAGGCCCACTGCCAGCCCAGCACAGCACGCTCCGGGTGGGGCATCATGGCCAGGTGACGGCCGTCAGCTGAACAGATGCCTGCTATGCCCAACGCAGACCCATTGGGGTTCATGGGGTAGGTCTCTGTGGGGGCTCCTGAGTCATCAATGTAGCGCAGGGGTGCCAGAGAATCACTTATGAGCCTGTCCTGGGCCTCAGTAGAGCAGAACTGCATCAGACCTGAGCAGGAAAGGTGATGATTACAGTAAGCTCTGCTTCATTAAGGGGTACCATAGATGCAGCTATACTGAAAGATGTGTAGTAGGAAATGAGACTTGAGTTTCTTGTTTGTTAGATCAGATTTTAATATCTGAACAGCCCAGTGGATCCCAACCCTGGTATCAGAACATTCCTGTCCTGCATATTTTGGGGTTTACACTAGTGCTTTTAACCCACTTAATCTATCTAACAATCTCATTAAGGCTCATTATTCATGTGGGTGTGTTAAAGTGGGGAAAACACTAAAACTGCAATGCAGAAGTTTTCCAAAAATGAAGTTGAGAATTACTGGAACAGGCTATTTTTAATGTGAGCCAAACTAAACTTCACCTTAAAAGGCCACATTAACAACAAATCTATTTTTTACCATTTAAACCTGGAAAAGGACGACAAAAATGTAGAATTTTGAAAACTTTAAAACAAGAAAATGTATAACAAGCACAAAAAGTCACTATTCAAACATGAGTCAATTCCTGATCATACTTAATGTACAAAAAGGTCAGATTTTTTTTAATATGTACAATCACTTCCACTGCAGCTCTTGTTCAGAAGACTTTCAGGTGGATTTGATCTACTCATAAGAAGATTTTCCATAAACTTCTGGCACCAGTTCGAGTGCATGGTGCTATTTAAGGGAAAAATTGACATAAGAATAATAAGAAAGTCTGACATTCATGCCCTTAAATTGCTATGTTGATAACATAATTGATGATGAAACATTTGTAGTAAATTAGAAATCACCAATACTCTCATACTCTTAGACTCCACTGTATATTACAGGTTACTTAATGAAAAATGACTTGCAATGATTAGCTTTCAGTTTACAATCGACATGATAGTAATATTTATATGAATTTGCCACAAGGCTTTAGTGTTCGATATGTTTCAATTAAGCAATTTTATCTTTTTAACAAATGTTATATGTGAGTGGATCAAATGTTACTAATATTAAAGCTTTGATATGGTGTTCAAATGATTATATGAGGATGTAAATGCATGCATGACGTTAAACAGTGTTTCACATAAAAATGAGTCGATCCATTCATGTCATGAAACACTGTCAAAGTGACCCTTTACTGGTCATTTTTAGTGTGAACAGAAGACTCACCTTCTCCATGGGCAACCCACACACCCAGAGCAGATCCCTCCATGCCCTTCAGCATGACAGATGGAGAGGGCAAAATACCCACACTGACAAACCGAGACTCAAACCGCCCTGATTTATTATGGGTCAGCGACACCTCTGAGCCTGAGAGAGAGAGTGAGAGATATAGATAGAGGGGAGAGGGATTAAAAGTGAGAGAGCACACAAATAGGCAAGAGAAAGAGGCAAAAGAAAAAGAGGGAGGGAAAAGGGGAAACGGCAAGCTATTAAATTATTGAAAGTAATGTATGAAATGACCTTTATGAATGTCTCATCACGAGAGTGTCACAGCACTGCGCATACTAATGCATAATTTAACACCTACTTAAAGGAGTGCTCAAAGGAACAGCATCTTCAGCATCAGCAGTTCAGCATCTTTAAACCTGACCTCTGTGAACCAGTTTAGCATATTATTGATTACCTCAGATAATAATTTCTCTGTACTTGATTAAAGAACAGAAAACCTGTTCATGCTGCTTATAACAGAAGTCAATGGGACAACTTTTAGGCACCACCTTATTGGTTCAAGTCAACAGAATTTCTTGCATCAATAATCAGTAACGTGATAAGATGCAGCAGATAGAAATCAGGTTGAAAAACACTGGAGTGTTCTTTTAAAATGCTGACATGACCACTGGCACATTCCTTCATGTAACCTTTAATTCTGTTTTCTCACCTCCATCCCGTGCTTCACCCACCCAGCCCAGCAGAGCCAGAAGCTGGCAGCCGTTACACACCCCCAGACTCAGGGTGTCATCACGATGGCGGAAACGCTCAAACTCCTCTCGGGCACGTGGGTTAAAGGTCACAGTGGCTGCCCAGCCTAATGAGAAAAGCAAGACAGTTTGACAAACAATACGCAATCATCTGAAGACAATGTAGAGAAGGCTAATGTTCTTGCATGAATGACTAAATTGAGCTACAACCTGAAACAGCTCTACAAACATGTAACCAAATGGCCTAACGGCCAATCACAGCAGCCTGATATGACTACTAATACTAATAACTACAACTGTAAACTGAACAATGCCTGTTAAAGTGAAACTTTTAATACTTAAAGATCATACATGCGTTAACAACAGTTAAAAGATTAATTATGGTTTTAAAAAGATTGCTTATGCGATAAACTAATGAATTAACTCTGTTTCTCCAGAATGCACAACCCAGACATATTTGTATAAAAGCCTTCGCCAATGTAACCTGTTACACAAACAGTGATGAATAAAGAGTTAAACGCCAAGTATATATTTACCACGTGTTGGATGTTGCACTCTAAAACTTAAATGCAGTTAATTTGTGTTTTAAATAAACTTATAAATAAAGCTATCACTATGTCAATATGTGTGTTGACACATGCCCCTTTATGATGTGGTATGAATCTTTTGAACACAGACCTAGTGGTGAGTGTGCGTTTCTCTGTGTAAGGTTCACATTGATTCACCTTTGGCTGATCCAAGCACATCAGCATAACTGAAACCACCCACAAACACCACAGCTCGGAAAGGGTCAAGGGTTGTGGCTCCAGAGCACAAGTCCTGCATTGTTACATCCCATACCTGCAGATATACACACAATGTCCAGTCACTGGATTTTACCCTTAAACATACATAAAGAGACACCTTTAGAAACTGTTGTGGAGCTGCAGTAATACGAATTTGTAAGTAAATCTGCAATAAGTACAAATACATTTTATGTTGTAATAATTTGTGTTTGGGCTCAGTTACATGCAGTGTTTTGTGTCAGTGTTTATCTACCTCAAATCCAGCCATAAACAAAGCCACAGCCATCTCTCGATCTCCATTGCTGCCTTCCTCTCGGACCACTGCAACACGAGGCTTCTGCCCAGCTGTGCAACAACATGAGTACATCATATTTAATTTGACTTCTAGAGGTAAACAATCTATCAATGAGCTGTTGTTTGCAGTTGAACTTAGCAGTGGCTTCACTTTTACTCAACTAACCCAGCTCTGTAAATATGGGTGTTGGGGCAGGGTCGAAGGTCAGTTTAAAGTATGGCTGGGAGCGAGTGGCTAGCCCCTTTTCTTCTTGTTGCACACAGAGTGGATTGGCCTGCATATGCTCCAACTGGAAGCTTGTGCTTTCCCACAACGCCCTGAGAGTGGGCAGACGCTCGTTCAGGACCTCCTGTCCACGCAGGCTCACCCTGACCTGGAGAAGAACAATATCAACATAACTATCATTAGTCCAATTTATTTGTCCTCATCAGACTTTGTTATTAACATAAACACCTTCTCAATACTTCAAATTGTAAGTAATTACTCAACATTTTAAAATTCAGGTAAGATAAATTTTCATCCCACCTTGGTCATGGCCAATTCCACCTGCTATCACATGATGCTACCAAGCTGGGAGGGTTGGCAAATGCTTACTTATGTCATGTGATGTCAGCCACCACATCTTTTCCAACTGCTGCTATTGCAATGTCATTAGACAGCTGAACGTGCTTGAAGGAGAACGCTAACTGCCAATTTTGTTAAGTCAGCTACTAGAGTCCACAGGTTGGCTAGTATCTATGGGGGATGGGAGAGGGCCACCCTGGCCACCTTGAGAGAGTGAGGCCAACTTTGCTGTCTTGGATTCCTGGCCACAGATGGCTTAGGCACCTAACCAGTTGTGACATTCGGGATCCTGCAGATATAATTCTTTTTTTTGGCAGTTGTTTTGACTTTAACCCCCTCAACTTCAGGCTTATTACTCATTATCTATCTAATAATGCACCCTCCAGTAGTTACAATACATTATGCAGCTGCTAAAAAATAGGTCATGTAAGTGTAAATAAATTTCAGTAAGGCCCTTACAGTTTAAGAGAGCTTAAAAAAAAAGAACACACTTTTAAAAACAAAATGACTGACTTTGAAATTGCAAGCTTAGACCATCCATCTAAATTCAGTCAAAGACCTAGGCCTGCAGAAGTGCAGAGAGGTTTTCGTAACACCTCACCTTAGAGTCGGGTCCAAAACCGGAGGTAGTGCCAATCCTGTGGCAGACAAGTCCAGCATCTGTGTAACGCTGACACACACTGACTGCGTTACTCTCACACACCTCTAACACCAGACCCAACTCCTCTGAGAACAGAGCCTCCAACACTGAGACAGAGAGAGGGACAGACAGGTGCTTATTTAATGCTACTGAAGTGAGTCTTAAGTTTCATATATTCATGTTTGAATCATCTTATACGAACCTCCAACCCCTTCAAATGGCAAGTTCACTTCTAGCCCACGATTCCCTGCAAAAGCCATCTCCAGAAGACAAGAAATGAGACCTCCATCACTGACATCATGTCCTGCGCTCAGTAGACGGTCTACAAGACAGACAGGCATCACTAGATTTACCACTGTAAAAACTAGAAGAACAAAACTGACACTGAAATAAAAACAAACCTGGGCTATAGAGAATATATCCTTAGTTATTACTCACCCTTAATGAGCGTCTGTGTGGTGTTGAAGCAGGCAGAGAGCAAGTCAGGATGATCCAGGTCAGGGCTGCAGTCTCCCAGCTGACCATAACACTGAGCTAGTGCAGAGCCACCCAGCCTGTATTTACCCGCACTCACTGGAACGTACAGCAACACACCTGACAGATGACAGAGTCAAGTGTTTTATATTCTTTTTTTCCCCCGTTCATACACACAGATCGCCAAAAAAAATGAAAACATATAGAAACTCTTTTATAGCCTCTTTGCTCTCAACTTAAAAGATAAAAAGCTCAAACATCTAGGAACATGAAATGAAGTCTATTTGGGTAGTGAACATTGTGATTTTGTGTGTGTGACTGTGTTAGTTTAACCATTTACAAAGCTCTCATTCAGAAATTCCAATATATACCACTACCATTCATTTCCCATTTATCAGTAATACTTCATTAAATAAAATCAGCAGATGGAATTTCACAAATCGATGTAATGACTGGAGAGAACAGATCATTCAGGAACTAAATCAGTGCTGTTGTAACTGTATTCATCTAATCAAGATATCAAAAAAAATGTTTTTTTTAATTTATCTCGGTTATTGCTGAGATAAATAGTTTATAAACAAATATCTCAGCTGTATAACCTCGGCAAAACAATATAATTCATCTTGAAGAACATAAGGAGACAAAGATCTCATTCACAAGACGACTCAGATAGTGTATTAACATGTTTTCTAGAGTGCACTTACAGAAAGTTGTTAAAAGAATACAACAGAATTTTTCAGCCTAATCTTCATTGGCCACAAATGATTTCCTACTTGAACCAGAACACAAAACTCATTGACTCAGAAACCAATGGAAGAGCATTTTAGGCATAATGGGTTTTCTGCATATAAGCACACATAGATTTCCTGTTTTTACCAAATCACTTTTTATTTTAAACTAATCACAAGTCTGCAGTAACAACGGATTTGACAGATGCAGCACACAGATAAAGCTGAAAATGCTTAGTCTGAAAAAGCCCACTTTCTTTAATATACTAAGAAAGTACAGAGGGAGAGAGATTCATTCATTTATTCATTCTATCCAAGATCACTAGGCCCGGTAGCCAGAGCTCTCTTCTGAAGAGCTCATGCATGGAGTCCTCGCCATGTAAGACTAACCTTTGCCCTGTGGGTCATCCAGGTCAGGGGTGACAGTAGCAGTGATATCAGGACACACAGCGTACACAGAAATCACCAGAGAGCCTGAGAAAGTGTGCACACATATAAGTACAGTGTTGGGCAAAATAAAGCAGTCATGACTGAAGACAGAATACATTGTCCTAAACGTCTCCAGGCCATCATTATTCATATTACTCATTACTGTCCTAAATGTATTCATTATCCTATTACATTTTACATATTAATGGCCTTGGTGTTGGATTATATCCAACAATATATTGGTGTAATGGTGAGGTGTCCACATACTTTTGGCCATAGAGTATACATTCACTCACTCATGCACATACCCACCTGGTGCCTTAATGGTTTCTCCGCTGACACGAGCTGCCATGCTAAGGGAGTCCTTTCCTCCATCCACAGCCACGCCTAGTCGGCCCATGACCTTGCACATGGCCTGACACGCCTCCCAGAGACACGCCCCCTCACCTGGCAACTTCGCTGCCCACATCCAGTTCCCACTGCACTTCACATCCTAAGAGAAACCAGACACATACAGTTTGAGTTATCAGCAGACATATTAATCAGGCATTCAATATATTAGCCTTATTGTCTCCCAGTGTGTGTTTAAATTATGCATTAGCATTATTAATATTATTATTCTTCAATTACTTACCTTGAGAGCAGTGACTTGGGCAAACACCAGATTAGTGAGGGCCTCTCCCACAGCCATTCGAGCACCTGCTGCTGGGGAAACCAGGCCTTTGATTGGCTGCTCCCCAATTGCTGTGGCAGCACCCTGGAGACTGAAGGGGGACAGGGCAACCACGGCCACATCAGCTAATGGGGTGTGGAGAGGTCCTACACACTGCTGCTGTGCAATCAATCCAGTCACAGAGCGATCCACCTGACAAGAAAAGTGGATAAGCACTTAATGGATAAATATGCTTAAATACCTGTGTTTTCAAAGCACTGCAGTACTGGAAGCCTCAGTGGACTGTTGTACCTTTTATTTCTAGCCTTTTATTTCAGTAGCATCTCATCACTGTTAGAACAAAACCTCGTATCTCCATAATGTTAACTTTACAGGAAAAGTCAAAGTCAAAAACAGCATTATTTTAAAAAGTGGAAAACAAATGCATATACAGTTTTGCTCTGACAGCGATGATATCTTGCTTTGTGCCATTTGTTTAATGGGAAATAACCTTGTCTTCATTGTTTTCACAAGCAATCATGTTGTGCAAATGTGACCTTGTTTACCTTGTTGGTGAGGTAGCGTTTGCTGGCCACTGCAGGCAGTTTAAGGACTCTCTCTAGAGCTGGTAGAACAGACAGGTCTGCAGGGAAAGAAAGAGGTTGCAGAGAGGATGCTAGACAGTCCAGCACAAATTCCTACAGAGAGGGAGAGAGAGGTTATTAAATAAATGTGTAGGATGTAAAACAGTGTAAAAGCTGGAGAAAACCGATGAACAATTGAATAAATTGATGATTTATCATTCAAATAATACTTAACGTAACGTAAATATCCAAAAACAGCCACCAGAGGGAGCTCCTGAACTAATCTTCATTTCATGGATTTAAAAACACAAGAATTTAATAATAATAATAATAATAAAAATAATAATAATAATTCTTCATAATGGTGGAGCTCAAAGTGCTTTACAGAGAAGTGACAAAGCTTAACAATAACAGAAGATATGACTATTCGACTGAAATCATATAAGGCTGACTGATCAAACGGATTAAATATGATTTCAAATGTTTCTTAAAAGTGAGCACTGAGCTAGACTCTCTAATAGAAGGCGGAATTGAGTTCCACAGATTAGAAGCATAACTAAAAAAAAGTCTCTCCCCGTATTGTGTATTTTACGGAAGGTATTTGCAGAAGGCCAGTATCTGCCAATCAAAGATCTCATGCAGGAACACAGACATTGTGCGATGTAAGCGGTGCTTTAAGGTTATTTAGAGAAAAATCTATCCTAAAAGATACAGATTAGCATGTATTGTTACATTTATTCCAATGTCATTTGATGTTTTTAAAAACATTCACATATTTATTATCTAGATAAACGGTTTTCAAGAATTTGCTTGGGTGACTGGCACAGTACTGTACTTGAGTATGTTTAAACATTGATAATGTTTGATTTTCACTCAAGTATATTTTTTGGTTCCATACTTTTGATTTTAATATGATCTCCATAATTTCACAGAAGTACAAATTCTCTGTACTTTTTATGTCAATGTTTACAAAGGGTACAGTGTTCGAGTTCAAGGCTCCTTCTCACCTTTTGAGGCATTTTCCCCAACACCCAATCCAGCACCAGATCCACAGGGCACCGCCCACCGCCCACTCCATCACCTTGGTTAGACAAATCATCCACAAGAACAATCTGAAAGCAACAAACGTGAATATTGTTTGCGGTAGTAACTGGGAACAGATGCTAACACAAGGAGTTCACCATCAAGCAGCAGGTCACACTCACAAACCCATAACCAGTTAAACTGTGAGCATGTTCCTTCTGTTTAACACATGTAAATCTGTAAATGCACCCAACTTGAGGAAAGTTGTACTACAATAACTCTGGAGATCTAAAGTGTTCAAACTCACCTTGCCATCACCTGTAATTTTGCCCACAAAGTCGACGGGGCATTTCTCCCTCTGACACACCTTCTCCAGGAAACTCCGGTCAGACGGGCGGAGCAAGAGAGCATTACTCTCCTGATACTCTGCCCCCCACAGCTCTAGAACACTGAGAGTTGGGTCTCCTCTCTGCATGATAAAAAGGACAGACGTCGTGAATATTTCAGCTTAGCTTGTCTTCACACTGTGTAACAATGTCCTTACATAAAAGCTCACCTTAAACTTGCTGGTGTAGATGACAGCTCCAGCAGGCTCACTCAGCTCCTTCAACACGTTCCCTATATTACAGCACAAATTCACTCTCTTAAATACTATGACGTATTAAAGATTTCATATGTTTACTAAGTGCATTAACGTTAACTACGAACGTGACAAAGTGCCTACAGCATCACTGTTTAAACAAAAGTCAACACTGAATCCACATATCACACGTTAACTGTTACCATTTCCTCCAGCACCCTGATCATGGATGCTACAGATGGGGTTCCCTGATGCTCTCTCCAGACATGCCCTGAGAGCCCGATTCATTTTCTGTTCCATCTCAGCATCTCCTCTCTGCACTGCACCCAGATCCCGCTCACTGGAGTTATCACCTTGCACCTTGCACAAACACAAAAAACACAAACAGACGCATCATACATCAGACATTTCACCTTAACCATCACTTTTAACAAAGCAATAAGCAATGCAGGTCAGCAAGTAGCCCTGGGAGTTTCTATCGAATGACTAAATGTCAATGAAACAGGAAATTAAGTCTGTATCCACCTGTACAGAAGATGCAGCTCCTCCTCCTACACCAATCCTGTACACAGGACCTCCTATTTTTACCACCTCCATCCCTAATCCACAAAAAAAACAGAAATTCAGAGGACAGGAGTAACATCCATTTAAACAGAAGCAAGTTCTCTTATTAGTCACAGTGCTATTTATTTAATGAACATGTTCTGGGCTGCAAGAATGAAATCATACGGAATTAATTTTCGACTATAATGATCCATGTTGTGCTTTTTCCCTACCTGGCTCCGCCTCCTCTTTCTTCACATGATTACTCTCAATTGAGCCAAGTCCACCACTGAACATGATTGGCTTGATCCATTCCCGGCGCTCTCCATTGGCCAATCGCATTCCAAAAGATCTGGCAAAGCCTTTACCGACACAAAAAAAAAAAAAAAAAAAAAAAAAAAAAAATCACCATTTAAGACAACAATAAAAGTAAACAGCTAAAAAATGTGCACATATTTTGAATTCAACAGAATGTTTCTGCTAATGCATGGGACACAAACAAGAAAGAAAGCACTGTACCTGCCAGCACTGGCTCTCCAAATTTGTTACCATAGTCTGATGCTCCATCACTGGCTTCGACAGCCACTTGCAGAGGAGGAGCAAAGCTGGAGGGGTACTCCCAATCAGCCTCCTCCCATGGGAGGGTATAACCTACAAACAATAATAAGTAAACAAATATAGAAAGACTTTTTAAGACCTTTGATTCTTCAAAATTCCAATTCTCAATTAAGGTACAACAAATGCATTCTGAAAGCCACACCAACCTGGAATGTGGAGGTTACCAAAGCAGTACCCAGCAGTGCCAGCGATCACATGACCTCCCCTGCCAGCACTCTGCACATCTCTGATTCGCCCACCAGTACCTGTAGTAGCCCCACTGAAGGGAGCAACACCTGTGTAGAACCCAACGCATATTATCAGCAAAACACAACATGAGCATCTACAAAGTTTTCTAGCTTACATCTGCCTTTTTCATATCAGAATTCAGAATTAAGGCCTCTCTCAAATAAATTTTTACAGTGATTTTTAATGCTGTGAAATCTACACATCTGATCAAGGAACAATCTTAATTATATATCTTTAAATAAATTGGTTAATCGTCAAATCATCATAGATTTCATACACAATGTAAAAACCGCATTTATATACACATGTAGACATTTAGAACCTGCTTTGCATTTTTTTTTTTTTTTTACAATTACGGCTTGTTTTTCTCAGAGGTCATAAAATGTTAATTGCACCTGTTTTGTAAAAAGGTCCCTTACGTGAACTATGAATTTTTATCCTATTTTGTTGGAATATATTTTAATGAAAATGTCTAATATGAGGTTTGAAGGTGCAAATTAATATCTATGAATGTAATTTAATGGGGCAGCTGTACATGACTGATATCAAGTCAAATTCGCAGCTGTGCTTTCGACGCCTTGCCATTTTTGTGGAGAATTCACAGCGCGGGGTGGGGGGTGGTTGTTAACACATCGTTGCTCATTAGCAGCTTAACACAAAGTCACAACATTTCAGATACAGGGTCACCAGTGTCTTAGAGCAACAGGGCAAGCTGTTTTATTTGATATACATTATTTTAAAATATCAGTCATTTTTTATTCCACCAGTGGAACAGCCACTAGGGGGTATACAGAAAGAGTTAAGCGTTAGATAGCGTACGTGTTAAGCATATAAAAAATTTTATTTTAGTGATGAAAGGGAGTTTAATATCTTCTGAAGAAGATAAAAGTGTAAATGTGCTCATGCTCTGACCGGTGGGGAAGTTGTGAGTTTCTGCAGTGAAGATGACATGTCTGGTGCTGCGTCTGGTCTCATAGCAGCTGGCCTGCACAGGATCAGTAGGGAACATACACTCCAGCTCCATGCCTTTAATGCCACTGCACACACACATACATACACACACAAGACAAGTTGCACTTTCTACGACAATGACTTTAATGCCACAGTGACTCTGTGATATGCCAAACCATGCAGTGTGCAAGCGGCATGCAAGTAGCAAGCTTACTAGCATAGACACACTACCGCTTCCACCCTGCTCACCTGCTGTTGTCACAGAACTTGATCACGTTGTTCTGGTTGCTATGCTGCTGGGTGCCCATAATGAGGCTGAAGAGGGTGTCCTTCTGCTCCTGCCCATCAATCACCATCCGCCCCCGAAAGAACCAGTGGCGACTGTGCTCACTGCAGGCAAGACCACAGAAGGGCAACACAATATTACACTTTTTGGACTCTATATCCATTTAAATAATACTGTGTTTCTCCAGTCAAATCTGTATGCAGCATAGGGCCCTTTACCACACACAATAATTTAAACATGTTTCTATGTGCTTCAGCACCAATTTTGCATCAGTTGGAAATTATTTTTTACATTGTTAAAAGATTTTATACTACAGATGCGACACAGAGGTTAGACAATTCCTACAAATGTGAAAGGAATACACCAAACAGAAATAATGACTAAACATTCACACACTCACCTATTGGATTGGGCAAGGTCAAAGCATTCTACACTGGTGGGGTTTCTCTTCACCCTCTGGAACAATGCTGTGTAGTAGTCCAGATCCCAGGAATCAAATGCCAAACCTGTTCACACATGTACAGACACATTATAAACCCATGTTAAAAACGTAGTAACAGTTCAAATATTAGCAGCAAGCAGTAAGAAAACAATGGCATGTACTGCTTTTGGTTCTAGGTTCAGGATGGGACAAAGCTACTTTCAATATGACAGATGGGTTCATAAATCAAATTCACAAAGTTATGTCTTCTAAATATGCAGTCAGCATTGAGTGTGCTATCCTATGAGGACAAGAAACAGATGGTTATACATGTGAGAGACACAAGGTAACAGACTCATGCCAAACCTGACTGGTTAAATAGTGCTGAAAGCTTATATGATAATCTTATATCTTATATGATAATCTTATATATGCAAACCTAGTACGGTGGTATGGCCAAAACATTGCATCATGATGTAATTAACATTTTTGGCATAAATATTTTTCTCTAACACTAGCACTGCAGGTACAGCAAGAACAGTGCTAAAAGTCATGAAATTCAGTTCTGAAGTTCTACAAGGTTTTTGCTGAAATGTTCCATTTAAACTTGAATAGAACAGGAGTTACATTATGCCACCTGGACAGGCGCTTGAATGTAACTGCTGTGCCACTTGAGGCAGTCAGACGCTGCTGGAATTCGAAAAATATCACAGTTATCACAGCATCAGCGGGTCCATAGCTCGTTTTGCACAAAAGGCCCTGACCGCAGCGTAGTCTTAGGCAGTTGACAAAGTCAGGCAGCTTCTCAGGCTGTACAAGAAACAGAAGGGTGCCAATTATTGTCCATGTTTGGCTAAAACTGCTTTTACACTGAATGCAAAAAATTCACTGCTGCACCTTCAAGCACGTTATTTTCAACAGGACGCCAACGCAGAGTCCTCCTTTTTCAAATCCTTATCACATTCATTCACTCCCTCTCTCACTGTCTCACTCAGACACACACACACACACACAGATCCCATGACCTATTAAACTAAAACAGCACTCGTCCTGTGACTTCTTCACATCATGAGCGCCGTGTGATCCTAATTTGTCTCACTACTCTCAAGCAGAACTCTGGCTCTTGAGCCTGGTGAGATGTATTAGTGAAAAGATGCCAAAAAAAAAAAAAAAAAAAAAAACTCAGAGGAAAATGGACCAAAAAAATTAAGCTTTCCAGTGAATCCACAGCGCTTACCCAGGTCATCATTGGCCTTCTCCAGGGCAGCACGACCTTTCCCCAAAATGTCAACCTCAAACACTTTCTGTGGCTGGACATCCACAGAGAATGACGTGATGGGCTTCGGGTAGATGCACTCTGTCATACTGTCATACAAGAGACCAATCAGCTTCTCCATTTCTCCATCCTTTCTTGGTCCATTCTGTCCACCCTTTGACAAGAAAAGCACAGGACCATCTTAAAAAGGGTGAAAAATCAGCCACTGGGAGTGTTTCAAATAACAACAGACTGTAAAACCTTGTTTAGACAGTTCACTTTAGATAATTTCTAGATTCTTAATGTACTATAATCCAACATCAATAAAAATATAGAAATTATTTATTTAATTAATTAAATGTAATACTCATGCTAATGCTAACCTTACCTCCAACCCAAAACCTAAATTCAACTCTAACTCTAACTTGCTTCTAGTGCTAGTCCTAATCCTAACCCTGTTGAGAAACAACCAAATCTCACTAGGTATGGGTGTTAATAATTGGAGCAACTGTTGACAATCCACAAGGAACTATTGTCTAAAGTGGGGTCAAAGACAAACACAAGACCTCACTTGGGTGTCAGTTCTGTCTTAATTTATTAGCAGTTCTTAAAGGAGAATTCCACCATCCCCCCAAAAAAATGTCAGTTTCTTACTTTTTATTTACTACATGCAAAACTCTGCCATGAAGGGATTTTTAACAGTATGTTTTGTTTCAGGCATCACTCATCCATCCATCCATTCTCTAAGCCGCTTCTCACTCAGGGTCGGCATCATTCAACATATTCATAATCATGTATTAACTTTGTATGAAATGGCTTTTAAAGGCTTAAAACCCCTTTTTCTCTTGTAAATCACTTTGCTTGCCTTTCTTCACATTTTAATCATTATATTATGCAGAAAGTCTGAGAAAAAGAAAACGGTGACATTACCCTTTAAGGACAACTGATGACTCAGTATTCAGGTAAGGCCTCAATAATAAGACTCATGTGATGAATGATGGGGTAAAGGAAAGTTAATCTGAGGCTGGGTGACAGTAATAAAGCTCTCTGGAAGTGTGATGGTTCACCAGACCTTGATTATGTGTCTGCGGGACAACTCCACTCTGGTCACCTGCTTCAGGCCAGCACTCTGGCAGATGGACACTGCATTTGTGGACCAGGCAGTGGAAAAATTCAGCCTACAGGGAAACATTAATAAAGATAATGATATCTACAAACAGGGATCTGAACTGGGAAGTAGTTTAAAGCAATAGCTTGGTGAAAAATTCAATGTGCACAGTTTTTCCCCCTAGCGGAGAAAGTTTTTTTTAGTTTTGCACTAATGCAGCTAATGCAGGTAATGCAGCTCTACCAAGTAATGGAAGCTGATGTTGACCAACTAGCATTGTGCAAACTGCATAATTAAGTCATCACACACTTAACTAAACCATGACAAGTTGTCGCTAATAGACTTGGTTTCTAATACTACATGCCACACCTTTATCTATAAAAATGGACAAACATAAACAAAAACAGCAGTATCTACAACCCGTAAGTCCGAATTTTATCCATACTTGTATCCGCTTTAACAGACAACAGTATGAGAAACATATTTTTCACCAAACTATGTTTTATCAAGTCTGCAGTGAGGACTATAGTATCCGCACTGCTGCCGATGTGAGAAGCATTACATTTGAACCTTTTCTAATATGTTAAAGCAGGGAAGTCTTTATGTACCTGGGGCCAATCTCCACCAGAGTCTCTGCTGGTGATGCTATTTTGAGAGTGGGCTCGTCAGACAGAGCTGCAGAGTGAGGAGGATTAAACAACCAGCACAGGACGTCCTTCTGCTCTTTACTCAGAGAATCAGCATCTGAGAGCGAAAGGGAGAGACAGAAAAAGAAAAATGTGTGAGAGAGTGAGAGAGAGAGAGAGAAGAAAGGAAAAAAAGAGAAATGAAGGGGAGAGATAATAGAAAAAAGAAAGAAAAAACAAAAAGAGGCAAAGTTAAATAGAGAAACAGAAAAGAGGACAGGAGGAGAGAGAGATGTATTTGTGTGTGAATGAGAGCGAGAGGGAGACAGACTGCTGAGTATACTGCAGATCCTTATTTGCGAATTACTTTCTTTCAATTATGCAATCTACCAACCCTTTTATTGTCACTGAAGACGCCGGCCTCATTCAATACACTGTCAGATTCATTTCGACCAGAAACATTTATAGAAATCATTGGGGGGGCAGAAAAGTCTTTAAACAAACATCAGCTTCATCCTGCCATCTCTCACCGTTCAGCTCAACATTGTAGCAGTGCTCAGTCGTTACGGTGACCTGCGGATACAGCTGTTTGACCCTCCTCAGGGTCCGCCCCCCCTCGGACTCTTCTCTCCGGTAGAACCGCAACACAGTCATGATCCTGGGAGAGAGAAACAGACAGAGACGGGTTAAGAAGACAATAACGTCACTACTTTCACCTATGGCAATATGCTATTGGGATAAATCACATCTTGATATGCTTTCCTGAGCATAACCTGAATATCACCAGTACTTCCACACTGAAAAACTGCATGCAGCACGAGAAAGAGGAGATTCGGATCAATTAAACTAACAAGCCTTTACTGTAACTGGATAAACTTCAGTTTGAGTTAATTTATTTTTACCCACTGTTTTTCAGACCCACTAAATATTGTGAGATATATTGCATATAATTAGAATGTCTAAGTATCACAATGTTATATTTTTCCATACTGCCCACCTTTACTTTCACCACTGAATTTTCCTCTGTATAAATTTTTGGGTTGCTCAATATTGACACTGCAGCCCCACTGTCTTAGTTACAGCCCCCTGTCCTCACCGACTGACTGATCAGAGATACTGTGACTGTGACCAATATCAAGATAACAAACCCTGCAGTGAATGTTCTGTGGAAAAGAACAGATCAATTTATGAATAGTTACATAAACCGTTATTCACATAAAGTTTAAATCACATTAATAAATCAGTTCAGACCACAATCTCCTACAAGAGAAGAATGCAAAGTGTCCAAAAACCGTGTAGAAGAAATGAAATGAGACTGAAGGCAACTTCTGCTTAACTGTTTGTTTAACTGTTGCATCACAAGACGCTCAGCCCAGTCAGGAGCGTTTAGTTAAGCGATAAGAGCTTCAGACCTGAGAGGAATCTGCCTTTTCGTAACTCAAGTCACACACAACAGCCAATTAGATTAAAGCGCACATGCAGCTTCGGCTTTAATACACGCGCTACAGCAAAACAGCGAAGAAAGTCGTTATACAAAATCTCTGAGGCGATGTAAAGTCTCTCTACTCCATACTGACCAGATAAAACTATCACACAGAGGCAAACAAGGCGGCTTGAACTCTTACACTCCAGAGTAAGGGTTGTAGGTTAAGGCAGCTAACTTGGTTAGCCGGAGTGCAGGGCAAAGTTTCACGCTTTGATAAATAAAGGAAAGCTGCTCGAGGCTTTTAAGAACTGTTCTTATACCGCTGTGGCAAAAAATGACGACCGAAGCGCCTCACCTTCCAGTCGCTCGGGGTCTGTTTGAGGCTCTCGGTTCTCCTCCTGCAGAGCGGAGCAGCTCCTGACAGACGGAGCCGGACACGCGTGCGGAGGACAAGCGCCAACCTCCTACCCAGAGCGAAACCGCGCCTCCGTGCGCATGCGCAGCACCTACTGGCGCCGCCAACTTTCTTCACGTTATAACGCAAGTCAGTGGAACTTCTGTCCAAGCTATTTTGGCCAGTTTCTTTTGGTCCATTCATCATGAAATTTACACACAATGTATACACACACACACACACACACACACACACACACACACACACACACACACACACACACACACATATATATATATATATATATATATATATATATATACATATATATATATACACATATATACATATATATATACACATGTGTCCTGTGACTTTTGACTCACCCTGTATATACACACACATACACAACCCCAATTCCAGTGAAGTTGGGACGTTGTGTAAAACATAAATAAAAACAGAATACAATGATTTGCAAATCCTTTTCAATCTATATTCAATTGAACACACTACAAAGACAAGATATTTAATGTTCAAATGGATAAACTTTATTGTTTTTTGCAAATATTCACTCATTTTGAATTTGATGTCTGCAACACGTTCCAAAGAAGTTGGGACAAGGGCAACAAAAGACAGGGAAAGTTGAGGCATGCTCAAAAAACGTAGCGTAGTGTCCAGAGGATGGAGACAGGCACTACCAGGAGACAGGCCAGTACACCAGAAGACATGGAGGAGGCCGTAGGAGGGCAACAACCCAGCAGCAGGACCGTTACCTCCGCCTTTGTGCAAGGAGGGACAGGAGGAGCACTGCCAGAGCCCTGCAAAATGACCTCCAGCAGGCCACAAATGTGCATGTGTCTGCACAAACGGTTAGAAACCGACTCCATGAGGATTGTATGAGGGCCCAACATCAACAGATGGGGGTTGTGCTCACAGCCCAACAAAGTGCAGGACGCTTGGCATTTACCAGAGAACACCAGGATTGGCAAATTCGCCACTGGCGCCCTGTGCTCTTCACAGATGAAAGCAGGTTCACACTGAGCACATGTGACAGACGTGATGGAGTCTGGGGACACCGTGGAGAGCGATCTGCTGCCTGCAACATCCTTCAGCATGACCGGTTTGGCAGTGGGTCAGAAATGGTGTGGGGTGGCATTTCTTTGGAGGGCCGCACAGCCCTCCATGTGCTCGTCCAGAGGTAGCCTGACTGCCATTAGGTACCGAGATGAGATCCTCAGACCCCTTGTGAGAGATATGTTGGTTTGGTTGGCCCTGGGTTCCTCCTACTGCAGGACAATGCTAGACCTCATGTGGCTGGAGTGTGTCAGCAGTTCCTGCAAGATGAAAGCATTGAAGCTATGGACTGGCCGCCCGTTCCCCAGACCTGAATCTGATTGAGCACATCTGGGACATCATGTCTCGCTCCATCCACCAACGCCACGTTGCACCACAGACTGTCCAGGAGTTGGCGGATGCTTTAGTCCATTTCTGGGAGGAGATCCCTCAGGAGACCATCCGCCACCTCATCAGGACCAAGCCCAGGTGTTGTAGGGAGGTCATACAGGCACGTGGAGGCCACAAAAAATACTGAGCATCATTTTGACTTGTTTTAAGGACATTACATCAAAGTTGGATCAGCCTGTAGTGTGTTTTTCCACTTTAATTTTGTGTGTGACTCCAAATCCAGGTCTCCATGAAGACATTTGATTTCCATTGATGATTTTTGTGTGATTTTGTTGTCATTACATCCAACTTTGTACAGAACAATATATATATATATACACACACACACACACACACACACTTGGCATTTGCCAGAGAACACCAGGATTGGCATATTAGCCACTGGTGCCCTGTGCTATATATATATATATATATATATATATATATATATATATATATATATATATATATATATATATATAAATAAATATATATATATATAAATAAAAAATACATATATAAATAAAAAATACATATATATATATATATATATATATATATATATATATATATATATATATATATATATATATATATATATAAATATAAATAAAATTTATCTTTCTTTGGGTAGGTAGGTCTTACCCATCACTCAGCATGCTACCCGTTAGCCTATTTAACAGTATTGGCTGTTATTGTTCCCCTGGAATCGTGATGACCTGTCCAGTGACGTGTTGGGGCGGATCGAAAAGATGCAATGTACATGTACACGTGTCCCTGTTGAATAAGATATTGAGGATTTAACTATATGCTGTATTTACTTACAGATACTATCCTTTTTACACTCCTATGGCTTAAATTCAAGACACAGAGACGAGTCAAGTGATGCCATCTTAGATATATTTAATAAATTAAAACAAGGTACAAAAGAAGAAAAAAAAAAAAAGTCATGTACACGTCACCCCCTCTATCTTCCCCTCCCTTACTCTAGACGTATCCACCACCGGTAAACAAATGCAGGGTGGGAGAGAATCCTCACCTGCTGAATGCTCACAACACATTCACTTGCTGCATGCCCGAATCCCCCCGCCCAAAATTTTAAAACACACATGCTACATGTTTGCAGGCAGCGGCCGGGCAGTAGACAGGGAAAGAGAGAGAGGTCTGGCCACAGCAGCGTCCTTTTCAGGGGCCTCGAACAGCAAAAACAAGGGGACTTTGTAGTAAGGGTTTGTGTTCAGTTCCTCATAAGTGCACTCGAAAGTCTATAGAGGCTGCAATTAGGACAAGCCCTCACACACAGGTGTACAAAGGCACATGCGCATTGGTGTGCGCACACACATATGCAAAAGGACCGCTTACATTTCTAAAACATAAAACATTTTCTGCTTGTCGTTACAGTGTTGGGTGTACAGCTCACAGTTACAGACGTGACCACTTCTCTTTCTTCACGGATGCTCTGGAAACTATGCAAATTCTGAAAAAGACACAAGGAACATTCACAGGTACATTTTTCACAGCCATCCTGGGCTCCCAGCAGCTCTCCACAGTGGACACCATAAGCAGAGTAGAGAAATGCATCTTCTTCCTTGACTGTAACTGTCTGATCAGCAACGTCAGATGTTTGTAGAGTAAAATTGTGTTGTTTTTAACATCAGTTCTTACCAGCCCAATATGTGCTGCTAATTTCACATATCAAAAATAATTCATCACAAAAAAAAAAAAAAAAAAAATTCTAAGACACATGACAAGATTCACAACGTTTTGGCAGAATGTGAGTGGGGGTAGTTAGGTAGATTATATAGATATATATATAAAGCCACATAGGAAAAAAAAAAGATCATTCTTCGTTGGTCCCTCTCTCTGTCAGTAGCAGTAGCTATAAGGACTCACACCTCCTGTGGTTTGCTAGATATATAAGTGTTTATATATAGATTTATATATGTGTATATACTCATTTAGCTTTCAGTATCTCTAAATTTAAAAATAAAACATTTAACTACCACTTTGTTCGTACATCTGCAAATTGTCACAAGGAAAACAGCCTAAGAGCCACGGAAGATCGAGAACGTGAAAAAGGGGAGGTGACTGTTTACAATCCACATGCTGCAAGGGTGAAGGTGGGGAGAAGAGGGAGGAGAGGGGATTTATATGAAATCTTTCGCTGCTCAAAACAGGCAGCTCTGGCCACCTTTCAGAGGGCCCAAAACAGCCTTGTGAAAGCTGAATGGAAAGGAAAGAGAAGAAGAAAGATCAAAAAAGAGGCAGAGCGCCCTCCTCAGGTCCTTACAGTGCATGCTCTGAACATCTGTTTGTCAGGCTGTCTCTCTAGCATTGCTCATGTCTGTGTTGAGTTTCCGGTGGGGGCTGCTTGGAATTGTAGTTTTGGATCACTTTGGACTTGGGCTGTTCAGTACTCTGCTGCGTATTCTGTACCATGCAGCCCCCGGCACACTAGAGTGAACTCTTTAACTATGTCCTTCACACGGCGCTTATTCACTCGTTCCCTGTGTGAAGAAGAGAAAGCAAGAATGAGAGTGAGCGCAAGAGAGCGCGAGCAATTCTAAAATTAGGGTTGGGATAATAGCAAAGTTGAAAAATCTGTGAATCAAGACCAAATTATCAATATCATTATTTTCATAACCTCTGGTTTATTACTGCTACATATTCATTATATCTAAGACAGCTTCCATTTCCACCAGAAGGTGCAACAAAGTCTTAACACCTTTTCAAACTAAGTTTAATTCTGTTTAATTACACCAACAACCACAAACGCACAATATTGGGCTAATACCAAATGTCTGTATCTATGAATTGCAATGCTTTTTTATTTAATAAAAATAAAAAATATCACTTTGCCAACATTACTACTTGATGGATCCAGTTCTCCTGCCTTTAGTGTTTGTTTTTAGTAACAACAGCGCATATGACAATGTGAAGGTTTCACTGCATTAAAGTCGCATGCACCATTTTCACCGGGGTAAGCATGAAAAATACTGTTTCTTATGCTGTTTTTCCTGTATAGCAGTGAGCAGGTCACAGATTTTTACTCACACTCTGACTCACTGTGTAAATTGTAAATACAAAATAAATAAATGCCACTCAATTCATGGCCATGATTGCTAATTGTCGATAAATTGTTTAGTAGTTCCATCCCTAGCATGAAATTTCATAGCAAATGAAAAAAAAAAAAAATGATACTTATGTATGTTCTTTTAAAACACGGCCCTAACAAGTACTTTTCATACAGCACTTTAGTAAAGTTAATAGCTGTAAAATGTTAAAACACAATCATTAGACTTTCCTAATTACTATGTGAATCCTTAAAAATTAATTTGTCCGTCTTTGCTAAGGTGTTGACACCAAATCAGATGTGTTGTCAGTTAGGGAAGGTCTAAATACCTTCTGGTGAAAGATTCATTATGCAATATTTCACAGTTTATCTATTATAATTCAATGTCAAAAGTAGCTATTAAAAAAGGGTACCTGAGGACTTGCTGGCTGAAGGTATCTTTCTGCTCGTCTGAGACGCGGGAGGAGGGGAAGCCTGGAGACTGCAGGGCTTCTTTGAGCCACACAGTAAGCAGGCCAAAGCAGTGCTTATTCATGGAGAAAAGCACCTCAGCAAACTGATCCATTAGACTGCGAGAAGACTGACCACCAATTGCCTACAAGAGGCCAAGAGATAATTTCCCTTTCAGTAGTGTTGAAGAGGGATGGAATAACTCACAAAATCAAAGGCTGTGGTTTATAACACTAACCTCCAGAACAGCCAGTAGTAGTAGTTTGCCATCTTCTTGCACCACTTGTCCCACAGGAGGGATGTCTGCACAGTGTGGCAGCAGCTCAGTCTATTCATTAAACAAATACAATAGTTACACTTGCACAGTGAAATTTTATAAATTATATTATATGTGAAAGAAAAAAGTAAGACAGTCCAGATTAAATGCATAATGAGGTCTACAAGCTCATACACTGCATGTCCAAAAGTGTGTATACACCTGTTAATCCCACATTGCTTCTGAAATCAAGAGTATTAACAGGCAGTTTGTCCCCACTTCTACATTTCCAGGAAGGCTTTATACTAGATGTAGTAATGGGAAATGATGTTGTAGATTGCTGTGAGCATTTGAATGCATTCAGCCACAAGAGTATTAGTGAGGTCAGGTATTGATGTTGGATGATTAGTTCTAGATCAAACACCACTCCAATTCATCCCTAAGGCCAGAGAGAGCAAATCCACTCATTAAACAGCTCTAGCCGACCTTTGGCATTAGGCATGCCAACCTTAGGCTGATATACGTTCTGTTCTATTAATAATGATTTGGTATGGAGTTTAATTAAGCTTTGCACAACTAAACACAATTATCAGCAATGGCTTCATCTTAAAATAACTGAATTCACTAATTAGATGGAGTTGTGTGAATACTTTTGGACACACAGTGTTGCTCTAAAATGACAATATCCTTTAACTTACAAAGAAAAGGCAGGTAGACTTGACTGTAGGGGCCTCTGGGAATTTGAGCGACAGAACTCCTACAGACAGGAGACCCAAGTTATTTTAAAACGAACAACACACTTCTTTTATCAATTTCTACAAGGGGTGTTACCAGAAGCATATTAATAATAATTTAATTTTTCAGATACAAGGATGAAAACACCATGAATACAGTTAGATATAATGCTATATATGAGTAAACAACTCTGCTGTGCTATACCGGAAACCATTTATTCATTGTGTTTACATTTAAATGTTTTCATCTTGTTTGTGTTAATTAGGTATTAACTAATTATGTTAATTATTCTATTAACTAGAAGTGGCTGACATGGCGATGTAATACCGAGATATGTTTATTTTTGTGACGAGCTAAACTGAAACAGACAAAGTAGGGCCACGTAAAAAAAAACAACTATCTAAACCTATGAATAAAATTATTTATATTCAGTATTTCACATATCATGAGCTGCATTATATTTAATCCATGTAGTACATATAGGCTCTATATGTAATCAAACATGCAGTTGGCAAGTAGTGAATATGTCCAAGGTAAGCTCACAAAAGCTTACTGTGACATATTGTGACATAATTTATCACAATAACATTTTGTCTTATTGCCTAGCTCTATGTACTAGATACTGAAGTCTTAAATTTGATAACTGGACCACAACAATGAAAGCATAATGGATGCTGCCACTTCTTTTTTCACTTATGCACCAAAACTGTACCGAATCACAATACACTACATGTTGTACAATGAAGTTCTAGTAGAAACTCCATGACATACTAAGATTGACTCACTACTAGATGCCCATATCAGTGTAATAGAATGTCATTGTGGCATCAGACCTCTGCTGTCCGAATCACTCACCACAGTGAAACACTGCTTTCACATCAAGATTTTCAGATAAGAACAAATCGGGCTTCCGTTTGAGAGCCTACAAAAGCAGACAGAGGCAGTGAACATGGCATACAGTATAAACTCAATAGCTGGAAGCTCGTAAATCCTGCACCCTCCCCTCCCACCTTCGTTACCTCTCTCTCCTACATTTGTTCAATTCTACTGCGACTAACAAAAACAACCAAATGTACATCAACTTATTCAATGCAAACAGATCAGATAAGTAAGAAATCAACTGCAAAAAATCAAACATTTAACTTAAGTCAAACTAAAGGTGGTATGATTTGTATTGATTCTTGTATTTTTTTTCTTTTGCAATCTCTACTTTTTTGCTCAGTTGGACTGAATATTCAACAGAAATCTAAGTAACATGTACGGATAAAGACAACTGATGCATTAAAGAACTCATTAAGGATGAGAGGATACTCAGGGAGGGAGGGAGAGAGGAGAGGAAAAGAAGACAGAGAGAAAGCAAGAAATAAAGAGATGGACCCGAGGGTCCAGCCAAAGTCAGAAATGAGAGAAGGCATGAAAACCGAAGAGAAAACCTAATATGATACATACGGTGCCAATTCAGTATAGTTTATTAATTAATTAAGATATTAATTAACGAAGATAATTCATTTAGGGTTTAATCAGTTTTGGGGCTGGAATGACACTTTGAGAAGGGGCTTCAGAGACTCTAACCATGACTGGCTTACTGTGAGGGTTTCCTTTCAGCTTTGACCTATTTGCAAGTTTCTATGTACTTCTATTATACTATGTACTTAACATTTCTCCATTAAATACTGCTCTGCTCAGAGTCCTGCACATTTAGCTGTACCTAATACATTCATATTATATTAATATGGCAATGAATAACAACATGGAACACATGATTACAAAACCTATTAATAAAGATTTCTGATTGGCCCAAATCAGCTCAAGCCCATCAAAATAAAACTAGTTATGGAATGAAGGTAGTTTTGACTACATATATAAGTTGTTCTCATCACATATAAACTCAATCTTAAGAAACAGAACGTATGTGTGCATCTAAACATTCACAAAATTAAAAAGCAAAAGTTATTTTGTTTTTATAAATTTTACTTAATTTTTACCTTAATTAGACAACAGAAAAGAGCAGCAGTTTATGGGAATTCTAATAAAGGACTGAGCAATACTAGCACAAAATAATACCCAAGGAAATATATTTTCTATAACTTGTACATAAATACAGCAGCATGGCTCTTAATGAAAATAAGGAATTGTTTACCTCTGTTCTGAAATAACTGCAAGGGTTATCTGTATATTGATAGATTTTAAGAAGTTCTGTTACAATTTAAGGTTCTAAATGGCTGAGCATCTGCGTACCTCACCAAACGTCTCTTTGTTCCAACATGTCATCTGCACATACTGACCATCTGCAAATACCTTCTGTAAAATGCAGAAAACGTGAAGGGTTGTCTTTGTTTTTATGCTTCTAAACTGTGGAACCTAATTCCACATTATATTAGGCAGTTTATTTTATAATAGTCAACTTTGATTTATTACTAATCTTATTAATAATAATAATAATAATAATTATTGCAGTTATTAAACAGTAACAGAAGAAAATCACTAAACTCAACGCATTCTTTTATTTCTGCTACTGAAATTTTGAAAAGAAAATGTCTGTAATTGTCTGTAAAGCACTTTGAGCTGTTGCCTATGTGAAAAGTGGCCTATAAAATGTATGTTTATTATTATTGTAATATTACTAAATACTGAAATACTTGAAATATATGAATGTGATTTTAAGCAATCTTAGGTACTGTCTGTATCTATATTACCATACACTTCTAACTTACTATGAGAAAACAGAAAAACAGCTTGTTGATGGGGATAGTTGGTACTGAAAATGAGGCAGTTAAGCTATAGTAAAGAACCCCAACTCACAGTTCACTCAGCAGTGTGTACATGCACTGTATGACCATATACAGCATGTGCACGTTTCAGGGGTGGCGTCCCTCCTCTGAAATGACCAATCACATTTCTGAGGGGCTAATCCACGCTTGTTAGAACTCATACTATTGGATGAGAGGTCTGTCAGTCATCCAATAGTGCCCCTCTGTCTACTTCACAGCCCAGTCAAAATGAAGGTCACCACAGACCCCGAAAACACAGGACAGAAAGAAGAAGGGAGGGAGAGAAAGAAAGGAATAGGAGAGAGAGAAACCCAAAGTGAATGAAATAAGAAACCAAAAACACACCTGAGCTTGGAGTTGCATAAATGAATCAACAATATCAGGATGATCCCTGGGCCCTAAAATATAATAAAGATGTAACTTAAGAAATAATAAGAAGAATAATAAGAATATATACAAACAGCAACGGAACAGATTGAACAGTCATGTGGAAAGAAAAGGCAACAGAAAGGATCTCGTTGAAATAATTGCACATGTGAGAAAAGAAGGGGAGAGAAGGAAGGGAGGAGCATGTAAGGCGCTAAAGGCAGTCGCTAAAAAGAAAAACGAAAAAACAGACGGAGTCATGAGTCAGTTTGGAGAAACGATAAAAAAAAAATAAAAAAAAACAACAAAAAAACAAAAAACAAACACGAACTAAAAGAGAAGTAACGAAAAAAAAAATAGACCAAACCTAAAAAACCAAAGTGGGTTTGGAGTGGGAACCCAGGAAGGCACCTGCTACTGTGACATCTTTTTTTTTCTCTCTTCTTTTTGTTTGGTTCTTTTTAACTTTTTTTTTTTGGTCTTCTCTTAACTCAAATCATACACACTTTCCCAACTTGCCCCACCCCAGGGTCTGGTGAGCATTTGGTCATCAGGGCCGCCCCAGACAGGGGCAGCAGTTAGCCCCAAAGTCCCCTCCCCTAGTTGTTCCCACACTCCAAACAAAACCCCAGTCATCCCCTTACCCCCCCCCCCCCACTCCCCACCAATGCCCAATCCTCCCAGTAACCCTCGGAAAAATAAAAAAGACAAAACAGTCAAAAGAAAACCATGGCAGGTCCTCAGAGCCACAGTAAAGGGACCTAGGAGGAGATAAGAGGGTTAACAGATACAGAGAGACATGATGTCTGTTAATTGGTGAACAAAGTGGTAAAAATAAAGTGAAAGACAAGAAAAGGGACGAAGGAGAAGCGAAGGGGAGACGGAGCAGCAGACGATGATCAGCCACATCTGGAAAACAGCATGACAAGTGTGTGTGTGTGGTATTTGGCACAGGACCCAGACTTGTACATAATCTGTTTTAGTTAATTAACAAGTGTAAATTAGGAATCACAATTCAGGGTCAAACAAACAAGTACGCCTCTCTCAGTAATACTGCAACTTAATGTGATGACTGTTGAAATTGTGTGCAAAAACAGGTTCAATAGAGTAGGAAACTATTAGACTCATCTAAGCACTGAAACAGAAAATCTATGATGCCTACCTTGCTGGAAGATGGTGAGGGTGACCGAAGTGACTAACTCAAACAGGGCTTTGATTGGAGGAAAGTGGTCTGTCTCACTGGCAAATATATGCACCATCTGCACATAGACGAATAAGAATAATTTAGACAAAGTTCCATTACAGCACACACAAAGATCTTAAGATATGATTCCTAGCCTGAAAAATTACTTTTAAATAATTTAGGAGTACAAAATAGAATTTGCAATACATTTGCGATGATTGTTTAGGAGACCTAAAATTAAGCCCATCCATCCATCCATCCATCCATCCATCCATCCATCCATCCATCCATCCATCCATCCATCCATCCATCCATCCATCCATCCATCCATCCATCCATCCATCCATCCATCCATCCATCCATCCATCCATCCATCCATCCATCCGCTTCTCCCTCAGGGTCGCGGGGGGTGGTGCTGGAGCCTATCCCAGCAGTCATTGGGCGGAAGGCAGGATACACCCAGGACAGGTCGCCAGTCCATCGCAGGGCAGACAGACACTCACACTCACACCCAGGGGCAATTTAGCATGTCCAATTGGCCTGACTGCATGTCTTTGGACTGTGGGAGGAAACCGGAGAACCCAGAGGAAACAAACGCAGACACGGGGAGAACGTGCAAACTCCACACAGAGAGGACCCTGGTCGCCCAGCCGGGGAATCGAACCCAGGCCCTCCTTGCTGTGAGGCGACAGCGCTACCCAAGCAACATCCTGAATAATGTGCTGATCTTAATATGCCTCATTGTGTGCACTTTATTTGCATTTATTTGCACTGTGCACAGTTGACTTTCCATGTTGAGCTTTATTTTCAAAACCTCAAGCAACCGCATAACATGAAGTGGCTTGTAAAACCACTTTGTACACAGAAGATCAAGGTTCAATTCCCCATACAGTTAAACTCACACTGCATTTATCTGCCATGTTAAGCTGCTCCAGATAACTATCAGCTACAAATGTAGATGCAGTCAAATGAGGGCTTGGCATTAAAAGCTAGAAAGTCTAAAAATACATCACAATTTCTAAATTGATTTTACAGTCAACATATTGGAGTTTGCTTCTGATCCCTCATTCCATTCAATAAAGGCTGTTCTGTCCAAATTCTGGTTCCTCTGTTTTAATTCACTCTTTTAAGCCATTTCAGAAAGAAAACATAAATATCCAGATACATTGATCAAGCATAACATTATGACCACCTACATACTTCTACACTCATTGTCCATTTTATCAACTCCACTTACTCTATAGGTTCTACTATTACAGGCTGTAGTGCATCTGTTTCTCTGCATACTTTGTTACCCCCTTTTACCCTGTTCTTCAGTGGTCAGGACCCCCATGGACCCTCAGAGAACAGGTACTATGTGGGGGTGGATCAGGCACAGCAATGAGCGCAGAAACAAGGAGGTGGTCATAATGTTATATATTGCTATTAAGCCTGTTATGCCCTTTTGACAGACTACTAGCATCACATGTTCTTTTCCAGTTTAATTGATTAATGAAAGTCATAATAAAATGATTAATCAATTATGGAAATCATTATTAGTTACAGCTCTACTCAAGAGATACATCTGTTTAGCTATAAAATCCTAATTAGTCATTCATTGTTAGTGCATAAATGACACAAGGATCATAAAGTCCAAAAAAGTTCTAACATTAGTCTTGGGTCAGAATCATTGATCTCCGGATGCATTAGCTCAAGCTGATAAAGGTGAGGGCTCTGCCTAGAAGTACATATAGTAAATGGCATCTAGCTGAATAACATCGCTGTATATAGCTATGGCAACAGCCAGCTGGTTTCAGGGGCTAAAATAATATATAAATATATTAATAATCTTCCTGGACACAGAGTTTTAAATGACTCCATCAAACATTTAATGCATAAGGAAATAAAAGTTAAGTTAATTAACTTTAATTAAAGTAAATTGAATACATGATATTGGTAATCCGCAGGAATGGAGCGCGAACAGCTCTGTGTGTAATTGTAAGTGTACCTGTCGTGTCAGATCCAGTGCAGAGGCCTGTGGTATAGTGCTGTACATCTGGCCTAGCATCTCACTCAGCTGAGACACCATAGGAGCAAAGTCATGGAGTAGAGTCTTCACTGACTTTTCAAAGATAGCACAGACAGCCTGAGAAAGAGACAGAGGTTACTTTTCGTTGTATTATTATTTTTTAATTCCGTCTGATTAAGTTGTTTAAACGAACAAACATTTTTGTCTAGGCAACACACCGCTCTGACCAAGATGAAAGGGATACAGACAAAAGCAGTGAGGAAAAAAAAGCTGTAACAGTAGCAACTGGCTTAAAATGGGCTCGACAGAAAGGAAAAAAAGAAAAGTAATGCTATTTTTGCTGTAATCTGTGACCAAGAGCAAAAAAACTGAGGCTAAAAATTTTACCTCTACAACTTGTGAGTCATTCAGCCATTTGCTGAGTACAGTCTGAATGAGGGCAAAGACCTGCTGCAGCACCACTACCACCTAAGGCAAGAACAGAGATGCAGTTATTATGGAACATTATTCAGACTATGAACACTTAAGAGGGTTAAGTGTTAAGGGTGTATGGATCAGTTACCAGATATTTTAGGTGTCTTTTTGCAATTCAAAATAAAACACTCAACACGTTGACCATAACTCTTAGTGATGTCTCGCTTCATAACCAAATTTTCCAGCTAGGCCATAACAGACAGCTTTTTTGTGGGTGGAGAACAGTGTAGATGACTGATGCAGAATGGAAAAGGTTTTTCCACAAAATCATCATTGCACAGCTTCTTAACACAAGTTTAAAGTATTCTTGCTGTCCACAGTCTACTTAATTATGCTACCTCTATGCAACAAGTCATCCAGTTTCTATGTGAGGAATGTAATTTTTCTACCTCCAAAAAATTAGAAAAATGAAAACTGAGAACTGACAGCAGGTTAATAACAGACCACTTTTTTTGGCCTAAAGTTGAGATAACTCAGTTCAATCATCTCATCTAGTCTCTCCTCCCTTCCCTTGTTTGCTTTAGCTATAAAAGGAAATAAGGACAACAGAGAACAGCACACCACAGCCCTTGATGCTTAATAGTGTAAGGCAGCACATTCTACATAATTTACATTAGGTTTGTCACTATAAATTATACTAGTAATGAAGTAACAGGTTATTTAAATAAATAATAAAAAAGGTCAAATATCACAAACAATTAAATAAAAATGCAAAAATATATTTAAACAATGTGGCAAAAAGCATGTAAACGGGTGTGTCCAACAGGCTATTTGAGTATTTTTTTTAATCAAATACTTTTTCATAATGGATTGACCATGACCACCTCACTTAACATTGCACAACATTACAACACAAAAACACAATGACAAACATTAAGTACGCCTGAAGTACTAAGATTTTTACTGAAGATGAAAATATTGCAGTACAAATCCATACACTGGATTCATATTTGGAGGTGATGCATCAGTATCAGTAGTTCAGACCTAAAACTGAAAAAATGAACAATTCTGCTTGTTCTTTATTAGTGGTGGTATCAAGTTAAACAAGTTGCCAAGAGCTTAAGGAAATATGTGAACAAGATAAGCAAGGTAATATAGTGGACCAATGGTTGCTACTGCATATTCTGAACGTTAGTTATATTATGCTAAAGTTCTTCTCTATAAATAGCATGTATTACCTTTTTTTGTTTGAGAATGCTGACTGTCATGTTACTTATGTGATGTTCCTAAGTTGCACACTTACCAAACAATCCTCAACCATCCCAAAGTAGTTTGTTTGCTGTGATACTGAATTGGTACAGAGAGCTGTTAAATTTCATCATGAACTGCCATAAATCTGTTATGTCCACTCTAATTTGGGTACAACTGCTTCTGTTCTCATGGCCACAACCTTCTTTAAAGAACATCACATCTGTTAAACAGTAAGACACTCACAGGGTTGGGGCCGGATTGTGGCGGGGTTGATTTGACAGGTGGCGCACTCTCCCCAGACTCATCTTCTTGCTTGGTGATGTCGAGTGTGGTGAAGAGGTTGGACAGCAGGCCCAGAATGTGAATGATGGCCAGTTTGTTAGAAGGATTTGGCTGTGATGAGAGAGAAAGAATAAAAAAGAAAAAGAACAATAGTTTCATCCTCGTTGTTGAGATCAACAAATAAATAGTGAGTAGTGCTAGTAAAATTAATTAGAATTTTTTTTTTAACTTTTGTTGTTCACTGTAAACATTTACAGAACTGAAGATAAAAGCAGAGAAAAATAAACAGAGTCAGCAGTATAGAAACTTGAAGTACAGAACTTGAAAATTATAGTGTTTGAGGGAACTTTTAAACAAGCCCTTAATTACAGCCCACTGGGAGGGGGAGGGGAGAGCGAGGCCATCTTGCAGAGCTTGTGGGAACAACAGGAGCAATTAAAGAGTCGTTAAACAACCATCAGGCTCTAATCATTGCTGTTAGTGCCATGACAACAGCCATGCGATTGGTGGAACAGGAGACTGAGTCATGATACCATCCCCCCATGACATCGTAAAAAATAAATAAATAAATAAATAAAAATAGACCTACATCAACAGCCATGGACTATAGGGAGAGAGAATCTCTGATGAATACATGCTAGAATAAAAAAAGATCCAGTCAGGTTGTCACTAAACCCCTCTGAATGATGACTGATCATTTACCTCAGTAATGGACATCAGCACCAGTACTGTACTGAACTTATGCATGCATTTTGTGGCAAGCTGCACACACGCTATGCTGAAAATCACATGGCTATTCATTTTCGAGTCAAATTTGCTAGATATTGCAATATGGTGAACTGTTTGCTTAATTAATGAGATGACAGCGTGGTTACAGGAACAACAGTGAAATTATGGGAGGAGCAGTGGACTGAAGCAGGCAATGAGAGGAAAACATAACATACACTAACATTCAGGGAAACCTTGATGTTATACAACCTCAATTCCAATGAAGTTGGGACGTTGTGTAAAACATAAATAAAAACAATACGATGATTTGGAAATCCTTTTCAACGTATATACAATTGCATACACTACAAAAACACAATATATAATGTTCAAACAGATAAACTTTATTGTTTTTTGCAAATATTCACTCATTTTGAATTTGATGCCTGCAACACGTTCCAAAGAAGTTGGGACAGGGGCATGTGTTACATCAACTTTCCTTTTAACAACACTCAATAAGCGTTTGGGAACTGAGGACACTAATTGTTGAAGCTTTGTAGGTAGAATTCTTTCCCATTCTTGCTTGATGTACAACTTCAGTTGCTCAACAGTCCGGGGTCTCCATTGTCGTATTTTCCACTTCATAATGCGCCACACATTTTCAATGGGAGACAGGTCTGGACTGCAGGCAGGCCAGTCTAGTACCCGCACTCTTTTACTACGAAGCCACGCTGTTGTAACACGTGCAGAATGTGGCTTGGCATTGTCTTGATGTAATAAGCAGGGACGTCCCTGAAAAAGACGTTGCTTGGATGGCAGCATATGTTGATCCAAAACCTGTATGTTTATCCGTGTGAACATAAATATCTTGTCTTTGTAGTGTATTCAATTGAATATAGGTTGAAAAGGATTTGCAAATCATCGTATTCTGTTTTTATTTATGTTTTACATAACGTCTCAACTTTATTGGAATTGGGGTTGTATAATATAAATCAACAGGACTGTAAATTTTACAAGTATATTACACTTTGCTAACACAAAGGGTGCCTTAACGCACCATACATCATACAGCCTCATATATAACCAGTAACATAAAGCATCAGAAAATATATAGTAAGACATTCAAAGACAGTCAAAAACAAAAAACAAAAACACAAAACACACACAAATTAACTTGCTAAAAATAGTGTTTGTTTTGGCTATTTTCATCTCACAGGAGGCATTTCAAAAGCTTATAAATAACATCTGGCAAGAATTCATGAGCTGAACAAGCACTGTTCTTTTTCAAGGCTGCCATGATTTCATCATCTAACTATGTTCCAGAGGAACCTAAAAATATCTAAGCAGCCATTGTTCCTCTCATCACTAGGTGTCACTGTTTGACCGAGTTTTAAGAACAGAGCCTACTCTAAGAGTCTGATGTAATGCCTTCTTCTGAAAAGCCAGACATGCAAGGAAAACCTAGTGAGAGAGAGCGTACAAACATGAGCAAGTGAGGGAAAAAAAAAAAAAAAAAAAAAAAAAAAAGAGAGACAGCATGTGGGAGACATGACACCCCCTTGTATTTTGACCATTCTGATCCCCAAACTACTGGTTCATTCTCTATTCTGACTTTGAACTAATGTCAGCAGGTGCTTATTCCTTGGGCAAATAGGAAAGACACTCATACAGGACACTGATTTCAGCATGTGGCCAGACTGTTTGTCAGGAGACGGGGGTGGTATCGTGGCTCTGTGTCTCTCTCTCTCTCTCTGAGGGATTTTATGCATGTTCATTTGGACATTTTAATAATTAAAGAACTGTCAGGGTTATATCTATCTTTGTGGTCAGTTATCTGCCCATGTGTGTCCATTATGGATGGTAAGAGAATATTCTATACTGGTGAATGTACAACAGAATGTTCCAGTAATCTCTGAAGAAAAAGAAGAAAAAGGAGGAAGGTGAAAAACCCAGCCTGCGATGCAGTTTGATCTTCACAATCCATTGGCTTTAATGGCTCTTCCTGTTAATGACTCCCATCAGCAAATATAGAGCACAGTAACACAGTTTTGCCTAGTCTGTGGCCCCATTCACAACTGGTATGAAAACGTTTTGAACATGTAGCGCTGGTGCTAGGAAAGTTGCAAGTTTTGGGACACAAATTAAGGTATTAAAGCACTGAAATATCATTTTGAATCCACAGACCTTTTTGGGCTGTATAATAGTAGCAAATAGTAGCTTTACATACAAATAGTATGGCATTACATACCCACACTGAATAACTTCTACACATACTGTATACTGTGAGGCTCTTTATATGCAGACCTTTGGATTCTTTCTATATAAGGTTGCACTGGCACTTAAAAGCAGCATCAGTATGAGTGAAGGAGATACCAAGGACCAATTTCACAAAGCAATTACTGACATGCTTGTATAGGCTCTACTTAACAACACGTCAACTGCGTGGGTTGACAAGCAGCAGTAATGAAATGCTTGAAATGCTGCACCATTCTTCGTTCAGTAATCCCTTTTCTCCCACTGTTCAGTCACTTACACTCTGAGTTAATGTTAGTCAAGGTTGTTATTGAGGGAGTGAACATTGGAGACATTGGAAGAAAGCGTTTGTCTTTTAGGGTAATGACAGCCTTTAGTCTTTAAATTTGACCTTAGCATATAAGCCCACTAACTGGGCCTGTGTGTCCACTAGCCCACACCTGTAGTGCATCTCTGTCGATCAGTTGCATCATGCAGCAGCGGGGTCTTGCAGCCTTTGGGTTCAACAAAGCTGAAAAATTTGTGGCTCAATTTGCTTTCACTGACAGTGTGAATGACTAAAACTGACTAAACTCCAGTAGAGTCTGACACTCTGGAACATAAGCATGAGTGTATATGATGCACGTTTGAGAAAAAAGACAAACAGAAATCTGGATGTAAAAAAAACACTGGACACTGTTTTTGCTGAGCTGGAGAAGCTGCTGCATGCTTACATATACAAAACACAGGTTTATCTATACATGGTTCAACTCTGTTTTTAACCATTTTGAACAAAAAAAAATGCATTTACTTCAGTTGTTAAATACTGTACTTATTACTAATTATATAATATTAAATAATAACTCAGCATAGAAAATAAACACAAAAAGTTTGGTCTATGCATCTGAAATCGGTATCAGCTATTCTTCAAGGATCAGGTATTGGTACTGTTATCGGAAAGGAAAAAGGGGTATTGCACTTTTAGTTATATAGTATTTAAATAACCTGAAAGACTACAACTGTCATAAACACTAACCCCTTAAATAGCCAGGTCCCACCAGCAGGTCTTTAGGCTTGCCAGTTAACGATTAATCACCATCTATGTTTTTTTTTTTTTATTGGTCCAAAGTATTTGACAACATTTGTAATGTAAAAAACTGCTTTTTCAATAACTGCATTACAGCTACAGTAATACAGCTAGTGAGAAGCATTAGAAGGGGCAAAACTGTATATTCACTGAAACCACACATCAGTTATTTGAGCTGTGTGTACTTGATAAACTTGCAGCGTGAATGAAGCGAACACACAATGTTCTTAAGAACTAAAGGAAATGTACTTGATCTGTAAAACTGTTGGTAGCACTGATGGCAGTAACACACTGAAACCTTCAGTATGTGTGTCTCTTCGTTTCATTAGTCTTAGCTTAGCCTGTGGCGTGTTGCTTCCGGAGTCCAGTGAAATGCCAATCTGGCCCCACTGTGAAATGTTCCATAATAATCGGCAGAACACACACACACACACACACACACACACACACACACACACACACACACACACACACACACACACACACACACACACACACACACACACACACACACACACACACACACACACACACACACAGGGTCTGTTCATTTGGAGAAAGGCCAAGGCAAGATTCAGATCAACAACAGAAACCTGCCCTTGTTCCAGTATAGGAGGAGAACATAGCAACAACAAACCCCAATCAAATTCTACCATGCAGTTTACGTCACCTGTGTTATCTGAGAGATTTTTGAGTAACTAATTAACTGAAGCCATTCAAGCAAACTACTGAGCAGAGTTTCGCCTAGGAAATTTTGGTGCCATTTAACGCGTGCAGGATTTATTTACTTTGTTACACAAATTGGCAAAATACTTGTCACAGCATATTAAATGTTAATGTTGCTCATTTACATGGTAAACCAATGAATTAAGTCATACAACTTTGTTTCATGCACTGTGTAGCACTTCAGGCCTGCCACATGTCTTGCAAAAACAATGGTGTGTGGGTGGTTGGTTTGCATGTCAGTCAAATAGCCAGTTCCTGGCTGAATAATACAACCTCTTAGAACCTTTAACTAGTCCACAGTTTACATTGTATGCCCATCATATATTCTGAAAAGCCTTGAACATGTGGGGGGGGGGGACATTTTTTTTTCTTCTGGTCAAAACCCAAAACCCAGCTGCCCAATGTAGGAAATACTGAGACAACCAACATATATCCACAGACCAGATCTGAAAAGAAAAGGCATCAGACTCTGAAAACAAAGTAAAATACCAATACCAGTGTTCTAATGAGAGGTAAGACTTGGGTAATACATATAAATTTCCTCAAAGTGTGCTTGAACTCAGATGTAAAATTGTAATATAAAAGATTATATTAAGTTCTATATTAGGATTATCATAAAATATATGTAAGGGATTTTAGTGTCTCTGGGACAAGTCACACTGATTAATTTAATCTAAGTCTAGAGTGATTACGTCTCACTGTAGACGGACTGTGTCTGTGTGATTGAGTTTAACTTCAGATGTAATGTGCTTGTGGAATCAAGTAAATAATATGTACCGTCTCCTCAGCCAGTTTCTCCAGCTGCTGGATATAGGGCGTGATGAGAGAGTGAAGGTTGCGCAGAATGTCCTCCACTGGCAGTGCCGACAACAGAAAACCTAAAGCCTGCATCAGCCACATACACTGACTCGTCTACAGAGAGAATGAGACAGACAGAGATACTGCGTCAGGTTTCACGCCCAAATAATCTTCAAACGACTTGTAAAAATATCAAACAAGGTTAAGAGACCAAAAATAATAAACATGGAATTCACAGTTCAAAGACACTGACCTTGTGAATCTGTTTAATAAGCACCTCCTGCAGTTGAGAGACAGACAGGAAGGGAAAAGAAAATAACAGAGAAAAGAACAAATATTACAACCCCATTTCCAAAAAAGTTGGGATGCTGTGGAGAATGTAAATAAAAGTAGAATGCAATGATGTGCAAATCATGTACATCATATTTTTAAATGAAAATACTAAAAAGACATATCAAATGTTGAAACTGAGAGTTTTTTTTTTTTTTTTTTAAATATTTCCCCATTTTGAATTTGATGCAAACATGTTCCAAAAAAGTTGGGACAGGTTTACTGCTGTGTTTCATCACCTCTTCTTTTAACAACACTGTAAATGTTTGGGAACTGAGTAGACGCTGCTGTAGCTCTGAAAGTGAAATGTTTTCTGTTCTTGTTTGATACAGGATTTCAGCTGCTCAGTTCAGGGGCTCATTTATCATATGGCTCATTTCATAATGCACCATATGTTTTCAGTGGTGACAGGTCTGGACTGCAGGCAGGTCAGTTTAGCACCCAGACTCTTAATACGGAGCAGTGCTGCTGTAATACATGCAGAATGCGGTCTTGCTGAAATAATCAAGGCCTTCTCTGAAAAAGACATCATCTGGATGGCAGCATATGTTGCCAAAACATGTATATATAGTTCAGCATTAATGGAACCTTCACAGATGTGTACGTCAAACATGCCATGTCCACTAATGCCCCACTAAAGCATCATGAATACTGGCTTTAGAACTGTGCACTGATAACAAGCTGAGTGGTCTTTAGCCCGGAGGACACAGTGTCCATGAGTTCCAAAAAGAAGGTCAAATGTTGATTCGTGGACCACAGGACACTTTTCCACCTCCCCTCAGTCCATTTTAAATGAGCCCAGGCCCAGAGAAGGTGGCAGCATTCTGGATCCTGTTTATATCTGCTTTTTTCTTTGTGTATTAGACCTTTAACTTGCATTTGTGGGTGCAATGATGAACTGTTTTCACAGTGGTTTTCAGAAGTGTTTCTGAGCCCAATCATGTTACTGATCTGTTGCCAATCAACCACCAGGTGTTTTTTTTAGCATTACACAACATTACCAGCCTTTTGTTGCCCCTGTCCCAACTTTTTTGGAACGTGTTGTTGGCATCAAATTCAAAAGGTGCAAAAATTTTTCCAAAAAAGAATACAATTTCTCAATTTCAACATTTGATGTATTGCCTTTGTACTGTTTTCAATGAAATAGAGTGTTTAAATGATTTGCACATCATTGCAATTTGTTTTTATTTACATTTTGCACAGCGTCCCAACTTTTTTGGAAACGGGGTTGTAGCTGATAATGTAGATGAACTAATATATGCTTAACATTTACAGTGATTGTGTAACCCAAATTCTGAAGATAGGCGTGCACTATATTTCAAGGAAGCACAAGGATGAGGTCATATTTGTCACCTGAGACACAGCAACTATGTTCGTGGCATAAGGGGGCAGGTCGTATTTGCATTCTCTGCAGATTTTCTTTAGGGTGGACACACTTGACACAGACAAGTCCGGATTCCCCAACGCCTGCAGCACCAACGGCAACACACTGCTCAACATCACTGGGTGATCTGCTAACCATTCTGCCAGTGCACCTACACAGAGTGACAGAGAGTAGGATAAAGCGAAAGCAAGTGAAAAACGAGAGAGGGAAAGCCAAAGTTTTAAGAATTGACACAAAATGAAATATGAGGCAATTGTGCATGCACAATATTTGACAACAAACAAAAGCTAGTGTAAAAAGCACTAAGATGGAACAGCGTTACCAATAGAGGTTCTGCATTGCAATTTGTAAGGGATTTGACTGGCAGATTCATATAAGATTGATAATGTGCTGTTAAATAAACCCTATGCGTGGTTAGGATTTGGAGTGAACATCTGATGATTGGACAAAACTTTAAACAGCCACTTGGTCTTTTGAGGAGTAGATACGTAGGTCATAATTTTTTTGTTTACTTTTAATTTCATGAGCCATAATAACATGTTTACATGTTGCATGTGTGTTAGGTAAACATTTGCTCTTCTAACAAACTAATGACAATTCTCCCTTCAGTACACACTGTTGTCTTTTTAAGACATGAAAAACAACATTTATCGTATGATGTAATCAGTGTATTGTTACCCACCTACTACTGGGATATAAAATTCAGATCTATATAAACCATAAATCTAAAATTCTAAAAAATCTTAAGGTTTTTAGCCCCTAAAATTGTAGTGGCCACAAACCTCCAGAATGAGTCAAACTGAGACCGAAATCATAATCTCAATTAAAATTTAAATTACAGTCCATTCCCAAGTAAACACACTCAACTGAAACATAGCTGAAGCCTAAAATTAAATGCATCATACAAACCTATAGTGAACATGACTGTGTCTGCGAGTTGCACGTTGTTAATGTTGATTCGGGGAATGAGGCCGATCAGGCCAGGAATGACATCTGAGTAGTTCACATCTATCGTTTCTGCTATGGACTGGAACCCATACAGCAGAGCCTCTGTGTGCTTCAGGAAGCAAAAAAACAAAGACATGTTTTAATGAATATCTTACAGTGTATAATAAAATAAACCTTTGGAAGATGTAATCATACTGTTATCAAGTATATCAGCAAAAAACTAGGTTCTTTGGTTTAATGGTAGCTTGCATGGTTTCTGACCTGCCAGGACGTTGGTTGCTCTGCATTGGTAAGCAGCCTGCCTAGCTTGTCATAAAGATTACTAAGCAGCTCTGCTCCCAGCATCTCATAGACATACATCAGTGTGTCAGATATGTCCACCCTAAAACAAGGAGTGAAGGTTAATGATATTTATTGTCTCTCAGTCTCTCTCTCTCAGACACAATCACTTCTGGAAGGCAGCTTTGTCTAGGCAGCATTTCGGCTCCTAGCTCTGGTGCCGACTCAACAAAGCCAGCACAAATATGCTGAGTGAAATAACTCCTCTTATTTTTATGACACACACACAGAAGAACATACTTAATTGAAATACAAAGCCAAATGTACACATGCCCTTTATCTCAGCTCTATACGTTTTTTTTTTCTGTGTGCACATCTGCCCTCCAACCTACACACAAACAAACCTGTAGATCCTGAATTGCTCTTTCTCGTCAGAGGACCAGGAGGCATACTCTTCGTCAGTGGGGAACTGGGCTTTATGCAGCAGAACATCCACCAGCTGAAAATACACAGGTCTGTAGACCTGGAGATACACAGCCTGCTTCTCTGCTTCAAATGACATGATGTCATCCTGTAACAAATAGACACCCACATATACTGGGTTAAGAACTGGGATACACAATATACTGGTCGACATTCGAAAGAATTAGCCTCATTACTGGAATTACAGTCTAAAAATTGACTGAACACTATTTGCTCCTTGCACAAATGCCATTTTTTTTCAACAGTATAACGGACAAAACACCCTACATACAATTAACCTAAGGTTCAATTCAATACAGCTGCTATACCATTGTGAGTCCCCCCACTTTTACACTCAGCTACCAGAGGCTCAAGGGGAACAAGCCAGTAAATTGCAAATAAGTCAAATCTTGACAATCAAGTCCCATGTCAAAATAGGCAAGCTCTAATTCAAGTCTCAAGTCAGCACAGGCTTTTTCAAATCAGCACAAACTGAGTTGTAAACAAGTCAGCATGCGTTTGTCAGTAAATTTAATGTCATTTGAACACAAAACCGATGGTAACAATAATATAGCCAATTTAAATGACAGCATGTTAGTACATTGTAGTGTATAAAATTAACATCAGAGCTATCATTTCTTTTTTTATGACCCTACCAACTAAATCACTATAGCCATGGTGATCAGATTAAACATAACAGACTAGCGTGCTCGCATTATCAAGAGCTGCCCATTCTGGCAAGTAATACAAACCAAGAGTTAGTTCTGCAATTTTTAATGCACTGCAATAAATCACAATGGCTAATATACTGTCTTTTCAATTGGCACAGGGTGACTGTTTACAGTCTATTTAATGTTAATACTACACCATGGGGTCTGAGTGTAATGCAATTTCAATACTCTGTATGTCCTGTACATATTTTTCAGTAGTGATCATGTCATATTTAGCTGGATCAGTAAAATGAATCAATGTTACTTCTTTAGAAATTTAATCTGTCTTATGCTAAATGCAGTTCATGTTAGGATTATAACATGAGCTTTCTTAAAATATATTATTGGTTATTGGCAATGGTGCTGTCCACAACAATATATTAATAATCCGTTATCGTATTTGCCCTCTGTCAGTGCATTCCTAGCTAATAAGGTCCCTGCCAACAGCAAATAATAAAGTAGACGTGTTCTGAGCTGAACGAATGAAAGATTTGTTCTTCCGAGTTTCTGCAACTGCACATAACAGTGCGTGAATCTGGATGGTTGAGCGTGTACAGGAGGCGGGCGGGCGGGGGGGTGGGGGTGGGGGGGGGGGGGTGAGAAACAGGGAAGCAACAGAGATGGGGAGAGGTTCTGTGAGAGGGAGAGAGATGAAGCAAGAGGACGACATGTTCATGCTTCAGCAAGTACATACATGTATTAGGACACGCGAAGGACAGCCTGGACAAAGCACACAGAAGTGAGCATGCACAGCAGGGATGGAGTGTACTAGAGTGACCTGAGTTGCAGCTCAATGTTCACTGGCGGCGCTTTATTATCTCGACAGTAAAGGTCGAGCTATTTATATACATCACTCACACACAGACATCACAGAACACAGCAACGTAAAGAACTTCAGCACATCGAAGTCTGTAATCCACAACACTATGAAAACTAACATGTCAAGGACCAGTTTAATACTTTAAAACCTAAATTGGCAAAGTTTTTTGTTTACTATTCCAAACGGGTCCCAAATTGGTTATCAGATGTGTATCACATGTGACAGGGAAAAATAACTAAGCCCTTTACGACAGAGGAATGTCACCTTAACCCTAATGTGTCTAAAGTTCTGAAGTGAAGCATACCTGCAGGGTGTACCAGAAAGTGAGCGTGAGAGAGCTTGTCGTCTCATTAACTGGGTAGTGGCCAGGGATGCCTGTGCAGAACATGATCATATTGACCAATGCCAGGAAACTCTGCCAGTGCTCCACCTGCTCCAGTAGTGCCCTGTGTGGGTTACAGCAGGGTACAGATTATAAACAAGTCCTCTAAAATTAAGATTCTGAAATAAAATATAATCAACTAAATACAGCACCAGCCAAAAAGTTTGTACATTGTACACCTGCCATTCAATGACTTATGCTTGACTAATAATACAAATATTATTAGTGTTCGGTGTCACACAGCAGAAGTCTACACATTAGGCCTGGGTGATATCTAAAAATAATTAGCACAATATCTTCTAGTTAAAACATTGCTATTATCAATAATGTCACCTCTCCAATGCTGCTTTGACAGTCGTTGCATTCTACATTTTTTCATGCTTTGATAATATTAACTGTTTTAATGAAAATCATTAGTAGAACCCACATATTAAATAGGATACTGAGCAACCCAACATCAACACCTCACATTATACTAAATGTTACAAATATGTTTGAGCTTTTTCTGCTACAGATTCATGGAGACCTGCATGTTAATAGTGCTACTAGATGGAGAAAGACTGCAAGTGATTTCCAAAGCTGTGCCCATGTACATTCCACACTAAAAACAAGGCGTTTTCTGTCATCACAGTGGCGTTTTCAGTTATTCAGTAAATTGTACAGAAAATGCAGCACATTTTACTCAGTAGACACACAGCAGACACAGTGAGGAGTTACCTCTACCAGAGCTGTTAAAGGCCCCAAAATAACTCAACGTTTTAAGAGAAAGAGTGAATAAAATGCACTGTATGTACATTTAATGTAATATTTTTTATTACCCTTTTCTGGTATCGCTCTGAGTTTTTGTGCCATCTTGAGGTAAGATTTTCAAACTGTGTAAAACATCTCTGGTATAAGAGTCAAAATCGGATGATGTTTTTTTTTTAAAACAAGGGAATAATATTTCTCACTTGCTTCATTGACGTTTTAAACTCAATCAAATAATTACCAGCAATTTAACTTAACGTAACGCACAATTAGATCTGTTTCTTTTGCAGCAAGGTGATGTTTTGGATATGGCAGTGAATGAAGGTAAATGTAAAGTACACTAAATAACCTCACAGAATAAAGTGCCTCTGAAAGTTGAAAACATCAGCTTGCCTGATCAGAGAAGTAATTGTCTAGACTGCTTAATAACTTTCCTGGTGCAATACTTTTTTTAGCATTTTATTAACAATTACAGTTACACACACACACACTATATATATATATATATATATATATATATATATATATATATAAAAATTATACTACATACATGTTATATATTTCATAGTTTTCAACTGTAAAATGCAGATGCTCTAGGAAAAATAAATAAACTCCTATAAACAGGTGTGTTATGTCAATTTCAGACTGGTAGTGTACATCACTTTGTAGTACACAAGGAAGTTATATTAAAAAAAAAACAAACAAAAAAAAAAAACACACACAATAGGACAACCACAGATTTATTTGGACTTTAGATATGATTAAGCTATTACAGTAGAGAACAAAGCAATAGCTGTGTCAGTATGTTGTCCTGAGTGGAGAAGCTCTAGACATGGTTGTAGTGCAAGCAGCACTGGAAAATCTGGAGAGCTATTGTAATACCATCAGTGATGCAAAATGCACACTCAGCTACGGTACTTGCCCACTGAGACCAGCTGCCCTAGTGAAGAGCACCACATAATTACTCAACAGCAACTCCATTTACACACACAGCACATTACAAAATATTTTCAGTGGGGAATTTCATATTTAACAGTTCCTTTACAATCATGCCTTCAGTCTACCATATTATACACAACATTACTCATATACCATGTATACCTGGAATGGTTCTCTCCCAGAGAGACAGCGATTCGGCAGATCCCATGTGATGTCTCCATGTCTCCATTCTGTACTGCTTCTCGTAACTGCTCTTGTAGCTGCAGTACCTGTGGAACCAGCTTCAGCAAAGTGTTCACGTATCTGTAACACACACCAGAAAATCTTCTTAGTCGTTTCATTTTAGGTCTATATTTGATTTTTTTTGTGTCAAACAGAAATATATGCAAAACATTTGCAGAAATGTTACTAAAATGTGTGTATACATGGTGATTCATAAAAGCTGAAATGACACACAAAAAACTCCCACTCACAGGCACAGATTTTCCTTAAAAGAACAACACAGCTGCTCTTTTGGGGTGCCCCAGGGCCTAGGACTAGGTCCAACCTAAATTGCTCTATCCCAATACTTTTCTCAAACGGTTCCCTTACAAATGGCTGTGATTCATGCAGGATAACTATGTTTTTGTTTGCATCAGATTCATGCTAACCTACATTTCTTTAAAGCTCCCTGTGACATCCTCTGCCAAAACAAGCACAAACACACAGCCTGCCAGTCTCTATTTTCACCCTATTTTGTTTTTGTCTTTCTAGCACATGTACACCCTTCCTTTTACGTTCTTTCATCAGCTACTCGTACAGCATCTCCCCACGTCAACATATGTCAATTATTTTACTGACTTCCTGCAGTTTCAGCCTTTTCTGGAAAAATCTCCAAATTCATCCCTCCACTGTCACTTTGTGCTCTCGAATATACAGAATGTTTCTCTATAGTTCCATCCTTACATTCATATCATTACAGCAGAGAGTATCCCAAAAAGAAAAATGTTAATGAGGCGCAGACTAAGAGAAAGTCTACCTCATTATCGTTCGTTCCACCAGTGCATCAGCTGCGAATGTCTTTGTTAGGGTGAGCATTTTGACAGCGCTCCAAACCCCATAGTCCCTGGTTTGTCTCTTACTTATAAAAACAGACTGTCACCGCAGTGCAATTACTTAGAGAGCGAATACCACAAAGACTCTGTAATCTACCTTAGGACTACAACTGAACAGACCTGATGCAAACTCAAAGTGATTCATGGAGAGAGGGCACTTGGAGCTTTTTAATAAATGAGAGGAGCTATAACAAAGATGCTACTGTTATAAATACCACGACTGTACTCTTTCAAAAATACTCAGGCTTGAGGTCAGTGCATTGACTATATCTCAATCCTTTCCTAATTTGTGTCAAATAACAACACTGGCCTACGGCATCGGCTGTTTTTCTAGTCATTCAGACTCTTCTGTCTCAGTCTGCCAACCATTCAATTACAAATAAATAAATAAATAAATAAAAAACAAACAAAAATTCAATAATTTGTGTGGAGAATTACATTACAAAAGGATCTTGATGCTCCTTGTCTGGGACTGCTGTGCTGCGGGAAGTCAAACAGTCATCACGCCCAATTATATCCTACGATATGATAACACTAAATTATGGATGAGGCCAATCGGTGCATAAGGAAGGATGGCTCACACGTTGATGGTTTTCATCTCTTTTGTCTGAAGCCTTTTAAACAGCGGCTCGAGACCAGAGCTGTAAGAGGCAGTGAGAGAGCAGGGCTGTTGAATTATAGAGGAAGCAAGGTCATTGTGGGTTTCGGAAAAGCTCTGCATCCATTTGCTTTGTCTAGCTTCCCCTTGTCTTCTTCTACTGGGTGGTAAAGTCACTGGACTGGCGGCCAGGCCTCGTTTTAGTCCCTTTGACAAATCTACTTGGCACTCAAGAACTGCAATGTACACCATACCCATACCATGTCACAAAAATAGCCTTGCCATGTCTTGTCATGTATTGTTATTCTTAAGACAAGGCAGATTATTTAGTACTGTAAGGTTAACATTCTTCATTTTTTTTTTTAGCCTTTACCCAATACAAAAACACACTATACAAAATAAAAGACTAAGTAGCATGGGTTAGTTGTCTGAAAAGACGGAAGATAATGACATAACCCTCAAAACAACCTGGCTGCTATCCTGGTAAGCCTAAATACAACTCTTACAGACAAGGAAATGAGCTAGAAAAGAGCTTTCATATTATGTACTTATACACTTTAGCACAAAAAAGACATATGACCTCGCTATCGTCTTCAAACACGGCCTACACTGTGACCTCAAACGCAACCTGTTAAAAATGAATGGAGTGTGAAAGGAAAAGCTGAACAGCTAAATGCTGTGATGTGATGAGTGATACGGCTATGCCGTATGCTGGTGGTTTGGCTTAATGTGGCACTACTAAAGAATGTCCATTTGTCCTTCCTAAAGTTGTGCTGAGTTGTGCATGGCTGTAAATCGTTTTCTGTTAGTTTATGTTGGCGGGTGAGAGAGTCATGTTTCAGTCCAGGAGAGACTCTAGTTAATTGCCTGCAACACTCTCTGCAACAATCAACTGCTTTTTTTAAATCAAAGAATTAGGTTTTTATCCAAATCACATACTGTGATTCTAATAACAGTGTCTATTATTAACAATGGTGTCTGACAAATTAGAAGTGAAACAAATACTTGTTTGGCAATCACAAATATAGGCACCCTGGAAAACATGAGCAAGACTGGTTGTAAAAGCAATCTATATTTCTTATCCTTTTGATCTTTTATTCAAAATATTAACAATTTACTTAAGGTACAATGATTAAAAGAAAAAACAAAAACAATCATGAAAGAACTATTTTTCTCAAATCTGTGTGCCACAATTGTTGGTAAGCTTTAATGTAATCGTCTGCGCAACCTCCCTTTGCAAAACTGACGATATTGTGTGTGTTTACAGAAATGTTTTCATGATAGTCTGTAGGTTTATGTGAAAAAAAATGCTTTTGTACATATAAGCTGCCATGAGAATCATCCCTTTCCTTAGTCTACGAGATCATGCTTCTTGTTGCTCCTCCTGCTTATGCCCTCCAATTGTAGAGAAGACAGAAACAAAGTTCTACCACCCAGATGAAGGATTCATCTATACCATTTTTTCAGACTGAGTACATCATTTTTAGCACTATTGAATACTGAATAGAAGTACTCACCTAATTAGAATCAAGTAGTTGTTGTATATACATGTGTGCAAATTTACATTAATGGTTAAATAATTCAAATCTAGCCGATTTTAAATGATATGCATCAGCTAGCTATGCTAACTACATTAGTGACCTTGGATCAAGAAGTGCTGCAGCAGAGAAGAGCAGGTTTTGTTTCACATTAGAAAAGTGCTTCTGTACAGCTGTAAGTAAAGTATGTTTTATAGTTTTAGCCCTTATTTCTTTCAACATTAGTCTCTGTAGCAGAGTGACAGCATACATCACATCCGAGAGGCTCACTTGTAGAGTTTTACATTCTGTTGTAATCTTTTGTTTGGCTGGTTAAGCTGTAGTTGAAAGCCCTCTAAAGCCAAAAATACACTATGCAATTTTAAAAATCTTATCTGGTGACTCTATCCGTTTGAACAGTATGTCATGTACGGACAAAGTCTACGATTTACATAATCAAACTGTACGAAAGCGCTCGGTCCATGCTTCATGAAACACAGCCTCTACAGACAGCTCTGTTAACCCAAATTTTGTTGCGCTCGGAAAAAAAACAACAGCTGGGGTAACCACCCTGTGCGCTAAATAGCAAAGTTACACAGTAATGCCTTTGCAAAAAGAGTAAATAAACAGATAAAATAATTTATACCCTGCAATTCTACTCAGTCAAACAGAGTAAAGATGATATGTACAGACTCTGGCAGCAAATAACGGCAATTTGGCTTCCATTTTGCTAGCCTACGTGTCGCCACCCACTGGGGAAGTGGTCGTGATTGTGTGTGCTTAAAAGTGTATTCCTGGTAGGAATCTCCTGAGTCAGGATGCTGCAAGTGACCAGCGGCATTCTGTCTAAACTCCAGAGTCAGTAACACTTCTCTACCAGTTTGAGTGATCATTGTTCATTAGCGCAGCAGTGAACACATGGCTTGTATTGTAATGTTTGTATTGGTCTTTTGGCCAAACAAAAATAAACAAGTACAGTATCAGTCCAACACCAGTACCAGTGTTGTTGCATCCGTAGCCCAGACCAAGTAAATGGTTAAAACATTTCCAAAGCATCCATTATTTAATGTTTTGGAAAATTATTAAATGGAAGAAGACTAAATATGGTGAGCAGCAGTGGTCAAACATCAATTTTTCCAAGGCACTGTGCCAGGAAATTCCACCAAAATCACAGAGATTTGCATCCAGGCAGGACTACATTTATCAGATGACTGAGTACAGATAAGTAATCTGGTATTCAATTTTCTCTGGAGAAGAATGAGCAGAAACACAAAACATGGCCAATTTTAATGAAAATAAAATCACAGTGAAGCACCTGTAAAAAACAAAATGACCAAGGACCCCTGGTACATTAAATCAGATCCAAATAGGGCTAATGAAAATGTCTGTAATTCTGCCATCTCGCTCACTCAAAGGCAAGTGAGTTGAATGAGCAATCTGCCTTTCAACTGAAGACAGACAGCTCAAACATTACTGAAAACATTAACGCAACCCCTCCTTTAGATTTGCCTGCCTGCATGAATGTGATTTTCCCCACTATGTTTAATAAAGACAATGCCAAAGGGCTTTATGTTGAGCAAGTGTTTTTTTTTATTATTGTGGTTGTCTCATTTCAGTGATTCATGAATTGTGCACTTCAAATATGGCATTTTGAGATTTCAATCCTGTCTCAAAATATGCTAAGTAATGGCTTGTTCGTGGTCAAAGGTTTACAAATGATTCTTTTCATGTAGAAGCAAGAAAAATGTGTAATCGGTAGTTGTTTGATATTGGGTACACCACAAATACATTAAGTGTAGTTCACAAAGAATAATCTTAAATCTCTAATGATAAAATAACCTTAGATAAACTTAACTTGCATCCTGACACCGGTTAGAAAAGTCACAATTAGATATTTTCCCCAGACCACTCCTTAATCTGCTTCCTCTACCCATTCGGTCTCCTGGTACATTCTCCATCACTGTGCCATATAAGCACCCTTTATCGATCTCTAAATGTCTTTTCTGGGTCTGTATGTTTGTGCCCATTTTGTCTGCCTCTTTCTCCTGGCCACATGGTCTCTTTTCTTTCTTCTGCTCTCTTTGAGGGACATGCATGTTAAAAGAGTAGAGTTCAGATTAGGTTTCTCATGGTGACCTCACACACGCTCATATTAAACCTGACATCCTGCCATTTGCACAGACACACGCTCTGTACCCCTCCCTCCAGATTTCTCACTTTCACTCTCTCTCCCTCACTCTATCCCTCTCTCGTCCCTCTCCCTCCCCCAAAACCCTGCAATTATCCACAGACGCCAGGAGACAGATGAAATGAGTTGCCTGGCAACAAGATGCAATTGGTCCAATAGCATCCCTCCCAAGTCACTTGACTGTAATGTGTTTAAACTGTGAGAAAGCAGAAAGGGAAGGCTGGGGGTAAGAAAGAGTGAGAAAGGGGAGAATTGGAAGTAAGATGGCAGGGAAAATAGTAGAGAGAGGGTGATGAATTGAGTGAAAGACAGGAGGTAAAAAAGAGAAATTACAGAAAAAAGAAGAAAAGAGACAGATAGAAGGAGGTATAAGAGGGTGTTATGGGGCAGTGAGGATCGACAGTCTGGCCTTTAGATGGCCTTTAAAATCCATTTAACAACCTTTTAGGAGCAGGGGAAGTAATGTGGTGCATTTAGGGACTGAAAAATTGATAACAAGCCCATACTGAGCCTGAGCACTGTCCTACAGTGCTGCAAGCCCCATCTGTTACTGTACAGCACACAGCATGCATGCGTTCCAGTGTCCCACTGGGATTAAAAGCAGTCATCCTGGTCTCTTGAGTGAGGAAGGGCACTGCAGGTTTAGTACACAATGACATGCAGTCTTTACTCCTATTCCAGTGCGTTTACTCATTATTATTACTACCGTCTGATATGCTGAACCTTTATCAGCACAAGGGCAGTCATGAATCAACTCAACATGAATGAACAAGTACTCAATCAATTAAAATTTACTTTCTAAATAAATAAGCAGTGATTAGTTGGCAATTTAATGGATAATTTTTTCCCCCTCTTTTAATTCAACAATAGTTTTGCCACACAATGGCCCGTATTCATAAAGCTTCTCAGAGCAGGAACGCTAACTTAAGATCAGACTCTTTACTATGGTTTTTCTGAAAGAAACAGATCCTAGATCAGCACTCCTGCTCTGAGAAGCTTTGAGTATAGGCCAAAGTTTTATATACAAAATCAATGAAATCTTTGAAATCGATTTTTTTTTTAAAGAAATATTTTGTCATTTCATGAACAGTGCGATACTGTTCAGTTTACTGTTACTTTACTGTTTTTTTTAATCTGTTATAGATTAATGGCCAAAATAACTATAAAATACTCAAGTACTAATATAATGTACAGTGACAGCCCTAATCGGTATCATAACTCATCTCATTAAAATAATCAGATATCAGTCAGACAGACTGATCCACATTTGATGCTGTTTCTTACAGCAATGTTACTCAATATTTGTAAGATTTTTAACATGTATGTATGGCAGGCAACCTTACTGATTAGTTGGCTTGACAACTCTTACACTCCCCATTTAACACTGCATAATCTAATTACAAGAAAATACAGACCACCGAGACTGTAGTGCAAGAACCCAAAAGGTCAAGAGCATCTTAGAGAAACAACACTGCATCCAGTGTAAGGCAGCATGAGCCTATTCACACATTATGTTCACACCTATTCATGTCATTCTGAAATCCTCCAAAATCTCCTGTTATTCAGCTTCAGCTCTCGTATGAGGAAGAACTCCTCATGTAGTTGTCTCTTCTGTAGACTGGGCTACACCTAGTATGTGCGTCATTTAGTCGCAGTACTTAAACTCGAAGTGATTAATTATTTGTCGCTGCTGCTCAAGAAATCATTTCCTTCTCATCTTCTGTCTTAGGTTTTCAGAATGTTTAGACAAAAAAAAAAAAAAAAGTAAAATCAAACTTCTGTGAAATCGAACTGTCCACTTACGAAGCAACACTGATTCACAATCAATTTCACAGCTGTTGTGCAAATGGAATAGACAACAGGTGGAAATTATTGGCAACTAGCAAGACACACTCAATAAAGGAGTGGTTCTGCAGGTGGGGACCACAGACCACTTCTCAGTACCTATCTGCTTTCTGGCTGATGTTTTGGTCACTTTTGAATGTTGGTGGTGCTTTCACACTCGTGGTAGCATGAGACGGACTCTACAACCCACACAAGTGGCTCAGGTAGTGCAGCTCATCCAGGATGGCACATCACCAATGTGAGCTGTGGCAAAAAGGTTTGCTGTGTCTGTCAGCGTAGTGCCCAGAGGCTGGAGGCGCTACCAGGAGACAGGCCAGTACACCAGGAGACGTGGAGGAGGCCGTAGGAGCAACAGGGCCGCTACCTCCGCCTTTGTGTGAGAAGAAACAGGAGGAGCACTGCCAGAGCCCTGCAAGAGCCCTGCAAAATGACCTCCAGCAGGCCACAAATGTGCATGTGTCTGCACAAACTGTTAGAAACCGACTCCATGAGGAAGGTATGAGGGCCCGACGTCCACAGATGGGGGTTGTGCTCACAGCCCAACACCGTGCAGGACGCTTGGCATTTGCCAGAGAACACCAGGATTGGCAAATTCGCCACTGGCGCCCTGTGCTCTTCACACTTGAGACACCGTGGAGAGCGATCTGCTGCCTGCAACATCCTTCAGCATGACCGGTTTGGCAATGGATCAGTAATGGTGTGGGGTGGCATTTCTTTGGAGGGCTGCACAGCCCTCCATTTGCTCGCCAGAGGTAGCACAGAGGAGCACATCTGGGACATCATGTCTCGCTCCATCCACCAACGCCACGTTGCACCACAGACTGTCCAGGAGTTGGCGGATGCTTTAGTCCATTTCTGGGAGGAGATCCCTCAGGAGACCATCCACCACCTCATCAGGACCATGCCCAGGCGTTGTAGGGAGGTCATACAGGCACGTGGAGGCCACAAACAATACTGAGCCTCATTTTGACTTGTTTTAAGGACATTACATCAAAGTTGGATCAGCCTGTAGTGTGTTTTTCCACTTTAATTTTGTGTGTGATTTGTGTGTGATTGATGAATTTGGGGCAGCACATTCAACCTTGTACAGAACAAAGTATTCAATGAGAATATTTCATTCATTCAGATCTAGGATGTGTTATTTGAGTGTTCCCTTTATTTTTTTGAGCAGTGTGTGTATGTATGTATATATATATATATATATATATATATATATATATGTATGTGTACACACACACACACACACACACACACACACACACACACACACACACACACACATATATATATATAGATTAAGATTAAGTGACCCTTATTAGTCCCACAACGGGGAAATTTCACCTCCGTATTTAACCCATCCGTGAAGTGAAACACCACATACACACTAGCGAGCACACACACACTAGGGGGCAGTGAGCACACTTGCCCGGAGCAGTGGGCAATCCGCAGCACCCGGGGAGTTGGGTGTCTTGCTCAAGGACACCTCAGGTCATGTGCTGTCAGCTCTGGGGATCGAACCGGCGACCTTCCGGTCACGAGGCTGGAACCCTAACCTCCAGCCCACGACTGCCCTGTATACACACACACACACACACACACACACACACACACACACACACACACACACACACACACACACACCTAGGCACGAAAAACTGTAGTATTACGCGTCATTGTCTGCTTTTAATTAATAGAACAATAGCACAACAGAACACTGGTTTATTTACACAATCAACATTGGCTGAGGGGCTAATGTGAGACTCCGAAAGCATCTATCAAAAACGCACGGCTATAATATGCGACTCCACTACCATGAGTACATTTTGAAAACCTTTTACTGACCTGAAACAGTGAGAGTTTTTGGAACTTTCTCCAAGCTGGAGATCATCTGTGGATTTTGTGTGCAAGTTGTTTTTTTTTTTTCAATTTTAAAAACCAGGTCTCATGCACATAGTCACTACTGTTTTGCTGACATAGTTGATGTGCTGATTCTGTGAGGTTATAATTTCAGGCTTGAAGTTTTCCATCCACACAGAAAATTAATTTAGCTTTGCATTATCATTAGACAGAAATGTGTTCCTTTATTGTTTTTTTGCAACTTTCATACTGAACAGTATTTTCAGGAACAATGCAAAAATTGTTACACCCTTAAACATCCTCTTTTATCTATGTGATTTTATGTCTGACAATGTTGAAAAAGAAACAAAGAAGAAATTATGCTTGCATTATTTTTCTTTTTTAAAATGATACCTTGTAAATCAGGTTGAATATTTAAATGTTGATTACTGACAAACTAATAAGTGAACATTTTTATTTAAATCATAATGGACCGATTATTTGAGTAAGGAATTAACAGTTACTTGCCGCCCTGCTTTATATTTTGCACTGGTATTAGATTGATACTTGCCATCAATAAATACTCAAGTTCACACTGAATCAGTACTGAAAGATAAACAGAACAGAACAGGAGACACACCCACTCCTCCCCCTCTCTGCACTGGGGTAGGGTGGGGACCACAGACCTTGCCTTGTCATTGTCATCAGTCTTCTTGTCTCCTTCAAACACCACACAAACATTTACACACTCACAAACACTCAGGCAGCGCCACAGACAAGCCTCATTAAATCCATATAGTCTTACTTTAACAAAATTCCTATGCAAAAAGGATGCTTCGCTGCCACTACTGCACTCTGCACGATTGGCGCTAAAAGGTTTAATTCTCTTTAAAAGGCAGTACTCAGGTCAAGGAAATTACAACCATCTCCCAGTAACAACAGGTCAGATACAGAGGAATATCAAAGAAAAATACTCAAAAGTATGGAGTCGGTGTGTACTCCGAGATATACAGGAAGCTGATGGGAAAGCAGTGATTGAAACAAAGCCCAGACGGCTCTACCTGTGTGCACGCCCTGCCATATGGCCCATCTTACCGTAATTCGTAACAGCTGAAATATCAGAGCATGCCTCCAAGGACACACGCAGCAGTAACGCAGAGCAACGCATAGCAATGACATGGATGACTGGAGACACACTGCAGTACCTGTTCAGTGATGTATTAGGGCTCTCTATACATGCTAAATATAAATATTATTTTGCTCGATTGCAAATTCATATTAAAATTGCAGTGTCACCCAGAATGCATTGTTAAAACAATCATATCTGCAATCTGTGAACTCGCGACTTGCTGTTTGTCACAGGCCTTAGCTACTCAGATTGCTACTGCAAAAAGTGCTAAAGACAATACTGCAGCTTTTTGAGACTAACGTTCCAATGCATTTGATTAATCATGCAGCCACATCATTTCAGCAACTTGCTTGAAGATATAACACATTTGCCATGTAGGTGGATGCTGTGAACCTCCAAGTCTTTCTTCCCTCATCTCAGACCCTCTGTATACGGTCCTACATACATGCCTTTGTATCTGTGACTAAGCACAATATTAATGATGACTTGAACCTGTGGCCAGAAAAAAACGGTGTTCTACTGTTACTTGGCATGCAACAAACTGTCTTTATTCTGGAGCAGCTGTTTATTGTGCTCGGAGAGGGATTTATTTTTGGTTCATACTAAGAAACAAAGGAAAAATAACGTCAGCTTTTGGCCGTTAGTTGTTGAGCAAGCAAGATTTGATTCATATAAGCAGCAGGGAAAATAAAAACAGATAGGTGGATATAGAGCAGGGGTAAATCCAGTCCTGGATGTCCAGTGTCCAGTACAGTTTGGCATCTGCCAGATGATATGCTTGATATGCTTGAGCAAGGAAATGATCAAACTGTGCTGGACACTGGTTCTCCAGGACCAAAGCTGAAGACACGATTTAGTGCACCTGTTAAAAAAGACAAAAGTTGTATTCAAATTAGTAATTAGTAACCTATTTTACATGTTATCCTATTAGAAACAATCACATGTTGGTCAGAATGCAGCTTGCTAAAATTGAGAGAGTTTCACTTTTCACCAAATGTCACATCTCCTCCTCTTAAAGTCTGTGTAAGGAAATTCAAAGCTTTGTTTCTAAACACATGTTAAAAAATAATTGCTGAAGACATGGGAAAAGACTGAACTTTGCAGCACTGAACTGTAGAGTTAGACCATTAACCTGTTTATCAGTTTCGTGTTCAGGATTTTTTTGTTTGGGGTGTGGGCTGGGGGGCTAAAATCGCAGCTTGATGACGCATTGGAGCCATACTTAGCATGACCCCCCCGTTAACACTAAAGTTATAAAAACTAGAGTACACTTAACATCAGTGATTCTCAAGCTTGGTTGCATAATGTGTTCTGTTCTACAGGTTATGCTGGACAGTAATACCTGTTGCTAAGTTGCATAAATGAGAGAGAAAAAAAAAAAAAAAAAAAAAAAAAAACATTCTGTTGCAGACTGTGGGGAATGGGGTTGATTCTTGGAGAGGTCAGTGTCCTCTCAATTGAATTCTGGCTCTAGTAGCTCAAACAAATATGGATGTACAAGTCCAATAATGCTCCTAGAGCTTTGTGTTGGTATGTAACCTAGCGAGCTAATGGATATGCTAACATTAGTACGAAGCTGAAGTCGGCTTCTTATTCACCAGCTTCATGCTCAAATTCTCCTGTTCTACCTCAAACAGCGTATGTTTGGGTGAATACAAAGCCAAAGCTGAAGCCGAAGCCTTCAGAGAGGCTGTACCTTTCCTGTGATTGGGCATGGTTTCAGTGCCTTCAGTGAACATACCCCCCAGTGTTTAAGAGCAGAAAACATTTGTATATATTTTTTCATGATTTTGAAACATGATTTATATACTTTGTCATTTTTTAATAGTTCAAATTTAGCTGTGTGGTTAATAACATTTTTCTGTAGTGTGACAAACACATTTATTACTGCTTTATACAGACTTTAATTTTCTGCCTCCAAAGTCATTCCAGGCATGCAGCCGTACATAGGCTAAACAGTGAGACATTAATCAATCTAGATAGAACACCGTGCCAACACTGTTACAGGTACAAGGTACACATGAGCCGATTTTGTATCAGCACAAAACACCCTCGAGACAGGACTATTTCTATGTACTATGTATTTCTACACATGTGATAAATGGTGGAGGGCTTTATAGATGCTTTGTACTGTTAATTGTGCTTATTTTCTCTCACTTAATGTTCTCTTTATTCCTGTCCCCTTTGTACTTATACTGCCATCTACATAAGAATTACAACGTTCCTGAAAGAAAGATAAAGGCCTGGTCTTAAACTCAACCTCTCTTCATCCAGTGCTTCCTTTCTCTTGGTCTTTCCAGCTCTCTTTGAGGAAAGGTTGGGGGGGGTGAGTTTAACGTGTCTGTACCAACCAGAGCGTAAGACATCGCTCTCTTGCTCTATCTCCATGGAAACGCCAGCCAGCCTTGAAATGTCCCCCACTACCCCCACCTCCCCTTCTCCCAACCCCTCTCGGCTGCTCTCCCTTGGTCCCTTCGTTTCCCCTCGTTCTCTGATGTGTCTGCGTTTCAGCTCAGCTTTGTTTTCCTGCCTCCCCTCCATGCCAGTGTAACTACCCAATCACTCACTCTCCTGCTGTCTGGCTCATGTCTCTCACAATCCCCGTCTTTCACACTGTGCATGTGTGCATGCTCATCACACCCCCCACACCCCACACACACACACAGTCCGACAGCTTTTACCTCCAGTAATATTATATGCCTATCCATCCACAAGTACTCTGTACGTTCACAAATGTCTACACAATCTCCTTTCAGCCAAACTTCATCTGTGGTTTTCCTTCAGTGCTGTTCCTTCACCTTTCACACGCACACACTATCGTCCAAATCACCATTTTGGCCAGTGTAGGTCACCCTTTCCTTCCTCAATACTTCCTCACACCTTTCTTTTCACTCACGTTGCATTACCACCTCTGTATGTGTGGCACCTTGAGGCTCTAATGCGAACGTGTAGGACCAAATCTAAAGCCCACTTCACACCAGACGTGGTAATCATAGCACATCCATGCATGCAATACGCTCCTATATATTAATCAGTGTAGCCTTTAACACTGACCACATGCGTCACATGGCGGAAATGGGAGTGTGAAGTGCACGCTGCATGCCAGCAGTTTCTAGGCAGAAACAGTAAAGAAATGCAGTGTTTAAGCTATAATATACAATCTAAGCTGATAAACAAATGTAGTTTTAAGTCTTTGATGAAGTCACAAATATCTTTTGTAGATTAACATTGTGAACCCACAGGCATCTCCTCCTCCTCATACAGCTGTACATCCCATGGTGAGAAAGTAGCAAAAGTCATGACAGCAACTCAGGTTTTTATTGTTTATCTTTTTAATGTCACCTATGTAATGTTTATAGGAGGAATATGTGGACAACACAGATATTTGTATTACATGAAAATATAATGCAAGCAGAAACTGATTTCACCTCGCTACGTATGCGCTGTGTCTGGTTTACCACACGCACCCTGCCACATCTAGTGTGAAATGGGCTTAATGTCATCAGCAGCATCAGTAGCGTACCTGTTACTTTGAGGTATGCTAAAATGCTAGGCATTTTTTCTATGTGATATATTTGAGGATTCAGCTCAAGGACTACTGCAATGAAGGCTACAATCACTACGAGCACTTGTTCTCATTTTTCTAGTCATGCATCTTCTTAAGTGCCTCATATAAGTACCAACTAGATTTTTACGATCTCAGGTATCTGTAAATGTTAGAAGACTGCCACAATCCTCTAGAGATCTTTCAGCCCAGTCAAAAAGATCAGTATCAAAGCCAATCTACGCATTATTTAATGGGTTAATGTCCACAACATTAAAAGGTGACCAATTATGCTTTTCATGGTGTCTCCCTTTCCTTTAGTGTGTTATATAGCTTCGCGTGCACATAAACAGTCTGCAAAGTTATTAAGCTCAAAGTTATAAAGCTAAAGTACACACAGGACAGAGTAACACTTTCCCACAGAAACCATGTTTTTCAGCTGCCCTTGTTACGTACGTGCCCATGTACCAGCAAGCTTGGCATACCCTAACATGCCAACTACAGGAGGCTGGAATGAGCCTGTTCAGTTCTTTAGCCATGTTGAAAGGTGACCCGACTTTTTGGATCAGACTCTTACCAACCTGAAAGAGCAGAACCACTGGAAAAATAGACACAATGTTTACAGCTGCTCAGGAGACAAGGAACTGTCTACAGGTTGCAAGACAGGGGCAGAATGTGTAGGGGCTTCACTGATCTGGCCGTCGACCAATTAGAACAGAGTAGGCAAACTGACCACTCAGAACTCAATGGGTTCATCAGGAGGTGGATCTTAAGAAAACAGGAGCTTTAACAAAGCATTTCAGACAGGGCATGTACAATAGACATGTACAATGAGAAAAATCTGTTTTTAAACAAGTTTTACTAAATTTATTTAGTATTCATTACATATTACTTATATTTTTAAATTAATTTAATAAATTATATTTGAAGGACGTACTTATAATTACTGTATTACATATATACTCAATATTAAGTGACTTCAACGAGGGGCAAAAATAATATTGGAACACCCCTTGCAATTAGCATCGGTTTCAATTTATAACAATACGCGCAATTATAAGGAAAAATATTTTTTCATATGCATAATGTGCATTTCACATATTTAAAAAAAAAAAGTTGTCATTATGTTCCTCCAAACTGTTCCTAGCAGCAAAAGACTTAGCTGCTAGGAAGACTGTATTTTTAACAATAACATCTTTTGTGCAATAGATGGCAATGAGCGAGAGAAGTGGCAACAATGGAAGGATGCGCCAGAGATACCCAGCTAGCTATTTTCAGCATCAAGTTAAGTTTGAGCAATGCTTTAGCCTTACCTCTGTGAGTCGGGCTGTGAGATGGCATTGACGATGGCCTCCACAGCTGTGTCAAAAAGCTCAGGGTCAGAGAGGGCAGCAAATCCAGCCTCCAGCAGGCCCTCACTCTCGCTGAGTGGCACGTCCAGCAGCACCCAACTAGACAGGCACTTTAGCACGCGTGCCTTCACCAGTGCTGGTGAGTCAGGCTGGCGCAGTAGCTGCTGAAGGAGTGGGTAGACTGCGGCCCACTCGCGCCCCAGAGCCCCACGCACCTGTCCCTTGCGGTACTGTGGCAGTCGGCTGGTCTGGAACTCCTCGGGCAACACGGTAAGTAGCTCCAGCAGGGCCAGGCAGCGGGCGCGGCCATCCACCCCGCCGCCCTCCTCCTGAAACATGCGCACCATCTCGGACACAGCGCTTGGCCACGCCTCGGGCATCATGTTGAGAGCCAGTGAAGCCAAGGCCACGCACAGGCGAGTGAGAACAATCTTGGATCCTGAGGCGAAGAGGGCGATCTGAGAGAAGAGCTGCGTCTTCAGAGTGTCATACTGCTCGGCAGGAATATCGCCCCAGTAGCGAGAGATCTTGGTGTGGAGGGCGCTAGCACCAAAGTACTGGATCTCTGGAACCTGAGAAAAGAGGGGAGAGCAGAATAACACTGAAAATCCTCAAAGAAAATTCAGACAAAAGAATATATCTAAAAGCAGACTAGAGAACATACATAACTAGAAAGTTTGAATCCTTGAGTAAGCCGCTATTACAACTAAAGTAAATGCAAAATGTGTCATATGTTTATTGTGCAAAATGACTTAAAAACAGAGCTGAACCACATACACATTAACCTGTGATCTGAACTTGTACGTACACAGCAGCTTCTCTGATTCGGCTAAAACAGTGCTAAATATTGTGTCACAGCAAAAGGAGTTTAGTAAATATTACAGTCATTCACGCTGTCAGTAGTAGCAGTCTGAGCCACGGATTTCTCAGCTTTGTTGGAGCAAAAGGCCACAAGAACCCACTGCTGCCTGCTGCAGCTAAAAGACAGAGGTATACCACAGGCAGGACTAGTAGACACAAAGGCCTAGCTAGAAGGCTGATTTACTAAAGGCTAAATAAAGACTATCCTTATCCAAGAGACTGGCGGTTCTTTCCATATTCTTTCCTAATGTTCACTCCCTCAATAACTACACATACACTAACATTAACTCAGGCTGTAAATGACTACATAGTGGGAGATGAAGCACTGCTCACTAGTTGAAGTAAGTTGCCATGGTTAGTTGTTTTACACTGTTTGTATGTTGTGACATCTGGTGTATCTGAATAGGGGAAACAAATAGCTTCAAGAATTTCAAATGGTGCAACACCCACTACTACTGTCTTTCCACTAAATACTGACACACAAATTTGGCTATGATTTTTTTTTTGTTTTACTGCTGCTCATCAGTCTACACTTCCTACTGACATGAATGCACTTGTTAGAAATTGCTTCGTGGTATCGGCCATGGGTACCGGATTACCCTTCGCCGATACCAATATCGCGTGCCAGTATAAACATTGGTACCGCATTGGTGCAACCCTGTTTATTTCCCTTGGGAAGATGGATGTAAACAAACACTTTGAAAATTTCCAGTTTGCCTTACAGCAAACTGTACAAATGCAAAACTAAGGACACATTTGTTTTCACACGTGTTCAGTTCCAAAGGCTATGAAAACCATCATGCATAAAACTCTAATCTGGGACCCTGCAAAGAAGATGCTCCTTTTAGCCAGCCTGGATCAGTTACAGTAGGATTAGGTATGCATCAGGACACATGAAAGTTCAGGTCACACTTAGAATGTAGCCCAGTAAACATGTGGAGTGAAATCAGGCGTAAACAGCTCAAGTGAGAAGGATGAGAACAAGTAGTGTATTGGCTAACAGCAGAAAATGGTTAAATTGGGACCTAGTGCAAGAGTGTTTCCTACTCATCTCTCTCTTTTTTTATTTAAAGTAGAAAAATGAAAAAGAAATATATAATGAATGATCAAATCAAAATACAAGATAGTTATAGAGCAGGACAGATAGTTAAGATTTCACAGTAAGCACATTATGAAATAGAAGAGTAGTGAATAGGCAGTATAGATTGGAGAGGACTGATGTATAGTGGGACAGATAGGTAGAGCACAATGCAGCTGACGGAAGAGCAGAGAACAGAACAAGAAAAGCAGAGAGCAGAGGAACAGAGGACGAATGGGATCAAGTGGAGTAAAGCCAAACAAAATAGTGCAGAAAGAGAAATGGAAACAGGGTACAGTTCAACACACAAGAGCAGTAGAAGCTACACTTTGCTCTCACCTTGTCTGGACTGAGTAGAGCCCAACAGAACTGCCAGGCCTGAGGGGAAATCTGAGCCTGCATCAGCCACTTCTGAGCCAGGTTCTTATTCTCAATGTTCGGGTCATAATACAGCTGGTGTAGAGCCTGGAAGACAGAAAAACAAGATATAGTCAGGTACACCTATACACCACAAGCATGAGTGATAATAGGGGAACAAAACTAGTAAGCCACTATATTTTTTATTATGTCTTATTTAAAAACATGACAAACAAATATACACACACCGGGGGGGGGGGGGGGGGGTGGAATGGCAGTAAATAAAGTGGTAGTTAATTAGAAAGGCAAAGGGTTAAGATAACTTTAAACCTAGGATTACATCATACCAAGAGTTAACATTAGACTTTTTGCTCTGTTGATCCTTGCAGTACTACAATCTAAAATCAGGCTAAATTATGAAAAGATACAATACAGAATGGTTTTAAATTGATAGCAGGTGCAAGCCATAGTTGCAGTGTGGTTTTCTTTGCAGATGTGAAGCCATCAATAGCCTCCTCTGAGTTAAAGAAAATCGGTAGCATGAATCATCATTTAACAGGAGTAATCAAGGATCTAAATCAAGATCACTTAAGTCACTGACTACACACTTCCATAAAGACAAAACAACTGGGCAATCCCAAAATTAGTGAGGATAAGTACCTTTAGAATTATTCTTACATATTTTACAACTAGGATCTGATTCATGATTCACTAAACACTGTTCATGTGAAGTACAGTTCCTTCAGTGAATAAGCTTGAAGCGAGTACATGTGCTAGATTCTTTGAGATGACGCAGAGATTAGACAACACCATTTCCCATTTAGGGAGAATCCCAGCCAGGGCAGTTCTCTTTCCCACACAGACAGGGCATTTATTGGTCTGTTTGGGCTTTCAAGTAATTTTTTGTAGTGTGTCGATATCCTATGAGTTTCCAGTGTCTTGGATAAAACACTGGATAAGATGCATATCAGTTTTTATTAAAGGAGGGTCGCAGAGGTGTAATAGCACTTAAAGCAGAGTCACAGTACAAGTGTCACAGCATGACTCTTACTATCATGCTACTAGTTTCCTCTTGGTCATTTCTGATGAGATAACAGTGATGGCTGAGAACAGTCTGTGCTATATTTGACACAGTGAAATCTCTCCCACAGAGACAGACAAGTAGAGTAGAGACCCAGTGGGATGGGAGGGGTAGAGAGAGGGAGGGATGGACGAATGGAGAGAACCCTTGGAGATTCAAGGATGATAAGTGGCAAAAGGCTTAGAGAAATAAGGAAAAGAAAAAGGAGAATGGAAAATGGGATGAAGAATTAAAAGCACAGAGGAATTTAACAGAAAAAACACAAAGTGACAGAGAGCATAGTGACTGTATAATTTAATTCAGTCCTGAGCATAATTTAAATACTAGTATCTGATTATCTGAGTACTGTTGTTGTTGACAATGTGCACCCCAATATGGCCATAATCCTAGTGGCTATGATAATACAACTCATCATAAAACACAAGTTACCTTAAACTGGCTCCATGAGCATAATGAGTTCAGAGTACCCAAATGGCCTCTCCGGTCATCAGTTCAGAGCGTTTGTGGCAGGACATGATATTCACAGCATGAATGTGCAGCAATGGACCAGAATCTCTAAAGAATATTTCCAGCATTGCTGAATCCATGCCACAAAGTATTCAGGCTGTTGTGAGAGCAAGGGCAAGCAAGCAAGCAATGTTTATTTATATAGCGCTTTTAAAAACAGGTGTCATCACAAAGCAGCTTTACAGAACAATCAGTATTACAGAAAAAAAAAGAAAAGAAAATCCGGGTCCGAGACCCCATGAGCAAGCCAGTGGCGACAGTGGCAAGGAAAAACTCTCCTAAGAACAGGAGGAGAAAACCTTGAAAGGACCTAAGACTGAGAATGGGAACCCATCCTCCTCTGGTTGATACCGGATAGCAAACATTGTTAGGATAAAATATTATAGTATTATAGTACAAAGCGGGAAAAACAGGTGGGGCAGAGGTTAATTACAGTAGTTTATGACCATGCAGCGGCAGCAGCATCTGAGGGTAAGGATTGCAGTGTTGTACTCAAGCTCAATGATGGTCAAGGGTCCTATTTTGGCGTTCTTAATAAAGTGACAAATGAAAAAATTTCAGATGTGCAAAGAGTCAAGAAGTGTAAAAGCTCTAGGGGAGCTGCCACCTGCTATCAGATTTAAGAGATGACTATAAAAATCAAACACTCGGGAAAAACAACAAAACGGCTACAAACAGAAACAAAGTGTTTCTGTACATCATTGTTAGCATTCAGTTCCTTGACAGTAGCCTAAACGTTTTGTAATATTTTCATGTACAATACTATTTCTCTTACGACACACAGCTTCCTAAAAAGTGAAGGTTACTATGACAACCCCCAATTCCACACCAGCTCATCCTTATCAGACATGCGATAATAGCTGGTGTCGGTCCTGAATAACCGTGGTCCGCTGACACAGAGACTGACGAGCAGTGCCCAGCGTACTTGCTGTAAAGGAAGCCTGCGTGTGAGATGAGAGATGCTCGCCGATGACTCACTGTCCTTGTGTTCTGCACTGCTCACCCCAGCCATTAATCACCACGGCTCCCCGCAGACTGCACAGACGATGGCCAGCCCATTGGCCGCATTACTCCCTTGCTTTTTTATACTGCTCTTGCAGCATATTTTATTTGCCTACTAAATCCAGGTTCACCGTTTTTAATGCCAAACGTCAGAGTTGATGTTTTAAAAGAAAAAAAAAAAAAAAAAAAAAGCAGCTTTCATGACAACAAGGCATGTTTGAGCTTAAAGGCTTGGGAACACAGAACCAAGTCAAATCATTTCTGATTTATGCTAACTGGAGCCACAGACTGCTCAGCTGAAGGAGCTCAACTAAAGCCAGAATCAATGAAAAGCTACTATAAAATTTTTGCTCCCGAGACCTATTTGCCTGCCAACATAACTGATCAAAGTGTGAATATATAACCGCAACCACTCTTACACAATACGTCAATTAATATATTTAAATAAAAGTTTAAAAATTAAACATGAAGAGCATTTGAGTATTTGAGACACAAAAAACATAAGCATAGTGATAAGCAGCTGGCTGGCCTCGCTATGGCCTACTGTCCAGAGAGTTTAAAAGTGCTGAGCTCCACTCTTCAATTTTGAACCCTGAACAGCTCAGTGGAGCCCAGCTGACAGAATTTTAGACCTCAAGCAGTCTGTCTGTAATTCACTTAAGTAGCCTCGCAGCCCATGGGGACACGATGAGTGCTGAGACAAGTGTAGCTTCTGGATCAGACAGCTGGTGAGTTAAAGATGCATGATACAAACCAGAGAGAGTCTTTAACCTGCTGCTGTAACAGAAGCTTAATTCAGTAGTTCAAAGGCAAGTTTCTCCAGTCCATGAGTGAGTAAAGAGTAGTACAGCACCACATGGTAATGGATCATTGTAATGTGACCTTCACTGAAGTCATTATAATAAATAACAGCTAATAATAACAGTAGATTATAAAAGTACTGCTTACTTGTTTAAGGAGTCGCAGACAGAACAGCTTGCAGCATATTTTTACTATCTTTACTAAAACATCTAAACAATCAGTGCCTACAAACAAGGTAAAAGTATGTGAACCATTAAAAGTAGTAAACAGAGGAAATTTCCCAATCTCAACCAAATGGTTTCAGTACCTCTTCAGCTTTGCACAGTGGTCGTCTCATTCCATTAAAAACTGCTTCTGTTGATCTATTCTTGGGATGTCTTGCTTAAAGGGTTGGCTTCAGTTCACATTACAGCATACCAATAAGACTGGAGTCAGGACCCTGACATGGTCTACCTGAAACAGGATTTTTTTGTTTTTATTAAGTATGAGTGATTTACTTTTTTCAGTGATTCAGTTCGCTGTTTAATATCATCAGCTTTTAAGTTTTAGACCACTCTTTCACTGAATGTCCTGATACAACCTGAAGTTCACTGATCTATCAACAATCTCACATCAACAAACAACCTAGACCTTGTTTCACAGCTAGGATGCAATTTTGGGATTGGTAATGCAAAGGATTGCTTTCTTCAAACAAAAAGCTGCACATATTACCCAAAATGTGTGATCATACAACACTGCTGTGGAACAGCTAAGTGGTTTTTAGAGAACTTTTTTTTTCTAGAAAGAGATTTTCAATGTGGTAAGCTCTCTGTTCAATCAGGGTTTTTATTGTGAAAGCCCTTACATTCATCTTTATAAGACAAGCTCTTCTGATGAACATAGCAACAGCACTGAATTTCTTCCATTTATAAATTAACTACCTGCCTGACAGTTAGATCTTGAAATATTTCCCCGAACCAACAGGACCCAACTGGTCATGCTCATTTCTGAAATATGTCAGACATAGGTTTAAATTTAACATTCGGGTTCTCACAGCTTGCCTGAGGCATTTAACAGATTTTACCCTGCATTACACTCTGGTTCTGACTTTATTCATCTGTACTTAATGTCACTACATGACTGACAGTGTCCATTTAGGTTTTATTAAGCACTTTGGGAGATGATGAGCCGGTTTGTGTTTGTTACGGAAAGAATTCTGCAGGTTTGGACTAAAAAGTGAATTTCCATTTTTAGACAGAATTCTGTCAGGCTTGGGTCAATATATATATATATATATATATATATATATATATATATATATATATATATATATATATATATATATATATATATATATATATATATATACACATACACACATATACACACACACACACACACACACGTCCATGTCATTATGGGCCTTGCCTCATGGTGGAACAGGAAGGGGCCGTCCCCAAACTGTTCCCACAAAGTTTGGAGCATGAAATTGTCCAAAATCTCTTGTTCTGCTGAAACATTAAGAGTTCCTTTCACTGGAACTAAGGTGCTGAGCCCAACTCCTGAAAAACAACCCCACACCATAATCCCCCCTCCACCAAACTTCACACTTGGCACAATGCAGTCAGAAAAGTACCGTTCTCCTGGCAACAGCCAAATCCAGACTCGTCCATTACCAGACGGATAAGCGTAATTCGTCACTTTAGAGAACACGTCTCCATTGTTCTGAAGTCCAGTGGCGACGCATTACACCACTGCATTTGACGCTTTGCATCACGCTTGGTGATGTAAGGCTTGGATGTAGCTGCTCGGCCATGGAAACGCATTCTATGAAGCTCTCTACACTGTTCTTGAGCTAATCTGAAGGCCACATGAAGTTTGGAGGTCTATAGTAATTAACTCTGCAGAAAGTTAGTGTGCAGAGGTCGCCATGTGCCTCAGCATCCACTGATCCCGCTCTGTCATTGTTTTACGTGGTCTACCACTTCGTGGCTGAGTTGCTTTTGTTCCCAATCACTTCCACTTTGTCATAATACAACTGACAGTTGACTGTGGAATATTTAGTAGTGAGGAAATTTCACAACTGGACTTGTTGCACAGGTGGCATCCTATCACGATACCATGCTGGAATTCTCTGAACTCCTGAAAGCAACCCATTTGCTCACAGATGTTTGTAGAAGCAGTCTGCAGGCCTAGGTGCTTGGTTTTATACACCTGTGGCCATGGAAGTGATTGGAACCCCTGAATTCAATGATTTGCATGGGTGACTGAATACTTTTGGCAATACAGTGTATATATCTAAGCTTCTTCACAAGCAGTTTTAATACCACGGTGAAATTTGTGTCACTTGGATCTTAAAGAAAAAAGTTTTAATAACAGTTCTCCACATATAAGTGACAGATACACCTGAAAGTAATGAGTGAGTGAAACTTCAGGTTGCCATTGACAACCAGTTCCCAGCACACAGTGTACAGAATTAATGAAGCATAAGCCCAGACTGTGCTAAAACAGCAACTTTTGCAACACATACAAAACGTTCATGTGTCAAGTGAGGTTGAGACCACCCGTTCTCATGATTACTACTCTTCCACTGAATTAGCACACACCGTTTCCTTTTTCCCTCTCAGTGAAAAATAACACTGTGTTCCAGATGAAACCTGATCACACCATTTGATAGGAGTGAGCAGCGGGTTTTGAGAGCTACACAGAGCCTTCAGGGTTTTAAATACAGGATTTGATCCAATAAATATGGGACCAGATACTTCAGGATATTGGAGCTTTTGAGGAAATGAGCAGACAAAATCAATAAACCTAACAAGCAGGGTTGAAATACATAGTTACAGACAGTGTTTCCTAACAGTTACAGTAGACTATATATCTATGATGTGTTTCATTTCTTTTTTTTTTCACCTGAGACATCACAATAAATAATTTTCCATTTAGTAATAAATAACAAATGCACAAATATCAAAGACTTGTCATCACTTAAATAAGACAAATTTGTTTACTGCTTGGGAATACAGGTCTGTTTTAAGTCACTTGCTGTTGTTGCTATTTTAGTTGAACTGTTTCAATTTACTCATCAAGCAAAAGTTACATATCACGGTTGTTGGAAGAAAACCTTGTATCTCCATTTTTGATGTTTTTCAGTTTGACATAATTTGAAAATACCTACTACCCCTTACATTGTATGTACAACTCCAATTCCAATGAAGTTGGGACGTTGTATAAAACAAATAAAAACTGAATACGGTGATTTGCAAATCCTTTTCAACCTATATTCAATTGAATACACTACAAAGACAAGATATTTAATGTTCAAACAGATAAACATTATTGTTTTTTGCTAATATTCACTCATTTTGAATTTGTCAGACCACAGGACACTTTTCCCACTTTGCGTCAGTCCATCTCAGATGAGCTCGGGCCCAGAGAAGCTGGCGGCGTTTCTGGGTGTTGTTGATATATGGCTTTCGCTTTGCATGGCAGAGATTTAACTTGCACTTGTAGATGGAGCGACGAGCTGTGTTCACTGACAGTGGTTTTCTGAAGTGTTCCTGAGCCCATGTGGTAACATCCGTTACAGAATGATGTCGGTTTTTAATGCAGTGCTGCCTGAGGGATCGAAGGTCACGAGCATTCAGTGTTGGTTTTCTGCCTTGCCGCTTACTTGCAGAGATTTCTCCAGATTCTCTGAACCTTTTGATGATATTATGGACTGTAGATGATGAAATCCCTAAATTCCTTGCAACTGCACATTGAGAAACATTGTTCTTAAACTTTTGGACTATTTGCTCACGCAGTTGTTCACAAAGTGCTGAACCTCGCCCATCCTTGCTTGTGAATGACTGAGCCTTTCAGGGATGCTCCCTTTATACCCAATCATGACACTCACCTGTTTCCAATTAACCAGTTCACCTGTGGAATGTTCCAAACAGGTGTTTTTTGAGCATTCCTCAACTTTCTTGTCTTTGTAGTGTATTCAATTGAATACAAGTTGAAAAGGATTTGCAAATCATCGTATTCTGTTTTTATTTATGTTTTACACAACGACCCAACTTCATTGGAATTGGGGTTTTACATTTCATTATGATCGGCCTAAAAGAAATTACCCAAAATGACTTGGAAAAAAGTCTGGCTCCATTGACTTAGGTTTTTTCCTTCTTCTGTGAAGTTACCATTTTGGAGACACAAGGAGGTTTTCTTCTGAGAACAGTGGTATGTTTGATTTACTGGAATGGCTAAACAGCCAGTTAAACAGTTGAACAACTACTAAACCAATATTCTACTGCCATGTTATATATGGCACTACATTCACCAACCATGCAGCTAGCTGTTTTTGCCAACATTGAGCAAAAACATATTTGAAGCTTAAATGTGAAATGCCTGGTTATGTTATAAGCTGTTCTCTTAAAACATACTGAGCATGCAAAAAAGCAAACTAATTACAGAGGAAAGGAAAGTTTAATTATTTACAGAAAGGCTTCTAACCAAGTCTACAACCAACAGTACAGTGGGTACATCCATGTAGCACTCAGGCAAAACACTTTGACTAGAAAGGTCCTTTAAGTTGAAACGAGCATGTCTCTTTCTCTCTACATTGTCCACTGCAAGATTTATGTTTGACCAGTACAACATCTGACCATTCACTACCAGCCACATCGCCTGACCATCACATCTCCTCAAACAATACACAATACAACCTCTGAGCCAGAGATACAGAGGCACATGGTCCTACACAAAGGTCATTGTGAAATTGGAATAACGACAGCCAAAAGGACAACCACAAGCTGGAGAAGGACAGAATGATTGTGGCTGTCCCCTCATCGGTTAGAAACATTTCCTGATTGGTGCAAGAGCCGTTTAGGGTCTGAAATCCTGAACTTGGAACAGGTCAGGCATGCAGCTGCCATAGCTGGTCCACCATTGTAAGACAGAAAACTCAGTCTAAGATCAAGCAAAGTTAAAAGTAAACTGGCTAAAAAAAGAAATTCTGCTTTTTGAGACTTCATCATTATAAAAAAATGACTTAATTTCTCCACAATTCACCGTTTCATACCTAACCACTGTAAACGAATCTCTCTCTTTTTCTGAAATAGGTACTGTTAGATCTGAACAGCCTTGAGTGTCTCATGTTTATCTGTCTTGAGAAATCACACTGAGTATATAAACATAATTTTTTAAAGACTGAAATTTGTTGATTTAAAATAAATAAAATTAATAACAATAATAATCATCTATCTAAAAAAGGAAAATTTGGTTAATGATGAAAATTGGTTTTTGCATTCGGCGGTTCAACTAGTACTCTGTTGTGGTTACAAAGACACTAAGGCCTCTTTTCCACTGTTGATCTGAATGGTTCTCAGGGTCGTAGTGGGCCGTCCTGCGCTGGTCCGGACTTGGAAGACTAGTTATGGTTATTTCTAGTTATGTTTATTTCTACTCACATACTGCTGAGTGAATGGCTTCAGATAAGAGTGCCTGCTAAACAGTGTAAAATATCAATAAAAAGTAATGTAAAACATTAAAGCGGTGAATTAATTTCTTAGTGTTCTTAATGTTCATGTGACTATAAAGCTGAATTAAATGACAAGAACAAAGTCAGACTATGACAAATGGCGCAGAAATGCTGTGAAAATAACCTCATGAATTGTCATGCCTCATCTTCTGGACTGCATGGTACCTGGTACTCTTCAATAATTTCATGTGAAACTTTTCAGTGGTGAATTCTGACACAGGTCACATTATTTAACAAAAAACACATCATGGGCAGCTTTAATGAACAGCTAATGCTACTGAGCGCATGCATTGCAGTCATCATAAGATGCCTGGTAGTCTGATCACAGTATGCCTGATTGACAATGTGTCATGCTGTCAGTTCAGGTCGCATTCAAAGCAGATTTCTATTACACTTGCCCCGTTAGTTCTATGGGAAATGAACAAAGATGCTGCTGTGGGTTGCAGCATAAGAGATCATCCAGTCCTCTCCTCAGCCCTTTGCCTGAAGCTCAGTCATTTCCTCAATCACTCTGCCACCCCCGCACCACTCTTTTTGATCTTTCCATTTTTCAAAGCCCAGTCTGCATGCCAACTATCAACCATGAAAAGACATTACCATGCATGAGTTTCCTCTCTCTGCTCTACAAACCCCATCTTCTCGATGCCATTCATGAAACTGTGACTTACATCACCACCTATAAGCCCCCTGCCCACCTCCTGCATCAGACACAAATACCCATCCCATTACCTTTCTTCTGTTCCATTAGAGCCAGAGCTTTATTTACACTGTTTTGTTGCAGCTACTTCACCCAACCCCCTCCTTTATTCTTTCACTGTGTCTGCCCCAGTCACAGACTGCACCTGGCAACAACTAGACACAACCTGCAAGAGAGGAGACAGACAGACAGACAGACAGACGCACACACAATAGGCTGATTCCCAGCCCACAGCAGGTGGAATCACATTCCTGAACAGACACCTTAAAACAATAGTGGTATATGGAAAAAAGTAATAGAAATACATTACACGGTCATGACATCTGAGAGAGAGAGAGAGAGAGAGAGAGAGAGAGAGAGAGAGAGAGAGAGAGAGAGAGAGAGAGAGAGAGAGAGAGAGAGAGAGAAATCAATGATAGACAGATTAAGTGACTGGCATGTAGTTTGGTTTAGCTAATGCCTCTACTCACATCTACACGGAGACCAAGAGGGAAGCGAGGTGAATACAGGTACACACCAATTCAACTTATTCCCTCCCAACAACGACTGCTAAACTAAAGGGTATTGGCCGATACAGAGTACTGATCCGTTTATTGATCTATGCTGACATTTCCCCCAAACTACTCAGCTCTACCCAGCACACGGTTGCTAATCCAAAGTTTCTCAGAGATTTCTCAGCACCCTGGTCGATTACCTGCCTGTGCCCCATTTCACAATGGTACCCATGAAAGTAGGAGATTCCAGGAGGTAATGTGGCTGTCAAATGACTCAGACAGGAGGTTCACAGTAGGTTAGTGGAAGCAAATCTAAAAAGCACAATTTGCTAAAGTTCAGGCACTCCTGGGTAAATCAAGTGCAAAAACCTAACATTACAACAAATTATTAATGTTTTACTGACATTGTTGACCTGCAGTTACTTTTACATTAATGATCTTAAAAGCAAAAACAAATTAGTAAGTGCGGCATGTGGAAAACTTTGGACATCGTATTAAATCAAAACATAGTGACACCACCTTTGGCAGACTTCACAGATTACTAATGCTTTAAGCAGCTAGCCTAACTAGTATTTCTATGCTTGTTTTGTGAATTATTACCTACTCCTCTTTGCACAGCACTTCTAGTTCTGTGATATTCTTGACCCCGTCTTGCACACAACATGTTTAAAATCTACCCACAGATTTTTAATGATGCTCAAGTCAGGAGACTGTGAGGGTCATTCCCAAAGCTTCATTTTGTGTTTCTTCAAGAAATTCATAGTGAATCTTGAGGTATGGTTTGGATCACTGCACTTAAGCTTTTCTTGACTAACTGACTCACATTTGTTTCCAGAATTTGCAAATATTTAGTGGATTCTTTCATTCCTTCATCTACCCATACAGTGTTTCCTGTGCTACTGGGCCACTGGCCACCACATAAGCCCAAAGCAAAATAGATCCACCCTCATATATGACATTTGCAAGGTGTTCTTTTCATCAAATCCTAGTTTATCCAAGCACACCTCTGGTGCCTTTGTGTCCAAAGAGCTCCACTGTTACTTCATCAGCCAATAGGTTTTCAAAGGGTTCTGGTTTATCCAGACGCTGTTTTGCTTCAGACACTGACTTTTGTGATGAAGTTGCAGGTACGTTTTCTTCTGATGCCTCTTGCATGTAGATTATGTTTGGGCAAGCAATGCTGTACAGTAGATGGGCGCACCAACACCCAGTGATGGTTACATCTTCTTGCATGTCTTTTGCGGTCATGTGGGATGTTCTGCTGCACCTTTCTGACCATCATACCAGCAGTTATATCCAACAACTTTAATGGCCAGATCTTACCTTGTGTAGCACAGTTCCTCGGTTTCTTTGACATTTCAGACAATGGAAACTGAGAGGAAACTTGACGTGCTTAACCAATCTTAATGAATCAGTTAAGCACTGAGACACCAGAAGGGAATTAATACTTTTGAACATACCACATTTTTTTCTTGCTGCAATTTTTAAGTTAAACAATGGTAAAGTGTCTGAACATGAACATTTATAGAAAAATGTTATATTTTCAAATAATTCACTGCAGAGGATGCGTTTACTTCACAAGTAAACATTTCATATCAAAAATCAACAAAAACTTCTTGTGTGTTCACATGCTTTTCACAAGGGAAGGCAAAATCAGATCTCATCTGGTCACTGGAGACATATTTTAGTGAAAGCTTAAATCCAGGCACAACCTAGCTGTAAAACATGTCAGAGTGAGATGTAAATGGCCTGACAATAGTGTTCATCTGACTCAAGTGACGAGGCATGCCGATGCTCTGATGATTGCTTTTGGTCTGCACCATTTCCACCACCCATGCATCCTGGTTTGGTACCCTGGCAGGAAGAGTAACCAAATTCAGCGCGGGTACTCAGGATCACCACAGGTCACTTACGAAAATGGAAATGACAAGAAAGCGCGCACTGCACGGTCTGGTGGAAACGTGCCTTTAAGTGGGAAAGGAGGTGAGGAGAAACAAACAGAAAAAGCAAAAGAGATAAAAAAGGAAGCCCATGAAGGACAGAGGATAAAAGAGAGATGAAAGGTGAACATGCAGAAGACTCAGACAGGTAAGAGTGTGTAAGCGAGAGCCAAAGGGAAGAAAGAGAAAATGAGGTGACGAAGCTCATTTTAGACACGTCTGCAACATTGAAAACCATCTTCGCCTTTTGCCACAGTCCTCACCTCCTCTATTTCTCCTTCCTGCAATAGAAATGCCTGCGTTCAAGCCCTCTTTGTCTTCTAGATTCTGAGCCACTGAATCACCGTTCATACAAAACACCCTCAGCACAGTTCACACCTGAGGAGGTCCAAAACGCACACGCTCAGCCTGTGCAGACACTCATCGGCGATCTATTTACACAAATCCTCCAACGATACGTCTGAATAATTAGTACTGTATACTGTACTGAGACAGTGGATTACAGGTTTTGCCAACCATGGGTATGAATGGCGTTACAATACATTGCAGCACTATACAAAACAGAGCACTTGTATGGGTTACAGTGAACAGCAGCTAACATGCAATGTCTTCTAACAGGCAGTGGCACGGGGGGCACCCCCCCCCCTTTTAATATATAGTACGTTATATTATAGAAATATTGACAAACATATCCAAATCAGTTACACATGGAACTGAATTGGGTGGTCCTGGTGAACATGGATGCACCAAGGTTATCGAAAGCCTATGAAATGGCAGTAAAACCCATGTCTGCTTATTAACATCAGCACATATTCATCAGATATGTTCCCCTCCGACTGGCACAGCAGGTGGCACATAATGTACGGCTCAGTGAATAAACACTGGCTGTGTGCTGGCAAGGAATTCACCAGAAAATATGTGTTTGGTCAATTGTGAGATGTTATTTACAACTAAAAAAAAGGAAATCTCGTCCAAAAGGGAAGGGCTGCTGTTGGCTGAGTGGTTACAGAGCCTTTAGTGTATAGATCGCCTGTACAGAGCGTTAAGCCAGCTGTGTCACATGGGCTGTAATTTGCTATCTAGCCGAAAACCTCTTCGAAAATAAACCTACTAATCTGACCTTCTGGGGCAGGTAGGTTACAACAGCAACCGCAAACATGTCAGTACACAAAGCATTATGTGCACGGTGCACATTGCTGCAGCGGTGAAAAACAGACTTCTGTAATAAACTCATTTTTATCTGACAAGTCATTGCCACATGGTGCTCAAGCACTTCAAGCTTTTCTCATCGGCGGCGTGACACCGCTACACAAACATTTCCCTTCACAGCAGTAGTTCGGTTAGCTGTGTTGCTCTGAATTGCAGCAGCATAGCAAAGAGTGACGAAGTGTCGTGAATGATGCTGAAAATTCCTGTGAAATTCTGTACGGTCGGGCGTGTAGTACTGTACCCCCTCGGCTACAGTACAGAGTAAAAGAAACGAGTGGTGAACGGACATTCGTCGTGTTACCTTCTCTACGTTCTCCACGGTGAAGTCCGCAGTGTCCGCCGTGCTGGCTGCTATCCTGCCCGGCGTCTCCATGCTCTCTCCGTCTGTCTGTCTGTCTGTCAGCGCCCGGGCAGATGGGGGCGAAGAGGAGAGACGTTCAAGATAACGCTACTGCTGCCTACCAGCCCTTCCTAGTCGGCCACGCTCGTATGATTCTGGTAATAAACGCCGTTCCCGCTCTGCTCTTATTTCCTTTCGCTTAGCGAAACCAAAAGACAGCGGCCAGCGAGGCGCGAGGTTAGCTAGCAACACCGGAGCACCGACGCTAGCGCTGCTTAGCTAACCTACTAGCTAAAAAACAACCATGACTGAGCTCCTCTGCTCCGCCCGGGCCGCGTCGCTGTGTGACACCGAGCTTAACTCTCCACATTATACGACATTCGTACTGCCAACGAAAGTAGTTAAATCTGTGTCCGCCTGTTGTGTCCTCACCGGTGAGGTGTCTCTGACTTGTCTAGCTAAGAGTCTCGCGCTCTCACTCTCTCTGACTTGTCTAGCTAAGAGTGTCTCTCTCTCTCTCTCTCTCTCTCTCTGACTTGTCTAGCTAAGAGTCAGTGTCTCTCTCTCTCTCTCTCTCTCTCTCTCTCTCTCTCTCTCTCTCTCTCTCTCTGACTTGTCTAGCTAAGAGTCTCTCTCCCCTCTCCCCTCCGCGCGCTCTCACACTGCTCATACAGGTCTCCGCCTGAAGGCTGTAAATACACCATTTCTCAGAGAGAGAAAGAAAGAAAAGTAACAACCGGCATTTCAGTAACATCTCATTTTTTATACATTAAATCCTTAATACTTTATTCATATAGATAACAATTTTAGTGCATTGATAAACAGGGTAAGCGTTTAGTTGCCCACGTCCGAATCTTTTTTTTTTCTTTCTCGGAGTTGTTGGACATTAGAGAATATTTTCATTTGTTACATTTCAATGTGTGATACAGATTTAAAAACCGGCATAGTTAGATTTATAGCCAGGCGCCGTTGCAAGTTCTTAAAAGGGTCCATCGTATTGCACTCTGGGAAGCGTAGTTTGTTTTGCAGCACGGCAAACTCTGACATACAGCGTAATGGCGCCCCCGTGTGTCACTGTCGAGAAGGTGAAAATCTCTGCGTGGTGCTTTTTCTGAAGTTCCTGGCTAGTAATCTCTTCGTAATTAAATCCAGTTTCATTAGATTTATAGGCTTTTGTCACTGTGATGAACTGATATTGCCGCCTGGCGACGGTGTGACGCCTTAATGTTCTAGCGTTAGCGTTCCGATGACGTCGCAACCACGCTGCCACCATTTAGGTAGGCATCTTTAAAGCTCATTGAGCGGCGCAGGGGCAGTTTGTGATGAGGAAATAAAGTGTAGCGCATTGCCTTGACTTCTTTTGATTTGTTTCTGCAGCGACAATAAATAGTGTATAAATGTCTGAGAGTTCCTGCTGCGTTATTATCTTTGTGCCCCAAGTCGCATCCTAGCACACTAAATAGTGTGAGCATGCCATCCAAAGTGCGCATTACTATTAGAAGTGTGCTAGTGTAGCAGGTGAAGTACTGAAATGTGTGGTTTGGGACGCGGCCTTCAGTTAAGTGCGCTGGCGGTTTTCTCAGCTTTTATAAAGTACACTGGAGTCTTCTGAACGGTACGGATCCCCGCTGGTGACATCCTGTATAAATAAAAAATAATGCGTGGCCATGACTTAGTAAGGCGTGGGAATGAGATGATTAAGTCGTGGCCATAACTTAATGAGGCGTGGGAACGAGATCAAGTCGTGGCCACGCATTAGGATCTCGTTCCCACGCCTTACTAAGTCGAGGCCACGCATTATTTTTATTTATACTGGATGTCACCAGCGGGGCTCAGTAGGGAAATGTGTGCAGGTTATACAGATCCAGTCCTCCAGGCTAGTCATAGTGTGTTCTGGAGACTACACCTAAAGCGTCTACATATCCTTTTAGCTGTACGTGGTCATTTTGCTTGTTTTTATCCACCTGCAGGGCTGTAGCTGCAGTGACGGTGATGAGACAAGCTCTATCAGGGCTCAATCAGAGCTACAGCTTGCCTGCCAATATGGCGACGAGGTTTCCTTTTGCATCAGTAAAATGAAAAGAAGCAACTTCTGTATAGCTTTTTATGCAGCATTGCAGCTTCTGTTCACGCACATTCCATTTAGTGATTTTCTGTATTTACTGTACTTTCTTGTTCAAATCTTCTTCTTCTTCTTTCGGCTGCTCCCTTTAGGGGTCCCCACAGCGGATCATCTGCCTCCATCTTGCCCTATCCATTGCCTCCTCTACTTTCACACCAACCATCTCCATGTCCACCTTCACTACATCCATAAACCTTCTATGAGGTCTACCTCTTCTCCTTCTACCCGGCAGCTCCATCTCCAACATTCTTTGCCCAATATATCCACTATTCCTCCTCAACACATGTCCAAACCATCTCAACCTGGCCTCTCTGGCTTTATCTCCAAACTGCTCCACCTTCACTGTCCCTCTGATCTGCTCATTTCTAATCTTGTCCAGCCTCGTCACTCCCAACGAAAATCTCAGGATCTTCATCTCCGCCACCTCCAGCTCAGCCTCCTGTCTTTTAGACAGAGCCACAGTCTCCAAACCCTACATCATAGCAGGACACACTACTGTCTTGTAAACCTTCCCTTTCACTCTTGCTGCTATCCTTCTGTCACACATCAGCCCTGACACCCGTCTCCACCCACTCCATCCTGCCTGCACCCTCTTCTTCACCTCTTTTCTACACTGTCCATTGCTCTGGATGGTTGACCCAAGATATTTGAAGTCATCCACCTTTACGACCTCTACTCCTTGCATCTTCACCTTTCCACCTGCCTCCCTCTCATTCACACACATGTATTCTGTCTTGTCTCTACTGACCTTCATTCCTCTCCTCTCCAGTGCAAACCTCCACCTCTCCAGATTATTTCTTGTTCAAATAATAAAATAATAAAAATGATTTAACAAATGTGTTCATGCAGCCTCCTAAACCCCTTGAGACCACCGGTGGTCCCAAAATGCACTTCGTCATATTCTTCATAGCTGTCATATTCCATAAGCTACATTGAGAAGGTGGGCGTCGTGTGAGGCTCTAACTCTTCTTTCCAGTCACACAGACGGTGAAGTCATTTTAAACCCTTACAGTAAAAGAAGCTGAACTCAGTTTGTTTTCTGAAAGTCGAGCCGCTTCTCCACAAATCTGGACTATAAACTACAAACAGACGGCGTCTCTTCAGTGATCTGCTCTGTAAAAATGATGTTCATAAAATAAAACAGAGCGTCCAAGGGTTTTGTCTCTCAGCAGTAAATAGTAAGCATGTAGGAATGCGTGTGATCATGAAACCCTTTTTCACCCATTTTCACGTTACTTGAGGGGAACTTTAACAAAAAATAATAAATCAAACTTTTATGCAGTTATTGAATAACTAGCCTTGCGGTGTGGTCGCGCAAACTCAGTCGGACAAACCAAAACATACCCTGGAGAATAAGAGCGCTTCCGTTTCACATCGGCCGCGTACATTTGAACCCCTGAGGAAACTCAGCGAAACCTGTTTACAGTTTAATTTCAGTTTGTATTCGTGTTTTTACACCGGCGTGTTGTTGTTTCTGTCACTAGATTTGGTCACTAGATTATGTAACTGAACTTTGGGTAATCTTGGTTTTAAAACCCCGCGAAGCCGCCGGTGTGTGTGTGGGTTTGAGGGCTTGTGGGTTTGAGGGCGTGTCCTGCTCCATCAGTCCGCTCTCAGCGCGGCGTCACGGCGCTGCAGTGCTTTACTGGACCGGGCTGTGCTGGAGCTGCTGGCCGCTCCGCTCTCGGCACGACTGAGTGAACAGAAGCCGGTGTGAGAGACCGGGCCCGCCGCTGAGACCCTCTGCGATGGAGACAGTGTCTTTTTGTTGTGAACAGCTGAGCGCCGTAGGAGTGAGTGAAGGGTGAAACACGTGGCATATGAGCTCAGGGAGTGATAGAGCGAGAGTGAGAGAGAGAGAGAAGGGAAGGGAAGAGAAGAGAAGAGAAGAGAGTTGAACTGCGGGTTCAGTCTGAGGAGCCGAGCGCGCTGAGGAGCAGCTCAGTCAACAGCAGGGAAGTTCGCTCGGCTAGCAGCTTAGCTAGAAACCCACACATAAGCGACGGCGGTCTCGGTTCAGTTTAGGTGGTCTTAAGTTATTTTAGTTAGGCTACTGTTTCTTATTTTACCACAAACCATGAGGGGAACCGTTACCCTGAGCGTCCTGCTCGTCTTGTGCTACAGTTCCTTCACAAGAGGTAAGAGCTCCACACGCCTGTGTCACCTGTGTGTCGTCTGAGGGCTGTGTTCTCATTAGGCTCGTTAGACTGACCGAAGGACCTTTAGGTTAAAAACATCGATTCTTGTGTTTTGTAATAAAAAAGATAATAATTTCCTAGAACGTATGCATAATTAAATAATTGTCATTTAAGTCATTCAGTGTGATTTGGTTTGAAATGCTCCTTTATAGATCTACTGAGTCAGAAATAAGAATTGTTAGACTGCTTGGTGTCCCAAGGTTATGACTTCCAATGTATTTTTAACCAAAAGATTAATTGTGGAGTGCTATATGAAAGAATAATAATAAAAAAAACCTCACTGGTGGGTTTTTGACAGTAAATAAAATGGCTATATTTGGATGGTAGACATTGTGACCCCTGGTTCCTATATACAGATGTATGATAAATCACCACAACTGCGAGGAAATCTGAGTCTAAGCTTTTCCACAGCAAACCATTTCACATCAAACCTCTGTGAATGACTTTGTTACTTCAAATATTAAATAATGCAGAATTTTGAAAAATCAGTGGAACTCCCTTTTAACTGTCTAGACCTTTAGGAGCTGCTGTGTATTTGTTTAATCTAAAGTTGGAAGTTTTCTCCATGAAATTAGACTTTAAATCTGTACATACATTTCAGTCATTTTTTTTTCTTTCTAACATTTCTTTCTTTCTTTCTTTCTTTCTTTCTTTCTTTCTTTCTTTCTTGTTATTTTGCTTTCTCGCTCTTTCTTTTCTTTTTGGTCTCTGTGTGCCCTTTCCTTCTCTCACTCTCGTATTTTTCATATAGCAGAGCTACTCTGCTGTCCTCGGACAGACTTAGTTAGCACAGAACTACATGTACATGACTGTAGGGTGATGTTATGATGAAGAGCCCACTTGATGGAGTCTCTTTTTCTTCCTCATTCACTTTCTCTGTCTTAGCTCATTGTACTCTTTAATGGACAGTATTTCCATAGGAAAGGAAACCAGATGACAGGGCTATGCAGTTACATTTTGATGTATTCAGAGAGAGCACTGGTGAGCTCCCTGCCGTAATTACAGCCTAACGCTGCCACCGCAAACATTCAGCTCTATGGAGTTGCCCACAGGACCGTAGGCCCGAAAAAGACACTACGAATGATAACTGCCAGCAGTGGTGCCTTTGAAAAACCTAACTCATGACCGGATCACCTTGCAGTTTATGCAGCACAAGGTTTAAGTGGCTGCTTGTAGGTGTACTTTGCATGTCATCGATGGTCAGCTTGAATTATGCTGGCCACGGAGCTCCATAATTTGCTACCGCTGCATTCTAAATCACAGTTGGGCTTCTGTTTGCTGAGCACTTCTTGGAAGTAGTTAGTAGCTTTAACACTCTCACTGCAAATGCATCTATGCTTTCGTCAGTGTCAGAAGACTGGCAGTCTGTCGATCCTGATATAAGCTGATTTTGTGGACTGAACAGCCAAGAGACCATCTGTCTTCATCATAATTATTCTGTCCTAAGGGGCTCTTGGGCCATATTATGTCACTATTATGATGTGTCAATCAACGTCCGGTAATGACAAATGACTGCGGGCTGACCGTTCAGGACATGTGACGTATTAATGAGGCGTTTAGGATATTTGCACCCACTCAGAGCCCGTGACAGAAGAGAATAGCAAAAAACTGAATCATGTGATGGTCTATTATCTTTTACTGGAGACAGAGAGCTATTAGTGTTTATATATAGAAATGTGTGACACACACATTTCTCTCTCTTGCTCTCTCAATCTCTCTTTTCCCAGAGCACAGAGGCAGAGAAAATTGGTAGCTCTCTTACATCACTTACACTGGAGACTTTTGGGGTGTGTTCTCAAACAAAACCACAACACAGTCTCTCCTCTTCTCTGTCTCTCTAGTATATTTTTCACAACTTTTTTGATGGTTATCTTTCACACAATGCCACTTTTTCTCATGCTCTGTGTTTTTAAATTGGACCGTTTTCAATGTCCTGCAACAGAGCGCCTCACTGACCTCCTTGAAGTTTCAGCAGTGCATACGTGGGAGAGCTGGACACACTGCTGAACAATCACAGTTTATTTATAGAGCCCAAACTCCCTTTGTCACACTGTGTCCAAGCCGACTGCCCGCCGACGTCTTGTTCCTCTCAGCCCCGTCCTGTCTTCACTGCTGAGAAAGGGCCCTTTCTAGTAGCCTCTTTGAACAAGTTCCCAGTTTTACAGTGTATTAAAGGAACACTTGGATATAAAATGTAATTTACATAATTTTTCTTTTACCCCAAATGCTGAACAGCTAAGGTAGGTTTTGTGTCTAAAGTTTGCGTCCTTGGCATTTCATTGGAGCTACAAGGCTAATGTAGCTAACAAACAATGGAAGCCTATTCTCAATTAAGAGAATGCAAACTGCACTGTTCCCTCAAACTTTGTTGACTTAAAATTACACTTTTTTTCTTCAATTTCTGCATTAATAATGATCATGATCATAATAATAAGCATAGTTATAGAAGAGATCATTAGTATTTAATTAGAATCAGAAGAAAATGAAGATTAGATTACAAATAAAGATAAACACCATGAGACATTCAGTTTTAGTTAAAAGCTAGTTAAAAGAGATAAATTTTTAGGTGCTTCTTAAAAGTGAGCACTGAGCTTGACTGCCTAATAAAAGGTGGAATTGAGTTTCACAGTTGAGATGCATAATGACTGAAAGAGGCCTCTCCATGTTTTCTGTATTTTACAGAGGGTATCGGTAGAAGGCCACTGTCACTATCTGCATCTTAGATTACGTGCCAGAACATAAACATGGGATGTGCGCTGCTGCGTTTTGTATGAGTTGTAAGGGATGTATAGTTTTCTTAGGAAGTCCAGTAAGAAGAGCATTACAGTAGTCAAGTTTGCTTGTAACAAATGCATGAACAAGTTTCTCTGCATCGTTCTGAGAGAGAAAAGGCCAAACGATATTTCGATATTTCTTAAATAATAAAAAGCTACTTTAGTGACCGTGTTTACATGCGGGGTAAAACTGAGCTCGAGTCTAAGATCACACCCAGAGTCTTGATCTTCAGAAGGAATAGAAATGTATAGCTGGGTGTTGTCAGCATAGAAATGAAAATTTATACTATGCTTGCTAAAGACATCACCTAGAGGTAGCATGTACAAAGAGAAAATTAAAGGCCCTAAGACTGAACCTTGGGGGACTCCACAAGAAACGGCATATTGTTTTGGTGAATGATTTCCAAGTGAAACCATGAACTGCCTATTACCTAAATATAATTTAAACCATTCTAAAACTGTGCCAGAGAGGCTGACCCAGCATTCAAGATGCTGGAGTAAAATCTTGTGGTCAACGGTATCAAAGGCTGCACTAAGATCTAATAAAACCAAAATAGAAGGATTTTGTGTGAGGTCATTCATATAGCGAATCAATGCTGTCTCTGTACTATGGTTGGAATGAAAAACCTGAAACTTCTCATATAAATTGTTAAATATTGGATACGTATTTAGTTGTTTGAAAACAACTTTTTCTAAGACTTTTCTTAGAAAAGGTAGGTTTGAAATTGGTCTAAAATTATTTAGGATCCATGCTACTCTCCATGCTATTTTCTTTAGCAGAGGCTTCACCAGGGCAGTTTTAAAAGCATCTGGAAAACACCTGTGGACAGAGAACAATTTACAATAATTAAAACATCATTTTAAACACAATCAAAACCCATCTTAAGGAATGAAGTAGGAACAGGGTCAAGATGACATGTGGATGATCTTAGTTTGTTTATAATAGTCGTGAGCTCCTCATAGTTGATAACAGAAAAAGATGTCGTTACTGATGTAGCTGGCTTATCAGGAGCATTATAGTAGCTCGTTTGACTCCGCTGAGCTACACCCTGTCATATCAGGTCTATTTTATTTTGTAAATGAATTGCGAACTCTTCACAGACTTTAGAAGATAAATCATCATGAAACGCAGTAGCAGACAAGTTAGGGTTAATTAGTCGGTATATGATGTTAAAAAGGATTTTGGTATAATCTTTGTTTATTAATTACACTGGAGAGATATGACTGTCTGGATGTTTTCATAGCATTATTATAGACTGAAATCTGCTCTTAGAGAATATAATAATGTACCTGCTGTTTAGTTTTCCTCCATAAACGCTCTGATTTACGACAATTTCTCTTAAACTGGCGTGTTTCAGCATTCATCCATGGATCTTTAGTGCACGAGCTTTTTTTCCTTTCTATTAGGGTGAGAAGGTCAAGGCTTTCCCGTAATCTAGCACTTGGATCGGAAACTATATCATTACAGGATGGAGTCGTATCTGTATTTGCATAATTATTATGAACAGTGTTAAACTTCTCAACTGTTTCTGAGTCAATGTAGTGTAAATGCATTGTTGGAACCTAAACAGAGTCATTGAGGTGAAATGTACTGGAGAGAAACAACTGACCCAGATGATTGGGACCGAAATCAGGAATCGCAGTGTGTACAAATATAGACATTTTATTTACTATACAAAACAACCAGCAAACCTACATCTAAGTAACTTACTTCAAGATTTCACATGTGATGTGGATAATAGCAAAATAGCAGTAAATCTGTAACAAATCTGTACTTTTGTGTACAAAAAAAAGTATGTTAAAACTATATCTGAAAATATACCAGGCAGCTTATTCATAACCATTTCATGTAATAACCTTCTGTGAGGGAGCTTTTAGAGACTTTAAATGCATCAGACATCTGCTTCCCATCACCACCACTGTTGGCAATTCTGACTCGGCAGTTTTCTCTAGAATGGAGCATTTCACATTAAACCGCTCTGGATGACTTTGTTTACATATTAACCTTTTAATTATGCAGAAATTGTGAAAAAAATGGTGGAATTCCCACTGGAGTCATTTCAAATAGGCCTATTTTTGAGATTTTATGTAACATGGCTAAAAGAATAGTAACAGCCACCGTGGAGCCAACTTGTTCATGCTTTTGTTAATTTTTATCGAACCAAGTCTGTTGGAGTTTACTTAACAGCTTAACACAGTTTGAGTGTAGTATGGAATAGTGTAGGCATGCAATGTGTAAACTAACTGTTGAGGTAGCTACGTTAGCCTTTTAGCTCCAATGCAAAACGTAAGAAGCAAACTGTATAAATTTCCACCAAAGTATTCCTTTAAGATAAGTTACTTTGAAAAGATAGCTTTGTAATGAACACACTGTGGTTTTCAGGGCTTGTTGCCCTGTCAGTATGTCACACACAGTACAATCAGAAACATAATAGCAGAAGGAGACAGTTCAGTGATTGAAAAAGAAAAACGAATGGGAGAGCTTGTAAAACCGCTGGCGGCAAAAGCCCACCCTTGATGTGAATATACGGGTGTGTGCAGTAGCAGAACAACCTGAAAAAACATGTTTTGAGTGTCATTTGAGCCAGACGATACAAGCTATTAATGCAATGTTTGACTTTACCAGTGTTTTTCAAGTGCTTTTTAAACTTAAATGTGGCTTTTAATATTAGGTTTGTGGGCCTTTCTCCACAAGAGTGGAAGTAACTGCTCGGAGGTGTTGCCAGGGTGGCAGCTGAGTGGACAGACTTTCCTATTAAGACTTTGGATCAGGACACAGAATATTTGGAAGTGAAACACATATGCTTGTTCCAATTATGATAGCGGAAAATGAGCCTGTGTGTATGTCTTTAGTCTAAATCCAAATTGGATTGGTTTATGCATGTGTGGCCAAAGACTAGGGTGCCTGACATATTTGGTTTAAGATGACATTTCTTTCACTTGAGCCAGAGCTGACTGTCTGAGTCGTGCAGAGACTTCATAATTGTCTGACACTGAACATGATCCTGACTGAACTCAGTGGGTATACTGTCTACAACACTGGTACTTTCATACTGTTTACATGCCTTCTTTTAGAATGGATTAATGTGGCGTTCTTTCATTATTCTTTGACTGGTTTATGTATGTGAGACAGATGTCCTGGAGCCATTGCACATAGCTGAGCCAGCTTTGTCAGTATTACTGTGCAAAAATGTTCAGTAATAGACGGCTGAGTGGAAAAGAGCCACAGGCACTAGGAGATTGCTGACAGTGTGTCTCTGCCATACCAAGCAGGTTCTTGTCTCTGTCATATGAAATGGTTTGTTGTAAACTATTCTCTGAGCTTTAGTGGCTTTGCAGGATATTGATCCATTTGCCAAGAATGGGTCAGGATACTTTGTATGCAGTTTGCATTTTGTAGCTGATGTGTTAGGTACTTGTTATATTGTCTTTGCATTTCTTAGAAGGTTTTAAACTCGACTTTGTAGGTCAGTGATGATACTCTGCTTTTACCATTACCACTGTAATCAATAAGCAGCCACATGCATTTATTAACAAGATGCAAATAAGGTATTGACCTTCAACTTATTGGCACTGTGTTGGTTAATAATAGTCTGCAGTTTTCTTAGTACTTCTCTAGTTAAATGCAGTGTAATTCCTCCCATTATCTCATCTAGAACAGTACATACATGTGCATGATTATCATATGCACATTTTAAAAAATTAACAGTTGACGTGCAAAACAGCGTATCAAAATTCTAAACTATTGCCAAAAGGCCAGAGTCCCTTCTGAAAGTCTCTCATTTGCATGGAAATCTAAGAATTGCAATACATATAAAAAATTCAACTTTGAAACACCTTGCAGTTTCTTGCATTTGCCACCTTAAAACTAGGCTAAAGTACATAATTGGGAATCACAGTTATTTGAGGTGAGATGCTCACAATTATTTAAGCTGACTGCAGTAATTTTTTCCCAGTTGTTAGATTTCACAGTTATATTATGGCTCCAGAAATTGGCAGTCAGTTGTGTTGGGTTAAGACATGTAAATGTAATTGCTATTGTTATGATGTTAAGCTTATAACAGAAGAAAAGAACCCTTTTTAATCATTTTCTATATAGAATAACATACAACATAACCTAGAGTTCTGTAAAAACATTTTGAAAACGTTTAAGATAAATCGATAATAAAGTTTAATCTTGACCTCATGCCCCTAGTCTGCATACATGTACACTGTGCGCATGGTGCAAACATCTCCATATATTAATGTTAATATGGTAAATATATTCAAGCAGTTAATTTTGCTGTGTTGAAAGATGTCCCGTTGAGCCACACGGCCGTATTGGATAGAATGTTGAATTGTGTAACTTTTAATATTCACTACACACAAGCTGTCTGTCCGTCTGTCTATGTGTCTATCCAGCTATGTATCTGTGTAATCAACTTCCTGCCTTTTTACTGGCTTTAAGTGACCGCACTGGTTAGAATCAATAAGTAGCGACTCTCTTCCTCTATTTGGGTCACTGATTTGTCAATCATTTTGCCCCCACCTACCTAGTTGGCTTGTTTCACATCAGCGTTTCATACTCGTTTGAGCTCATCAGATCAGAGGCTGTTAGCTTTTCTCTTTGAACTGCCTTCAAAGCTGCGATTAGCAAAACCATGTGGCTAGGTTGAAAGCACAAGCCTTTTCAAAGTTGGATGCATCAAGGTGTGTGTGTGTGTGTGTGTGTGTAAGTGTGCATATGAGAATGCCTGGGACAATGCAAGAAGTGCTCTTGTGCTTCTATTCCTATGCCACTGCTCATATGCTGACGTTATTCAACCCTTCCTGACGCAGCTGAAACAATAGCTGATCTCTGAGCTACATTAACCCTCACCTCTCTCCCTCTCTGTTTCTGCATTTCATTTTTTTCACATAGCCATCCACATCAGTGTCTTTTTAACAGTTCTCATTTATACGTTTTTTTTTTTCCTGAAGCCAGAACATTCATAAATTGCTGTCTTTCAGTCTTTGTCTTTCTACTCTGCGTTTTCTCCTCTTTCACTTTAACACCACTCTCACTTTTTCCACTGCCAGGTTTACTCACCTCTCTCCTCCTCCTCACCTTTTCATCCCTTCTCAATATGCAGCCTCTGCTTTGGACAGTCTTTAAAAGTATTCATTACTCAGATTGTTTTTGAATTTGCAGCAGTACAGAACTCAAGCATTGTCTTGGCATGTAATGCATTCACGACAAAATCAGATGAGAAGACTAACAAAGAAACCGCTCAAAGCAGTTGATAGTAAGTTCATAGTGCAGTTGAAAGTCGAAGGAGAATGTAAAATTTGATGAATGTTTGTATGATATTAAAATTGAGTGTTATATTTAAAATCCAGCAAAGTTCAAATAAAAAAAACAAGAAAATAGAAATATAATAAAGCGCCGCTCAAAAATGCTGAGTAGAAAAATCTGGGTGTGGTCGTAATATTCTAGTTACCACACTTGATTGACAGCTCTCAAAGTATTATCTGGCTTTTTTAAATAAAGGGTTCTATGAACAAACCAAACCAACAAATGGACAAATCAAGGGCTGGACAATAGGCAGAGGAGATGCCATGGTAAATTAGTTAGGCATGTTAGGTTAACCTTTGTCATCATTAGTAGTTCTGTCCAATTATTATGTAATCAGCGATCTGCAATTATTTAAGCTGACTGCAGTCATTTTCACCAGGAGTTAGATTTCACAGTCATGTGTGCTGGGTTGAGGCAGATAAATGTAACAACGCAGTACATGCTTTCATTAAGACATTATGGAGCTTTCAGAATTTTTAACCCATTTGTTTCTTTGTTAGTTATGTAGCAAATTCGAATGAGTGGTTTTTTTTTTTTTTTTTTTTTTTTTTTTACATTTTTAATCTCAGGAACAAACGTAGCTTTGCTCAACTCAACGTGTGTTTCAGTGTAACTGTAGGCATTTGTTTGCACGGACAGCTAGGAAGGAAAATGTGCCGTCAGTTAATTTGGTCACTTTAGGCTTAGGCTTTAATAGTTGCATATGGCAAATTGCAATTGCGTACATGACAGTTAATTGTAAGCTAAAATTTCATGATAATGACAGTCCTAATAGTTATCTTTCTCTCTCTTCTGTTTTTCTCACTCATGGAAAGAGGCCATAGGGGAACACTTTCATTAAAGCTGTGTGGGTGAGCAAACGCTTTAGCCTTGAGAGGATATTGCTTACGTAAGCACTTCCCTATATTAGCACTGCCTGATTTATATCGAAAGAGAAGAATTTTGTTGAAATACGGTAGCCATTTACTGGACATTGGTACGTTATGTACAAGACATAATGCATACAAGACTACGCACCTAAGTTTTTCACTCACTTTCCATCTGTGTAAATGTGATGTGACAATAAACGTGATTTGATTTGATTTGCTTTGTGCATGTATATTGCCTGCCCACAGGTGCATGATTTACCTACAGTGCAGTTAAACAGTTTTTGCCCCCTCCTGATTTCCTGTATTTTTGCATATTTGTCACACTAAATGGTTTCATATCCTCATGCAAAATGTAATATAAGACAAGGAGAACATGGGGGGAACATGAAACACTGTTTAAATAATTTCATGCATTGAAGTATGACAGTTTTGCAACACCAATATCACCCATGTGAAAAAGTAACTGCCCCCCTAAAATTACCCTAAACTTACAACTCGCTGGCTGTGCCCCCATTAGCAGCAGCAACTGCCACACTTAGCTTGAGATCAGTCTTTCTTGCTGTGGAGGAACTTCTGCTCATGCTTCTTTGCAGAATTGCTTTATTTTGGCCACATCAGAGGGCCTTCGAGCATGAACTGAACATTCAAGGTCCTACCACAGTATCTCAATAAGGGTTCAAGTCAGGACTTGACTAGGCCACTTCAAAACCTTGACTGTGTTTCTTTTGATCCATTCAGCTGTAAACCTGCTGTTCTGCTTCATTGTCTTGCAGCATAAATCAATTGTGTTAGACCTTCAGATCACAGACTTGATGACAAGACATTCTCCTGCAGTGTTGTCTCTGGTAGGGAGCAGAATTCATGGTCGCCCAGGTCCCCCACACCATCACACTACCACCGCCATGTCTGACTGTTGATATGACGTTCTGATAGAATGCTGTGTTAACTTTACGTCAGAACGTGAGACGAGAGACAACGTTCACTGTTGGTTAGCAGTGGTTTTTGCCTTGCAGCACTTCCACAGATACCATTTTTGGCCTTGTCTCTTTCTAATGGAGGAACCATGTACGCTGACCTTATCTGATGTGAGCGAGGCCTGTAGTTCCTTAAATGGTGTCCATAGGAGAGCTGCAAGTCGTCAGGATTCTTTTATGACTTCCTGGCTACCATGCTTTTGAAGAAACTTTAGTAGGTCGGCCAGTTTTTCTAGGAAGGTTCACCACTGCTTAAAATTTTCTCCTTTTGGAAATAATGGTTCTCTTGTGGTTTCTTTGAAATGGCTTTGTAACCCTTTCCAAACTGATATTTCAATAAATTTCTTTCTCATCTCTTGAGAATTTCTTGTGCACTGCTTGTTGAGATCCTTTAGTTTACTTCACATCACTGGAAAGGATCTATTCTAAGTGACATTTCGACTGAACAGGGTCGGCAATGATCAAGCTTGTGTGTCTAGTTTAATAGATCCTAATTATCAGCTCAATCTGATTAAATGGTTGCTTAAATTACTGGGGGGCAAGTACTTTTTCAGACAGGGCCAGTTTGGTTGGCTTACTTTTTTCCATTAATAAACGAAACAATCATTTGAAAATGGTATTTTCTATTAATATATCTATTGTCTTTTGTTTGATGCAAATTTAAGTGTGACCAATATGCAAAAATAAAATAAATCAAGCACTGTACTTAGAAAGAAAACACACATTTTCTGCTAATCACCCAAGAATTTAAGCAATACACACATTCTTTAAATGTAATATATTCATAGCAAAGTGATTATTTGATTAAAGATACAGAAGAAAGTATTTTATAGTAGTTTTGTAGTACAGTTGAAAATATGTTCATGGTTCATGGTCAAGTCTCTTAAACTGCTGATCACCTGAGAATACAAAACTAATACACGTTTCTACATGTAATATATAATGACAAAATTAAAGAATTTGGCCTAAAAAGACAATCTGAAAACAAGAAACTAACAGGACGGCTGAATGTAATGCTAATATGGTAGTAAACCTAACTTTTATTTACAAACTACTGCTTGCCCAAGATTGCAACACCCTGAAATGAATGTAGGAATAAAGCGTGGCAAATGGCCCTTTAAAGCCTCATTTTAACCTACTGATTGGGTTCTTTGTGGTAGAATTGCTGCTGCTCTCTCTGCTTGTCTGGACATTATGTGCGGAGTTATGGACTGTTGAGTTTGTATTTGGCAGAGGGTATTTTCTCATTGACCGTACAGTGGCTTCTCTCACCCTTTTACTTTTATAGGTGCTTAGGATTGAGAGACTAATCCTCTTTGAGACAGACATGGATAGTATAATGCAGTGTCCACTTCATAACCTTGAGATAAATTGGTCTTGTCCAGCATTTTCACCACCTGCATATACCCATATGACCTCAGAACTAGTATATCTGGCTTTTGAATCAAACAACACAGATGTTACCGGAGCGCTAAAGGTCAGTGACATGACAGGCCAGTAGAAAGAGACGTGTTGAGGGGTTGGAAAGAGCAAGAGGAAACTAGTGAGTATCAGTGAATATGAAAAGGGCAGAGACAAACACCAGTGCGCTTGGAGAACCTTTTCAGCTCCGCCTTATGAGCCCCACTTATTCCATTGAGAGTTCTTGGTAAATGCCGCTGTGTGCTTCTCAAACATTTGTAGAAATTAAAATGTTGTGCATGGCTTCGTCTGTGTTGAACATGGCCTTTTCTGCAAAGACAGCAGTGAATGAGGGGCCTCCTTTCAAAAGTGTCTGTGAGTGAGAACTTGGCTTACTATAGGCTAGCTGTAAGGGGGGTTATTTAGTGGGGCAATGTTCCACTAACTCTAATCACACACCCCTAAATGTTTGATTTCTTTTATTTGTTTAATTTTTACATACAACTTTTTTTTTATGTATTTTTGCTTAATTTATTAACACTAGTTCATTAGTCATTAAATAGTGTATGCAATAAGCAATCTAAGTTAGTGTCTCTGAAAGGGTGACCGGTTTATGACCAGTTTAATGACAGGCCCTGTGTCCTACCTATTCCTGGTATTTTAAAATGTACTCCTAAGGTCCACTTATAATGTTTAAATAATGCGTTTAAGCACCAAAAACTAGTCATATGTATGTAAGTGAGCTTAGTTCTGTTTGGCTGCACTGTATTGTGCTTCATTTCTGGCAGAAACATTCCTTATAACTGAGGTGAGGGGGTGGGGCTTAACTGCTGTAGGTTGAAGTATGTATAGTATGTATATAAATGTGTTGGTTTTTGTGACATAACAGTGAATTCAAATCTGCTTTTGCAGTATATTGTCCATATATAGACCGGACAAAATTTGTATATTTCGAAACTTTTGCAGATGACATTTTTATTTCAATAAAGCAATTTTGGTTTTACTTAAGCCCTTTAATTAGTTCTCTATGTGCCAGTAACCTTACATTGGCAAGCAAACCACACAGTGAAGTAACTAAATAACTAACTATTGGCTTGTGATGATCATCATGAATATTAGAAAGTACTTGAAATTTCACTGACCAAACCAGAGAAATCAAATATTCTGGCAAATATTGAAGATACAGCTAGCCTTTACTAGTTTGTTTATTTTTCATGGCAGCTCAGGGCTTTACTTTGCTAGCATACAGTTATTCTGTACATGTGTCTGGCTCTCTCTACAATCCTGAGGTTAGGCCCAGTATTAGGAGTGCCATAGAAGAAGTATGATGCCAGATCTCATAAATATACTGCAACTCCAACACAGAGGTGATTCTTTCTTTTCATTACCCCAGTGTGCAAAATGGCAAGTTCTTCAAAATCCCACGCACTCCCCCCCACTTAATTGCTCTTGATAAATGCTGGCCTTGTGTACCACGACTGTGATATGTGAGCTGCAGTAAGCTTGTGTTTGTGTTAGGTCAGCGTAAGCCGTGGTTTTCCTGGTTGCAGGGGGCTCTCAGGCTGAGTTAACCGGCTTGGGCTCAGTGGGATGGGCAGTAGCTCTGGAGAACAGGGCCATTATTGTGGGGCTTGGCCTGAGGAGCTGTGCTCTGCTCTCAGGGTGTGGTGGAGGGGACTGCACACACTGCTCCCTCAGGAAGCGGACCTACAAATATGTGTGTGTGTGTGTGTGTGTGTGTGTGTGTGTGTGTGTGTGTGTGTGTGTGTGTGTGAGCGTGAGACAGACAGAGAAAATGGTTGAGGGCCAGCTACTACTGAGCTATGTGGTTTCCAGGATTTTGTCAGGTAAGTGTAACGTACTGTATGGCTTTTCCATTCAGTGCTCATGCCCAGTACAAACGTTTGTGTATCTTTTGTTCCTCTTTCTTTAGTTTAGAGCCTGAAATACTGTGTGTGTGTGTGTGTGTGTGTGTGTGTGTGTGTGTGTGAGTGAGTGATGAAGATCGGTATGAAAGTGACATGCCTCTCTGTATCAGTGATCTAATGATGTTAACATGGAGTATCTGGCTTTTCTCAGAATTGCCACAAGAGAGGGAGCAAGAGAGAAAGTAAAGCAAGGAAATGTGTGATTGTATAAGGCATGATAAGAAAAGAGGGGGAAAGCCAGAAATAGAGGGAGAGTTGATTAAGGAGAACAACTGGTGAGAGATTATATGTGATAATTAGTTTTGACTCCTGATAGCTGTTTTAAATTCTCAAATACAAGCAGAGTCAGGTTGTCTTGCAAGCCAAAAGTTTGGCTACAGGAAGAAAGCCTGATTTGGTTTTGCCTCTTAATGTGGCCCCAAGAATACCATACTTTGACAAGTAATGGCCATTTGACCTGCAGAACTGCTAAGCACAGATCAATGTTTTTGTGTGACATCTGTGGGCAGGTAATTGTCAAAATGGTCCTGCAACAAAAACAGACCAACTTGAAGCAAAATAGTGTGATAATTGCCAAAAGCTCATAGAAAAGATTACAGATTACACTGATGATTTCAGTTGTTTTTATGTGTGAACATTCAAAAAGGTGAGTGTAATCTGTAGCGTACACATGCCTGCATGAGTTGGAATTCGACACAAAACCAGCCAAGACCACATAAGAAGAGAGAGAACCATGTTGACTTACAAGGCGTAGTAATATAACAGGATTTCAGTACAGGAGGTTGCAAATTTTGATGTTTTATTTAGCGTAAATTTGACGAAAACTTACCAAACTTTTACTCATGTACAGTCACTCCATCTTTGTCTGTTGCTTTCTTCTTCCAATAATGTCTTATCTATATATCTCTTTGCAGCCTGTGCCATGATGTCAGTGCTGGGAATACTGAGCTAGCTTTTTCTTATAGCTAGCTAAAGACCTATAGTTGTTGATGTATGATGTGGTGCCATAAAGTGTTATGCAGTTCTCTATAATTTGGTATATGTCTAAGGTATGTGTCTCTCTAGCACCACTCATGTGCCCCACTGTGACCATGCTGAGTTAAAAACCTCTGCTCTGGAATAACTTTTAAAGAAAAGATGCTGTGAAACATCTTTCATAGAGCAAGTAACTGTGTGCTACTGGTGACTAGCTAGAATTTAGTGTTATAAACAAAAAAAGGTATTTGCTTATCAGGCTGAGAAACGCCAGTGCACAGAAGTGCATATACATGGATGTGTGGCCTTGGACATGTGCCTATGTGCCTTTCTGTTAATTCTGAGCCTTTATGCCTTGTGATATGTGATGACATGAATTTTAAATATTCCCTCACTTTACCCTTTGGGGCTTATGCTTGTTTGGTGGTGTTATGATTGGAGCTGATTTGCCATAATCATTTACAAATTGAGAAGCTTTTACGAGGCAGGACCAAGAAGACCTATAACCAGAAATAAGTGCTATGAGTCTAATAAGTCCAAGTGTGACCGGCAAAGTACAGTATGACTCACCAATTTCTTCTGTAGCATAATAAAACCATGAAGGTTCCAACTAACGAATCTGTATATTTTTGGAAGATTTTTTTTTAATGTTCAGCAGGGTGTTCAGCTGACTGGGTAGTAGATAAAGGATGTAATATCATCTCTGATGTGTTTAAAACCAAATTACAAAAGGTCAACATTTGACTTTAATCTAAACCATGATTGTTTTACTCCTACATTATGCCGGTAAATGTATTTTAATGGATATTTTCCATATCATCACTTGTAACACAACCATGCACCCCAGAAATGGTTTATACACGGAAAAACGTTCTTTCTCTAACTGCATGTCAAAAGGCGCATATCATAGAAACTGAGTTTTGCTTACGTGAAATAAAGGTGTTTGAAGTAATGTGTAAATATTGGTAACAGTCCATAGAGTCCATATATGGAAATTATACTGCAAAAACAGCCTGTTCTGAAGTCATTGTGCAATAATGTGTAATAATGTCCATTTTTGGAACATAAAACCACACATATGTGGACCTTCTAAGGGAAATGATAAAATACAAGATACAAAATGTATAGTACGGGCCCTTTTTAATGTAATAAGATTTTTATTCCAAGTAATTTTGGTCAATTTTTATTGATCCATTCATTATGGATGCATACACAATGTTAAGGGCAGCTGGCATTACAAGGATTTAATATAACAGCAACAATACAATTTCGACCCTAAATAACACTGTAGCTTTAATATAATCGAACAACATTTCAAAAGAGCAGTTTATTGAATAAAACATGCAGCTATAAAGCACTACTTCATCGCTCAGCTGCTGTATCACTGACTCAGATCTTCTTTCTTGTGTGTCTGTGTATACTGCACGCACATCTCTGAATGCTAGAGAGAACGTTTACATGTCCGCTGGAGATGCTGGAGTGAGTCAGCACCCCCCCTAAGATTTTAATGTGGTCCAAACACATTTTCTCATTTTTTATTTATGATGGACTCATTTTCATTCAGAAAATCCAGCCTGTCCTGAATAATGCATACCAGTGCCGTCTTTTAAAAGCACCTTTTTCAGTCTTCCATTTCTTGACTTGCTACAACCTTTTACTCTCTTTTGTTCTCATTTCTGTTTTCTTTGTCCTTCACACATACACGTATGGACAGATTCATCACTGCCTCTGGATCTTTTTGCTATGTATTTCTGCCACCCACAAACACATGTGGGAGTATGATTAGCAGTTACCGTTTTGCAAAGGTTTGCTTGCAGGACATTATCAGAAGTCAGTTTTTATGCTGGGGAGCAGAACATTAGGAGACACTGGGCTACTGTACTAAAATGTCTGATGATAAATGTTTTTTTTCTCTATAATGCTAATCCAGGTAGATTTAGTCTACATTTCTGCATCTTACAAATGTTTATGTATCAACATCAGAAGATGAAAAAATATTGTATATCAATATAATATTTATGGCTGTATTGATACATTGTCACAATATGCTTTTCTGATATTGTTAGTACTAAAAAACGAGTACAATTAACAAATTAATGTGATGACAAAACCTATTAGTTCTGTTTGATTGCATTTAGTGCACAGCAGTGAGTAAAATTCTGAATACAAATAATTGTATTCATGTTTTTTGATAGTGTTTTTTTTTTTTTTTTTTTTTTTTTTTTTTTTTTTTTTTTTTTTTTTTTTTTTTTTTGGTCCGTTTTAACTTCCGTCTACAGTCAGGTCTCTGGTTTCCTCTCCCAGAATGACCTCCTGGACCCAAATCAATCAGGTTTTAAAAAAGGGCACTCCACTGAAACGGCTCTTTTATCTGTGATTGAGGCACTAAAAACTGCCAGAGCTGCAGGACAGTCCTCAGTACTCATTCTGCAGGACCTCTCAGCCGCTTTTGACACAGTCAATCATGAATTTCTCCTGTCTACTCTATCAAACATGGGTATCTCAGACAATGCACTACTGTGGTTCAGATCGTACCTCACTGGGCGCTCATTCAAGGTATCGTGGCATGGAGAGCTCTCCTCAGCCCACTCGCTATCCACTGGGGTTCCCCAGAGATCGGTACTGGGACCCCTTCTCTTTTCTATTTACACCACCTCTCTAGGCCGGGTTATCCGCTCACATGGCTTCTCGTACCATTGCTATGCTGACGACACCCAGCTCTATCTGTCATTCCCGTCGATCTCTGTGCGGATATCGCAGTGCCTCTCGGTCATATCCGCATGGATGAAGGAACACCACCTTCAACTAAACCTGTCCAAGTCTGAACTTCTGGTTATACCAGCTAAACAATCCATTCAACACAACTTCACCATAACCATCGACTCACTTTCACTCTCCCCGACAAAGGTTGCTAGGAACCTGGGGGTTATGGTAGATGACCAACTCTCCTTTACGCACCATGTTGCCTCGGTGGCTCTGTCCTGCCGCTTTGCGCTGTACAACATCAGACAGATACAGCCGTTTCTAACACAACAAGCCACCCAACTCTTGGTACAAGCAGTGGTCATCTCACGCCTCGACTACTGCAATGCCATACTGACGGGCCTCCCGGCCTGTGTTGTAAAACCACTAAAGATGGTTCAGAATGCTGCAGCGCGTCTGGTCTTTAACCAACCAAAACGGGCGCATGTCACCCCACTGCTCATTGAGCTCCACTGGTTACCGGTTGCTGCTCGTATCAAATTTAAAACTCTTACAATTGCCTACAAGGTGTTAACAGAGCAGGCTCCTTCCTACCTGCACTCGCTCCTAAAGGCTTACAGCACCGCCCGGCCGCTGCGATCCTCCAATGAACGTCGCTTAGCTTTGCCAAACATTCACACAAAGCAATCGAGACTGTTCTCATACTTGATTCCCCAATGGTGGAACAAGCTACCTTCCGCTGTCAGAGCAGGGGCGTCCCTCGCTATTTTTAAGAAACTCCTGAAGACAGAGCTCTTCAGGGAGCACTTGCTCTAATCGCCTCTTGCAAATCTAGCCACTACCAACCTCATCTCCTTCTTGCCCTCCTTCCCTTCTCTACCCCGCTATTACCCCTTGGCCTCCTTTAAGGCCTGACTATGTTTGTTCTATGTACCACATTATTTGTAAGTCGCTTTGGATAAAAGCGTCTGCTAAATGTAATGTAACTTAAAAGTTGTTAGAAAAAAATCTATATTGTTGCATCGTGTATGTATTGTGAAATTTTCCTGAAGTATTATGGTACTGCATTTTTGCCCACCTTTGTGCTGTGCATGCAAGTCGCATTATCCTAATCACTTTCACAGGCTGATCAGATTTCATGTTTTTGTTCTAGGAGGCAATATGACACATTCTCTACAAGGAACATAAATATGGTGTTTTCTGCAAATTTTAGTAAAATATACAATATAAATACTTTTATTTCTCTAATATGTTAAACTCAGCAAATAAACAGTGGTTGTGCATTGAAATGTGTTCCTCGTAGAGGATGTGTTCTTATTTTCACTTAACACATGTAATTTGACCAAGGGTGCCTAGACTTTTACCTATGACTGTATATACATACTCAATACATACATACTGCCTTTCACTCTTTCAACTAAAGAGAGAAGAATGAGGCTGCATAAAAGGCATTTACATCTATCGACCTATTCAGTCTACAGCAGATAAGCCCTGCCTATTCACACTGAATGAGTATGGTATGGAAAAGATAGGAAGATGTATTGTGTATTGTGCATTGCAATTACATTAGAATCTATGGAGCCACACACTCAAAAGCATATTAAAGTCCATATTTATAAAGCATCTCTGAGTACGAAAACCAGTGAAGTCTCTCAGAAGTTCATGCCATTTTATTATGTAATACTAAGGGCATAAGTTTCTGATCAACATAAGCCAAGCTTACGTAAAATTGATACAATGGTAAAAGTCTGAAACAGCTATAATCTGAGGGAGCTGGTGTGAAGCACAGCAGATTTAGCTAAATGATTCTGCATGGAGCCTTTCTTAGATGCTGTGTTGTTTGGGATGTGACCGGCTGTTATTACCTATATGTAGTGGTAGTGACCCATTCTGGCCTTCGCTTCCATTGCTAAACTCTTCAGATGTAGCCCTTAATTTTATTTGAGAAGTAAATGTTGGAATTATTGAATCAGTCCTTGTCTTACATTGGATATGTTTTGTTCCCCCTCTAGGTGACCTTGACCCAGGCCCATCCCTGGCTCCTACCAACTCTAGCCTGCCAGAAACCCCATCACCTCCCAACCACAACTCCTCTCCTATAGATCCCAGCTCCCCTGCAATCTCTACACCTTCACATCTTAATACCTCCTCAGAGGTATACAGCAGTACTGCAGCTCCACTTTCAGCTAATGACACTGTTGGCCACAGTGGAAATGACACCACAGACGCCATCAGAAACAGCACAGAGGCACCAGGTGAAGTTTTCCAGAACATACTTACCTATCTCTAGTTATTGCAAGTTGACTGTGTCATATTGCAAAACATACTTTAAGACTAGCTCAGTGATCTGCAAGCATGTGCACATGGACATTTTGGCGTCAACAGTATATGCACTTAATCCCCACAGAATCTGCTCAATAATATATTGATTATGTAATCTATAATTATTCATAAAGGGCCCTTATCATAGAAAACTTTTTTTTTTTTTTTTCCCCTTCACTTTTTGGAAGAGTTTGTTATCGTATGTAAACATAGTTTTCAGGGCGGTGCGGTGGGTAGCGCTGTTGCCTCACAGCGAGGAGGGCCTGGGTTCGATTCCCCAGCCAGGTGACCAGGGTCCTCTCTGTGTGGAGTTTGCATGTTCTCCCCATGTCTGTGTGGATTTCCTTCCACAGTCCAAAATGCAGTTAGGCAAATTGGACACGCTACATTGCCCCTAGGTGTGAGTGTGTGAGTGATTGTGTATGTCTGTCTGCCCTGCGATGGACTGGCGACCTGTCCAGGGTGTATCCTGCCTCCCGCCTGATGACCGCTGGGATAGGCTCCAGCACCACCCCCCACCCTAGTAGCTTTAACCAGTCTCTAATCATGCTAAACAAAATCAACACTTATTTATTTCTGTATCAGATAAAATTAATAAAGTAACTATTCATGAATACACTATATAGAAAACGTGTGTCAAACACTTGGCAAACCACCACCAATGTTTCAAATTTGATGATAATCATGTGGACCAGCATTAGCTGTATGATTTGAATGGTTATGCCAATAAGGCGGTTTAATGACTTTGTATGGACCACATAAATACACAAAGCTGCAGATCCTGCTCTTTTCCAGACTGAAAACAGTGTTATGTAGATTAATGAGAGCATCTATCTTTGTCTTTTTAGTGGCAAACTGATCTATACTGCATACATAAAAAAGCTATATGCTGGCACCCTGCAGTTCTTTCTCTTCTTCTTTCTCCTCTGCCATGTGGGCATACTGTGGCACTGCCAGACACTCTTAACACAGCCCCTCTTCACTCAGGGGGTCGAAGGTCAGGGTTATTTTTAACTAGCCCGGACTGTCTCAGCTGTGCACGCTAGTGAGCTGGCAAAGAGGTGCCAACTGAGACACTGACAGAGGAAAAAGAAGGAGAGGCAGCACAAAAATAAGACAGGGCCTAAGTTGAAGGGCAGAGACAGTCTGGACAGTGTTGTAGCACTGCAGAAAGCAGAGCAAACGGGTCGTCCTTCGTAGTCGCTGCAGAAGTCTAGACCACTGATTTAACTTGACATCACTCAGAAAAGCATTGGCGATGTGTCACAATCAGGGAGATCATGGAGACCCAACTTTTTTCTTATTCTCAAAATCACCTTAAAAACATTACTTTTATTAGTTTCCATAATTTACCATACATTATAGTAAGTTTGTTATAGCAGTTATACAGCTGCAGACAAAAGTGTGAACACAACCAGTCACGATTTTCTAAGTGGTAAAAAGTTAACACATCCTCTACCACCAAAGACAGGGAACTTGAATATGGCTTCTGATGTTTTAAAGTGCTCTCACATATGATTTTATTTCTGAGATATCTCTGCTCTTTTTGCCTCAAAGGCAATGTGGAAAGTGGTGCAGTTGGTTGCACTGACATAAGTTAATCCTGGTTTAGTTTTAGTTTAAAAAGCATCTCAAATTCATTTTATGTATAACATTTTCCATATATTAACAGTAACTGTTGCATCTATAGGCCTTTGCTGATGAACATTATTGTAATTTAGCCTATGGTTTTTAGCTTAAAATAGACAGAGCTGGGCTGCTGAGTGGTGTAGTCGTGTAAGCGTTGGTCGCATCATCGGGAGATTGCTTTTTGATCCCTGGTGATGCTACAGCCATCTGTGGCTGGGAGTCCAAGAGAGGACTGTTGGCTTCACTCTCTGGCTGGGTAGGATTCCCCCCCCCCTCATCACTCAGTGAGATGCTAGTCAGCGCAAGCATCTGTTAACTGACGTAACAGAACTGGTAGTTAGCACTGTCCTCGGAGCTCGTTCAGCTGTTCAATGACGTTGAATTAACAGCAGTTTGAAAAAATGTGGTGGCACTTAACAGGTTTCAGAGGAAGCCTGTGCTAGCCTTGGCCCTCCTAGAGTTGGTGGTATCGTGTGACCTGGGGGGTCCTAACTAGTGAGTGGAATTGGATACAGTATGTATCTCCCAGTATGGGGAGAAACTAGAACTGCCAGTCATTGTTGAAAGTTCTGCCAGTGCCCAGTAAGTTCATAATAACCCCTAGAGTTGGTAATTGGTATGTAACGATAGGTTTAGGTGATTTAGGCCACAATTCAGTTTTTTGGACAAAATCTGAATTAAGAAAATTGATAACTCCATTTTGCACAACTGACTAATGAGACTAGAGCTGAGAGTGTGTCTCATTATATTGAATATTTTGCTGTGGGTCATATTGATCACAAGATCGTTGAAGCCACAGCCTTCCATGTCTAAGAGTCATAAGAGTCCTGATTGACCTTCCCCTCTCTGGGTGGGTAGGATGAACCCCCCTTTCCCAGGTGTCTGTTAACTGGTTTAAGAGAATTGGCATTAGCACAGTTAGTGTTCTCCTCCAAGCATGTAGAGCTGTTAGTGACAGTTTGAAAACATACAGCTGCTTTTCATATCTCAAAGGAAGCACATGCTAGCCTTCACCCTCCCAGCTAATTAGATGAGATGGTATAATTAATTGAATGCAGCTGATATTGACCATCTCAAATGTATTATTAAATGCTTAGTTGCTAACTATAAATACATTTTCATTCACCCTGCTTTATCCATTAATGTGAATTGCTGTAGATAGCGCTTCAGCTAGCCTCTCTGCTGTATTTGTGAAACAATGACATCAAACAAGCTGTCTAGAATTACAATAGAGACGTGGGGAAAGCTAGGATAGAGGAGAGGAGTTAAGGGGGGTGAGGAAAGAGACTGTGATTAAATGCAGTGTGAGATTTGACAGGAAGGTGAGGAAGCTTGGAAGCTGATGACGCTTCTCGTGCTTCTGTTCATGTACGAATGTGGAGAATCACCTCCTCAACATGGTTCACACTCCTCCAACAGCTGCTGGCACTTGTACACACACGTCCACAGGCCTACACCATGTGTGTGTTAACACAGCATGAAAGTGAGAAAGTTCTTATTGTCAAACACCTCCCTTTTACACATACAGCATGAGAAAAAAAGTCATTTATCCTGTCTTTCTTCCACATTTCCACATCTCACACCCTGTTTCAGAGCTTTTCTTGCTCAGGCCAGCTCACACATAAGTGGCATACACTCCCTGTTAAACTCCACACACACACAAACAAAATCTCTCTGTTCCATGGGCTGTAGCAGCATAATGATCACATGATGGAACAGCATCAGATGGTCTGTTTGGAACTAATCATTTTGTGTGTGTGTGTGTGTGTGTGTGTGTGTGTGTGTGTGTGTGTGTGAGTGTGATTGGCAGTGGCATCATCTGATTAAAGTTAAATTATTGCATTTTATCAATTTCACTTTGCCTTTTTATACAATTTTAAAAACATCCAGTATTTATGGTAGCAGACGAGATCTCAGCAGAAGTGCTAATACAATTTTTCTTTTTTTCTTTTTTTTAAATAGGTGTGGTGCCTGGTGACAGTTAACAAAGTTACCACGGTAACAGCCCCAAGTAAATTTACCACCAAAGAGTGTTCATTTACTGATTTATTTCCAACTTGTGAGCAAAACTGAACTTTCAAACAAGTTGTTGTGTGATGTGCTGTGTTATCTTACATTAATGCCACATGTATGGTACTGAACATACACCAGATTGTTCTAGAAAAACAGCTGTTGAGCTGAAAATACTCCGTGCTGCAGGCAGATATCATTCCTGCACATAAAGCCACCTCTGTGGTACGGTTTACATTTTAGGACAATGTCTCAGCGTCAGGTTTCACGCTTTTTAATTCCAGTGATTTGGAGACAGGCCCTGACTCTGACTTGAACATGGGAGCAAACACATCGGTGTGTGTATTGTTGTGTTCTAGACAGATAGTAATGCAGGTAGTCGCAGTTCTTCTGAAGTCGTAACATAATTTGCCTCCGAAAAGATTATTCGTGCTTGTCCTTGTGTGTAATTTGCACATTTGTAATGCGCTACCGCCGACCACTGACTGAGCCGCAGGAAGCTCAGTAGACTCTGTGAATCATCTGTCAAAGCAACCGAACTTGCTAATATGAAATCGCATAAAGATCACTGTGCTGAAGAAGAGAGAGTCCCAACATCATCTAAACAGGCCTGATTTTGATTCAGGAACCATCCTTAAGCTTTTATTCAGAGATTTTACCTCAGGCCAGCTGTTTTTGAACTGTCTCTACTGACTAGCTTTGCAAGCTTTTAAATAACATCAGCTGTTCATCATTTTAATCCAGAACGATTGGCTGTGTCTTGTTCAGAGTAAAGGCTGAAGAGACATGCTTTGTAAATGATGTTTATGGTGATTTTCTTTCTTGTTAAAGTACAGACAGGGCTACTGGGTTTTCTGTTGTTGGTATGGATTTGTATGGGTTTTAGAGAGTAACTCAGGAGTAAAGTAATGAGTACTTTTTTCCAGGAAGTAGTAATGCCATTTCACTTTGAGAAAAGTAATTAGAAACCTGTAGTAGATTACTTCTTTTAAGTTTATTTCTTCCTTTGGGGCAGTAGAGTATTTGAGTATTTGAGCATGATAGCGTACTTATAGATCTAACATGAAGTGCATCTATTAAAATTTGCTCATTTAAAAGCTTGGTAGTTTTTAAAGAAGAAATATCGGATCAGTATTGACCGATACTCAGCGATTTGATAGAAGTCCATTTGCTCCGAACATTTTTGCCTCTTTATTTTGAAGAACAAAGGAAATTATTCGACCCACAGTCAGTGCATCATCTTTGTTTATGTGTCTGTGCATTTGTCCCATCTGTGTAAGACATCTGTGCTATTGAAGATCTGTGTGGTGTTGAGACAGCAAACAAAAGCAGCATTTTCCAAAGATGATTGTTCATTCACATCTCCAAAAATAGGAGCTATTGTGGCACATCTGTTACACACTCGCCCATTATTGAGTATAATAGAATTTATTTATGAGCAGGTCCAGTACACGGGCAGGCATGCAAACACGTACACTGAAACTCGCCCCAACTAACGTTTCATTTCCTCTCTTGCAGTTGGCTAATTCTATAGTGTAACTCTAATTGGTTCATTCATTTTGAATCTAAGCTAATGCTGTCATTTCCTAGGCAATACATTAACTTAATAGCTGTAGTGTAGCACTAATGTTTTAGTTTATTGATTTCTTATCTAATCTAATGTGTTTCTTTGCTTGTGATTTCTTCTCATAAAGCCTCTACCACAGCAGCTGCTGGTACTGCAGTCGCACCAGTGAGCAGTACAAGTGTTTCTGGAAACCTCACGTACAGTACAGAGGGATCTGGCCTTTCAACAAGAGATAACCACACTCTCTCCACCACGACAGCACCCACCACTCCCACCCTGACAAGCACCCAGTCACCCAAAGCCAAGTCCCATTCCAGCACACCAGCTCCCACCACAGTGTCTCAGACCCTTTCTGCCTTGACAACTGTGTCCCAGAATACCACTGCTAGCCGAACGTCGACAATCACCAGCCCAGAGGCGGCAACTGCTCAATCCAAGCAGACATCTTCAACAGTTACTACTAAAGGAGCAAGTACTACAACCACAACCACCACCCTTCAGACTACAGAGACCAGCAAGCCCCACAGCAGCACTGAAGCTCATGCAGACACACCCTCTGAGCTGAATGTCGGAGATGGTGAGCAATTAATTAGTTGACCACGTTTGTTATCTAAAGTTTAGTTCTTTCAAGGCTAATGTAGCTAATAAGTAGGTTTAAAGTGGCTTATTTTTCTGGAGTGTCCCTTCTTTCAAAACCATTTTAAACAACCAAAGAAAAAATCAGAAATATTCTTTTATTGTGCAAAATAGTAAAAACAAAACCTAGATAAACCTATGCCAGTATAGCTTTTTAATACTAACCCTGTGGGCCTTTTGCATCCTGGGACCTGATCAGGCACCTGAATGTAACTGCTGCACCATTTAAGGTAGAACTGGAAATTTGAATAAAAAGCCAACCTCGACAAGTCATGCAAGTTTCATTCATGCATCCCATACACTCAAGCCTTAGAACTCAGAATCCCACTCTAATTAGTGAGTTTAGCTACTTCAAGGAGCACCTATTGTTGATACAGGTGTTCAGCACTCTGGAGCAGCCACACATGAGCCACATGAGGTCACTATGCGTAATGCCAGGCATTGGCTAGAGGGGCATAAATAAACCCCCCCCCCAGCATCATGCCAAGGAGCAGTGGAACTGTGTTCTCTATGGAATTAAATACATTCAGTACCTTTGGGATCAGTTGGAGTGATCCAGAACTAATCATCCAACATTAGTACCTGACCTCACTAATGCTCTTATGGCTGAATACAATCAAATCCTCACAGAAAAGTTCCAACATCTATTTCTAAGCCTTCCCAGAAGAGCCAAGGCTACTGTAGCAAAAAGGGACCATAGCAAGTCCATATTAATACTCTTTAATGTAATATTAATAACGCATGGATTTAAAATATTGGGGACAAAAATAGACAGTGTGCAAAAGTTGTAGCATTTTTTTTTTCCAACATGTTAAGTTTGTTCTCCGTACAGAATGCATTAACTTATCACTTATCAAAACATAATTTGACCAAGACTGTCCGTCATAAAAACCAACGAAGCAAACAGAAACCAAACATGTCATGGGTTGATTAACTATAGTAGGAGTAAGTAAAGGAAGAATGTGTACGCTTGATTTTGGGCCGAGCCAACAATTTAAGTCTGATGAGGTGAAAACGGCAGTAATGATGGTGCATCTATGTGTGCGGACACATTTGTTATTAGAGCGCACTCATTGCGTTTCAGATTTGTTTGGGTTTGTTCTGTTGGGGCCTGGATGTTTTCTTGTGTGTTTACTTATGATAGTTGCCATATCACTGTGTGCGAATGACTGTTTGTTTTAATGTGATGCATCATGTGGTCTGTTATTGACTGCCCTGCTATCAAAATGCAGCTGCGCACACACACAAGCGAGCAGTTTGCACATCTGCCCCTTTATGTAATTGAGGGCGTGTTGTCTAAAAACTTGCAGCAAGCACTTAGTAAAACCTGAATAGGGCCATCCAGAGCCCAGACCGCTGATTGTTTGTGTGTGTAAGTGGAGAACAAGAGTATGATTATACCTTTGGAAGCTGTGAGGCTACCCAGGGGCAGGGACGACTTTACGCTGACAAAACAAAAGAACAGACTGAGCTTTGTGTCACTGCCAGCCTTATGCGTCAATGTAGTGCACACACGCTGACTTGTTTACACACACATATAAACACACTGCGGAATACACTTCCTGGTATCTCTGTCAGGAATATCAGCAGCTTGTTTGGTCATTTTAGTGCCAGTGAATCTGTGAACATATTTCATCCTCTCTTGTTCTTTTCTCTTATCATTCACACTAACACATTTACCTATGAGGGGAATTTTACCTGGTTTTCTAAATTTCTGTATTATTCAGTCGTTGTCAATAAATTCACTCAGAGACTGGTTCGATCTGAAATTGTGCACCGTAGAGAAGTATACAGACTCTCACTGATTTCTTTACAGTGGTGCTGATAGGAACCAGGGGTCATGATGTCTATAATACAAATATAAGCATTTTATTTAGTATCCATAATGACCATTGAACTTGCATGTGTTGCATGAGTGTTGATAAAGGTGAAATGGCTGTAATTCTGAAAAATACAAATTCTTTTGGGACTCTTTTGTCCTGGAATACACAAAACTACAAAAAGAAAAACAAAAAATAAACAGAAAAAACAATGTCTCAGACATCTGTGACCATTTCATGTAGTAAAGCTTAGTGAAGGAGCTGTTGGAGGCATTAAATCACTTTGGACGTCTGGTTCCCATCGCCAGCACTGTGAACAACTGTGACACTGGCTTATGTTTCAGAGCATTTAACATCAAACCACTCTGAATGGTTTAATTATGCCTAAATTTTGAAAAAATGCTGGAATTTCTCTTCAAAGGAATACCTTACTGAAAAAATTAGGTTTACGTTATTTTCTCTTTAGCCCAAACTTAGTCAGTCAGCAAAGACATCATCATTATCATGATAAAATACATCACAGAATGTTAGTGTGCTTTTCAGAGTATATCAAGGATATGGTCAATAACTAAAACCCTGACCAACTGCCTGCTTCATTACAAAGACAGCATCGTTAGCCCTGTGTAACCAGATTCGGTTGTTTTTTTAATGTGGTACTAATGGCTTTTTTTGTCTGATTCAACATTTTAGATATTAGAAAAAAAGAAATATTGTGATGTCATTAAGTGATACTTTTTTGATCCCACAACTGGGGAAATTCCACCTCCGCATTTAACCCATCCATGAAGTGAAACACCACATACACACTTGGTTTTTATAGGTAACAGCATACATATCAAACACAAACAAATCAAACTTCAGACACCAGACTTGCCTTGGCCGATTGATTATATTGAATATATTTGGGGATATTAGAAAATTGTGCAGGTCTTGATTTTCTGGTGAAACATTTTAACATGTTTGTACTTTTGCTGTATATTCAATTTATATTAAGGAATTATTTATTTAATGTTACTACAACATTTATTACCCAGTTATATGCTCAATGAAAAAATTACATCATAATTATTTATATATAAGTACATACTTAATTACATGGTTAATTACAAGTTTTGAATGCACACTTTCAATAGAAGTTCTCTGCTTCCTTTAGTGATCTACAGTGCTAGAATCAGTGATTTGTATAATGCTTGTTCTACACAAACCCACAGATTTCAATGAATTTGTTAAAAATTATTAGTAGTTCTGAATGTGAACAAGTTTTTAAAATGCCTTAAAAAGTGTAATGTTTAATATCTGCCTTGTATACATATGTGTTAAATAATTTATTATTAATTTGATGCAATTCCAACCTTTTGGTCATTAGTTAATTGCAGAAATATTTTCTGTTCATTATCTCATCTTCTGTTCATTTCCAATGTTACTGGGAACTCTAGAATCCAGTGCTACCATGGATCCGCTCTTGGCTGGCCTTGTGTCCGTGTTTGTGGTGACTGCTGCTATTGTCTCCCTCCTAATATTCCTGAAATTCAGACGCCATAACGAGCGCCCAGAATTCCGTCGACTCCAAGACCTCCCTATGGTAAGTCTCAGTCTTCTGTGCTGGGCCCATCATAACTCGTGTTTGAACACGCAACTCCACCTGCCCCACCTGTCCAATTACCTTTCTTGAAAATGTTATTTAGAGCACAACATTTTACATATTGGAGGAAAAACATAAAATATCAAATGTACCATAACTTTTGCATAGGATAAATTTTGTTTTATTTTTTGCGGTATGTTAGTCAGCATATAAGCAGTAACTGTGCATTAAATTGTGCAGAAGTGTTTTTTCACTTAGAAATGAAAGAAAATGTAATTTGATCATGATTCCTAAACTTTTGCATACTTCAGTGTTTAATTTAAATCTCTCTCTCTGCCACATCTGTAGCATAGTCAATTATAATAGACAATAATTTTGTACTTACTAAGTACAAAAGTACTGCAAGTACTGAAAAATGGTGGACTTGAAACCCATTTATAACTAATCACCAGAAAAGTTGTACTTGTTTATTGCTTCTATTTTTTTTGTTTTTGTTTTTGTTTTTAATTTTTAACTTTTTTTAATGCACTATTTATATGCTACACCAATCAGGCATAACATTATGATCTTTGTTTCTACACTCATTGTCCATTTTATCAGCTCCACTTACTCTATAGGTGCACTTTGTAGTTCTACAGTTACAGACTGTAGTCCATCTGTTTCTCTGATACTTTGTTAGTCCCCTTTTACCCTGTTCTTCAGTGGTCAGGACCCCCATGGACCCTCACAGAGCAGGTACAATTTGGATATTGGATCATTCTCAGCACTGCGGTAACACTAATGTGGTGGTGGTGGTGGTGGTGGTGGTGGTGGTGGTGTGTTAGTGTATATTGTGCTAGCATGAGTGGATCAGACACAGTAGTGCTGCTGGAGTTTTTAAACACTGTGTCCACTCACTGTCCACTCTATTAGACGCTCTTACCTTGTCAGTCCACCTTGTAGATGTAACGTCGGAGATGATGGCTCATCTGCTGCTGCACAGTTTGTGTTGGTCATCCTCTAGTCCTTCATCAGTGGTCATAGGACGCTGCCCACAGGACGCTGTTAGCTGGATCTTTTTGTTTGGTGGACAATTCTCAGTCCAGCAGTGTCACTGAGGTGTTTAAAAACTCCAGCAGCAGTCCTGTGTCTGATCCACACAGACCAGCACAACACGCACTAACATACCACCATCACCACCACATCAGTGTTACTGCAGTGCTGAAAATGATCAACCACTCTAATGGACCCTTACAGAGCAGGTAATATGGGGGTCCTGACCACTGAAGAACATGGTAAAAGGGGGCTAACAAAGTATCAGAGAAACAGATGGACTACAGTCTGTAACTGTAGAACTACAAAGTGCCCCTATATAGTAAGTGGAGCTGATAAAATGAAACAAGGTGTATCGGTTTATAGGAAACAACAGTACGACAGAGAACATGAATGAAGCATTTTATGCGGATGTTTCTTTCTCTGCGTTATAGGACGATATGATGGAGGACACCCCTCTCTCCATGTACAGCTACTGAGTGACTGAGAGAAACGCTTAAAGCCGTGAATGAGACACAGGCCTCCTCTGAGCTCACCTGCCCTGAATCCCACCATTCCTTTATTTCAGAAGAGAAGTTTTGTTTTTAAGGGGCCATCACTTTTAACCTGTCTTTATTTTTTAAGGGGGCATCTCATGCACTCCTGTAAGGGGAAGGTAACTCAAAATCCTGGGCCAAAGTAAAATGTTTTTATTTCTGTTAAAGAAGGAAAATGAATAGAAGGGAGAGGCTTAGTCCTTTTTTTTAAATCCCTCACAGTGAGGGTGAACGATTCTGCTTAAATACACCCCCCATCAAGATCCACTAGTTCACTGCCCATTAGTGACACCCACTGCACAAATGACATCCGATTCAGTCAAAGAACCTGAATCGTAGCTTATTTTGTGAAATGACGAGCTTAAAGTAATTAGAGGGAACCAAATACAAAGACCAAAGGAGAAATGTGCCTTTACCACAAAATATTGAAGCTCCAGGCCAGATTTAAGTGGAATCAGTGTATTAAAACTATTCTGTATGTTTAGGATTTTTTTTCCTAATGTGTGTGTTCTGGTTGCTGTAGAAGTGGATTTTTATACACAACTTGCAGGCAGGAGATGCAGCGCAATCTTTGAAGATCATCAGGACAGCCAGGGGTTGACCTTCGATCCTGATCTTATATTAATACAGCAGACCAATTTGAAATGTGTAAAAGGTGCCCAAGCATGTAATTCACATGCAGTGTAGCTCATGTGTATAAGCAAAGCTGTTTTATTTGATTCAGTCTTAGTACATCCTTTGATTTTAAAATGATACCCTGCAAACTTGATTTGACACAAAACTGAAGGAAGTTTGGGGTAGGGGTTCGAGTTTGATGGGCTCCTCAAGTTTACTGTAGAACAGGGTCTTCAAATCCAGCCTTTGTGTCCAGTGTCTGGTCCTGGATTTTGTACTCACTTGTTTTACACCTTACAGTCAACCTGATATCAAAATAGACAATTTTGGTTTTTGACTTTTTACAGCATTTCACTTATAAAAAGATTGTAATTTAAACATTGAGATGTGAACATTCAGAGTGATTTGATGTTAAATGGTTAACTGTAGATTTCAAGCCAAAATCTTCTCTCAAACAGGACATCACACAGATTTCTTGTGACAATTTCATGTTACTTTCTGCTAGGAAGCTTTAAGGTTCACACTTCAGACACCTGGTTCCTATCACCACCTCTGTGAACAGTTCTGACTTGGTGAGTTTCTCTCAAACATAGCATTTCACATTAAACCACTCTGAAATGGCTTGGTTTATAACCATTTAAAGTTATGTAAAAATGTAGAAAAGTTGATGGAATTCCCCTTTATGTGGTCCAGACTTGCTGGCAGGTCCATTCCTCAATCCTATGACTTCAGTATAATTCTGGTTTAAACTACTTTATATGTATTTACTGAATAATAAGCCATAGAATGTTTTAAAGCTGGGAATTTATGGTGTTAATTCAAATGTTGTAAGATTTGTGATTACAAAATCCAGGACATGAAAACTGGGTTTAAATTCCAGATCTGCTGTAGATCCTTAAATGTAAGAACCTGTCGGCAGAAGTAACTTATATAGCATGTAACTCTTCTTTACATCATCTTATTGCTGTTGTCGGAAAAAAATCTCGTTATTCAATTTTTGAGAATTTGAAAACGGCTGTTGTCTTTTACATTTTGTGTAAATTTCATGATGAACGGACCAAAAGAAACGGCTTAAAATTACTTGGAAAAAAGTCTGGTTCCATTGACTTGCATTAAAAGTAAAGTAGGTTTTTTCCTTCTCCTGTAAAGTTACCATTTTGGGGAGAGGTTTTCTTCCGACAACGGCGATATACATAATTAATGGAATTGAAACCCACAAACGGTGGAGCTCAGAAAGCAGCTAAAGAGGCATCTTTAACAAGAAGTTTTAGTGATGAAGCTGTTAAAGCAAAGTGGCTTGTAAGACCACCGTGTGTACGTTTTTACTGTATTTGACACTTTGAAACCACAAGAAATGTTCTCAGAAGGAAAATCATTCCCCTCCCCCTAAACGCTGGTTGTTCTCTCAAGCTGGCAGCGTGCTAATCTGGTACTTTTCCAAGTGCGGTTTCAGGTTTGAGTCAGCATTGACGAACTTTGATTCAAGCACAACCACGAAAACGGTTGTCTGTTACAGAAATAAACTGTAAAGTCCCTCAGCAAATTTTTCCTTTAGCATTTTCCATTTAGCTTTTGATGCCTCGCTGTATAGTAGAGTTGTTTGCTTGCACTTTATTGTGGGGTTGTGGGGGTGGGATGGTGTTGCTGTGGAAGGGTTTCAGGATGATTTAAACATTTTTTTTATTTTTTTTTATTGGTGTCGTCTGTTGAATTTGTACGAGTGAAAACTAATTCCTCTGTCATAGTCATACTTTTGTAGCAGCCACTTGTAGATCAGATTCACATTCTCGTAGCGTCCACTCTTGGAAAGCTTAGACTGCTTGCTCAGAGAGTTTCCTACATTACACAAAGCCTGGATCGAGTACAAGCAAATCACTTGTTCCACACTGCAAGCTGATACTGAATTAAAAGCATCCATCAAATTCATTTCACTCATGATTCACCACAACATGCGGAATGTGGTCACATGTCTGAGCAGTAGTCTTGAGTACAAGCCTGTGCCTGCATGAGAACATTAACCGGAGGCATTCTCTTGAGTCAAGGCTGGTTGTCAATCAAGAGTGGGAGAAAATGGATTGGCATGGACAAGAGACTGACCTTTACATCTCACACCGAATGCTGACAAGGTCCCGACTGTTGCTGCATCTGTCTGTCTCTTTCTTTCTCAATGCTAGTCATGTTTTAGTGCTGGGTTTATAGTTGTAGGTCTGTTGCACAGTTGAAGATGCTGAAATGTTTAACAGGATGCCACAGTAGCAGCTAGAAATCACAGTGCTTTCTAAAGGCTCAAAAGAACCCACTGTATTCAGAGTTTCGTCATTTTGTAAACAGTTGAAAAGCCATATACTTGGTTGTATTTCAGTGTCACAGCATGTACAGTTTTTGCCATGATCGCCATGAAAGTTTGGCTGAAGTAGCTTTGGTGTTTCATCATTGCATGGTCAGTCTTAATGCTCGCATTTCAGGCTGTACATCTTTATCAAAGCCTAGTGAACATTAACTGTCATTTAGCAGGAAACAGCTGTGGCATCTGTATTTTTGTGTGGTTTTTCACACAAGTGTTCCACTGAAATCATGACCCCACTTTTTTTTTTGTTTGAACTTGTTCAGTGAGAGGAAACAGTCAGACCTTTCATTCTTGTGGTTTGTTGCTTCAGGTGAAATGTGCCAAAAGTGCTGTTTTGTATGATAAGAATTCTGCCTTTTTTTGTTTTGATGTTTCAGATGTTTTTTTAATTATTAAAAGTTGTGAGAACACAGAATGAGTTTTTGTCTATTGAAGTTTTACCTGAGTAAATACGATACAAAAACTGGGTCAATATGACAAGTAGTTAAATATAACTGACTAAACTTTGCTTCTTTATTCATTGGCCGGTTATGTATGTGAACTTACATGTAAGTGTCCCCCTTACGCTCAAGCAATTAATTGGTAAGTCACTCTGTACCTCTTTCATCAACAAAAAGGAATGACTATAGGACCACTGACTACTTGCAGTGTTCGGATGATGACCATCCTTTATTCAGTTCATTTCCAGTCAAAATGGCCAATTAGTACAAGTCATTCATTTTCCAGGTGAGATTCCATAATCTAATCAATTTGCATAAAGGTGTCAACATAAGTGAAAAAAAAAGTTTATTACAAGTAAAGATGGTGAAAATGGGACTTAACACCTGTGCAAGATGTAGTAGACCTTCAAGACTGTCCCCATCAGATAAACAGTACTTAAAACTTAAGCAGCACCAAGATGACTGTTACTACTGTTTTTAGTTGAAGCATACAGCTGTATACAGAGATTAGATATTAGAAACATCTATATTTAGAAATACAGTACTGCGCAAAAGCCAGCGACCATTCATTATTTAAATCCCCATTTAAACAGACATTAAGTACATTTTTTAGTGGATATTTCTGAGGATATTATATGTAACATAATCCACATGAAGATTAAAGTCAAAGTATAATAAGCTCCCAAAACTGGAGCTCAAAAATTGATTAAAAGACCGTTAAAATGGGACCCCTAACAACCGTGCAAGACCTGGTAGTCCACCTAAACAGTAGGCCTACTCAGAGCTTCCATGTCTGAGAAAGGAGAGAATCTTTTACTTCAGATCTAAAGAAATTCATGTGTTTCTATCATTCATTCTACTGTGAGAAGACAAGGTAATGCTATAGATCTGAAAGAACGTGGAGCTGTCAAGAAGCCAGGAAAGGAAATATGGAAAAAAAAAAAAAATTGCAAATCAAACATGTTGCCGTTCTCAGAACAATGGACCGACCACTCGTGTCCAGACATGAACATCATCAAATGTATATGGAATTGCTTGGACTGTGAGAAACAGAAAATGCAACCAACTTATAAGACTGAACTTCAGAAAGGTGGAAAAGTATTCCTGCAGATTTCTTTGAAAAACAGAAAACAAGTCTCTAAAAAAGAATGGAAGCTGTAATAAAGGAAAACGGGTAGACAGTAAATAAAATCAGATTTTAATATTTATATTTATAATTCTATTTTTAGATTTTGTTTTTTTATTTCTGTGTAAGCTGAACACATTTGCTGATTTTTAATAATGCAGAAAAATGAATAACTTCTAAATACTAAATGGTCAGAAATGAAATAAATCAAGATAGTTCTCTTGACTTTCGCACGGTACTGTATGTCATACACTGATGTTAAGCAACTGATATTTATCCTGTCCGTTCAGTTGAAGGATGGAAACCGCAGCAAATGATGGATTTTCCAACACAGCGCTGCAAAATGTCACACGGCTCATTAAGTGAAGTTCAGGCACGATTTAAAACGCATTGATCAACATTGTGGGGCTACGCTGGGAAATATGTGTAGAAGAAAAATCCAACCACTGTGGAGGGTCTGTGGACAGCAGTGAAGAATGTGTGGGAAGAAGTTCATTTAAAACATTTTAAAGACTTCTGGAAAGCAGTGTGAGGTTGGCTTTGAGACTAGATCACCTACAAAATGCTGATAAATTATAAACTGTTGGTATTTCTTAGTTCGGTGTGTCAGTGATCATTACAAAAAACAACCTTTGAGCAAATCTTTTAGACAGTGTAGTATTTATCAGTGTTTTATTGCTCAAACACAGCCACACGCTGCTTTGTCATACTTTCCTAAAGCTATTAACAAACTGCTTCCCATACATTTTTCAGTGCGGTCCACAAACCATTCACAGTGGTTTTTCTTCTTAACGTAGCCCCACAAGATCTCAATGGGTTTTAAATAAAATATAGGTTTTCACTAAAGAAACTGGGTGGCATCTTATTGTGTCTTGTTATATCAGTCATTTGTTTTGACTTTCCAACTTCAAATAAACAGACACATTAAATCAGTGTATGACATGCGTCTTTTTGGCTGTCAGTGTATTTTCTGAGTGGTATCTGTAGTGTTGTGGTGCTGGTATGAGGGTATCAGGCACGGCAGGGTTCTCAAACTAAACTTCATCACTCATCCAACACTCGTTCGTAGATCATACAATCACAACTTGTACAAGCATAGAACAGAAAAGGGCACAGGCAGTGGCCGGACGCTGAAAAAGAAAATGCAGAGGGAGTAAGAAAGACAGAAATGAAGAGGAGGAAAAATAGGATTACGGAGGATTGGAAATGAGGCTGTCGCCTAACATGATATCTCTCTAATATTAAATAAGCATGGTGTTCCTCTGGGAGCAGGGCCATGCTTAAACCTCCCTAAATAGGTAAGAGAAGTGAAGGGTTTATAATAATATTCATTTCAGATGGGTTCTGGCTGGAATACTTCAGGACCGTGTGTTCTCTTAACCCTCTCAACCTCCTGTGAACAAACCCCGTCTTTCCAGCTGTTCAAAATAGCCCAATCTACGCCAAGCCCGATTCTTACTGGAGGGGGAGGGGGGCTTTGGCACCATTGAAATGCCAACCGGTCTATCACTGAATGTGACACCATCCCACCCTTTGCATTATCTAAAGCACCGTTTCATTTTAGTACAGTACTGTGAACACTGAACAGACTACTACTCAGAATACAAGTTTCCATTTTATTAGGCCTCAACAGGATGACCACATATTCCAGGAATAGGTCCCTTTAAAATTTAAAAAGACAAACACTGTAGCTGGGCTAACGAGGTCTCTCTCATAGCCCAGCTGTTGTAGAGGTGGAGGACAAAAAGAGCTCAGTGTGTTCATGAGGCTCGTAAAGATGCTTTCACCACTGAGCAGATCGATTACACAGAGTGGAAAACAGGCTTCATTTAACAAATACTGTTAGCTACACCTCAAACGTTAAGAGTAAGAGCAAACATATATGGTCAGTCAGATCTCCAAGTCACTTTCAAAGGGTTAAGTTTTATTTTACATGTACGGTTCTTTAGGTGACTGACCAGATATGCGCACCACTAACTGAAGTCAGTGCTTATTTTGTTTCTCATGTCAGAGGTCACTGAGACTGAGCTCTGGAGGACTGTCTGAAACTCCTCCCACATCACCGCCTACGTCGCCATAGTTACTTTCAAGTCCACTCCCAAGTCCGCTCCCAGCATCGCTTAGGTCACTTCCTGACAGGCTCAAGTGCGCATCTCGTCTATGGCTTCTTAGTTTCGGGGCTAAAAGGAAGCAAAAGCAACTGGTCAGGATGGTCAAAATACAGTGGTAGTGGCTGATAAGTTACATTTACATTTATGGCATTTGGCTGACGCTCTTATGCAGAGCGGCTTACAATTTGATCATTTTTACACAGGTAGGCCAAGGTGGTGTTAGGAGTCTTGCCCAAGGACTCTTATTGGTATAGCGTAGGGTGCTTGCCCTAGTGGGGGATTGAACCCCAGTCTACAGTGTAGAAGGCAGAGGTGTTAACCACTACACTATCCCAACCAACCATAAGTCAACAAAAAAGTATAAAACACTACGTGGTTTTCACAAACAAGTGCAAAAAGTCCTGTTTTGTACAAGAAGAATTGAACTTATGTTGATGTTTGTTTTAATGCACAAAACTCAAATAGATTTAATACAAAAATTAGATCAATATGGTGCATAGCAACATGTAACGGACTATACAGTTTGCTAGTTTATTAGATACACCTAATATTACATACACTGCATGTCCAAAAGTTTCTTCTGAAGTCAAGAGTATTAATAGCGAGATTCTCCTTCCTTTGCTGCAGTAACAGCCTCTACTCTTTTGGGAAGGCTCTACGCTAGATGTTGGAACATCACTGTGTGGATTTGATTGCCATTATCCCCAAGAGCATTAGTGCGGTCACGTACTGGTGTTGGATGATCAGTTCTGGATCACAAACATCATTCCACCCTCCATCTCTTCAGAGAACACAGTTCTTCTGCTCAACAGGCCAAAGCTGTTATTTTACCCTTTACCCTTATTTCTGACGCATGGCATCTGGTATGGTTTAGGCTTACATGTGGCTGCTGTCAAGACAGATGACACTGCTTTTCTAAGGAGCTTATATAAGCTGTATAAGCTTGTATCAGCTATGGATCATAAAGTAGCTGATTTGCCAGGGGCTGTCTGAATCCTTCTGGATATATAGCGCATCTACATTTGTAGGGTCACAGTTACTAAATGTAGTTAATCGTCACAGTTACTAAATGTAGTTAATCGGTTCCCTATAACTCATCCATTAAGAGAAAAAGTACCACCACAAGACAACCACAGTACCAGCACTGACATTATGTGGGCAGTCGACAATTCTAAACACACCGGTGACACTAAAATGCATCGACAGTTGCTCTTAAGTCAGGAAAACCAACTGTCATTTAAAAAGGTTTTATTAATGGACGGTAGGCCTGTAAACCTCTGATCCCATAATGACGGAGTTCAATTATCGTGCTTTAGGAAATTCAGAACATCAGGAAATCTCAAATTTCACTGTGATCCAATTATTCTGGCATGATTTAAAGGTATTTTGAATGCACAAAGTTGTGGAATATACAAAATGTGAGCAAAGGAATAGCAGTGCAAAACAGACAATAAAAACAATAAACCAGTTCATTTTTTGGGCTTGCAGGCTTAAAAAAAAAAGCCCAGGAATTTAAATTTGGTCATTAAATGAACCACATACGTTTCTGAATTTGATTATAATCAAAATGATAGAGAAATTATAAAGAAATTACAATTCTAACATTCCAAAATCAATGTGGCTGAATCACCCACTTCAGACTATTTTATGCCTTATCACACCGACTGGACAGAGGTCTGCGACTACAGCATTTCAGTGCAAAATTCTTGAGAACTCATCTGATCTTAATCTTTCATAAGAAACACAAAGATATCGGCTCAAAGCTTCCCCTAGACTTTTTTTTCAGCCTGGGTGGTAGACCCTTCAAATGAAACATTCATTTTTAATGAAACGAATACATTACATATGTAAATACATCAATTTTTATGCTCCCTATACATACATTTCCCAGGACTGTGATTGTGAGACTGGAAGTTTATTAATAGTCAAGTTCCATTATACTCAAAAAAATGTATGTGCAGCTGACTGCTTTACACTTGGTACTGCATTTTACTGCCTTATTCAATTGTACAACAGCTAGTCCGCCAACCCAAACTCATTTCAGTTTCAGGATAAAGAAATTCTATGATTTAAGCCTGTGATAAGATGCTGATCCTCCATCACAGGCCAGCTTGCCTGAGCCACAAACTGATAGATCACACTGCTAAATCAATGACCAGACTGAATAATCTGCATCTTTACAGTCAAAAATAGATGGAATATGTTACTTTAGCCAAAAAATGAGCACATACCACATAAAAAATGAAAACTAGGAAGCAAACATTAGCCTGCCAGCTGCATCCTAATGTCTGAATCTCGTCCAAGCAGGGTGGCATGTGACATCGGCTACTTAATGACAGGGAAAACGTTGTCACTTAGCCCTCTCAAGAGTGTCCCTTGCAGGTCAGTGCAGTGCAAAAGTACAGGAGGGGTACATGTATAGTGGGTCTGCCCTAGTTCTGGACAGCTCAATCCTCTACCAAATATAGCAGCTCAGGAGATGAACGAGCAGGAAATTATCTCTCGCTCTCTCTCTCTTCCTGCATTAAACACCCTCAGGCAAAGGGTCTGCAGAGCTGTACCAAATTGTTACTACAGGAAACAGGGAACAAACCAGCTTCGTGGGTTTGTGTGCATGAAAACAAAGAAAACTATTACCAGTAAAAGTATGTGCTCTTCAATCAATATACCTACCCATCTCACTTATGTTATGGCTGTGTTAGAAATACATCATCTTGTGAGTGAATACATGAGTGCGTGTGCAGTGTGTGTGTTTCAGGTCTCAGGGGGAAATCTCTTGGCTCCATATTTGGAACAACCAGATGCTCACTTAAGACAAAACATGGCTCCAACAGGAACCGTGTCCAAGAAAGGCAAGGGCCTTGGCAATGTCAGTGGACAGTGCCATTAAACCGTGTACACTAAAGTCCTCTCTAATGACGTTTACAATCGCACTTCACTGTGAATCTTAGCCTCAAGTACAGTACTAGCACATCACTTTCCATAACAGTGCTTATAAAGTTTTGAAAGAGATTCCATCTATTATTTTAAGCATCATTTCTGTTTTATGTAATTTAATGCGTCTTAGTCAGGGCTTTTGCCTTTCGTGTGTCTGTCCAGGCTCGATTGACACATTTATAGAAGTGCGTATTAAAGAGAATTGAACAGACTTTTCAAATTTTATGCATTAACTAAATTTACTGCCTCTCAAAGCTAGATTACATAATGTCATCAATAGAAATTGTCCCGAATATGCTGCCTGTTATCTGAGACATTGATTAATGATAGTTTTGAGGTGAGCTTTTGGCCTAAAACTTAAGGTTTTTAAATCCATTCCTGGCGCAGAGATGTACAGGTCATTGCGCAATAAAATACTGCAAAGAACCAATATTTCAGATTTACCACTATTTTACACATACTAACACAGAAGGCACCAATAGATGCATAAATTGACTATATTTGCTATATTTTGCTGCAGCCATTGGCACCAGAACATGCGAGTGGTAGAGTGGGAGTTCAGCAACATGATTTCACTCAGAGCTAAAGCAGCTTTTCAGAAAGTCAGAGCATCCGAGTTCTCTTTCACTCTAAAACCACCTCAGTATCACTCCATGTCCATGAGCTAGACAGTCCTTTTGTCCACACTGACTCTGGTTGACATGAGTGATGAGGCAGTGACTGCTACAGCTCACCCACGACAACCATTCATACTGCACTGCAGAGCTGTTCAGCAGACCTACATGCTAGAAATTCACTGATCACAACAAAGTTCTACAGTTATTACACACATTTAGTGATAAAGTGAATCATGTTAAAAGCACATGCATTTGTTTACCCAGTATTCTAGCTTGTGATGGTGCTATAGCTTCAAGCCTATACCTTCCGGAAAAATGCCTGCGTAGCACAAAGTTTAACTAGTTTTTCATTTAACAATGGCCATAAATTACAGGATTAATTAAATAAAGTGTGTGGTGTCTTGCCATTACATTCAAGACATTTAAATCATAAGAATGAATCATATGGCGTGGGCTTTCTCTGACATGAGTGATGAGAGAGTGAGGAGCGGGAAACAGAAAACCCAAAGTGGAGCTATAGCGAAGAGATTACAGAAATACTTTGAGTGAAAAGCGGAAATGTCTGCTGCTCCACTCCACTCACATACTCTGACTAAGGTCACTGTGGTAATGCAATACATCAGACAGAGGACTATAAACTTCCCCAGCATTGGGCTGTGGAGCAGAAAAACTGTTCTCTGGAGTGATGGAGCACTTTCAGTCTAACATCAGTTGCTGGATCTTACAAATCCTCTTGTGACTGGACACAATCAAATCCTCACAGCCATATTCCAATGTCTAGTGTAAAGCCTTCCCACAACAATAGAGGCCATTACTGCAGCAAATGGGGCAGCTTCTCTATGAATACTCTTGATTTAACTAATACTCTTGGAAGTATTAGATGAGCAGGTGTCTATATAGTTTTGGACGTGTAGAGTATTTTTGAAACACCACCAACCTCACGGATATTCGGCAGGTGGGGAAGAGCCGATCATTACTGTGTGTACAGTCATATACAAAAGTTTGAACACCCCTGGCCAAATGGCATGTTCTGTAGATTGTCTAAGTGAAAATAAGTTAAAAACATGCCTCCACAGGTATTTTCTAATTTTAGCACACAATTTTTATTTATTCTATATATTAATTTATCGTTATTTTCTATTTATTTGAATTTAATACACTGGGGAAATATTAAACATAAAATATGGTGTACCTTTTAAATAGCCCACATTTTATGTTTTATTTTAAGATTAAGATTAAGTGACCCTTTTTAGTCCCACAAACCCCGCATTTAACCCATCCGTGAAGTGAAACACCACATACACACACTAGTGAGCACACACACACACACACTAGGGGGCAGTGAGCACACTTGCCCGGAGCGGTGAGCAGCCCTATCCACGGCGCTCAGGGAGCAATTGGGGGTTAGGTGTCTTGCTCAAGGACACCTCAGTCATGGACTGTCTGCACTGGGGATCAAACCGGCAACCTTCCGGTCACAGGGCCAGTTCCCGAACCTCAAGCCCACGACTGCCCAATTTTTTTTCTAATATGTGAAATCTAGCAAATAAACAGTAATTGTGCATTAAACTAAGCTGAGGTGTGTTCTCGGTAGAGCAGAAAATATGTTGTTTGACCAGGTGCATCCAAACTTTTGCCTACAACTGTATGTGTGTGTGTGATTCAGGTCAGAGACACAAAGCAATACCGCTAATCACTGAAAGCAAACTTTTTTTTCCCAATCAATATCAACATTTGACAAATTATTGATAAAATTATTATGCTGTCTAGTTTCTCAATCCAGTATAAGCAGATAGGAACTGTTAGGGATCAATACTGAATGACGTGGATCTATACTGAACGACATAGACATCTCATGATAAACCTTTTGGCCTTATTGCCCAGCGCAAGTGTGCATCTATCATTGACCACATGTGAACGGCGTTCACATGTGTCTCTAACCTGATTCTCCGAGCCAGGATGTGTCCAGGTCGTCTGAGCTAACCTCCCCAAGGCTTGGGGTGGGGCTAAAGTCATCTTCCGAATCAGACAACACTCGTCTCGGGGGACTCGTCTCCACAGCAACTGCTGATGCTGAAGGAGTTTTGGAGAGAAAGCAGAAGGTGAGGGAGGAGACAGTCAGCAAAAGGAGATCACACTGGCGCGTTTGTGCTGGTGTGCGTGTTACTTGGTTTGCGTAGCACTTCTGCAGGTGTTGGGAGTCTGTCTCTCAGAATCAGGCCTCTCACTTCATCCTTCAGTTCAGATACTGTAAGTCTACCAACAAGGTCGCACACAGACAAGAAGAAGGAAGAGAGACTGCATTAAGTACAATCATAATTTATTCTATTATGTTGTTGTACCTTTTTTGTCACAGACATTTAAGGCATTTAAAACTAAACACAAAAATGTACTTCTTTCATGAGACAATGAACAGTAATGTGTGTACATATTGTTTGACTAAAAGTGTAACAGTAGTGGAGAATTCATTCCTTATGTTTTGCTCCTGGGGGTTCTCCTGCAGTGCATTTTTTTTATTATAGTTCTAATCAGATCCACCTGATTCTCACCTTCTCAGACACTTCTAAATGCTTGTTGCACTGAAGCAAGAGTGCTAATTAGTAGAAAGGAGTAGTACTAACAAAGAAGGTGAATGCTTTCCTATACAAGACATCAGAGTAAGAGTACATCACTGCAAACTAGTGGACTATATTGGAAAAAACTAATTGAATTAGATGTCTAATGACAACAGTAACAGCAACAACATGAATAATTATGTAAATTTGATTGATAGAAAACTGATTTAAAAATATGCTTGCATATCTTTGGTCTGTACTGTATGTGATATATCCATATGCGGGGATATGTGCGTACCTGAGCTCTCGAACATCTTGCTGTGTGTGCTGGTACTGGGAGACAATCCTAGCCAGTTCAAAACTGTGTGTACGGCAGGAATCTGTGAGGCTTTCCAGTGTCTGTACAGGCAGAAACCATTATGGATACAGCAATCATGAGCACAACAGTGACTCTTCAAAACCCCTGGTCACATTACATGTTTTGTTAATTTTCTAAGTGACAATAAATGAACATCTCTGCAGGTAACAAACTTAAAATGCTTTTTTTCCCCATCATATACTAGTACACAATTAACATGTTCTAAACAATATAAAATGTGCCATAACTTTTGTAGAGACCACATTTTAGTGTATTTTTTCAAAATTTGTTACATTTATTAACAATAAATGTAGATTAAAATGTACAAAAGTGTGTTCTCTGTAGTGGATGTGTTGATTTCACTTAGAACATGAACCTGTAATCAACACATGTAATCTTACCATAAGGGCCCAGACATTTGCACACTCCTGTACTTTCAAACAGTTCTGTTATTTTCATCAGCAACAATTTGGCAAAAATATTGGCCAATCTAACTTGCCCAGTTTTTCCCCTTACCCTTAAATGTAGTTAATCAGCCAGACATGTTGGCTCTCAAAAGTCTACTTCTTACGTTTTACACTTGAGCCATAAGGCTAATGCAGCTAACAAGTAAAGGTTTATGCCTCACTTATCCCACACACTTGCCACTTTGAGTCATTAAGTAATCTAAAATAGACTTACGTATGTGGTGTCTGACACTGTATGATATACAGGTAATTCTAAACATGGATACAAGCAGTCTCAGAATGACTGCTCCTACTGATATTAGCTGAGAAACACTGCATTTAGAGATAAAATACTGTGCAAACACAGAGACCCTCCTTCTTTAGTTAATTCAATATTTAAGAGATATTTCAAAGATTAGATACACAATTATTCATTTGCACAATGAAGATGGAAGTCCAAGGAAAATCGGTGTGAAAAAAAAAAAATCACTGTGTGAGATTTCTTTGATTGTGAGACGCAGAAAATCCAACTAACTTGAGGCTGAACTTATGGAAAAATATCAGATTTCTAATAGATGAAAACAAAATATGAAATCAAGCCTCGCAGAAAGAATGGAAGCTGTAATCAAGGTAAATACTGAGAAAAACAAACTATATTTAGCTGTTGAGCCTTATGTAATTTTCTGTTGTGTAACTTGTACCTAATGGCCATTTTGAATGGATGTTAAATAAATTAAGTGCGTCTCTGGCTGTTGTATAGCACTGCATCTACAGAAAAGACTGAAGCAAGTCTATTTGACATTACTTATCATCATCTTAATGCGGTCTATGGCAACTGTGTGATGATTTAAGCATGCAGTCTGGCTGAAGCTAATCACTGGTGTTAAAGATTCCATTACTTATAAGCTAAATTAGCCTGGCAGCTCCAGAGCAAAACTAAGGAAACAATCTTCAGACAGCAAACATATCTTGGCTGATCGACTACATTTGCAGTAAGGGAAAAACTGTATAAATGATGTAAACTTTATGCTCAACTGTTGCTTTAAAAGTGTGTATACAGTTGTTAACAGTCTAGCATTACTTTGGGACACTTGATACCTTGCAGCTGCGTTCATACTGCCTCCTTGTTTCTCTTGCATCTGACTGCTGTTGGTACACATCCTCCTCTTGCCTCACTACAAACACACACATATGCGTGCAGGGTAAGATTCAGAGAACAGGAGATCACCACATCCTCTTATCATTGGAGACATGCGCTAGTATGTGCACATGTGCAGTAGCCTAACTTAAAGGTGTTGTTCTTATTTTTTTTGCAGTATATTTTTGTGCTGTGTATGTTGGCTGAGGGTGCAGTTTGGCAGGCTGTGTGTTTTCATTGGATGCAACTCTAGGGTTCTGACACTAAAATATGGTGACAGCAATGCAGTAGGTTCTCTGTCTGTCACATTACACAACCCACATTACAACAGACAGCCTGACAAATACGGCTGTCAACCTTGGTAATTTAGTACGGATATAATCACGGTGGACATGCTGAGGAATTAATAAAGCACCAGTAACAAAATAAGAAATAAATGGATGAATTCCAAGTAAAGTTTTAACAATGTCATGGTTCACTGAACGATTAAAATTACACAATTTCACCCTTTCCAGAACAAAGTAATTCAGCCAACACATGTTTGGCATCTGTATGTTTCCTGATTAGTTTTGCGCTGGATTTACGAGGCTAATGTTGTAACTAATGAAAGCTTATACTGAACCTGTTAGCATCACATCACTTGCCTGGATCCATGCCAAGTCATCTCAAATAGACTTTTATATGACTTTTTATTTAGTTTATATGATTACTGACACTGTATGACAATGTTCTTTAGAAACAGACAAAAATATAAAAAACAACAACAGGTGTCGTAGTTGAGCCACATCCCCTACTGGCTTTATTTGGCCGACGACCTGAAGGATCATCTGTAACTGAAGACAAGTGTCATCTTATTGCCTTCTCCACCCTGCTAGCAAGACACCCAGACAAACATCTGATTGAAGAGACGCCTGACCTATTTCTTTATAATACATCATATGATTTCAATGCAATGCTTAACACCAACTACTGCCCTGGTATCAGGTCTATAATTTGAGGGTTGAGGCTGGACTGGCTCAGACCCCTTTGGGTGACTATTTAAAGGGGGGTGTATTAATGATACTATAATGGAGTTAATTACTAACACTATTATTAATAGAGTTTGGTACTATGTGTGTGTATATTACATACACACACACACACACACACACACACACACACACACACACATACACATATATATATATATATATATATATATATATATATATATATATATATATATATATATATATATATATATATATATATATATATATATGTTATCTGTATGTGCACATATTATTTATGTATTTATTTATGTATTTATTTATTTAGGTATTTAATTTTTTAGTTAGCTTGCTGTTTAGTTAGTTCTTTCATTTTCTATTCATCTAGGTATTTTATCTCTTTCCTATTTTTATTTGTACTAATTTATTTTGTACTGTGCATTATGACTTATTATATTGCTTTGAGTGGAGAAGAGAGACAAGGATAGATCTTTAGGGAAATGGGTGTACGAAACAAAACACAGTAGTTTTCTATTAGTTTATACTGTATTATGTTGACATTGCTGAACATTACGAAATAAAAAACATTCAGGCTTTAAAGGGCAATTCCACCGATTTTCAAAATTTCAGCATAAATAAATCCATGTAATTTAAAAAAACATACTGAGCCAGGATTGTTCACAGTGGTGATGAAAGGAACCAGACAGGTGTCATAAGGCAAAATATGGCATATTTGGAAAAAAAAATACTCTTATTATTTCACCCTTATCAACATTACATATAAGAAGCTTGCACAGGTGAAGGTTCACTGGTCATTTTGGAGAGAAACTAAAAAGGGTATATTTGCATTGTAGACACTGGCCCTAATCCATCAAAGCTGCACAGAAACAAGTGCAGATTTGATCATTCTGAACGATGTACAAACTGTCTGATGGCAACAAAACAAGCAGTGACTTGAGTGCAACTGATTACTAATCTTCAGTGTGTTGAAACGAGCACCCACCCGAAAACCTTATTTATGTATTATTTGCAGAGGCATGCCCTAATTTGAAGTCATATACATATGACTTACAAGAAGCAACTCCTAATTCATGCAAATGATTTGACAGTGAACCAATAAAACAAAAGAAGTCAGCAGCTCATAAGTCAATGGTTGTCCTCATAAGTGGATTTTGGGTTGAGCAGGAAGTGCACTGCCCCCTCTACTGGCCAGAGCCTGAACAGCTTTATGGCAGATGAAAAGATGAAACCCATGAATTACAAAATTGTCTATGAAATTTGTGTGCAATTGTTTTATTACCAGATTTGGTCGCACAAAACTTTGAAGAATAAAGGCCACTGTGAGCCTTGGTTCCTATCACCACTATTGCAAAGAAATCTTATCAAACAACATTGACTGACTGTTTGCAACTCAGTGAGTTATTTAGAAATTTTTAAAATTTGGTGGAATTCCCAATGCAGTTTAAAAATAAGTTAGTCTCAACTCCGGTCCAAAACAAGAATTTCAGACACCAAACCTGTATCAGCAGAACATTTATATTAGGGGCAAGGAGAAAATTGTGTAAATTTGATTTTTCAGTGAACTGCTCCTACAGTGTATATGGGCATACCTGCATAAACAATGGGAATGTATGGTTGTAAGTAAACTCACTCAACTTGCTTTTGAACAGGTCCACCTCTCTTCTGAGATGTTCCACCTCCTCCCTGCGCAGCTTAGAGCTGAAACTGAAGCCACACAGCATTACAAATCCATTACAAACACCAAACAGTGCCCTGCCACACTCCGCTACTATAACTGCAGAATCCGCCTTTAAACAGGAGCACCGTTTAAACCCGTTGAAGGACAGGTAACCTTTCATCAAACACCTGAATGCTAGCACGCCTAACCAACGCCACTGACCTTTCCTCCTGGTTGCCTAGTGATGTGGACCTGTCAATGTGGCCTCTGAGGCTGCTCAACTCTCGTCCCACTTCTCTCTTCCACTGCTCCAGCCGTCTTTCCGCCCCTGAGTCCTTCTCTCCTTCTTTCACTCTCTCCCTCTCTCGTTCCCTCTGCCTCTCCCGGTCCTCCAACTTCTCCTTAAGCCTCCTCAACTCCTCTGGAGGCATACATTAAAACATGTTTCTTTTAATGAACTAAAATTAAATATTTTTTACAAATTTTAAATTACAATGAATTACATTCAAAGTCAGGCTGTAAATAAATGAACTTTTTCATAAGACTGTTTGTGAAACATTGCTAAATAGACACTTGTGCTACTTTCCTACCATCTTTGAATTGCTTTTGTCAACAAGAGCAATTTGATGACAAAAGCAATTTGAAGAAGGTAGAAAAGTAGCACAAGTGTCTATTTAGCAATGTTTCACAAACAGTCTGGTACAAAAGTTTATTTATTTAATTTCCAGTCAGAAAGGTAATTAAGCACAAGTGTAATATTCGATATATTTATTTTCAGCTTCCACGACACATTCAGTGATGCTGAGGTCTGGACTGGGGGTGGCCAGTCCCATTATTCTGAGAGCAGCAGCTCTGTTGCACATTTGTAGTGCACTGCCCAGCAATACTCACCCCACTGAATTAAAGACTGGAGTAGCTGTTTTTACCACTGAGAACAGGCTATCAAATGCGATGCTAAGTTCAACTAGAAGCTAAACACCCGAACCATATTTCAGAACGTTCTCCTGAAAGAGGTTCAGTTGTACCGAGAAGACAAAATTAGGCAAAGAATTTTATCATGTTCGTATCCTGTAAATATTGCAGCATCATGTGCATGATCAAAGTGGAAAGCCAGGAAGCAGGCATACAGAAAAGCTCCCAGGACTAGTTACTATGCATATATGTCTGATTATTTTACATTATTATTGAGTTCAATGCTCAATGTCTGTGCCTGTTTTTAATCACCCATCTCTAGAGAGAGAGACAGACAGACTCACCTTGTAATGCCTGTATTTGTCTTTGCTGAGCATTTCTCTCTCTCTCCACTGTCAGCAAGCTCTGTGTTAGGAATTCAATTGTCTGCAGAACAACAAAAATAACAATATCCTCCATCAATGTGTTGATATATGGATAGAAATGCTACAAAGTGAATTATGTCTTAGCTCTCTTGCACTCATTTACTTGCTCTCACTCTGCGTCATGCACACTGACACAAACAGGACCTGGCTATGGCTGCTGAGTTGGGCCTGTAAGCCTGCCAGGTCTGCCCACTGAACTGCACCGCTGAGAGTGGAGGATGTCTGGGGGAGAGGAGGGGGCACAAGTGGATCCAGACCCACAGCATGACTCTTCTCTCTCACCGGATACACATCTACAAAAAGAAGGGGAAACGGACACAATAAAGGATGTAAGAAAGGTGTGAGATTCCTTATTGCCACACAAGTCTTTACCATTCAGGTTCAGTAGAGCTCGGTGTATAACAAAGATTAAGTAATGTACAAGAATGAACAGTAAAGTAAGTCAGAATAAAGTCCAAGGGAACAGAGCTGGAACACATTAAAACAACCCAACACGTACCACATATCACATAAAGTCATTTCAGTATATACCCATACATTATACAGAATAACACCTGAATAAAAAAATATTAGGACTCATGGAATTACCTTCTCTTCCTCTGGAAAGCCTTCCATGGGTGGTAAGCCGTTCCTTGTAAGACAAAGAACCATACATTTCAATCTGTGTCAGTCTATTCATGATCCATGCTGCTGAACTAAATTATTAGAGATACAATGGGGTGCCACCTAGTGGTCAAAGACTTCACTCAACAACATACAGTGTACTTCATAAATTATTCTGTGCAATTGCTTAAGGATACAGTGGCAACTGAAACCTATCAATGAGGATTAGCTATTGAACAGAGAAGTACTCAAACCAATCTGTATATTTTCTGCATATCGCTGGCGTCGGAAGAAAACCTTGTATCTCCATTTTTGTCATTTTTCAGTTTTAATCTGAAAATGCCTGTTGCTCTAGACATTGTTTGTATATTTCATGATAAATGGATTACAAAAACCAGCCCAAAAACACTTGGAAAAAATTCTGGTTCCACTGACTTGCACTAAAAGTAAAGCATGCTTGTTCCTTCTCCTGGAAAGTTACCATTTTGGAGATACAAGGTTTTGTCCCAACAACAGCGATATATTATATGCAGGATTGGGATGTAATGGGATACAAGTATTGGGAATAAACATTAAGAACACACAAATTAAGTATCTGTATTCAGTCCATGCTACATTTTGAAAGTGACAACAAACGCTCACATTTCTCACAACTTTACTCAAACCAAGAACTGTGATGTTCACAATATTTATATAGTAGCTCAAAAACTAGAATATATTAAAATGTGCAAGTGAGAGTACGTTTGATTAGTAATTCAGTGTTCAGTCTCCACTCCGTGAGGTTTGTCTGAACTTTTTATCTCTTGCGCATATTGGACAGCCCAACGAGAGCAAAAGGCAGTGTTTATATCTTTGTGCCACCTTTATTTATTAGCAAGCAAAATACAATCGCCTGGACTTCCGCCGATTACCCTCACCCTTGTAGCAGCAGCAGTGGACCGAAGAAGGTGATGACTTGAGAATTTCCAGAACTTCGTTTAAAAGACAAGCATTTTTAAATCAAGTCTATGAACAAAATTACATGAAGAAAACTGCCAACCAGTATCAGCCAGGAACAGTACAAAATTAATTTTAAAAAAAGGTTTTTCCCCCTCATGGCCGGCAGTAAGTCAGACTTGTTCCCAGTGAGAGTTGGACTCCGTCAGGGCTGCCCTTTTTCACCGATTCTATTCATAATTTTATGGATAGAATTTCTAGGCACAGTCAGGGGATGGAGGGTGTCCGGTTTGGTGACCTCAGGGTCACATCGCTGCTGTTTGCAGATGATGTGGTCCTATTGGGGACATCAGGCCGTGAACTTCAGCTTTCGCTGGATCGGTTTGCAGCTGAGTGTGAAGCGCCCGGGATGAGGATCAGTACCTCCAAATCCGAGACCATGGTTCTCAGGCGGAAAAGGGTGGAGAGCCCTCTCTGGGTCAGGGATAGGCTCTTGCCTCAAGTGGAGGAGTTCAAGTATCTCGGGGTCTTGTTCATGAGTGATGGTACAAGGGAGCGGGAGATTGACAGGCGGATTGGTGCTGGGTCAGCAGTGATGCGGGCTCTTTACCGGTCTGTTGTGGTAAAGAAAGAGCTGAGCCATAAGGCAAGGCTCTCGATTTACCGGTCGATCTACGTTCCCACCCTCACCTGTGGTCATGAGCTTTGGGTAATGACCGAAAGAATAAGATTGCGAATACAAGCGGCTGAAATGTTTCCTCCGCAGGGTGGCTGGACTCTCCCTTAGAGATAGGGTGAGAAGTTCGGTCATCCGGGAGGGACTCGGAGTAGAGCCGCTGCTTCTTCACATTGAGAGGAGTCAGCTGAGGTGGTTTGGGCATCTGGTTAGGATGCCTCCTGGACGCCTCCCTCGGGAGGTGTCACAGGCAAGTCCACCTGGGAGGAGACCCCCGGGGAAGACCCAGGACACGCTGGCGTGACTATATCGCCCAGCTGGCCTGGGAGCGCCTCGGAATCCCCCTTGGAGAGCTAGTGGAAGTGGCTGGGGAAAGGGAGGTCTGGGCCTCATTGCTTAGGATGCTGCCCCCGCGACCCGAACCCCGGAGAAGCGGAAGATAATGGATGGATGGTTTTCCCCCCATATGACTTATCAATTCTCAGTGTATTCTGAATACATTGATTTTTAAGTATTGTAACAGTATACACGAGTGAATACATTTAGGACAGTGTCTTCAGAAAGCATTTGGCCCAACCATATAGGGTTAAATTATGATTCTTACCCGCATTTTAGCAACACTGCCATCAGCTGCAGATATAATAGAACTCAGCTGATTGTCCCAGTTCATTCTGTCAGCCTGCAAAAGAAAGCAGTAACCCCGTATGAGGTCAGTTAATGCTGAGCGGTTGGAGGCGAAGCATTCAAAAACACTCCAACTACAGAGATCCCAGATACCGTCAACTGTGGATGAACAACCGCTGACGTTAAGCGTCCACGCTAGCTAACCTAACTTAACTTCGCTATTTCAGGGCCCCTTCCAATCTCTGGATGGGCTCCAGTGACAGTAAGCTCTTAATGCATCAAGAGCTTCACATCAAGCTCTCAGCATACCCAACTCGCCCCGTGGTTTGTGCTGTTTTGTTGAGTGTCAAATGATTTTGACTGCACACAGAAAGCATCTGATGATCTGAAACCTTAGCAACTCCCACACAACACTGTTATTTACACAGCTGACCTGCTGTTATTACACTGCTAGCTGTCCGGCTAGCTAATCTAGCTAGTTACCTAAACATATTAACACGCTGACGTAGGATAAACTGGGTCGTGTTTCTTTCCTTCAGGACGTCTAAACAGCCGTAAATATATCATACTGGAGTAGCCACATACCGCTGAAGTAAGCGCGAGATTTATCGTCTCTCATCCAGACAAAACAGACTTCCAGCAGACTGCAGTCACTTTTTAAAAGCTGGAGCCTCTTTGGATTACGTCAACACGTTCGGGGGACGCAGCCTCGGCTGAGGATTCTGGGAAATGAAGTTCAAAGAAACATGTCTTTCTTTGTCTGTGCCTGGTTGCTATGTAATTTTAATACGATATAAAAGTCCATATAGAATAGTTGTTTTAACCATCACCACTTTTATAAACGTGAGATTATACAACAGTGGGACTTTATCGATGTGGGATGCGTTGTGTAACTGGATATCGAACTCCATTTCCCATAAGTCGGGAAATCCCTACGCTTCCATATGGCGACCCCCTGCGACAATGTGGAAAATGTTGTGGGGACACTAAGGGAGTCTTTAAAGTCGTTAGGCTTTGAAGTTTATCCTTTCAAGGTACAGTGTTCACCCTAGAGAACAGTTTGATGGTATTTTGTGATGAAATGAACACATTCTTATTCATCTCTGTTTAACAGGCGACTGTAGCATAGCGCCTAGCTAAGGAAGACTCCTTCAGAATCCTCTAAACCTTTCAACTGCAGTGTAGCGGATTATATCAATACGTTTAGTTCAGAAAAATGGTTTTAACTCTAAAACCAAACCAGCAAGCTTTACCATATCAGAATGTAGAGTATATTTGCGCGTAATACCCAGAATGTCTGCATGTGACTGTAAATATGCTGTTCAACGGTTTAAAGGGGAATATCACCCACTTTCTCAACACATCACTCAACATAATTAAATGGTTAAGATGTAAAGAAAGTAAGTTAGAGTGGCTTGGTATGAAATGCTCTGTTCTGAGGAAACTTACCGACTGAATTTTTCACAGTGGTTGTGATAGGAACCAGACGTCTGAAGAGCTTAATGTCTCTTAAAGGTCTCTCTTACATAAAGTTATTCCACAGAGTGGTTATGAACACTGCCTGATGCCAGAGACTTCGTCTTTCTGATAGTTTTGTGATTAAGTGTTGGCCTAAATAGCTTGTTAATCCATGTATTTTAATCCATTCATGATAGAGGGATTTTCATATAGGGTGTTGTAAGTCAAAATAGTCCCCTAAGATAATGTATTTGTTCAGGTTTTTCATTGTTTTACCATTACAAACATTATATATAAAAACTCAGAAGGCACATGTAGGTTCACTGGTGGCTTTGGATAGTAAATAAAATGGATGTATTTGTGTTCTAGACATCGTGACCTCTCGTTCCTATCACCACCACTATAAAGAAATCTGAGTCTGTGACTTTCTCTACAACAGACAATTTCACATCAACCCTCCCTGAATTACTTCATTTACATTTCAACAATGGAACTATGCAAAAATTTAGAAACATTTGTGGAACTCGTCTTTGAGAACATGCATGGCTGTAAAGCGACATCGTCTGACTTTCCATGCAGATATACTCAGAATTCAAAGAAAGCGTGTATGAAGGTGAGTCCTTGTGGCAACTCTATTTGAAATAATGTGTGTATGTATATGTCTCTATACAGATTGGATGGTACAATGCAGTTGTTTCTCAGGCCCATCACCTCCAGTATTCAGCAGACACTCTGGCAGTGGTAGTTCTGAGCACCCCGTCCATGTTTGAGAACTTATTCCTACCATTCCTACAGGGATGTTCCTGGAAAGGCATCAGCGATCCTATAGACCAATGTGTAGCTCATGCCATCTCCACCTGTGTCTCTGAGGTACATCTGACCTACCCATTAGAGCAATTTTTCATTTCAAGTGATTCTATATGAGGCCGTTTTTAAGTTGGGATCTGTCAGTACTTGTGGCCATGCTGTAATGGTCTCAAAAGTATGTTTCACATAAGTTTCACATCAAAAGTGTGTTCTCTTCCCCCTTTCACTCCCACCCTCTCAGCATTTTCCTGATCGATCTGTGGACATCATTTATGATTATGAGGTGCTGCCCAGCCGAAAACCAAAATTTCTGGCTCAGACTGCAGCTCATGTAGCAGGAGCAGCACGCTACTACCAGCAGTCAGATATCCAAGATCCACCATGGGAGAACAAGGTAAAGGATGATTTCATAGCATATTTCATATTTATATATATATATATATATATATATATATATATACCAGTGACATGTGCACCAGCTTTTGGCGATTTTTTGACTGCAGTAATCAGCAGAACCAAAACCTTTTTTTTTAACCAATGTGTGGTGTTGGGGCCTTTGTTTACTAAAAGAAAAAATTATGTGATTTATTATTATTTCAACCTCAGATTCCTTGGCCTTTGCTAATTTTCTGCAAAGAACATATAGAATAACACATTTTCAGTGTCTTCACACTGTTTACCCCTACACATTAATATTACACGTGGTGTTGGGGTGAACCTCTGGGGAATAAAAATGTGGAGGTGCTGCATCCTTCACTCTGTTCTCCTCCTACATGGCCTGCTGTTAGTGTGTGTGTGTGAGAGAGAGAGAGAGAGAGAGAGAGAGAGAGAGAGAGGGTAGACAACATGGAGAGGCTGCTGACTGGCTACAGCTGCTGAAGGAGAACCCTACGCTGGACACTTGAGATATTTTAAACATCTGGTATTTTTACGTAAATTGTTGTGGCTGTATTGATTTAACAAACCTATAATGTGGACCAGACCACTGAGTAACAAACACAACACCACACAAGGGTTAATGTATACACATTTCTTCTCAGAATGCTTTATAGTTCATATGTGGCAGCAGCTTTCAGCATACAACATAATACGCTGTAGGTGAAGCATACTAGACTTAATTTTTTGTATTAACGTGTCAATTTACACTCTCCACAATGTGATGTATTGAGTTGTGCATCTGTTAATGACAGATATTAACCTGGATGCTTAATCAAGTTGTTCAGTGACCCACAACTGTGTGGACTGTCTCATCCAGACAGCGCTGAACTAATGTATTATACTTTAAGAAAGTTTTAAAAGAATATTAAGTAGAAGCATATTGTATTAACAAGGTTGACAGCTCAAGATGAGATAGTAGTGCTTAATATATACCGAACATTATGACCACCTCTCTGTTTCTCTGCTCATTGTCTATTTTTTCAGCTCCACTTACTATATAGATGCACTTTGTAGTTCTACAGTTACAGACTGTAGTCCATCTGTTGATCCATCTCTGTAGTCCATGACTGTAGTCCATCTCTGATACTTTGTTAGCCCCCTTTTACCCTGTTCTTCAGTGGTCAGGACCCCCATGGACCCTCACAGAGCAGGTACTATTTGGGTGGTGAATCATTCTCAGCACTGCAGTAACACTGACGTGGTGGTGGTGGTGTGTTAGTGTATGTTATGCTGGCACAAGTGGATCAGACACAGCAGTGCTGCTGGAGTTTCTAAACACTGTGTCCACTCAATTAGACACTCCTACCTTGTCAGTCCACCTTGTAGATGTAAAGTCAGAGATGCTAGCTCATCTGCTGCTGCTACAAAGTGCACCTATATAGTAAATGGAACTGATAAAATGGTCAATGAGCAAAACAAGGACATAATGTTATGCCTAACTGGTGTATGTGGCTTGCATGATGTTTTTACACCAGGGTGGGGAACCAAGGGCAAGCAGAGTCTTATCATCCAAACCTGGCAATGAACTGATTAGTTCAGTCAGGTGTGTTTGAGCAGGAAAATCACCAGACTGTGCAGCAGTCTGGCTTTCTAGGACCCCACCCCTGTTTTGGTCCAGCTGATAAAAAGCTTCAGAACCACCAGACTAAAATTACACAGTCATTTTAACTTCAGTTTCTAAAATTTTGGAAACTTTTATGAACTTCATGCTTCAGCTTCTTAAGCCTAATGAACAAAATTAATTAGTTCCTTCATTAGCTTCACACATCTCCTTCCATGCTTACAGAAGATGTTCGGAGTGTGTATACACCCTCGGCTGGGGGGCTGGTTTGCCATCCGTGCTCTGCTGGTGTGGAAGGATGTTGAAGTGGGTGAAGAAATGCATCAGGTAGCTCCCACTGACTGTGTTAGCTCACAGGAGGCCAGGATAGAGCTGCTGGAGAGATTTAACTACCACTGGCAGGATTGGACCTACAGAAACATCATACCTGCGGAAGAGAGCTATTCTCCTTGGCAGCAAGAGTATTTTATTACTCCTCCAGCTCAGCGGGGGGCGCTGCTCAAGCAGTGGGGCTTTCTCCCAGAGACAGACTCTGAAGTGCAGTCTTCAATCAACAAACAGTGATGACTGCAGGTAGAGGAAGAATACTCTACTGCAGACTTTGCTTCAATGAATGACTTTTAGTGTACATAAGAAGTGTAAATTGTCTACATTTAGATAAGAAGTGCAATAAGTAATTGTATAAGGATGGATGAATCTCTTGTAGCCATAAGCCTACAGATGGCTGATTCCACAAAAACTTGCACACATTACTGTATTTGATTGTGATTTACTTCTTGTTATTGACAAAACTGACTAAATCAAACATTAAAAAACAGAAATGCACAGTAATATCTGCTTGCTTTATTTAGGCAGTTTTAAAAAACCCTCTTGGCCACTTGGGTAAGCCCTTGCACCCAAGCATGGTTCTGCCAGTGTCTACAGTACAGCAAAATAGACCCAGCAAAGCCACAATCCCAAAGTTGCCACGCTTCCTCTTATCAGGCACTGCCCAGGAAAACACAACAGAATAGAGGATGAGTAATAATTATGATGTCTACGGTATATATGAAACAATTAGATACAAAAAGCTTATTTTTTACTAGTGTATAGAGATACATAATCTTTGATTCCACATAATCTTACATTTCACTCCATACTATGGCTATATGGGATATCATACAAATATCGCTGATGTGAAAGTGAAACGTATCTACTCACCTCCAGAGGAGTACCCATGTGCATACACTACTCTGCTAACGATCCAAACCATTCCCAAGCTGCTGGCCAGACGCTAAGACACAGAGAAAACTGTCAAGATGACTATCCACTGAGGATGACCTAAACATTTGTGTCTGACCGTACTCACAGGATGGTGTATGCCTCCAGCACACAAGAAGAACAGGAAGAGAGGCAAGATTTCATTACTGGGAAGAAAAGGGAAAAGAACACACCTGTTAGACTGTTATGAAGTGGCCATTCAGCTGTTATCAGAATGATTTTACTGACAAAGTACATTTGCATCTACAAGGAATCAGTCAACCAGCTTCTCTTAGCAACATCCATGAGCCAATAAGCGTGCTTGTCCCACAATCTAGACTGCTGGATGGCTGTCTAAATTACATTCTGTATACATGGTGGTAATGTCATCACGCTTTAATTCGTATGCAATCCATTGCTATCAATAAACACACCCACTTTCAGCAGTATGGTTTAAGCCACACACACTTCATAGTTCTTTATACTTTTATAATTTAAAAGGTACTAAAAAATTCAGGAATCTGAAATGATATGTTTTAAATGATACCCAGCAATAATCACAAGTATATATAACTGAATTATATTATGATGACTTGAATTTTTTTATATTTTAAATTACTACTAGAGATTGACAGGAATACTACGCAAAGGTGAACATATAAGTTTTAACAGGTATTATACATTCAAACTGGCTCTTAGGATCCCCAAGACTATACAAATGTACATAGTATATGCAACAAAACAGCTACAGACAGAGATGCCTGTAAACAGGTATAATGTGCCAAGTATGAATTATCAAAAGCGCCATGTAAAGTGTGCTGAGTATACAGCTGAAGTGGCATCTACTGTGTTTTCCTCACTGAAACACACAAGGACGGTTTTCTGTGCCATTTTCTTTAACGATGTGCTGTCTAGTGTGGCACATACGTGTTCTGATGAGCTCTCTGGATGCAGTTGAAGATATGGCCGGTCTCTGGGTCATCACTGTACATTCTCGGATACTAGGAAAAGAAAAGGAACTTGTGCTGAGTTCAAGGGCACCGACATAGCGTCCTTACTATAGATCATTTCCTCTGGCTGGCAGTCAACACAGAGGCAGGTGTGCGTCAGCATGTGCTCCTGTGGTGTAAGCTGTGCACTCACCTGTACATTGTATTTGATGCGTGCCTTGACCACAGAGAAAGACAGATGGCCCATGAGGATGAAGGTAGCTGCTCCAGTGAGCACCACATAGCCATACTCTTTAGAGAACACCGCCATGCTCAGTACAGTCAGCCGGGGCAGAGCAGAGAGGACGTAGATGCTACAGATTCAGACAGAAAAGCGCTTAAAAGTCAAGATTTTAGTCAAGAGCGGCAACACGAGCACAGAGACGGTAATGACTGTGTACGCCAGGCTTCTGAAAGCGAAAGGACAGAAGTCTGAGCTATAGGAGAAAGGACATCACTGAGGTGACTTTCACTTTGGAAACACGCTATTTTAGGTCGGTCTCTGAGTGAAGAGCCCCTGTGGAACTGAACGCTTACAAAACGCACATTTGTAGATATAATCGGCTGCAGTTCTACGTACCTAGATAACTTTGTCCGTGTTGGAACGAAACCCCGCTGTAGATGTTTCCGCGCTCACGGCTGTGTTGGTTTAGCCCGAAGGGGCGGAGCTTCAGCTGCAGTGAAGACCAATCCGGTCAAACTGGAGATGGACAGGCTTTCACTTCGACACCAACAGAAGCACTTTAGGTAACGACTAAACTATAGGACTTTAAAAAAAAGTAAAGTATTCAGGCTTAGGTTCTTTCAAATAAATATTATGAATAAATTATATATGTTAATTAGGTCTTAGTTATGTTTATTTATTTGAATTTATTTATATTAGGTTACTACAAGATCAGTACTAGAGTTTGTCAGGGATATTATGCATAGCTGAAAATATATATTTATATATAATATCATACATCACATCACGTCTGATTGTTTCTTATAATATGACCATTTTCTACTATTTTTTAACCCCAGTCCAATTTTTAGTTTTAAATTTGATTATTTAACCGTCCTAATTAATTTTTTCTAATTTGAATTTTTAATTGAATGATTTTCTCTTTTAAATGTATTGTTTTAATCATATTTTAATTGTTTTTTTGTTTGCCTTTACTGTTGTGAAACAACTCTTACTCTGAATGTTCTCATTTGTAAAGCACTTTGAATGACGGCAGTGTTTGAAAGGTGCTAGATAACTAAACTTGCCTTGTCTTATTATAGATGTGACCATGCAGCCATTTTTCAAAGCATCTTTGCAATCTCAACAACAACGAAACAGGCTACTACAGGCCTGGATCTGCCCATCCGCAATCAGCCAATCCAGATGTTTTCTGTGTTCATGTGTCATGCACCTGAACTATCGCACACATTTCAGACACTGAACAGCCAATAGAGGCAGGCGGTTCTGAGGTGTGCAGTGGTTTAAGCGTGACTTCTGGAGCAAAGGTTGGACAGTGAATTACACAAACACAAGGTGCCCATTCATGCTGTGTGACTTTTCACCGAGTGTTTACTCACCTGCCGTGAATCAAGTGTGTTCAGGTTGTGTCCTGAAGAGTGTGCTATTGTTTAGTTTGGTTCACTGTTAACCTAGAAAAGAGGTCTTTAAACTGGTCCTCAAGACAGTCCACAATTTCCATAAGGGTGCAGCAAAAAGGGACCACCTGGAGGGCCCTGAGGACCTGTCACATGGAATGCCTTGGGTGTGATCTGAATTTTACACACACACACACACACACACACACACACACACACACACACACACACACACACACACACACACACACACACACACACACACACATTTCAGTAACAACTTGAGCTGATCAAATCATTAGCAGAGCAATTCATATTGAAATATTAGTCAAGAAGCTTTTCAGTAGATTTCAGTATGTATTCAACAACATATGGAAACTTTTTTTCTATTCAGTAAGGCTCAAGTTCAAATGAATAGCATGCTTCATAGCATATATCCACTAGATGGTACTATTCTCTACAAAACAAATGGGCCTGCTTTTCCACATAAAATAAATTCCTAATAGTTCCTGGGCGTTTTTCCAAGTTTTTTTAATAACAGAATATAAAAAGAGAACATCTACACTTTAATGTTTTCCTACGAAATATGGATTCCTCAAATGTATATTACTTTAAAAGAGCCTTTACCATATCCACCAAATATTTCCATATATCACCACATCTGGGAATTAGTGGGAACTACTTTAAGCAGCACCCATTGCTGATAAAGATGTTCACTAGTGCGCACATAGCTTGTATAATCCCCATTGCAAATCAGTGCTATGAGATAAGTTGGAGTGGTACAATGGGATGCTCTGGAGCAGCTTCACATGAGCCTAAGATCACTATGTCCAATGCCAAGTGCTGGGTAGAGCAGTGGTTGCCGTCCCTGAATCTGGGATCTCGCCTGCCCTGCACATGAGTGTTTCCCCTCCTCCCAACACACTTGATCCAGCTAATCTGCTCATTAACAAGCTACTTTGTGACTTAAGTGAGGGAAAGCACTAAAGTGTGCAGGCCAGGGGGTACTCCAGGACCAGAGCCAGGAACCTGTGGGCTAGAGAGGTATAAAGCAAACAGGAACAGTGGAACTGCAGTGATAAAGCATCATCCAATACACAAGTTGGACTGATCCAGAAATAATAATCCATCAGTACCTGTCCTCAGTAATTTCTTGTGGCTGAATGCAATCAAATCCTCACAGCAAAGTTTAATATCTAGAGTAAAGCCTTTCCAGAAGAGTGGATACTGTCACTGCAACAAAGGAGAAACAAACTCCCTACTAATACACTTGAATAAGAAACAATGGATGAATTTTTGGGCCTATAGTGCATTTCAGACTTGTTCAATGATAATTTTTCCACTCACCTTTCCTTCTTTTTCATGTTCTTCTCCTTTAGAAATACCAATTGATGTAGTTTTTGCAGACCACATAACCTTCCAGCTCAGTCTCATTTCATAGAGAACATTTCTCTAATGTCCTGTATATCATAGGAGAACACCTTTCTCTCCCTCTTTCCCTCCTCGTCAATAGCCTGGACGCCTTGCGGTTTTATGGATATTAGCTGTCCGGATTCAGACGCGTCGTCTATCATCACACACACTCCATTAGACTCGTAATTTAGCACCCGGTCATCCAGACGCCTACGATCGATAGGCAATCTTGCCCCTGTAACAGCATGAGCTGATATGATCTCACCTTGAGCTCACATATGGTCTCAACTTGGCAAAGACGTGTTATAATGTTTCATAAAAGAGAAAGACAAATTTTGAGTTAAGAGTGGGCAATGTGACGATATGTTACTGTTATATTGACTATTACATCAATTACATGACAATGTATTTTTCTGAGTATATCATGGATATTGTCAGTACTTCTAAAACTCTGGCTACTCACCTTATATATAAAGAGACACAGATAATTATGTGACAGTCTCTTATATTATTATTTTATTTTGTTCATTTTTTGTCAGCTTTTTCCTTCTTCCTTTTTCCTTCTTTTCCCTGCTTTTTTCCGTCTTGAAATCTCCACAGACAAGTGTTGGCAGTAGAATAGTACAAACTCGGTTTAGTTGTACTAAAGAGTTCAGTGAATTTAAATGTGGCACTATCAGACAATGCCACAAGACAGTTTGTGAAATTTCTGCCATGCTAGATCTATCCCTGTCAACTGTAAGTGCTATTACTGCGAAATCAAAGTGTCAAGGAGCAACAACAGCTCAGGCATGAAGCTGTAGACCATGCAAATTACAAAGCAAAGCCACCGAGTGCTGAAGTGCATGGCACATACAAATCAGCCATAACTCGCTACAGAGGTCCAAACCCCCTCTAGAAGCAACATTAACACAAGAACTGTGTGTTATGGGCTTCATGAAACAGGTTTCCATGGCCAAGCAGCTGCAAACAAGCCTATGTGCAATGTCAAGTGTCTGCTGAAGTGGTGTAGAACATGCCACCACTGCACTCTGGAACAGTGGAAACATGTTCTATGGAGTTATGAATCATGCTTTGTTATCTGACGGTTTGATGGGTTTGGCAGAAGTATAATTGTCTGGGGGCTGATTTTGAGTGTTTGGACTCTGCCCCTTAGTCCCAGTGAAGGGTAATGTTAATGCTACAGCATACACAGATATTTTAAACAATTATATGCTTCCAACTTTCTGGCAACAGATTGGAGAAGACCTTTTCTTGCTTCAGCATGGCTGTGTCCCTGTGCACAAGGAGCTCCAGTGATCCAGTGACTTCACATTAACACCCACGTGTTTGGAATGTGATTTCCAACAAGTGTCCACAAACCTGCCTATAGTGTATATTGTGTACCATAGAAACTCAGATGTTTGTGAGTTTTTCCCCCAGTGCAATCCACACCCGGTTATTTCCGAACTTCCAGCAACAGCTCGCTGACGCATACACAGTGCTGTGCACCTTGACAGTTTTCTGTGTGGTTGCTGCTGCAGACTAGTCCTAGCTTACATTACTGAACAGATCTCTAAGCAGAGTTATGCAACAGTTACAGCAACTACAGCAGACACATTTAGATGGCTCATGTATCCGTCTCAGATTCAAGACAATACAGAAGAAAAGATTTCCAACTACATTTTTTATATTTACAATACTGTGCAAAAATCACAGGCACAAAAGAAAACTTTTTAAAGCTATTTATCTGGGCAGTAAGTTTGTTTCTGCATGTAAAAGAAAAGTGCATGAATCTGTAGAATTCCATAAGCAGCACACCTGGTTTAGTATGGATGTAGGATGGTACCTGGACTTATTCCAGGAGAGGCTTGGAAATGCTACAGCTAACACACTGACACACATCAAATCACAGTGTGTTGTTTATGTATTTATATTTATCTTTCAGCAAAAAAATGCATTTCCTACTATTTTAACAGGTTTCCAGAATTCTTAAGGCATCGCTCCATTACAGATATTTAGACCGAATACATTCAGAACTGCGATTTTCTGCAGAAACAGTGTGATGCTCCTTTAAGAATGAGTCTGTAATGCAGAAAGCACACTGAAGTTGCTGCTTTTAGCAGTTGGAGTTTAGTGTGAAATGCCACATCTTCATGCGCATTCCTGTTCCAGACTCTCTAAAAAACTCACTCGGTGATTCATTCTCACACACTGCCAGCCTCAGACGTCAGTGCTAGTACCCAGTGGACTACACCTCTCGCTTTGGATTACAGGAGCACAGATGATACCGAGGACACAAGAGGGGAAAAACAGCCTTATATCAGTTGACAGGGGTCAGTTACCAGTGGATTCTGCCAGCAGGACTGGAAATCTCATTCCACTTTAGAGCACTAGAACTGGACTGATATGAGTGGATCATCTCACTCTCCTTGCCAAGGTGAGACAGCAGTATCTCACGTCTTCTAAGATAATGCGAAGTTCTCCAGTCTGGACTGGCCAGTCTTAAGCTCTCCCTACTAGATTTCTCTCTATCTGAATGATTATCTAACCTCCCAGGGTAATCTATACTTAGTTTAATGAAAAAGTTAGACTGGTCACTCCCACTGGCTACACTACCCCACCACAGATCAGTAAGGTGAGAGGCGGCTGTGGTGCCGGACAGCGAGCCAGCTGGGCCGCTGGTGTGAGCGGGCAAGGCAGGGGTCAGCGTACATAGACACTGATCCTCACGCACAATTTCTAACATAGGCTACATGCGCAGTGCTGGGAGACACTGATAAAATTTGATAATATGATATTTTCATCACACAGTATCACTGTATTTGATTCTGTTTAAGCTTGCATTAGTAAAGGTAATATGACAAAGAAAGATATTCCACTAGTTAGCTTTCAAAGTTATTCAGAATTAGATCCTACAAGTCCTGATAATATGTGTAGAAGTGTCATAAGGAAACTGAGGCAGTAAAGATACAGTCCAGGTTCAACTTGTTCTGATGGCATTTTTTTTGTTTTATTATAGTTTCTTCTCTTAACTTTACTAGAAAGTAAAAGTTGACAAAATATTACAATTGTTACCAACAAAGAAACCAGAATTCCAGAAAGGAAACCTACTATTTCATTAGTTCTTGTGTATTTGAAGTGTTTTTTCACATTGCAATCTGAAGCACCCAGCCAATAAAAGTACAATGAAACTATAAACTAAATTTTTCATGTCAAAACAAAACTTAAGTGCATGCTGTTTTTATAATAACCTAGACGATTGAACAAAAGCCTCATCAATAAAATATATAATCAAAAGTTTCAGTATTTAGTGTCTCCACACTTTGCCTTTATTACAGCTTTCATTCTTTTCATGAGACTTGTCTTTCAGTCTGCAGGGATATTTTTCCATACATCCAAATTTCAGTCACAGAAGTTGGTTGCATTTTCTGCTTCTCACAGTCCAAGTAATCCTGAATTCCACATTTAGGCTCAGTCCACAAAGCCTTACTCCAAATCTCAGATTTCCCAGTTGTGGTGTTCTAGTGTAAATTTTCTGCTTTTTTGTCTGTTTTTAGTTAAAGCTTCTTGAGAGCTACACATCCTTTTCATAGTGGAAGGATGGGCAGGGATTTTATTTCTACTTTTTATCTGATGGTGAGAGTTGTGGTGTTCCACTAGATCCTGTAGATCCTGTTCAGAATCCCATTTTGTTCTTGTTTTTTTGCCAGAATTATTTTCCTTTGACTTTCCTCTTTCTTATGCAAGTGGATTATCTTACAACTAATCTCCTCAGATACGTCTCCCTTAGCCATTTTAGATACACATGAGAGAGAAATCTGCAAGGCAGCTGAGGTGCGTTTGGGTAGTTGCTTGTCAAATTATTTCAGAAATATCATGTATAAGAGATGAGCACCCCACAACATAATAATTACTAGCTAAGGTCATGTCAACAAAAAAGCAGGAGTAGGTGTGTCATGCTTACTACCTCTGAATTTGTACATATAAACTTCTAAGTAGGACTTAAAGACAGCATAAGACTGGATGGGTGAAAGAGTTAAAGTAGCAATAAGGTGCGCTAAAGCAAAGAGAAAGACAAATATAATGTTAAATTGATGTTTTATTGGCTCTGAAGGCTCTTGTGTAATTTTGTTAACACTGAAATTTTATTGACACTGAAAAATGAATAAGCTAAAGCTTAATGGCTGTTTTAACTGTACACTGAATAAACGAAAAGGTGGTCTCTGACTTGCACGGTTCCATACACAGCAGTTGTCTAGGCTAGGTCTAGGATACCATGCGTAAATTACACAAAATAAAATTTTAAACTTGACAAACAGCTTCCTTTATGTATAAATACAGCTAAATCTGAAAATCAATACTGTTGTGTAACTCCAAATGCAGTTGCCTGTCCTAAGACCAGCAGAGACGAGACGGGGAGACACCGAACACCTTCACTGATACTGCAGGAACAGGGGAGCCGTGCTGAGATTGCGACGTATACATGCGCACATACATGAAGACACACGTGTACAGTATGCATGCATGCATGTAACCTCGGGTTACAGACATTCAAAACGTTGGCAAGGTGATCTCCTGAAATGCTAAAGCATGTAAAACATACGTGCTCGCACACTCTGTCTCTCACGTACATGTAAAACGCCCACCAGAGACAGCTGCCCAGAGAAGCATAGAGGTAGCTTTCAAAGAGAACTTGTAAAATTAGATTCTGCATGTTCTGACCACAGAAATAGGGGTGACTGATGTAAGATGACTGATTCAAAAGTCCTGAGCTAATGAGCTAATGCTTCAACAAACTGATCTATGGTGACTTACTAACCATTCCAAGATCACAGTGAGTTAAAAGCGATATTAACCTGACCTCATTGTGCCTACACCAGGATGTTGGGAACAGAAAAGCAATAGATGGAGACAGAAGACAGAGAATAAAAAAGAGGAGGAACAAATGAGGAGGAACAACCCACCAGTTATGTTTATCTGCAAGAGACTGTGAGTGACTAGTAAGGTCTAAGGTTCGATCCCCTGAGGCAACAGTACGTGCCTCAGTAAAGTGGCCTTGAGCAAGGCACCTAACCCCCAACTGCTCCCTGGGCGCTGTGGATGGGGCTGCGCACCATGTATGTGGTGTTTCACTGCATGGATGGGTTTAAATGTGGAGGTGAAATTTCCTCATTGTGAGACTAATAAGGGTCATTTAACAGGTGTTTCTGTCTATCCTTCCACTGTGAAAAGACACCTCAACACTCAACGTCTGCAAAGATGGGTAGCTGTTAAGAAGCTGTTTCTAAGAAAAGGAAATAGACAAAAAAGTAGAACATCTGTGATTCAAGCAAAGTAGCTGCTGTTTTTTTTTTAAACAATTGGCTGACCACCACAAAGTCCAGATCTCAACGTCACTGAATGTGTTTAGGATTACTTGGATTGTGAGACTTAGAAATTGCAACTAACTTCGAAGACTGAACTTTGGAGGTGTGGAAAAATATCCCAGCTGCTTTCTTGATGAGAATGGAAGCTGTAATGAAGGGTTGATACACTAACTACTAAAAAAAACTTAATTTACTGAGTTATTGGGGCTTCATCTGATGCTGAAAATGTATACTCAAAGCCCATTTTGATTTAAAAATTAAATAAAGGGTGGTCTCTGACTTTTGCACAGTCCTGTATTTCCTAGCTTTAAGTTAAGATATACATGCAGTATTTCAATGAGTTTCCAATGCAGTAACTATGTTTAAGTATCATTAAGATCAACTTTTTTTTAATAATTCATTTTAGTGACGTCCAGTAAAAGTGAACTTATATCAGTGTTTTTCAGCTAGTTACCTACGCAGATCATGATGCGGAAGAGAAGAACAACAATGGAAAATCAAGCAGACAGAGAGAGGCAGGGAGAAGATCCTTGTCCTGTTTGCCTCAGCGATTTTGACCATCAGACTCATGCTCCCTACACGCTACCTTGTGGTCATACATTCTGCTCGTCCTGTCTGCTGCACCCCAGCCTGGTCAGGTATGGATACCTCTGCTGCCCCCTCTGCCGTTGCCTTTCCTGGCAACCCAGAACCCTGCGCAGGAACATGCTGCAGAGCAATAGCACTGAACAGAGTTTAGCTAATCAGCAAACTGTTACTTCAGAGGACAATGCAGGACACTCTGGCATTAGGGTCTCTCTATCAGAACGAACACAGAGGGAAGAAAATCCAGTTACTATTTCATCAAACAACAGAAACCAAACTGAGAGAAGTGCATGTACCTTCTCTCAGACTAGAGTCTGGACTTCTAATCCCACTGAAACATGGGAAGATGGATTTAGCCAAAGAGTAAGAACCTTTCAAAGCACTCAAACCTCACAACAAACAGGCACCACAAGCAGAGCAATTCACTTTTCCACAGTAACTCCATTTACCACAAGCCAGTTTCAGCTGCAGCAGTTCCTCTCCTGGCCAGCAGGGGTCAGTGGGCTGGACGAATCCTTGTTCTTTAACCACTGTGCACTGTGCTATAGACAGTCTTTTAACCATGGTCATATATTAGACTGCAGTCACTCTCTGTGTCAACGCTGTCTGGAGGTCTTGTTGGGCTTGGCCTCTCCAGGATGGGTTTCCTTCCTCTACTGCCCTCAATGTCAGGGTCAGACTGCAGTGTTCCAACAAGCATCTAACACCACTGCATCATCATCGACTCAATGTCCTGAGAGAAGAGAGTTGGCCATAACTGAGGCCGACAGAGCAGGGAGGGAGCCGGAGAGGAGGGGGGTGGGCTGCTGTGGCTGCAGAGCATCATGTGGAGTGATGTAGAAGACTCAGCGCCTATAAACACAATACTGTCACTAATGACACATTGGTGTAAGTGGGTGAGGACAGAGAAATGGCCTGATGGCCACTACAAGCTCAAAGCTGGAGTATGTGGTCAGTGTGAGTAAGACTGTACACACCAGGGATGGGTCAGAGAATGGGTCACCCCTGCTGGGACTTTTCTGACAAATAGGTGGCTTCACTAATCTGCTTGAGGCTCAGAACTCAGCTGACTGGCCCCTCTGTATCTCCATTACACGTGCTTGCATAAGCACAAACATGGTGCTCAAAATAGACAGAACAGATATGTATGTACTCATATGACAATACGCAAGCATAATCTATCCTGAGGAAGTGGTGCAGAGCTTATTTACAAATAAACGTAGGTTAACTTTAAGACTGGACATCAGTCTGTATATTTCTGTGTGTGTCTGCCCTGCGATGGACTGGTGACCTGTCCATATTAGCTACAACTAAAATATGAGTAACAAATATGGTGCCTCTCTGTCAGGGAATTGAACAGGTGGGGATACTGGCCACTATACTACCGATACCATTTAGGAGAATTCCACTGTAATCTATGTTAGTCACTGCTAGAGGTCACACAATACCACCAATCTGATTTTTTTCTTTAAAAACTACCAAACTTTTAAACTGAATCACTTCTGGTGAGCATCTAAAAGTAGCTCAAACTACCCAAACACTCTACTACCCCACAGGAAGAAATACACAGCTAAAAACATCCCAACAGTCAATGCAAGTGTGAGCAATTTCAGGCTGGATGGGATCAGATTTAATCTGATATCTGATTCATCATTTTCTGTTAAACGGCCTGATGCAGATACCTGATATCAGTTCGGTGCACCTCCCTTACACTAGACTAGAGCACAATGTCACAACCATTAATGTGGTACCATCTGAGTCAGCCTTACATAAAACCTATAAATAATAACAATAACAATAACAATAATAATAAGTTCCATTTATATTGCACCTTTTGAAGCCCAAGGTCTCTTTACACAGGTAAATCAAATGGATCCATCAGTCAGGACAGACAGGGCATGAGGTGAATCTAGTTTATCAGATAACCAGAGACAGATGCACGATGCAGCTGAGACCAGAGGCCTATCTATCACAGTAGGATTTATGGCTTAGCCGGCTAACTTTAGGCTTAGTTTGTTCTAAGCCTGGATTTTCTGTCTCACAGCTGTGGATTACTTTATTACCAGACTTACGGATTGCAAAAAGCAACCAATCAGGACAAGCTTCTAAACTATCAGGGCCAGCATTCTGACAGACAAGAACCCCTCTGGTCCTTTACCTTTATGACGTTTGTGGTATCAATTATATGAAAAAACAACCCATTGAGGAAACACAGATATAAAGAATGTAAAACTAGTGTAGTGTTATTGCATTTGTTACGTTTTTGTGGTGTAAAACTTAAGAAATCCTGTCTAAGTTGAACTTGCTTCACCCAAGGAGACGTGCAAACATCAACTCGCAGACCAGAGTCTGACTTCCACAACAATGTGGAATGAGGGACTCTCCTAAGAGCTAGAATCTTCCAAGAGAACTTCTCACACCAGCACACAAAGAAATTCAGAGTGTAAATCTTCGACCTCCCAGATCTGACACGCTGGTCTCAATAACTAGTCAAACTTACCAACAGTGACCAATGGGACAAGGCTTTGTGAAGGGTCAATGTCTCATTCCTCTCTACATTTTAGCCATTGCATTATCACTGTCAAAACCTTGAGCCATGATTGTTTTTCCAAGTTTGATGTAAATTATTAGTCAGTTAAATTATTTGGCATAGAAATGTGATTCTCATATATTTGCTATTTAAAATGACATCCCCTCATGTCACACACACAAACTCACTAATCCACAGGTCATTTACCTCAAGCCACTTCCCAGTGCAGCAATTCCACTCCTGGCCTGCAGGAGTCAGTGAGCTGGGCAAATCCTGGCTATTTAACTGCTGTGATCTGTGCTGCATCACAAAATCCCATCAGGATTTTGTGGCCATTTTTCGTGATTGTTGTGAAAATGCTTGATTTTGCAGCAGCTTTTCTTAAATATTTGCACTTTATTTTGGGAGGTATGGGAGGTTGTAATAAAACTGTACAAATGTGCATCAGCCAGCTTAGTTTGCTTGAATTAAAAACAAGTGGGGGAAAAACCCAGAACAAATGAAGCCCCTGAGGGGCTGTGGTGAAAAAAAATGACATTGGGTTTTCTTGCAAAATCTCTGCAATCACAGCAGTCTCGGTCTCAACATCAGCAAAACAAAGCAGATGATCGTGGACTACAGGAAGCGGCAGAGGGGTGGTCACTCTCCCCTATTCATCAATGGAGCAGAAGTGGAGAGAGTCAGCAGCGTGAAGTTCCTCGGCATACACCTTGCTGATGACCTCACCTGGTCCCTGCATGACAACACTATTGTGAGATCTGCCCGTCAGCATCTCTTCTTCCTGCGTAGGCTCAGGAAGTTTGGTCTGCCTCCTCAGATCCTCACCAACTTCTACAGATGCACCATAGAGAGCATCCTCACAGGCTGCATCACTGTCAGGTCTGTACCACTGCACCGCCTGCGACCACAAGGTCCTTAAAGGAGTGGTGGGAAGCAGAAGCTATCATAGGCAACAAACTACCAGCCTTACAGGACGTCTACCAGTCCCACTGCCCCAGGAAGATCAAAAAGATCTGGTCAGATAGCGTCACCCAGCACACAGCCTGTTCACCAGATTTCACAGCATACAGGCTAGAACAACCCGGTTTATGAACAGTTTCTACCCACAGGCTGTCACTGAAATGATAGAAAGAAAATAATAGTAAACAGAATAAAAGCACCAGTCACATATTCAGGAGACAAGAAAAAGTAGCAATATAAAGTGCTCTCTAACATCCAGCTGTGCTGTCTGACTCTGATCTGTCTTCTATGTTCGCTGCAACTATCAACACAGTGAACATTTGCCAATGAAAGTGCACAAACGATCAAAGTTTTACAGTGGAAAAGGGGAAGTCAGCAGCGGACTGCCTTTTATCCACAACAATGAAAGCCGTTTCCATCCAGCTTTTGTGTAAAACGTTCAGGAATTGATTCTCCTGGTCTTTCTTTAACTGAAATATTCATAGCCAACTATCTGCATTATTTTCAGCTTCTTGGCATGCATCACTAAAAGCATCCACTTAATGCAAAAGTAGTGCGATGTTTGGACAGAACTGTGAATCCTTTAGAATTCTGTAAAGTTAAAGTGAATTTGCACCGATTAGGAACTGCAAATTCCTAGAAGGACAGATCGTAACAGAAGGAGGAAGCTGTTCGCTGGCTGAAATATAAAGGGGTCAGTGTGTTATTCTGAACATCGTGGCTGTATTAAGTTACATAAAGTCCTGCCCCTCAAGAACCAATGAACTTGGCATTTAGTGTGCTATTTGAGCCAAATACTACAACCTATTCATGTGAGTTTTGTTTGATTTTACCATTGATTCATTACAAATATGCTTTTAAAACAAATATTATCAGATTTAAAGGTCCCTCTATTCACATGCATGCGTGGTCTTGCATGACAGTACATAACTGCCCATAAGGGTTGACAGTACTGACAGCAGTGGACAGGAATACTGCAGCTACATGTGATCCTTTTACCACAGTCCAGCATTTATACTGCAGACAACCTGAGCTGTTGCTGGCCTTAGAATCTCCTCACAGAGTCCATGTCCGTTCACTGGGTTCATTCTGCCGCACATTAGGACTCTTGGTAAAAGGTTCTCACTCTCCCCGTCGGGGAATCGAACCCCGGTCTTCCGCGTGACAGGCGGAGATACTGTCCACTATACTAACGAGGAGGAGGCGCTGAGAGGGTTTCAGGACACCCAGTCATCTGTGAGATACAACTGAGGTTTTGTAGCAGATGCGATATTTAAGCTTGTACTATAACACAACCTCAATGTCCCACGGATACACAACAACCAAGTTAAGTGGTGAACCTTTAATAAAACAGCACATCAATGAACAATAAAGCTCTACGGCGGAGGAACACAGCTGATCCGGACAGCTGCTTTACTGCTCTGTTGAGGCTCCACAGCAGAATCAGATTACTGGGTAAAATTAAAATAATCCTTCTTTGCGGTTTTGAACACAGACTTAGTAAGAATAGGTCTAAAATGCTGGAGTTAATGTTGAACTGCTAGCTAATTCACCCTTTAACCATGAATGTTGACGCGCAGACCGCGGGTCACCATAGCAACACAGACAACCGCGTCGCCTAGCTAGTTGCTAACGAAAAGACAGAAAGGTTTGAGGCGGACGTCGATCATTTGGAGATGAACTGACATTTACAATCACTCCAGCTGGTTCCCTGACGCGTTTAATCTGCAGCGAGAAACTGTCAAACTCTAAAAAGTCTCGAAGCTGAAGTCAGCTTCGCGTTCAAAACCTTAAATGGTGCCAGAGGCGCCAGAACGTAAGCTACCTGTTGCACCATTTAAGGTGGAACGGGACAATTCAAACAAGAAGCTGGAGAATGACAAGGTGACCTCAGTCTCGTAAAAAGTTGAACGAGACATTTCACTAGACGCTACAGAGTAAAAGTAACGATGCAGGTGCGAAAAAGCAGCTACAGCTGAGCTAAAGGTTAAAGCAGAGCAAAGCAAGTCTGCAGTTTCGTTTAAATGTTTAGCCTATACTAGGGCATTGGCACATACTGAGACATATTTACAGCCAATACGGTAAAACGGGTGTAAAATATTGTGTCTCTTAAGGCAGACCGATCTTTGCTGAAAAGACAAAACGGCTCTTCTTAACATTGGGGTTGCCGACCATTGCCTTAATGCAGCTTGCACAACGGGCAGGTCAGGTCCTGCAGTCTGATTGGCTAAGCCTCGTTCGAAGTCGCTGTAAAAACCTACGACCTCTTCACAACAACGGAATAGTGTATTACTGCACAAACCCCTTGTGCTATGAGCGAAATAACATTTGACTCTCACACTGCTCGCATGGACCACCGAGCATATTGATGAAGTAAGAACCCGTTTTTTTGTGTGTAAACTGAGGGTTTGCAACTAATATTCGTAACTAGAACGTGTTAAGTCAGACTGGTCCGCTAGCTAACAGGCTAAAAGATAGATAACAGTGAAAACCACCAGGTTAGCTAACGTTACAGCATTAATATCACATGTTTCGGTTAAACTAACGTTACTTACGATAAGTTTTGGTGTAAAACGGCACGACGCAAAGGAAAGTACTTAGTTAAGATACAATTCGTTGTAGAACGGCAGTACAAAAATGTCCCTTGACTGGATGACACGCTTCAAGAGTCCGTGCTTCAGTCAGAAGTAACCTTAGCATCACACCCAGGCTGAATCCCAAACGGCGCCATACTCCCTAAATAGTGTGCTAGCTATGCAAAAAAATCTAACCTCTACAGCCAGTAGTGTGTAATTTGTATGGATGTGGCTGAGTCCCAAATGACGATTTCATAGCTAGTGTTATATTTTGTACCGTTGTGGTGCAGAATCAAGTATGTAACTTTCTACTTAGTTCAATTGTTAAATTGTAAAAACTGTTTGACCAGAAGATGATGGGTCTCCCCTTGAGAGTCTTGGTTCCTCCCAAGGTTTCTTCCCCCAGTCTGAGGGAGTTTTTCCTTACTACCATCGCCTATGGCTTGCTCACTGGGGTATATGTGTTGTAACTGTATGTTTTTAACCTTCTGTGATGCTGTTTTGTGACAACATCGTTGTAAAAAGCGCTATACAAATAAACTTGGATTTAATTGAATTCACTAACCTAGCTATGTAACCTAGTTAGGGAGCGGAGAGCTGTTTGAGATTGAGCCCCAGCACGAAAAGAGGGGAGCAGCTAGATTGGTCCTATATAAGACTCTCAGTGGTTTATTTAAACACTTAATGGTTAATTTAACCAAAAAGTATTTATAAAGCGAAAGTTTTTACATTAAACAGCGCTGAGTTATCATATGTTCTTAGTTATACAACGAAACGTTTAAAATTCATGAAATGACCGCAATACACAGCGATGGACGACCAAACGATCTTCTCCTCATTTAGCGGTCAGTTGTTGCTAAGCAACGATGGTATAGCATACTCTAAAGGAACTACATTAGTTTGCGGATTTCTTCTTTATAACGATGATCATTATTAATAATGACAAATTAATTTTCTGATGAATTGTATATTCTAGCATGTTTTATGTTGGCTGACGCAAGAAGCCATTCCATTCAATTAATGAAATGCTATGTTTCTATTTTTGGTACAGGTAAAGGGAGCCCCACCGTCAGGCAGGGCGACAAAAAATTAGGTAAAACTCATGATGTTCCTCCCCACGGAAATCTTTAGTAAAAGGCGAAAGATTTATACGATCTGAAGAGAAACATGAGTGATCTGAGGGTGGAGCGCGCAGGAGCTCCACCACACCAACACTGATACATGTCCACTGGACGGTTAACGGACCGCCACAGAGTCTGAGCGCTAAACAGTCACTAACACTCAGAACCAAGAGCAGCAGCTCTGTGTACTGATCACTCGCTCTGTGGAGAAGAAATCACGGTGGAAAACAAACTACTTAAACTGTGTAACCTTGAGGTTCGCAATGCATCACGGGTAACGTGCAGCAGCAGCTCGTCCTGCCGTTGGCTGGTTCACTGAGTAAGTGTGACTGAATATGTTTATCGGGCACCGCTGACATTTTGTCTGTTCTACGTGTTTTTCTTTATTCTTTATATTTTGCAAACCGAATAAAATCACCGCCTCGTCTGTCCCGGTTCAGTGACAGTCGAGCGATGGTTAGAAACACAAGAGGGAAAACCTAAAGGGCAACTCCACCAATGTTTCAAAGTTCTACATAATTAGCTGATTAAGACGCAAAGCCGTTCTGCGTGGTTCCTTTTTGCGAATCGCTTCACAGTTTAATGCCTCTAAAACTCTTTCACAGAAAGTTACTGCGCAAAATGTTTGTGAATGCGCTGCCTGGTGCCCAAGACAGTTTTTACGATAGTTTTGGCCTAAAACGTCTTGTTTATCCGTTTATTTTAATCCATTCATTTCGTAGGGACACATGCAGGGCGTTGTAAGTCAAAACAGTCCCCAAGTGTATTTTCAGCTATTTTACCGTCATCAACACTACATATACACACTCCAGTCACACAAGGGCGGAGTGATACGCAAACGAGTCGGTTCATTTGAACGGCTCTTTGAGATGAACGAATGGAGCCGAGTCGCTCTGGAGAGCCGTTCTTTTGACCGCTGTGCCCAAATTTCACAGCGTCCCCTAAAATCCCATCCACCCTTCACAGAGCAGTGAGAACCGGCCAGTCAGAGACCGACTGGATCTCACTGCTGGTTCTCAAAAGAGAGAGAGACGTCGCCGCGTCTCGATCCTTAAAGGCAGAACGAGCCGGACGGGCCGGTTGCTGTTGAAACACCATTCAAAGTCGTTCCCTATGGAGAGACAGAGAGAAATGGTGGTCGAGCGAGCTAGAGAGTGAATGAAGAGAGGGAGTGGCCTTAGCGAGAGCAAAGCAGTGAATCAGAGAAAGAAACGTCTAAAATCTGTTTGCAGTGCAGATCGCTGACATTAAGTCAGGCGAAATGAGTAATTTAGTGCTGCTAAACCTGTTCCACACATGTGAAACAACATTATTACGGTGGGACGTGAAGCCTGAATCTGATCCAAAACTCGTCCTTTCATTATCTCAGGAATTATTTCACAGGGCCTTAATAAAGAATGAAATAGAGACCTTAAGGGTTAGCACTTCACAGAGAAACGCCCGTTCAAGGCTCCAAGTTCGTGGTTGGTTGGTGGAGTGGTTGGTTAGTGTAGTGGGTAACACCCCTGCCTTCTACGTTGGAGACTGGGGGTAAACACCCTACACGATACCAATAAGAGTCCTTGGGCAAGACTCCTAACACCACCCTCGCCTACCTGTGTAAAAAATGATGAAATCGTAAGTCGCTCTGGATAAGAGCGTCTGCCATGCTGTAATTCATGGACTGGAGGTTAGGGAACCAGCCCTGTGACCCGAAGGTCGCTGGTTCGCTCCCCTTGGCTGACAGTCCATGACTAAAGTGCCCTTGAGCAGCCCTAAGCAGCGCCGTGGATAGGGCTGCCCACTGCTCCGGGCACATGTGCATGTATGTGGGTGTTTCACGGCACAGAGATCTTACTTCATAGCATGTAGAGCACAGTGACAAACGATTGTAATTTCAATCAACTCATTAATATTTCTGTAATGTGTTTCTATTATTAGACCAAGCAAAAGGAGCCCCACCGTCAGGCAGGGCGGCAAAAAATTAGGTAAAACTCATGATGTTCCTCCCCACGGAAATCTTTAGTAAAAGGCGAAAGATTTATACGATCTGAAGAGAAACATGAGTGATCTGAGGGTGGAGAGCGCAGGAGCTCCACCACACCAACACTGATACATGTCCACTGGACGGTTAACGGACCGCCACAGAGTCTGAGCGCTAAACAGTCACTAACACCCAGAACCAAGAGCAGCAGCTCTGTGTACTGATCACTCTGTGGAGAAGAAATCACGGTGGAAAACAAACAAACAAACAGAAAAACGCAACCTTATGAGCGCGGGGCGTGCAAAGCATCATGGGTATCGTGTCGGAGCAGCTCGTCCTGCCATTGGCTGGTTTTACTGTTTGAGCCGTTGAAGAGTCTAAATAGATTTGAACAAGAAAAGGACTCGCGTTTTACGCCAAACACAGACTAATGTGTCGTCTAAACGTTGAACTGAACGTTGAACTGGGACGCTTAAACGTGAACTCATAACTATCCTTATACTCTGTCAGCGCCAAGAAGAGAAAGGGCTCAGTAACGGACAGTAAAGGAAGAGCTAGAACCGCTGCAGGACGCCGACAGTAAAGCGACTGCGCCCGGGTAGCTGAGAGAAACTTACTGCTTTGCTTTATTCATTTAGCCTGAGCTGGTAGCCATGTGTCCGTGTTTAATAGGGTCGGTGGATCGTTCAGAATCAGGGAAACAGACAGGAAAGGAGGATCATTCGGCTCTGCGGGTGGAGCTTCTGACCCTGACTCCTCTGCTGTTAGGTTCCTCCTTACTCCTCCTCCTCCTGTCCCTCTCCGACTCCTCTCAGTGTGTCTTCTTCATGCTTTTCAGGACACACACTTCTCAAAAGCTGCTTTGGGACAATGTAAACAACACGTTTCGAATAAATACATTTGAATTTAATACATAAAGAAGGGCCGAATACCTACAGAGATCATATACGATACAAAATAGCTCTCTAGCGACACGCAGCGGCTAAAAGAAGAAACAAAAACAGAGAGAAAGGTCTGATGTTGGGGATGCCACTCCAAAGCCAGTGAGACAGCGTGGCTCATCATGGCAGAGCAAAAAGATACTGACACTGCTTTTCTAGTTTAATGGGAAAATGTCTTCAGAAGTGTAGCCAGGGTCCACTTCTCCAGTCTCAGCTGTTACATCACACGGACGAGCGCCTTAATCGACTGCTCCTCCACTCGGGTTAATATGTTTAATATGATTAAAACATCACTGAACATCACGCAGCTACGTCTGCACATATAACGGTGAGCGTTTATTCTCTGAACTAATATTAGCTACTCCATCCTCTCCTTCACTGTTATTGCCTTCATGCTAAGCTTCACTGGCAATCACGCGATAGTGCACACTGGCGTCACGACTAAGCACTCGGGGGAACTGTCAGTCATTATTTGCATCAACCAGTCAAGTAAAGGTTAACATGTCAATCACATTTCGCAGTGACCAGATACAGTGAGAACTAACTCGTTATTTACAAAATCCCGTTTAAATTTTTTCTCTTGTCCTCACTCACTACGACTTATGTGTGTCATATGTTACCCAAACATCCGCTCTGTGCAGAAGGAAAGAGTGATGATAACTTCATTCAACTCATTAATATTTCTGTAATGTGTTTCTATTATTAGACCAAGCAAAAGGAGCCCCACCGTCAGGCAGGGCGGTAAAAAATTAGGTAAAACTCATGATGTTCCTCCCCACGGAAATCTTTAGTAAAAGGCGAAAGATTTATACGATCTGAAGAGAAACACGAGTGATCTGAGGGTGGAGAGCGCAGGAGCTCCACCACACCAACACTGATACATGTCCACTGGACGGTTAACGGACCGCCACAGAGTCTGAGCGCTAAACAGTCACTAACACCCAGAACCAAGAGCAGCAGCTCTGTGTACTGATCACTCGCTCTGTGGAGAAGAAATCACGGTGGAAAACAAACAAACAAACAGAAAAACTCAACTTTATGAGCGAGGGGGGGGGGGGGGGGGGGGGGGGGGGGGGGGGCGTGCAAAGCATCATGGGTATCGTGTCGGAGCAGCTCGCCCTGCCATTGGCTGGTTTTACACTCTGCAGACGTGGAGGAGGAGACAGTGAGGAGAGGATCATTCAAGTGATAAACGCACGCCGTCAGCAGGGCAGCATCCATGAGCTAATCAGCTAGCCATGCAAACTTTGCAAAATGTTTTTGACAAATTTGAGCAAAACTTTCACGTGTGTGAGTGATTGTTTTGTCTGGTGCAGCCTTTAGCACGCTAACGAGCCAGCTAGCAGAGGCCAGCCATGAAGTTGTATCGGCAGTTGCTATTGAAACGGAAGATGCTTCCAGAAGCAGGTTTAGGTTTGAGTACAGTTCAGCAGGGCTGTTCAATTTCCTGAAGGTCTTGAGCCAACCTCTGATTCCAAGTGAACAGATGGAGGCGACTCCAAAAATCCTGTCATGAGCGAGTTATTGCTGCTGTTTACAGTGCACTGCTGTTTTGTACATGGGAACATGAATGTCACGGTGTGGAATCGAGTACTTGGAGTTGGAGCTTTGGAGTCGACATTCGATTCTCAAATGCATAGAAATGGAGAATCAAGTCTTTCTGAGATTAATTTAGCTCTATAGTCTAGTAAGGCTTAGATTAGGTTTCTGCCGAAAAAGTTTAGACTACACGGACTCCATCCAGTAAAAGTTTTCTTTCTATTTGTAAGTATAAATTTGTACATTTACAGCAGTGGCAGTAGGTTTGGATCATTTTGTTTACAAATGCATTTTCGTTGGTTATAATATTGTGGGCATTGTAAGTCTTGATTTAGGGTTAGGGTGTCCCAATTTTTGTTGAGATAGAGGGGTAGGGCAAAGTGTTAGAGCTACATGGCCCTCCAAACTGAGGTATTTCAGAGACTCACTCCAAACAGTGTTATGAGAAAAAAAAAGAAAAACCAGCAAGGTGGCTGTGCGAGCGACCAAAGAAACCCACAAATGTAAGATTGAAAAAACGATGATAACTATTTTATTATCTTAGTTTAATGTCGTTTCAATGTACTATGGTCGTTTTCTTTGTAAGAAGTATAAAAAGTCGCTAAAGTATGCTAATGTCTCGGTAGCTAGTTAGCAATTTTCCCATTCCGCCTTAAATAGTCCAGCAGTATTGCGCCTGAAGTGCCATTATGTAACTGCTGCACCATTTAAGGTGGAATTGGAAAAATCAAACAAGAATATCTGACTTCAGCTTCGTATCACTAAAGAATAAGGAGTGGATGATAATAAATAATTGTCTTATAGCCTCTTTTAAAGCATATGTTACTCTAAATGTAACTAAAGCCGAGCAGGAGAGGAGCTGAACTTTTCCCTTCTCTGCTATCACTGAAGACGGGTCGGGTCGCCTACAGAGCAGCGCTAGTAGCCTGATAATGAAGTAATGTGTGTTTTTTGTTTGTTTGTTTTTAATCAGAATCAGAATCCTTTATTGATCCCAGAGGGAAATTGCAGTTGTTACAGTTGCAACCATTTATGTAAAAGAATAAACACTTTAATATTTTAAAACAAAGATAAAGAGAATTTTGCAATATGTACATGAGATTTAAGATCTTATGAATACAATAAAGTGGTGGTGACTGTGAGAATAAATATTAAACATCTAGTATAAAGCAGTTCAATTTATTGTACCTCTGAGTTATTGTGCACAATTATTATTATTACACATATGAATGGTACTGTTAGGTATTTAGTGTGTGGCACAGATGAACCCCACTTGTGAATCAGACACTGAGGGAGGAGTTATAGAGTTTGATGGCCACAGGTAAGAATGGCTTCCTGTGGCGATCTGTGGTCATTTTGATACGATGAGTCTTGCACTGAATGAGCTCCTGTGTCTCATCACCGTGTCGTAGAGTGGGTGGGAGCCATTGTCCATAATGGCCTGCAGCTTAGACAGCGTCCTCTTCTCCGACACTGCCGTCAGCGAGTCCAGCTCCACACCCACAACATCCTTGCGGATCAGTTTGTTGAGTCTGTTGGCATCTGCCACCCTCAGCCTGCTTCCCCAGCATGCAACAGCATAGAGGATAGTACTCGCCACCACAGACTCATAGAAGATCCTGAGCATTAGAGGGTTGTTCTTATTTCGTAGAGCAAGATTTCAACCACTACCCTTTGTAACTCTGTTCCAAGGGGTTAGGTTGACACTCAAAGACAAGGGGTAGGAGTAAAACGAAGAAATGGGATTGGGCCAAACTGTGATGTATTGAATTGAAAAAAGGTATAATATTTTTTCTATTGTTATGTTAATGGACTCTGCAGTAAAGAGCTTGGTGTTTTCTCTGGGTTATGCCTTGTTCTAGCGTTTATAATCTGAATATTTAAAATGTTACAACCCTGACTCTTTTATGTTGCTAACTAAAATCTAACTTTGGAGTGCCGAGGCCCTCCAGTGATTGACCCTGACGCACCTACTCTATATGTTTATACAGGCTGGATCATTCTGTGTGGAAACCTCCAGCCCTAAAACACTGATTACTTCTCAGAAATCTAGGCCTGGGATAGAGCATGTTAACCTACCTAAGAAATTGCAAAAATCCAGTAGTTTGTGATCCAGTAATGACCTTTTCCTGATGATCTCATGTGTGAACAGATGAGATCCGATTTTTCTTTCTCATGAAAACAGCACATCAGCACACAGGCCTTTTACTACTGTTTACCTTTTCCCCATTACCACACAATTCGACAAGCTTGGCTTGGGTTTTTTTATCGGCCCTGAGTGCTAATAGGCACATAGTTTCAGGATCCTTATTTCCTTGTTAAGCACCTCACCTGCTAGTCAGTCCTCAGGAGGTGAATTATGCTCATATAAATGTATACAGACAAAGAAAATGCATTCCATTTCTTGTGTGTTGAATGCGGTTAAGATCCACGTCTGGTTTGAGGGATCCTATCATAATCCAATCACAATGCATGCTGGGTTTATTTACAATGTGACTTTTCGAGCACTGAATTGTAATATAGTTGTTATTTCTGAATGCAGTGTGGGTTTAGTTGTATAGGCTATAGCATTAAAAGCAAGTAAAAGCTTTTTTGTTGTTTTTTTATTCAGTGCAGGGCACTGCGTCATGATATGGAGCTTTTTGGAGCAGAAACTATCCTTTATAGATCTTTCAAAAGAGCGCTGTGGGGCAGTCGTGTGCTGGAGGTTTGGGAACTGGCCCTGTGACTGGAAGGTTGCCAGTTTGATCCCCAGCGCCGACAGTCCATGACTGAGGTGTCCTTGAGCAAGACACCTAACCCCCAACTGCTCCCCGGGCGCCATGGATAGCACTGCCCACCGCTCTGGGCAGGTGTGCTCACTGTCCCGTAGTGTATGTGTGTGCTCACTAGTGTGTATGTGGTGTTTCACTTCATGGATGGATTAAACGCAGATGTGAAATTTCCCCGTTTTGGGAGTAATAAGTGTCACTTAAAACCTACAGCATGCTGTCAGGTTCACAAAATGCCTCATATCCACAAAATTTAACTTAGTCATACTGTTTTTCTGTTCTCCTGAAAAGCTTTTACTTTGGATGGACTTTATTTGTTACAGCTGCATGTCATACATGCTTTGAGTCATGACATCAGAGTAACCGGTTAATTACAAGGAGTTAAATTGAGGTTTTAAGAGTGTAAATTTGTAAAGTGTTTAATAAGAAAGGAGTTTTTATACAATGTATAGCCCATCAGTTCTTCTTATGGTGATTTTTTTTTCTGAGTATACGTGTGTGTGTGTGTGTGTGTGTGTGTGTTTATATGCCTCACTTTGTAAAGGTGCAGATGTAAAAAGTACAAATGGGAGGGCATTTTTCACAAGAAAAAAAAACTGAATAAATGAATGGAGAAGCTTCATGAGTGCAGATGCGTACAGACAGATGTATAGCATGATACAATTAAGACATGACCGTCCTACTTTGCTGTGTGGCACATACAGAAACGCTCTAAGGGCCCAGTTGATCTTGAATTTTGATAAAAATAACAAGAGGAAAAGATCAAAGTGACTTTGAAGGATGGCAGACGGTAATGGCAGAAGCTTCAGTCACAAAGACTGCTCAACTGGCTCTATACAAGTGAGCAAGTGCATGTGTTTTGTGCAAGAGAACCGCACAAGCCTGAATGCTTGACCCCTACAGTGAGAGGGGGCTCTGATGGCTCTGTTATGCTGTGGTTCTTACCACTGCCAATCAGTACCCCCCACACACATCCACAGGGCATGAGGGGTTATATGATGGTTTGTTAAGTATGAAAATGATGTAAATGATATGCTATGGCTTTCAAAATCACCAAACCTCAACCTAGCTGAACACCTTTGGGGGATTTTGGACCAGATTTTGGCGTTGCACCATGATCATCAAAAAAAAAACAGCGGAGGAAATATCTTTTGGAAGAATTGGAGTGTTCTTTGCTCCAGTACAGTTCTACAGATTGTAGAATCTATGCCAAGGAGCATTGAAGCTGATGTGGTATCCCAACTGTCACGATTGGCCCCTCCTAGTCCTGTCCATGTGTTTGTGTTTTGTTTCGGTTTAGTCCATGTGTTTTCTTTGTTTCGGTTTCCTAGTCCGGCCCATTGTTTTGTGACTCCGCCCCTGATTGTCACCACCTGTTTTCCGCCTGTCCCTCGTTAGCCCTGTGTTTTATAAGCCCCGTGTTTGCCCTTTGTATTGGCTGGTCTTTGTACTGTTTGATCATGTTTGTTTGGTGTTTCTGTGTTTATCATGTCTGCACCCCGATCTGTTTGTGTTGGCTCTATGACCCTGGACGGTATTGACCATGACCCTGGATTTACCCGTAATCAAAGTCGCTTATCTCAGCATATGCGTCCACATCATCGCTCCCTGGTGTTACACCAACACCTTACAAAGACACTTTATGTTGATTTTTCATTTAATTTGTCACCCCTCTCTAGCTTATTAGTGTATGTGTGTGCATCAGTTAAAAAAAATAAAAACTGCAAATAATTATATCCATTATTTATGTCCAAAGGTATCCAAGACACATTTTCTTATTAGTGAATTCAGCTGCTTTGAGGTGCACCCATTGATGTTACATTGCTGCGTTTAATTGCAAACACATAGATTGTATGATCTCCACAGAAAGGCATTACCAATAGAATGGGACATTGTAGAGCAGCCTCTTGAATGCAGTCAAATCTTCACAACAGTGTTCTACCATCTAGTGTAAAGCCTTCCGTGAAGGGCTGATGCTGTTACTGCAGCAAAGGAGGGGACAAACACCCTATTAATACCCTTGATTTCTGGAGAAATGCTGGATGAGCAGCTGTCTATAAACGTTTGGATGTATAGTGTATGTGTATTGCTGTTAGATGGCACAGATTTCACTGCGGACAGCAGTAGAACCCCAGGCTGCGCACTGTAAAACTCTTCAGGAACAAATAAGCCAAGGTTCCAGCACAAAATTTAGTCCAGCTATTTGGACTGTAAAAGACTTTATTGATTAAAACACACTTTATTGATTAAAACGTCGAGGGAGCTGCTTCATTACTGGTCCCATCTGGTCTGTTCAAGTGCCGGAGGTCCTGTTTTAGAGCACAGAGCAAGGAATTAGCTGTCAGTTTAAAAGATTGCTTGTGAATTGCTTATGCATTGCTGTGGACCATAGATCTCAGCAACCTAGTAGAGTCTGGGCCTCACCAATATCTTCCTAAGATTTTTCGTAAATATGTTCCTGAGAAAAGGTCTACGTCAGATACATGACGTGTTCTTAAACCGCAGATGTGTTCACAGCTTTGTGCTCTTGAATGTGTAGATTCTGTTCTCACTTAAGAACAAATGCCAAATAAGAAACATTGGTGAATGTCAGAATCTTCATGAAAACCATGTAAGTTGATTTTAAGAAGAAATGTCTTCTTAAGAACGGTTGGTGAATGAGGCCCATGTCTTCATGGTAAATGTTTCTGAACAGGCCCTATTTTTTAACTCTGACACAGGACCTAAATCCAGGTTGATCTGTGTCAGCTCTGTCACCCATCAGGGCTGTTAGGGGTTGCTTTAAGATCTTTTATTCACTCCTAGTTGTAGACGTCAACAAGTAATCAGTTTGCGAGTATAAGCAAGTGCGAGTTTTTTAGCTGCAGGTGTCAAATAGTTTTGAGCTTCAGGGCTTTACAATCAGGCACAAAGATATATAAGCCTCTCAAACTCGGAAATGGAGATGTTACTCCTTAAAGCTGCTTGGGCAAATAAAGCAAAACATGGAATTTACGGAAACCATGTCAACTTTAATCAAACCAAGGAAGTCTTTAAGCACTAGATGTCAAAGGAGAATTCCAGCTCAGTTTTAGTTTTTAAAACTGACTCATCATTCAACCATTGTGATGTAAACAATGTCATTCAGAGGGGTTTGATGTGAAATGGTTCTTTAAAACTTACTGATTCTGATTTCTTTACAGTGCTGGTGTTAGGAACTTCACAACGTCTACAACAATTTCATTCAATAATCAAAATGACCAGTGAACCTACACATGTCTTACATAATCAGTGTAATGTTGGTGACAGTGAATAAATAGTAATAGTGGTAAATGTTTTCTTTAGGGACTATTTTATCTTGAAATGCATGTACATCTCCGTCATGAATGTTTTCGGCCATAAATCATTTAGGCCATATATCTTCTCAAAAACTATCATGAAACAATGTTTTCAGACAAGTAGCAATTTATTAATAACTCCTAACATTAAGTAAGACTTTATGTGTGTAAAATCTAAAAAAAATATGTTTTCTTTATGAACTATTTTGCTTACAGTGCTCTGCGTGTACCTCTCTGCAATGAATGGATTTAAAGAAATATAGCGTAGCCCAAAGCTCCTCAGAACTATCGTATCACAATTTCTCAGGCATGAGGCAGCATATTCATAACTATTTAATGTAATAACTTTCTGTGAGGGAGCTTTTAGAGGCATTCAAAGCTTTGGACGTCTGGTTCCCATTCACTACCGATGTGAACACCTCAAGGTAGAAAATTAATAAAATAATATAAATAGATGCAGTATATCATTCATTTAGTGAATGTTCTCTGAAAATATATGGATTAAAACAGCTTTAGATGTTTATAAGTTTTCAGTCTACATTGTAGAAGTAATTATTATTTAATTATTATTACATAACATAAGCGATGCACATTTTTGAATAGCAGTGTATTACCAGTTACCTGACTGATCAGCCATAGCTCATAAGCTTGGGCTGTCAGGAGAGCTTGTTCATGAATGATATTGTGGATTTCCCTTCGGAAAACTGCCTTTTTGTCTCTGCCCATACCAGGCTGAGCCCTCTCTGACAGGTGACCCCTGGCATTAAAAAGTAACGATGTCTCTCTCCTCACCCTCACCTGACACCCTCCCGTCTGCAAGACGAGCCGCTGGCAGCTATCCAAGGATGAAAGTTACACTAATGAGCTCAATCGTTCGGTTTACGCTGACATTAACCAGAGAACGCTGGTCACCTGCTGCCAGGGCTGCCATAAACCCACTGCTGGCTAGCTAATGTTTATGACCTCCCCCGCACGGTTTAACCGGGCCTTTTGGCTCGTCTGAGGGCTCAGAGTGACGCTATTTTAAGCTTATAGGAGTTGACATAACTGCACAACATATGGTTAACAGGTCTGCGTCACTTAAAATGACTCATATAGGCAGAAAGCACAATAGGACTGATGTTCAGTAATGGAAATGAGCTTTTAAGTAAGACTAGATGCAAGGATTTAGTGAAGCATGATTTGATATAGTGTCATTTCTGGATCTACACAAAGTCAGACCAAAAATGAGAGACATTTCAGATGTTTTTCAGTCACCCCCAGTAGCATATGGACACTTTGTCTGTTTAACCATTGGTTTAATGAAGTTTAATGAAGTTCTTTAAGTTCACTGATGGAATCATGAACTCAGAAGTGTAAAAAGGCATTTTGGATGCAAAAAGAAGTCTGCAAAGAAATTACTCAAATGACAATGACAAACAACCCAGCTGCCCTGAGTGAATATGGTGCCAAGAGGAAATTGCAATCTTGGAATGGTCTGTTTAAAATTTAAAGTGTTTAATTTAAACACTGATTTAAAGGGTTGTTTCCTAGCACGATGAACTAAATACAATATTTTATATTATCATAAATGTCCACATTCTTTTTGGGGCCACTGTATTTTGTGCCAAATGGAAAGTTCCTCATAAAAGGAAGAAAAAAAAAGTAGAAGAAGCTGAAGTAAATAAGCTGTATGCAGAAGATGCCCGATGAATCAAAAGGCTCTCCATTGATATCCAGCAAGTTTCTGGAGTCTTTTTGGTCCAGTTTGGGATCTAGTCTTCTACGCTTTATAATGTATGAGAATGTCAGACTATTTATAGCTTAAAAAACAGAACGTTAAGCTCTACACGAAACTGGAGACCAGCTCAATGATCTAAGAAGAGGTATAATGTTCTCGCTTCTACTATGAGTTATTACTGTAGCAGCTGCGCTGTACAAGCTATAACTGGTCAATAGTTTTAGGTAATCAAGTAAATGGGGAGTTGCACTAGGCTAGACAAGGGAAAACAAGCGTGAATCCACTTCTTTGGGTTGTGTAGTGTGACAAATGATCCTGCTGAAATCCTCAGCTGCGTAACTCCTAGGCATTGGACTGAGAGTAAGTCATGTTTGTTGTTGATTAATGTTGTTAGTTAATGTTGCATAGCTGCGGTTCACACTCTCATAACCACCATTCCTTGCTCCTTCTCTGCCCCCATAACAAATATTAACAATTATTAAGAGACCCTTATTAGTCTCACAACGGGGAAATTTCACCTACACATTTAACCCATCCGTGAAGTGAAACACACACACACTAGGGGGCAGTGAGTACACATGCCCAGAGCGGTGGGCTGCCCTATCCACAGCGCCCAGGGAGAAGTTGGGGGTTAGGTGCCTTGCTCAAGGACACCTCAGTCACGTACTGTCGACTCTGGGGATCTGTCGACTCTCTGTCACATGGCTGGTTCCCTAACCTCCAGCCCATGTCTGCCCCCAAATACACAAACAGGTACAGCACCAGTTGCACTTTGCCTCGAAAATTATGCTGGAAAGAAATCATAAATGGCTTCTGACACAGTGTAATAGTTTATGTATGAAAAATAGAGAAAATTACTCTACGTAGCTATGTGTACTGTAGCATTCATCTTAAAGCATGAATTTTGTCCATTTGTTAATTTCTGTTTTTTTTCTGCTTTAAAGCCCCAAATCCTGCAGTGCACATTCTCGTTCATTAAAGCATTTGACTCGAGTACAGATCACTTTTTACTGCTTTTTCGCAAGCAGGTTAAAGACAATAACCAAATAAATGCTTTAAATAATGAACAAGACGATGCAAAAAAAACCTCCTCATTAACATGGGAAAAATTAGGAAAAAAGAACAACAAAGAAAAATGTCTGCACTACTTACTGCTGCTGATTAAAAAGTATAGAAACTGCTAATGTGTTATTATGTAGAGTTATGAAATAAGTAGAAGAGAAAGAGAATTGGAAGAAATGGTTCCCAGTGGGAGTAAAACTTCAGCTGACCCTCGCCTTGTGTACTTGATTTTCTCTAAAGTGAGAACATGCATCATGTCTCTTATCCAAGGCCAAAAAGAGGAGAAAGGCAGCTTATCCAGTTTAGTAGAATCAAGCACCTTCCTATAAGAAAAGCATCTGTTATTGTATCAGAATGGACAAAGCAGGGCGTTTTGTAGTGATACAAAGTGGAGTAGGTTCTAGATCCTTGTGTCAAACACAAGGCCCAGGAGCCCAGTGTTGCCAACTCCTCAGTAAGGAAAGTAGCTATTGGCTGTCCTAAAAGTCGCTAGAAGTCACTAAATGACATCCTCACCTAATTTGCATAATCGTCCATTTGCGTGTATTTGAAGCTGTAGAACAAAGGAATAGTGGGTGAGTTGTTGTGGGAGAGAAAAAAAAAATGAGTAAAAAACACCCTAAATGTGTTAGAACCACAAATAAACTCTGAATAAATGAACTTCTTCTGTTACCTTTGAAATAGGCCGTCACTTCTCAAAATAACTTCATGATTTTAATGCTTTGTCTAGACCCACATTACATAAATAATTTTTATGTAAATTACATAAATCAATGTTGTCCTGTGTGGTTAAATGTTAGCACATCAAATTTAATCAAAAGACTGTTGTGTGGGCCTGGGTTCGATTCCCCGGCCGGGTGACCAGGGTCCTTTCTGTGTAGAGTTTGCATGTTCTCCACCGCGTCTGTGCAGGTTTCCTCCCACAGTCCAAAGACGTGCAGTTAGGACAACTGGACATGCTAAATTGCCCCTGAGTGTGTGTGTGAATGTGTATGTCTGTCTGTCTGCCTTGCGATGAACTGGTGACCTGTTCAAGGTGTATCCTGCCTTCTGCCCGATGACCACTGGGATAGGCTCCCACGACCCTGAGGGCCCCTGTATGGCAACTGCTTATATTTTAGTTCGGTTTTTGCATATTTCGAAACATTAGCAACATTAATTTGATTAAGTTGATTAAAAATGAAATAAAACATAGATGTTCTCTGGCCCATGTATTTGTTGAGATTCTGTAATTGTCCCTTTTAGTCCCCCTGATCTTGATGCACACTAGTAACAAAATGTTTACACAAATGTAGATAAGGATAAATGTATTATTAAGATGAAGTGACCCTTATTAGTCCCACAATGGGGAGATTTCACCTCCGCGTTTAACCCATCCGTGCAGTGAACTCCATACCCAAATCATCCTCCCCAGCACTTGTAGAGAGTCCAGGGACATCAGTTTGAAAGATTGCACAACATACATTCAAAATCACCCCTGAACAGTAGGACTGATACCTAAAACAGCAGCTAAGACAGTATGTGTTGTCTTGTAGGGATGAAAAACGCACATAAACTGCCTAATTCGAAAGAATCTGAAGAAATCAGATTTTATTTTTCCTGAAAATCACTTCTAGTTTTTTGGAATGACACAAAATCTTTATACAATAGTTTTTATTGCACCCAAATTTTCCCACCTTTTGAGAACAACACTTTTTCATGCAGCCGAGAACAAGTTGGTTGGAAATTGTTGATGATGATATCGGTACATTTTCGGGCTACCTTTGAGGACCGGGCTCTGGCAGAAGAGAGACGGAGCAGAGCAGAGATGAAGGACATACAGAACACTTTTCGTGATATCTTTCCAAGGTAATTGAGTTACTATTCCGAGCCTCCAGCCAAAATCACTTTATGTGTATTGCCGATTACTGGATTTATTTCCTAAACCTGTACACATCTTCCGCTACGGCAGGGCACCATCAAGGCCCACGTAGCCCACTGTGGCTCTGCCTCTCTCCAGCTTGTAGATTTCCCACACAATCCTCACAGGCCACAGGCAGCGGTCATTGACGGCCAGCGAGTGGGCTTCACCGTGGGAGGACTAGACAAGCACAGACGAGTGTTACCGCTCTATTCTGAAAGTTATACAACCGAGCGAATCACTGATATAATGTAAGTGCTTTTGTGTGGGTTTGTAAAAGTGCGGTGAAGAGAGTGAGGCCTGCAGTGAGGCTGATAAACATAGAGCAGGTAACTCTGCTGCTGCTATGAGGGGACAGAGATTAGCCTCAGCTATAATAGAACTAAGAAAGCCTGTAACAGGACAAAGGGATCATGTTACCTTTGAACCTGCATGGTCTTTCCCTCTAGCTCTGTCTCTCTCTGTCTCTCTCTCTTTTTTCTCTTTATTTCCCCATTTCTTTCTATTGTCTGTTTTTTCTGCCTTTTCCCATTTTCACCCTTTCTGTTGCTCCCTCTCTCCTCTTGTTCTCTTTTTGCTTTTTCACCATCTCTCATTTTTTCTTCTATTTTCTCAGTCTGTTCCTATCTTTCACACATTCTCTCTCTCTCTCTCTCTATCTCTAATTTTCTCTCATTTCTTTCTGTCTCTGTTTCCTGTATGCTCTCTCTCTCCCTTTCTTCCTCACCCATTCTCTCTCTCTCTCCTCTGTGTAATGACCGTACACGCTCTGCATGCTCAGTGACAGACAGACGCACGTGCCACTGAATGAAATTACAGAGCAGCCGAGGCTTGTGTGTGTGCGCGCGTGCGTGTGTGGAGCAGATAAGCCTCGCGCTAAATCCACGTTCTGCTTCGGCGCGGTTGGATCACTAGCGCTCGTTATAACCAGCAGACGTTCATGTTTTTCCTTTTTTCCTTTTTATAACAACGTAGTGAGAGAGAGAGAGAGAGAGAGAGAGAGAGAGAGAGAGAGTGTGAGTGAGAAAGAGAGAGAGAGAAAGAGAGAGTGAGAGAGAGAAAGAGAGTGAGTGAGTAAGAGAGAAAGAGTGAGTGAGTGAATGAGAGAGAGAGAGTGAGAGAGAGAGAGAGAAAGAAAGAGTGAGAGAGAGAGAGTGAGAGAAAGAGTGAGTGAGAAAGAGAGAGAGAGAGAAAGAGAGAGTGAGAGAGAGAGAGAGTGAGTGAGTGAGAGAGAGAGAGAGAGAGAGAGAAAGATAGAGAGAGAGTGAGTGAGAAAGAGAGAGTGAGAGAGAGAGAAAGAGAGAGAAAGATAGAGAGAGAGAGAAAGAGTAAGTGAGAGGGAGAGAAAGAGAGTGAGAGAGAGAATGTGAGAGAGAGAAAGAAAGAGTGAGCGAGAGAGAGTGAAAGAAAGAGAGAGTGAGAGAAAGAGAGTGTTTGAGAGAGAGAGAAAGAGAGAGAGAGACACTCACGTCTCGTTCTGCTCTTTATTACCCTGAGGCGTCATAAACACCTGATTACGTCACAACGGGTAAGAGCGAATGTGTTCTCGCGCTCCGGCAGGTAGTCGTTCTTTGAGCCACACAGAGAGACGCGCACAAACGGAGAGTCTCACAGCCCGCGTGCATCTCCCTCCCCTCCGGCTCGCTCTCCCGCTCGCCCCCCCCCGCCCCCTCTCTCTCTCTCTCTCTCTCTCTCTCTCTCTCTCTCTCTCTCTCTCTCTCTCTTTCACTCACTCGCGCGCGCACACACGCCGAGCTGCGCAGAGCGGAGCGTTGCCCACGAGGACCGGAACCACAAAACTCGAGAGCACACAGGAGCAGGACGACGGTGAACCGCGGAAGGATGAGACCGTGAAGTCCGCGCAAATGACAGCGTGACGGTGCCCGGTTTCGCCACGCGCTCGCCCACCCCCCTTCCCCCCCTACCCCACCTGCCCTGCGGAACTGGACGCCCGTCTAGCGGACTAAAGTGAGCGCGCGAGCGGCTCCGTCCTCGCCCGGCCGCGCGCCGCTCCTCCATGCGGGAGGCGCGGGCGCCTCGTGCTCCTCGCGTGCGCGCCGCCGCGTCCCCGCCATGCGGCCGCGGGCCGGCGCGCGCTCCCCCTCTCTCTCCCTCCCGCTCTCCGTCTCGCTGCCGTCCGCGGCGCGGCTGTGCGCGCTGGCGCTCGTGTTGCTGCTGGCGGCGGGCGCGGCGCCCTCGCCGGCGCTGAGCGCGGGCTGTCCGGCGCGCTGCGTGTGCGACGAGCAGCTGGTGGTGCAGTGCGCGGGCCAGCGGCTGGCCGAGTTCCCCGCCGAGCTGCCGCTCGCCACGCGCCAGCTCATCCTGTCGGACAACGCCATCAGCGAGCTGCCCGCGCTGCAGCTCAACTACCTGGCCGACCTGGTGTACCTGGACTGCAGCAACAACTCGCTCGCGGAGCTGTCCGAGTCCACGTTCGGCAACCTGCGCAAGCTCGCCTACCTGGACTTGTCGTTCAACGCGCTGGCGCGCATCGACGCGCGCACATTCGGACCCCTCGCCAGCCTCGTGATGCTTCGCATGACCGACAACCCAGGCCTGGGCGAGATCGACGCGCGCGCCTTCGCCGAGAACGGCGCCCTGCAGGTGCTTGATGTGAGCCGCAACAACCTGACGGCGCTGAACGTGAGCGCGCTCATGGCGCTGCCGGCCCTGCGCGCGCTCGGCCTCAGTGGAAACCCGTGGCGCTGCGATTGCCGCACCGAGGACCTGTGCCTGTGGATGCACGTGGAGGGCTTCAAGTTTCAAGGTGAGGAGGAGGGGAGGGGGCGCTATGACAGTGCCACAGTTTATAGGGGGTTAAGGGGGGCTATAGCGAGAGTTTGTGAGCGCAGATACGAGTTCAGAGAGAAAGACAGAGGTAGCGAATGAGAGAGAGACGAGCCGATGGAAAACGATGTTCAGTATATATTAAGCATCGCTTAGTGTAATTCAGTGGTTGAGATGTTGACAAAGTCATTCTGACTGTTTTGATGGTTTCGGATTTCCTTACAGCGGCTCTAATAGGAACCAGGAGGCGCAGTGTCTACAGCAGAAATACAGCAGAAGAGCCTTTTCATTAACTATTCTAAAACTAAAAAAATAGTACTTTGGGAAGTCCCCGCATGTACCCCTCCACCATGAACGCATGTTTTAGACTTTGTTAACTCAGAAATAGTTGTCTCAGGGATCAGACAGTGTATTCGTAACCATTGTATGGAATAGTTTTCTGTGATGTAGCTTTCAGAAACGTTAAAATCTTCAGACGCCTGGTTCCCATCACTAACACTGAACAATTCTGAGGTGGTATGTTTCTCTAGACCACTGTGAGGATTTCCCATTCTGAATGACTTTGTTTACATCTTCATGATTTAATAATGCAAAAATAATGAGAGGCAGAGAGAGAGAGAGAGATGGGGGGGGGGGGTCATTAGATGGCCTCATGTCTTTTATCTGTCTGTTTTTGTTTACTTCTCTTTGTCCTATTTATGTTTGTGTTCATTGCTTAAACAGTAATGCATCTTCTAACAGTCCATGGCAGTAAAGCATGGTTGGTGTAGAGATGAGGGTAGAGAAAGAGTGGGGGTGAGAGACACGGAGAGAGAAAGAAAGAGTGGGAGATAGGGACAAGCAACTGAGGGGCAAAATAGGGAGAGAGAGCACCATAGTGAGTACAGAGAGAGAGAGAGAGAGAGAGAGAGAGAGAGAGAGATCAGCTAATTATCTCTCGTTTGAACTGAGCGAGGTCAGGTCTTTATCAGGCTTATCACACCAGATTACTTTATCTCAGTAATCAGGCTGCTAATGTGATCTTTAAGCAGCCCAGGCCTGAGTGAGGACTGGGATAGAGAGGATATACACATACCTCGTATGACCACAGACCTACTGTAAAGATGCTGCTTTCAACGTGGTCCTGTTTACAACAGCATGCATACGAGAGCCGTGATGCACACAGCAGGCAGCTCAGTATGTGTGTATGAGAGAGAGAGTGACTACTGGACAGAAGATGGGACAATGTTAATGGTTAAGAGTTGCTGTAGAGTTTAACTCTGATTTGGCTGATGATCTCTATTGTGCAGTGGTCAGATGTTAACTTGGCACCACCCTTTGACCACCTTGTTGTTGCTAGAAAGCAGTACCTAGGCTCTGAAACAGTCCATAGGTGTCTAGATTGTGAGCCTTGTCATTGTCTCACTGTCACTCTCTCTCCTGATGAGCTCCTCTGACGTTTTGGTGTTGCTGCCTCCGCCGGGAGTAGACGGCTAATTATGTCTTCTTTTTAAGTGGATATGAAGAGTGAGAATTCCTGTCCTGTTATGTAATCCAATCAGAGCTCTGCTGCTGCGCCAACTCACTAAAGCGCTAACAACTTCTCCCCTAGTCTTTCTGGCCATAACATTGTATGTGCGTGCGAAAGACTGAATGCTGCTTTTATCTTGTGTTCTGTTTGTGTGGGACTGAAGATTAAAAAATTTTGTATGTGTGTGGGTGTGGGTGGGGGGTGTGGGGGTGGGGGCACCTTGATGAGCAGAATGTGCTTGGTGGATTTAGTAAATAGTATGTGATTCATGGCACTTTAGCATTTGTGAGTCACTGTGTATCCTCTCTTTCTTGGAGGTTTTTGCTGGTGCTCTGACGTCACCTTGTGTTGCATATGCTGCATCATCTCTGCTGCTGCTCTCACTTCTGAATAGTCTGTGTGATTGTGCTATTGATCCCACGTGGTCTCACATTTATCTACTTCTGAAGGCTCACAGCAGCTGAGCTTTAAAAAAAGCATCTACCAATTAAGGTGATATCATCCAGAAAGCTGGGCCTGCTCTACAGTTTCTGAAGACTCAGACCGACAGTCTAGAGGGAGTGTTCGAAGTGATGCTCACTCGACCATTAAAAGCCTCAGGGAGCTCAAATCCATGTTTTTTTCCTAAGTAGTTCAGTCTTATTCTTGTGGGCACACAATGTAAATGGACGAATTGTGTCCGGTGAATAACTTACCAATGCCTAATAAATGGCCAGTGTATTTTGCCAAAATTCTCCTTCATTGATGTAAACTAGGCAGTGCTAATTTTGGTTATTGCTTATGTAAGCTGCACCCTCACCAATCATGATGCTGATGTGGTTTGTTTCACCAACAGAGCTTTATAAAAACTCCTCCTCTACATTCTCTGTGTTCGAGATGGAGAAACGTACTGAGAAAAAGTTAACAACAAGCAAAAGTTGACCTATCAAGCATAACTGAGCTATCAAGCTAAATCATCTGTCTGCTTGTCATCCATCAGTCCATCTGCCCATCTGCTCGACATCTTCTCGACAGTTTTTTTTATTTGTGGCCACATCTTTTGTATTCAAATTTAAAGTACATTCACAAGAATGCTAGCACAGTGTAAAAATCCTGAAAGCTTGACCGAGGTAATGGCAGTTAATGGAATGGTTGATAAGCAGTGACTGGAGGAGAAAATAAGGCCAACGTTTAGAAAAGATGTGAACAGTGTCAGGATTGTGATCAGCTGTGGAGTTGAAATTACTTCCTTTTTTTTTGCTGTTCTGCCAATGAAGTGAGATTATCTTTGGTAAAATTCCCCCTGCATGTCAAATATCATAGGAATGATCCTGGCTCCTCAGTCGCCCTATCGTAGGCCATGAACCTCCTCATCGGACATGTGGTGTCTAATACCGTGTGACCTGCTGATATCTAAAGAAACAAAAAGAACATTGCATAGCCAAAAAGAGCCACAGCAAACATCTAGAGCCCTGAAAGTTGTTAGTACTTTTGTCCACCACATGAACAAGTCTATGTAAGATTACTTAAAGTTGATATTGCTTGTTGTGCATGTTTGCACAATGTTAATCAATGTACATAACTTCCGCTGTGCTATTTGTTAGATAGATTTGGCCTTTAGGCACTTTAGACAAAACTTTAGGCACCAAATATGTCTGGCCTCAACTATGTTTGGAGTAAGAGGAAAGGATTCCACATGCATTCCTTGAAAAGAACCCCACTCACCCTCTTTTCTGCAGATCTCAAAACTGACCCTGCTACACATAAGGAAACGGTCTCTGTTCAAGTTGTAGGGTCGTATAAACTGTAGCTTTCATGACTGATCAGGTCTCAAAGCTAAACAACTATATTAACTATGCATTTTAACAAATTACCCGCACAAACACAAATGCCTCAAGGTGTTTTGGGTTGCTGCGATGCTTGTTGACGTGTGCTGTGGTGCTGACAGGATTTATCTGGTGACCTCTGGTGCAGTAAACACAGCGTAGCAGAGCCTTGCCGGTGCATACTGAGCGCACAGGGCAGCATGTGGAGGCTCCAGATGCTTTGGCTAATGGAGTTTGATTTAAAGGACAGCCCCCGGCTTGCAGCGAGGGCGTTCGGAACAACCTTCCACCGTCCTCGTGGAATATTTGTAAACAAAGACTTATAAGGCACTTATTCATGGTTTTTAAAATGCAGGATGCATTGTGTGTAGGTTTTCTACGTCTGTTGTAGACCATGGAATGATGTATTATTCTGTTGGGGTCTTCTTTCTAGATTAGCATGCAGTGTTAAACACTTTTGCTGCTCAGTTTCTGAAAATTTAATGGCCAGTGGCATACCTGTCAACTTAAGCCTAATAGTAAAGTGGAGGTGGGTGATGGAAAACCTGTGGAATTTAATGTAAAAAATCGAGGCAAACAACATCAGTACTTTTTTGGTGTTTGATGTAAGGTGGCCATTGGTCATGGGACAGTCATGGGCTGGAGGTTAGGGAACCAGCCTCGTGACCCCAGAGCCGACAGCACATGACTGATGTGTCTTTGAGCAAGACACCTAACCCCCAACTGCTCCCTGCTCCCTGTGGATTGGGCTGCCCACTGCTCTGGGCAAGTGTGCTCACTGCCCCCTAGTGTGTGTGTGCTCACTAGAGTGCATGTGGTGTTTCACTTCATGGATGGGTTAAATGCAGAGATGAAATTTCCCTGTTGTGGGACTAATAAGGGTCAGTTAATCTTAATAATAACCAACGCTTGACAGTGTAATCCAAGTTTTAAAAGCTGTTACTACAATGATTCTGCATAGTACACCAGATTTTTTTTCAAGAATTTGAAAGCTTGTGATCTTTGCACACATTGAGACTGCAGCAAAAGCTAAAAAAGTGAGTCTCGAGGCTCTTGCTCTAAGGGAGCAAGGCAGGCTGCACAGGCTCCTCAGATCCAAAGAATCAGGAATTGTTTGGAAAGTAATTGTATCCCAAGTCGTTTTTTATAAATGCTTAATTTGTCAGTGGGCAGTAGATCCACCACTGAAATATGGTTGCAGCAGGGGAGCAGGGGATTGCTTTCTTGTCTGGTCCCCTCACGTCCTTTCAGATGAGTCATTACCTGTGAGGGTGATGTGTGATGGCAACTTAAGGACACAGATACTGAATCACAAACCTGTAATGATAGATTCTTCCTGAAGGTTCTGGTTCTGGACTCCTGCCCTCTATACACTGGCTACTTCATTAAGTACCCCTGCTTGTTTCTACACTCATTGTCTATTTTATCAGCTCCACTTACTATATAGGTGCACTTTGTAGTTCTACAGTTACAGACTGTAGTCCATCTGTTTCTCTGATACTTTGTTACCTCCTTTTACCCTGTTCTTCAATGGTCAAGACCCCCACCGGACCACCACAGAGCTGGTTATTATTTGCACTGCAGTTACACTGACGTGGTGGTGGCATGCTAGTGTGTGTTGTGCTAGTACCACTCTAGTGTGTGTTGTGGCTAGTGCCACTCTATTAGACACTCCTATCTTATTGGCTATAAGTCAGATATAGTCAGAGACAGCAGCTCATCAGTTGCTGGACAGTTTGTGTTGGACACTGCCCACAGGACGCTGTCAGCTGGATATTTCTGGTTGGTGGACTATTCTCTCTTCAGCAGTAATGCTGCTCTGTCTGATCCACTCATATCAGTGCAACACACATTTACACACCACCACCACATCAGTGTCATTTTAGTGCTGAGATTAATCCACCACCCAAATAATACCTTCTCTGTGGTGGTCCTGTGGGGGTTCTGACCATTGAAGAACAAGATGAAAAGGGGCTAATGAAGTGTGCAGAGAAACAGATGGACTACAGTCTGTAAATGTAGAACTACAAAGTGCGATAAGTGAAAGACTAAAAACAAACTACTTGACAACTGGGACAACATTATTGCTTTTGTGTGTATAATGACTAGAAGTAACTGTATTATTGACTGCAGTTTATGCCAATATCAAGGTACGTCAGTATAAGCAATATATTGCCCAGGATTATATGTACAGCATAGGCACTAATAAGAAAAACTGGAGAATTGAATAGAAATAGATTCATATTCATTCAAATGTCTCCACTTAGAACCAATGGGATTCGATTGCATGTGAACTTGGACAGGATTTCTAACCATCGTGGTGACTGGTACTGTGCCTGTTTATCGTCCCAGGCATGACCCCTATCAGACTGACGGGAGCTTGAATGCAGAAAGCACGTCGACTGTCGATTCAAGTCAACAGCTTATCAAAACAATTAACGAGCATAAACAGTCGGCAGGCCACAAAGCTCATTACGGCTTTAATGTGGCAGCAAATCCTGAGCAGAAATGCTCGTTGCTGCTATCACAGATATATTTGGAATAACGATGTTCATTTGCAATCATGGAAACAAAAGGCCAGGCTTGGAGCATTTGTCAAGCTGTCCTAATTATGTCCTAATGACGACGATTATGCTGCTGTCATGGCAAATGATGATATTTCAGAAAGTTCTCTAACTGGCAGTCTGCTGTTTGGAGGCACTCAGGTGCACTGAGTCTGTCAGCACTTTCGGGGTGTGACTGGCAGCGCAGCTCTGCACTGTTGTCTGCTTAATTGCTTTGGCCTGTTCTAGAGAGAACAGAGAAAGAATGAGAGGGAGTGAGCGAACCAGGCACATCCACCTGCCACAAGCACTGGGAGAAGGCGTTTTCATTTTTAAACATCCAGCGCTGCCTTCAGCTAGCTGTCAGAGGCAGAACTGCTCTGGCTTCAGCTCTCTGAGAGGTTTTGAGAGGGATGAGCTGACTTTAGCAGACCTCTTGCAGATTTTTGTGGGGTTCTGCTGCATAATGCCTCTTGTGAATTCACAAGCCGTGCGGTTTCTGGAGCCATGGCCCATAAGCATTCAAGCCTTGTCATGATTAGAGAGCTGTGGTGCTCTCCCTACCATCTTGCGATAATCTTAGCAAAATGCTGGAAAAGTACTTCTGGCGCTCTAATTGGTTTAACCCTTAGAAGTCACAGTTCTTGTTAGTGATATCGAAGGCATGGTATTATTTAATATCAGCTTCCTGAGGTGAGTGGAGTTGAACCCCTGCTCAAGTAAAAGTATTGATATTTTACAGAAATAATGACATAAGTAAAAGTGAAAGAACATTTCCAAAACAGTGCAGGTGTCACAGAATAGGAGCTGAGGCTGGATGCAACTACAAGATGCAGTACACCAAAGATACCCGGATGATGTAGTGCTCTGCCTAAATATTCCAGTTCAGGAGTAGAGCTATCTTTGTGATATACTGCATCCCAAAATGCAGCATAGTCATTTCACAGGATTGTAACCACAGACGCAACTGCCTGCGCTGTTAATCAACAGTCTTCTATGATAATGCAGCAAATTACTGTGAGCTTTGCATTGAGCTGTACTGCACAGCATTATTGGATATGAAAAACATTTTTTTGCACTGGATTTTGTGTAAATAATGGATCCCTTGAAGTGAGGGAAAAGATGTCATTGTTCAAGAGTATTGCCAGATGTTATGGTTTTGGTCAAGTTTGCACAAATTATACAGTTAAATGTAAGGTTAAGAGGTATTCTGTGCATGTACAGTGCAAAACATGGTGAATAAATATTTTCATTTTTTTTATAGAAAGTCTGGTAAAATTTCAAGTCAGCTGCTGGCTTCTGGGTTGCATTACTTTTACAGTTGTTATATAAAATTAAAGGAGATTATTGTATTTTATTGACAGTAGATGTATAGCAGAATGCAGCTACATCACAGTTGTGGTTATGACTGTGAATTAAAATTACTGTTATTAATGTGAGTTATACACTGTATAGAATTTTGCAGTAGTTTTACAGTTAAATGTATTAGTGTGGTTTGCTCTTACTGGTCTTGAGGTGGGTTTGCTTACTTTGTCTACTTAATAAAATTAAATTACTATATAGATACAGTGTATCACAAAAGTGAGTACACCCCTCACATTTCTGCAGATATTTAAGTACATCTTTTCATGGGACAACACTGACAAAATGACACTTTGACACAATGAAAAGTAGTCTGTGTGCAGCTTATATAACAGTGTAAATTTATTCTTCCCTTAAAATAACTCAGTATACAGCCATTAATGTCTAAACCATCAGCAACAAAAGTGAGTACACCCCTAAGAGACAGTTCCTGAAGTGTCAATATTTTGTGTGGCCACCATTATTTTCCAGAACTGCCTTAACTCTCCTGGGCATGGAGTTTACCAGAGCTTCACAGGTTACCACTGGAATGCTTTTCCACTCCTCTATGACGACATCACAGAGCTGGTGGATAATTGAGACTTTGCGCTCCTCCACCTTCTGCTTGAGGGTGCCCCAAAGATGTTCTATTGGGTTTAGGTCTGGAGACATGCTTGGCCAGTCCATCACCTTTACCCTCAGCCTCTTCAATAAAGCAGTGGTCATCTGACTGTAGGCATGACACACTTATCTTTGTACAACTCACCTGATTGCCGCCACACATGCTTGAGACCATCTGATCCAAACAAATTAATCTTGGTCTCATCAGACCATAGGACATGGTTCCAGTAATCCATGTCCTTTGTTGACATGTCTTCAGCAAACTGTTTGCGGGCTTTCTTGTGTACAGACTTCAGAAGAGGCTTCCTTCTGGGGTGACAGCCATGCAGACCAATTTGATATAGTGTGCGGCGTATGGTCTGAGCACTGATAGGCTGACCCCCCACCTCTTCAATCTCTGCAGCAATGCTGACAGCACTCCTGCGCCTATCTTTCAAAGACAGCATTTGGATGTGACGCTGAGCATGTGCACTCAGCTTCTTTGGACGCTCAACACAAGGTCTGTTCTGAGTGGACCCTGCTCTTTTAAAACGCTGGATGATCTTGGCCTCTGTGCTGCAGCTCAGTTTCAGGGTGTTGGCAATCTTCTTGTAGCCTTGGCCATCTTCATGTAGCTCAACAATCTTTTAACGTCTTTTAAGATCCTCAGATTTCTTTGCCATGAGGTGCCATTTTGGAACTTTCAGTCACCAGTATGAGAAAGTGTGAGAGCTGTACTACAAATTTGAACACACCTGCTCCCTATGCACACCTGAGACCTAGTAACACTAACGAGTCACATGACATTTTGGAGGGAAAATGACAAGCAGTGCTCAACTTGGACATTTAGGGGTGTAGTCTCTTAGGGGTGTACTCACTTTTGTTGCTGGTGGTTTAGACATTAATGGCTGTATATTGAGTTATTTTGAGGGAAGAATAAATTTACACTGTTATATAAGCTGCACACAGACTACTTTCATTGTGTCAAAGTGTCATTTTGTCAGTGTTGTCCCATGAAAAGATGTACTTAAATATCTGCAGAAATGTGAGGGGTGTACTCACATTTGTGATACACTGTAACTTGGTTAAATCAAATCTTACAGGCGTCTTAGAAAATTTGGTCTTATCTACACAGTCTGTGTATGTATATATATATATATATATATATATATATATATATATATATATATATACATACACACACACACACACACACACACACACACACACACACACACACACACACACACATATTAGGAGTGCGGGAAAAACTCTTAGATGTGGCCTGTGGACATGAGCATTCTGAACTGATTAATAATGTCAAAAATCAAATTTCTAAATATTTAATTTATAATGTAATGTTCACAGAATGTAAAAGGCAGAACTCTGAAATGTGGAAGTGCAGCACCCGGACAGTCTGTTGCGGCACATAACAAAAACACAACTGAATAAGGGAGAAATCCAACCGGCTCTGCATTAAAGGCAGGTTACATCAGGAGTCACAACCCAAATGAGCCATTTTGTCCTTTCAACAAAAATCAGACCACCTTGGGAGCCACAACATTTAATGTCCAGTAAGTCTCAGTGTGTGCTGCTGTCCTAGTATAGGCTAAAAAATATAAACAAAAACACAGACTTACTTTGCTCTGCTTTAAGCTTTAGCTCAGCTATAACTTTTCCTCAGAAGTAGAGTAGCTTATTGTAAAATGTCTCTCAACATTTGGCTGTTTTACGAGCCTGAAATCACTTCTCATTCTCCAGCTTCTTGTTCAAATTGTCCCGTTCCACCTTAAATTCTGCCTGTGGCGCTGAATGTAGCTGCTGCACCATTTAAGGTACTAGGAAACCAACTGTGCTCCTTATGAATCCATTCGTCTCCAAATATTCGTCTTAAATCTCTTTGCCTTTTCGTAGCTACTAGCGAGGCGAGGCTTCGTTGCTATGTGACCTGCAGTCTTCTCAGTCGTTTAGAATCAGGGCTTTCGCACTATGTTGCACACTTTGGAGCTGAGATTCAACGTCCAGTCTCAAAAATATTTTACTGACACAGTGACCCCTGACTCTCTACAACGAGACCAAAACAGAAGTTATAAAATCACTGAATTAAACAGGCAGGACGGCTGTAACATTACCACTGGATCTTATGTCACCCTAACAGAGCATTTTATCACAGAGTAGTGGCAGCAGCGTCTCAAACAAGAGCAGTGAATGAGAGCCTTCTAGATCACTTCCATTTGTTTTGTTAATAAAACATATTGGAAGTAAATTCATTATAGATCATTACAAATACTTTGCTTTAATAGTACCAAGTCATCACACAGTGAGAAAAAGGGAGATCCTGTATAGAAAAAAAGATGCATTGATAATCGCTTTATAATCGCATTGCAGCCCTCTGAATCATAGCAAAAACAACAGCATTTAAACATTTTACATTTAAGGACATTTGTAGCTCCTTAAGCATGTGAAAAAATTCTATCAAAAGTGTGATTTCTAAACTTTCAATCGCAAATAGAAGAGGAAATGTTTTATCATTGAATTAGACAGGAAGTTATGATTGTTCAAAACTATTTCATTCATTTTTGCCATTGTTGTACATCAAAAGAAATAGTACAGTTGGACAGTTAAAAGTGCACACTCAAACTTGTTGATATTTCTTATGTAACTATATAATTGTGCTATTATATTTTTATAGTATAGCTATGATAACAGCTCTAGATTTCTATGGGTTAAAATCCCAACAAAGCACTAAACCCATTTCTGTTTGTCCACTGAAAATGTTCATATTGCTGAGATTCCCAACTGGTTTATATATATATATACATACACACACACACAAAACACACACACACACGTATGTTTTAATGTTAGCAATTCCTTCCCCCAAATTATCGTTCCTTAACAAGCAGCTTGTTGCTACGTCAGAGTAATGAACTCCGCTCACTCGCTGCACAGCCAGCAGCTCCACACAGACCATCTGACAGTTTAGGAATTTAGTGTTGTCTCCTCTTCAGAGTCTGACCAAATTGGCTGCCTGTCAAAAGTGTACATTTTCTGTTTGTGGCAAAGTAAGAAATAAAAATATTCAAATGGTTTGACCGTTTCCTACACCGTCTCAGCGTCTCAGTGTCTCACCGTCTCTGATGGTGTTTGTGAAAAACCCGTGAAAAACCTGCTGCTCAACCAATCAGCTTGCATGGCTGGTACTAACTTTTGTATTCAAATATGTATATATATGATTTGTTTATGTTTATATATGATGTATAATACAATACTGTCCATAGTAGTGTACAGCATAGCATCCAGTGTATGACAATACACAGCTGAGCCTGTTCAGCTGATCAGACCTCTCCAGACCCGCCCCATTTTTCTTAGCTCTTAGAGGATATGACAGCATATGTCCTCTATGAAGACATTTTGCCTTATGTATTCTGAGCATTTAATGGAAATGCTAATTTAAGCTCAGTTTCCAACATTGATTCCACATGACAGAATTTATTTCATGTCACATCCGTCTCACAAACAGTAGTGCACAAACTATTATTTTCCAATGTTTAGACTATCAGCAAGGAGTCTACACTCAATATCTGCCTTGTCTAGACCATTTATATCCATTACTAAAGTGCCTTTCCCTGTGCCCTGTGCAGAATATGAAGCACTCATTGCAGACTGATGTGCAGAGACAGTGGTCTGGTCATTTCATGACCTGTAGGTCATCTGAGCGTGGCGGCAATGTTTTGTGACCTGCAGGTCGTCTATGTGTGGAGGCCGGTGTCTTGTGACCTGTAGGTCAGCTGTGGAGCGAACACTCATTCAATGCTTTCATTTCTGCTGTTGCACCATCTCTCTATATCCGACATGCAGCAGAGAGAAGAGAATGCAGTGCATGTTATGTGGATGTGCACTGAAAAAGGGATGCATTGAATTAAGGGTGAGTGATATGGCAAAAATATAATATCACAATAACTGAAGGCATTATATTCTAATTATATGCAAAGTCTGACCACTCAAATTATACGTAAGTCAACAAATTGCATATTTTCACATGAAATTTCTATTTATTTGCAGCGTTTAGCAGATTGGAAAAGAGTAAAACGTGAAATCTAAAATGTGCCGTAACTTTTCTACAGGCCAAATTTTATGTTTTTTAAAGTCAGAGATGATAACTCATCTGCTGCTGCACAGTTTGTGTTCGTCATCTTCTACTCCTTCATCAGTGGTCACAGGACGCTGCCCACAGGACACTGTTGGCTGGATATTTCTGGTTGGTGGACTATTCTCAGTCCAGCAGTGACAGTGAGGTGTTTGAAGGGCTAGAGGATGACCAACACACACAGTGCAGCAGCAAATGAGCTCTCGTCTCTGGCTTTACATCTACAAGGTGGACTGACAAGGTAGGAGAGTTTAAAAGAGTGGACAGAGAATGGACAGAGTGTTTAAAAACTCCAGCAGCACTGCTGTGTCTGATCCACTCAGACCAGCGCAACACACAACAACTGTTTACTTGCTGAATTTAACATATTGGATATACACTTATCAGGCATAGCATTATGACCACCTCCTTGGTTTTATGCTCATTGTCTATTTTATCAGCTCCACTTACTGTATAGGTGCACTTTGTAGTTCTACAGTTACAGACTGTAGACACCACCATACGTCAGTGTTACTGCAGTGCTGAGAATGATCCACCACCCAAATAGTTCCTGCTCTATGAGGGTCCATGGGGTCCTGACCACTGAAGAACATGGTAAAATGGGGCTAACAGCATGCAGAGAAGCAGATGGACTACAGTCTGTAACTGTAGAAATACAAAGTGCACCTATATAGTAAGTGGAGCTGAAAAAATAGACAATGAGCATAAAAACAAGGAGGTGGTCATAATGCTATGCCTGATAAGTGTATATCCAATATGTTAAATTCAGCAAGTAAACAGTTGTTGTGCATTAGAATGTGCAGAACAGTGCTCTCTGTAGAGGATGAGTACTTACAGATACTTAGGCCTTGTTCAGACTGGCAGCTCAAATCAGATTTTTTTGCCTGAAATCTGATTTGAGCAGGACAGATTTCTGCAGTTTGAATGGCAAAAAGCCACAAATTGGATTTCTAGATATGTGACTCAGTTTGACCAGGCATATCACATTTCATGTGTTTTTTTCGTCACCCGGGGTGCGATCTTTCATGATGTCAGAATGTGCAACAAGAAGGTCAGCATTGTGACCCCCATATTACAGCTTAAACACAGAGAGTGGAAGTTTTTACCAGACATTTAGATGACATGTTTTTCATGTTGTATGTTGTAGTTTACAGTGACTACTTCATTGAAAGATTTGAGCTTAAAGCCTGTCTTTGTGTGTGGTACATCTTATAGTCTGTTGACCAGGTTAGTCGACACTAATGTCATGTTCTGTTTAGGCCATAGTTAATAAAAAGTGACATGTCGCTAAGAAATCATTAAGAGACTGCTCTATTAGATAGTAATCCTCATTAGATTTGCTACATTTTGCCCCTACCTAGTTACCTAGCATATCGTGCCTCGTTACTAGGGCACTTCACTTGTAGCTTGAATTTTGAACTGTGGATCTAAAAAGTGAGATATAACAAACCAATCCGATTTTGTCCTGCAGTGTGAACAATGGTTTAGAACATCAAGATTAATGTGGAAATCGTGTTTGAATCACAGAAATTCACTGCATCATTTTTCTGAGTGTGAGTATACATGGATGCGTGTGTGAGCGTGTGTTTGCATATCTGTTATGTGTGTGAGGCAGAGCTGGTGATAGAATCAGCTTGTTCTGTGAAACGTTGAGTGCTGTGCCCTCCAGCAAAGCTTTGTTTGAAAGAAGACAGGGAGGAAAACAGCATTACACTCGATACAGTGATGTTAATCTCTCTTTCTCTCTCACTCTCTTACTTTCTGTCCATGACATTTCACCTTACTCTCAGCTTCTCTCTGCGTTTCTGGGTGTGTAGGTTTTCTCTCTATGGAGTGGCCAGTGGTTTAGTTTGAGTGTCCATAAGCTGGACAAGGGGTGCGTGTGCTGTCCAGCTCACAGCTCCTAGGCATGGAGCCAAAGAGGGGGTGGATGTAGGGCCACAGTTGTTGCATATTCATGAGGAGAGAGGGAGAGTAAGTGAGAGAGAGAGACAGAGAGACAGAGAGAGAGTGAGCATGTGCAGTGTGTCAAACGTCCCGGGAGTTTATAATTGGACGAAGAAAGGATGAAGGCGAAGGAAAGCAAAAATCTAGACGCAAGCTGTTTCCCAGGAAAGCTCTGTATGAGATGCTCACACAAACGCTAACCTGAGCAACTACTTAACATTTACACTGGCAGTTGAATCCTTTACTGTTACTGTGCTTTTGCTTGATGTTTGATTTATATTACATTATTTTTTTAAATATGTTATTACAATGTTAATTACTTTGTTATGTACTAAATTAGAATTGCTCCATAATTATTTATACGTAATAACATAATTATAAAGTTATATAATTAACTGTAGTTGCGTTCAGTTCACACCCTGTTCCGACAGGTTTGTTTCTGGAGTTCAGAGTTTTTTTATTTGTTTTAATGTCAATAAATGGCATCATGTTTAAATTTAAGTGACACTTTTTTCTTTCCACAAAACAAGACTGCATGTTTGGACCGATACTGGCACCTAAATACAGTATTAACAGATGGGCCTTAAATGAATCAAGCAGTACTTCTGCACTGTGCAATTATTTCACATTTGAGACAAGTAGTAGTAAAAAGTGCTCATTATAAAATCCATAACACAAGAATTTTGAGGGAGGCACTATTAGTAGCTGATATACTTGGTTGAAACACATCCATGCCACAAATAATTGCAGAGAACTCAGCATATGAAAAGTGATGGTAACATTATTCCCTTCAGCTGAAAGGCTGAGTGAGGCACTTTTTCCTTAATCCACAATTCCTCATCTCCTGTGTAGTCAGTTACATTCTGAGTTAATGAAAGTCTGGGTAGTTATTGAGGAAGTGAACATTAGGGAGTTATATATCACTGCCTTCGGAACAAAACCTCGTATGTCCATTTTTGTTGTTTTTCAGTTTTTGGAATAATTTGAAAGTACTGGTAGTCCTATATACAACAACAACTCAACAACTGCACCTTACCTGCACTGTACTGCTGCTGTTAGAACAATACTGTTTACATCTATTACTGCACAGAGTAATATTGTTTACTGTTTACATCTGTTTTCATCTGTCACTTGATGCACTTTATGAAATGCTGCTACACTTATTTGCACATACGCACGTGTAACTTTAATTTTATTTCAACTTTGCACATACTGTACACTTTTTGCTTTTGCTTTTACCTTTTACCATGGTTTTTTAGAGTTATTCTTATATTTTCTTTTTTTTATTCTCTTAAGAGTATATATGGTGAATGGAGGAACAACAAAGTAAGAATTTCATTGTATAATGCAACTGCCTGTTCACTGCCTGCTGTGCACATGACAATAAAACTCTTGAATCTTGAATCTTGAATATATTGTGTGTTCATAATGAATGGACCGAAAGAAATGAACAAAATTACTTGGAAAAATATTAAAAAGTACAGTATGTTTTTCGCCTATAAAGTTATCATTTTGTATATAGGAGGTTTTGATCCGAGGACAGCGATATGAAAGTAACAGTGGATCTCTTGGCTTAACAGTAGCCTTTAGTCTGTGGTTAGCCTTTAACCTAGCACTAGACGCACTTCGGTGTCATCTAGCCCTGCTTGTGGTGAGGCCTCCTTTTGTCAGGTGCATCAGACCATGGCGTGGTGTGGTAGTCTAGTGTTTGCATCAAGAGAATCCACAGCTCAAGAGCTGCTAATGGTAGCACGAATGACTATAATATTTACTAGACGCCAGCAGTGTCTGACACAAATGTAAGCATGACTGGGGTGTATTTCTATTTAAGTATTTTTACTTAACAATCATTCCTTATTCACAGGTGTCAGAGGTGTTGTGACGTATTTGCTAATGACCTCATTGTAATCCGGAGCAGCTCTTACCCTGCAGGTCCAGAGGAAGCTCGATTACAATCGACACAGTAATAACTTCAGTTTTCATTGACTAGGAATGTTAAATGTGTGCTGTTTGGTTAGTGTGGGAAAAGCACTGCTGTAACAAGAAAGTCTGCTCTGTGACAGTCCTCTGATTGCCACAAGGTCTTTCTGCTTTTCCCTATTTGCTTGCAAGTCAACACTCAGTAGAGTATTACTCCCCCCATCTGCCCAGACAACCTCGAGATGGAATTTTCTCTTTGGAGTAGGCCCAGCAGTGGGCAGGAGTCATGGCAGTTCATTATTTAGTGGGCTCTGGACGTGCGAGAGGGGAGGAGAAGCCTGAGCAAGGTCACTTTGTCACAGGCCATTTGAATAGAACAATGCCCTGCTTTTCTAACAGTGGTGTGCATGACACCATGAGTACACGGCCAGTGACTTAGCATAAGCCAACATTACATACTAGCACATAGGACTAGAACAGGGCTAAAAGGCATTATACATTTTGTAACTTCAAGCAGAGTATATATTTTAGTTATAGAAAAAATCTAATTCACAGAATTTTAACTCTACTCCAAATGTCAAATGGCAAAGACATGGCTGAAGTTTTGCATCTGAAGACATTTGGTATTTGAAGTTTGCTTCTTGATATATTAACCATTTGGGGTATTTTTAGCGTCCAGCTCAACATTCCCACTTTGTAAAAACCTGCATTCACCACTGAAATAATGCTAATTTCTATTAGTACCCTTAAGGGATTTGTAATATTAGCGCCAAGCCTGCAATGATGCTAGCAACTGTACATGTACTTCAGGAGCTTGGAACATGATCAGTTTGAATTTAAAAACACTTGCAGGGAAGATTTTTTTTGGTTTGTAAAAAAATTTGTGACTAAATTTTGTCATGCTTTGTTCATGTAGGTCAGGGGTCAGCAACAGCTCCATAGCAGAATTAGATATTTAGGTTAAAAATAAAATAATCCTGCTTTGCAGGAACATGAAGCTTTGCTGAGCCATCTAGCACACAGTTCTAACAGTGAATGGTCCTAAACACTGCCAATTCACCCTTTAACCCTGAAGACTGGCGCACAGCCATACATCAGTCTTGCCTAGTAGCTAACAAATGACAAAGAAGAGAAAGCTGTGAGATGAACATGAGATGAACATAATTTAGAAACGAAAGGATAGACCTATGCGCATTTATAATCACTCAAGTTGGTTTCCTGATACATTTAAGCTGCAACAAGAAACTGTCAAACACTAAAAAGTCACAAAGCTGATATCACCTTCTTATTCATCAGGTTTTTGTTTGAATTTTCTTGTTCCACCTGAAATGGTTTAGCAGTTAAATTCAGGTACCTCTGACACCATTTAAGGTGGAACTGGAAAAATTTAAAAATAAGCTGGAGAATGAGAAGTGACTTTAGCCTCATAAAAACTTGAGCATTGAGAGACATTTTACAAGAAACCATTCTAGTCTTGTGAACACGTATCCTATAATCAATAAATTGTACTTATTTTTTCCACAAAAAACATTTTAGATGCACATGTAAACCTTTTTTGTAGGATAACTGTGGCTTACTATCCTGGAATGTCCCTTCAGTTTTTAATAAAAATCATTTTTAACCACTAAAGTAAATATGATGTATTTTTATTGTGTAAAATAATAAAAACAAAATATAACAATATATAGATATAGATATTGCTTTCTACCACTAGCCCCTCTGGCCTGACAAATTAGGTGCTAAATATTTAACCTTGTGATTTCTACAAGGCAAGTCTGGTTTAGGAGCTTTTGTTCAGCATTTCCATTCCACCTTAAATGGGGCAGCGGTTACATTTCAGTATCTGCATAAATGTTTGGAGCTGCACCAATATCTCTGATGGGTGGTCACTGCTGGAATTTGGTCCACGGCCCCGAGACAACTGCCTCACCTTAAGCAGAGAGTGATGATCAAAAGTCTGCTGGATTTTCATTTTCATTTGCAATGACGGAGGCACAGTTAACTCAGCCATGTAGCTTAAGGGGATAACCTTAGCTTATTTTGCCTTGTTTGTGCATTGTGGGTTTTTTGCTTAGTTGTGACATACGAGTGTGAAAGTTATGACAGAACTCATTCCTCAGGAAGAGTTTCAACTGGTATACCAGATGAACCAGTATACCCTCCTCACTACTATTCAGCCTACTATTAAGACCACTTATCTGTCATTCAGTTGTCACTGGACATATAACTACATTAGCTACATGACCCAAATGTTCAAATGTTTCTGCTCTATTCCACTCATGTTACAAAGGAAAAAGAGCAAAAATGTGGGCCTGTTTGGGGTTTAGAAGCTCTGCTCTAAAGGTCTAAATATGCTGACCATCCTGTTGGAAAGAGACCTTAGCAGAACATTTGACCTTGGTTAAAATGTATGTGTCTGTATGGTTGTGATGGATGTAAGAGCAAAAGCAGATCACAATGTATTTCTAAATGGCATAATGAAGAATATCTTGAAGCTCAGCAGTGGAGTGTGGAGGGTAAGACATTGCACAGGGGAGGTTCGCGTGATGAGCTGAGCTCAGTATAAAACAGCTTTGTGCAGTAATTCTCTCACTGCGCTGCTATCCGTCTCCCCGTACGACCTCATTGATATGCAGAGAGGGCGAGCGGGAAAGTCTTCTACCTCCTACCTCTTCATCTTCTTAAAGATTAACATATGCAATTACATAATTAGTGGGGTTAAAAATAGTAGTGTTTACCGGCGGCTGCTGGTAGTCCTACTTCGCTGTGTTTGAACTCAGCCCTTGAGGGTTAACTGCTGAAGCCAAGGCAAAGCAAGCGAAAGAGACAAACAGTGCATCAGCGAGGGGGTGGCAGTATGTTTGTGTGTGTTTTGTGGGGCAAATACTAAGTGGTTGTGTTTACAATAAAAAACTGGATGTCATATAACGGAAATGTATGTAAGTGAGATTTAACTGTGCTTTCATATAGATGCATGAATGCAATATCATATGCATGTAATATGCTATAGGTAATGTGCCAAGCCTACATAAAAACGTATGTCTGAAAGTGTCCAGACATCTCGTCTAGTTTGTGAAATTCCTCTACTTTAAGGTGCACACATTGCTGACACAGGCATTCAGTTATGCACACTGCCTGTATAATCTCGATAGAAAAGCATTGCTAATAGAACAGGATGCTCTGGAGAAGCTGATGAACCAAAGCACACGAACCTAAGATCACATAATGTCCAATGCCAAATAAAGGCTAGAGGGGTATAAAGGCCCCCAGCACTGGTCTGGGGAGCAGTGGAACTGTGTTCTCTGGAGTGATGGAGCTCCATCCAGTACCCTGATGAGATCAGAACTGATTATCCAGCTTGAGAACCTGACTTCATTATTGCCCCTGTGGCTGAATGCAATCAAATCCTTGCAGCAGTGGTCAAACATCTCGTATAAATTCTTCCCAGAAGAGTAGAGGCTGTTACTACAGCAAAGGAAGACAAACATCCTGTTAATACCTTTGATTTCAGAAAAAACACAGGTGTCTACAAACTTTTGGACATACTGGGCTAGTTTCTCCGGGACAGGGATTAAGCTTAAACAGTTGTAGTTCAGCTTGGTTGCATAGCATTACTGTCATTACGCAGTGATGCTACACAGGGATCGCAGCAGTTTCATTAGGTTGAATGGGATTTTTGCTAAAGTCTGTCCAACCCGGCAACAGTTGCTTAGAAAAAATGCATTTGCAGCCTGAGCATGGGTAGTTCAATTACAGTAAGTACTCACAAGTACAGCAATGTAAGTGTGCTTGTGTTTGATGTGTGAACATGTGTATGTGTTTATCCAAATTGTACTCAGTAGCATGAAGTGTGTAGTTCAGGATGAGTACACACACCAAGGGGAGGCTCTTGGATTTTCTCTCTAAGAGGATTTAGTCATAAAAGTCACCAGGGTGCTCACACTTCTGAATCATGAGAGATTCCTGCGGCTTTCCTGCAGCTAAATGAAAGAAGCGTTGGCCTGTATGTGTGTTGGATGCTCTTTGCTGTTTCTGTTTACATGCGGATTTCTTGGTGGATGCAGCATATAGGGGGAGCGGGGCACAAACTAACGTGTAACATAGACTTTAAATGTAGTTAAACAGGTCTAAGTAGAACAAGCTTTCGGTCATCTTCTTGTATTCCCATAGCAACAACATCTGTGAACTTTTACAGCCACTGGATAGATATTTCTCATGATTCACCCTGAAGGAGTGAAATGAGTCGTCAAATATTTTAGCTACGTCTGAAACGTGGAGTTATACATTCCGTTTGAGTGGAGTGATCGGCGATCTGTTCTCCTGTGTGTTCCAAGTGTGAGTGACTAGATAAGTGATGTAGCTGTACTGGCCCACCTCTTTCCTAACATCCTAACAAGCTTTAACAGCGTAAAATCATGTCTGCTCCTCACAAGCTTAGTCTAAATTTTAGTATTAGCTCATTCCCAAGCACCACAAGTGAAAGAAAGAAGTGGGTTCATGTTAGTTACAGCCCTGATTTAAACGGAATTAAACTGATGATGCATTATGTGTAGCACTGGAGAGCAGGAGAATGCTAACTTCCCAGGCTTGCTGTTTTAAGTGGCTGGCTAACTTGAAGCAGTGCTCTGTCACTCACACAGTGCAGCGAATTGATGATACTGTAGATCAAACATGACAAAATTGCATCGTTTTCAGTTAAAAGAAGGACTCTGTCTGGTGTGAGAGATTCACACTGCAGTTAATGCTCCTACTTAGCGAGTGTCAGATATATTGCAGTTCACCCCTCAAACTACTCTGATAGAATAGATCCAGTCGTCTACTAGCTGGTGTTTGAATACTGTGATGCTCTGACATGGATGTCATAGGAATGATGCCAGTAAGGCGGTGTGATCCATCATTGATGTACCGAGCCAGCTAATATGTGCTGTTTGTATTAAGCTGACGTTGTTGAGAAACTAAACATTTTAGCACTTGTAACCAGATAGCCGAGTGCTCGTCACCAGACAGCTAAAAATAACTAGTTTTCTGTCTTAAATTCTGATTATTACAAAATTGTAGCCGTGCATTTCCAGCTGGTAAAAACAGCTCACCAGAAACTTTCTTCCACTGTCCCATGTCAGATTGTGAAATGTTCCACATTTTGGTGAGTGTTTCAACCATAAAGAATTATCAACCATAAAAAAGCAATTAACCACTAAGGAGCAAAAATCAATCTTGAAAGAAATAGTGATTTTGTCATTTGTTGCGATATGTATTGATATCGATTGATATGATTTTTTTTTTTGTAATAACATTTTTGGCCATAATGTACAGCTCTAGAGAGAGGAGAGAAAAACCTTCACAACAAATGGACAAGAACTGAAGGAAAATGAAAAATTAAATACCGACTTGGTCAGCAAACTACACATGATCAATAACAAGAGCCACGTTTATGACCCACAGTCCTTATCTTTTATGCTGCAAAATGTGTGCAGTTCTGTCTTACAAGCTAAACAATAAGCAGTGCTTATTGCCAGTGTAGTTCAGGGTGAGCACACTCACTGAGAAGAAGCCCTTAGATTTTCTCTCTAAGAGGATTTAGTCATAAAAGTCACCAGGGTGCTCACACTTGTGATCTTCCCTGTGTAGCTTTTAGTTTTAAAATTCATGCGTATCAAGTGAAACCAGTGCTATACCCACCTGCACTGCCTCTACTGGCTGCACCATTGATTACTGTTAACTAACTCTTTTGGCTGGATTTAAGCAAAAATCCAGTGCCTCCTGGGAAATCTGATTGGCCATCCCTGATGGGACTCCAAAATCTCTGCTATGTCATTGGCTTCCACTTTGCTGTGTGGCAGGTGTTTGTGTTTTTAAGACGAGAGTGTTTTTTCTATTTTGTGATCACTGAAATCTGTCCAACCTCTCTCCACTCACCCTTACCCCACCCCTCCCCTTAGCACCTGTATAATAACCTCTCTTCACCCCTCCCTCCCCTCGCTCATTCATATTGCCACCCTGCCAAAACTCCCTGCCACCCCTGCTTAAATTTTCTAGATCTGCCAAGTGCAGGAAAAAGTTCAGGAAAAAAACTATCAAAAAATGATCAGTGTTGAATGAGAGCACAACTTTCATAACTTTCCATTTTTGTTCCTCTGAAGTTTTAAATGTTGGCCAAGCCACTTAATCAGACAAAATATTATGTAATATACATTTATTATATACATTTATAAGTCCAAAAATCCAATTACATTTATATTAAATATATATTAAAATATATATTTATATACTAAAATGAATTGTTTTATATTAAATTTATATATGTGTTGACATGAAAACAGATCATTTGTCAATATAGCAAATTTACTTCTATTATTACAAAAGCAAAACTGCCATCTACAAGTTAGAGTTTAAATGATGTTATGACCATCAAGCAAGACATGAAATGTCAAGCTTTAATTGTCTTTGTTTAATCTAGAATAGGCAAAAAATGTGAATTGATATCAGCTTAGCCGTAACTAATTAGAATCCCTTATATGCACTAGGAAAAGTAGCATTACTACAGAGGTGTTTTTTTCCCTCTTTTTTCCTGAATTTTGCTCTTTATGGCCCAATCTGAACGCCTAGCTCTATTAGTCATGCCTGCCTTTGGCAGTGTTCTAATTGTTTAGTTGCTTTTAAAGGAGTGAAAACTGAAAACAGTGAATCCTGTAAGAAGTGCAGTGCACAGTTCCTTAGGTAAGCTCTGAGGTGCATGCTGAGGTGACTGCAGTTGTGCTACGCTAACAGGGTGCTGTGTTCATTAACAGGGGTGATGGAGCAGTCAGTCCACTGCACACTCAGCAGTATTGATACAGCCTTAGGCTACTCCCCTGTATGTGTGTGCGTGTATAGTTATTGCTGATAACGCTGCAGCTAACCGAATCAGCCCGTATGTATTCACTGTGGGGGGTTCACAGAGTCCAGGCTGAATGGGGAAAAACTCTTGTTTTTTCGTTTAGGGCATTTTAGCCCAAAGTTATTCACCGTTTTTTGCTTGCACAGGGGTTTTTTTTCCCTGACTCTACTGTGCATAAGAGTTGATTTGTAAAGGCAGTATATTGTTCAGACTGTTAAAAAATAGGCCGCAAAGCTTTGCATGTATGGTTATATTCCCTGATGTATGGTTTAGCCTGGTGAAAATGTCTGTTTAAATGAAAGCATGATTCAGTATTGCCTCACAGTGCTATCACACTCGCTGGTTATTGATACCATTTCTCTCTGTCAAGAGGAGATCTGCAGGCCAGCATGTGTGGGATTATATAAGTCTCGTGCAGCGTCAGATAAAAACTTGTTTCTTTTTAAAGCCTTTGCACAAAACACTGATGTTTTTTCTTTAATTCCAAAGCTTGAAATCCTTCGATTTAGCTTTGATCTTTTTTTTTAATAAAAGAGGTTGATGTAGTATGTAAACACTAACAGAGTTTCAAAATGCACCGTTCACTCGGGAGTCCATGTTGGTAACCAAACTGCAAAAAGAAACCTCTTTCGAATGAACTGTTTTTGTGATGTCACATATATCCACTTACTCAGGATACATATGTTTAGCCCCACCCATTCACATTTAGTTTGAAGTTTGGAGTGTGTCAGCCCAGACTGCTTTAGAATGAGGCTTACATTTATACATTTCATTTATACATATATTATGTATTTGTGATAAATTATGCCTAATTTTAGTGCATAAACTGATACAAACATCACAAGGGTATCCCATGGGAAAAATAAACGGAAACGTGTATGACATGGGCACTTTAAAAGAGATATCTGGAATATAAAATCTTGCACATGACACAAAGATCCACTATCAAGAGACAATGAGAATAAAACTGTTGAGGAACTGTGGAAACACTTGATATGCAATGTAATGAGGGCTGATTGAGGGCCATGCTGCCAGACTTTCATTACTCTAATAGTAAAGAAGGCAGAGAGAAAGAAGAAAGCGAGGGAGATGTGTCAGAAGTGATGTAGCGCTGAGCGTTCCTCAGACAGCGAGCCATCTGTGGACCATGTGCTGTGTTGGCAGAGCAAACAGAGATAACAGTAGACTCATTTGTCCTGTTTTTTTTTTTTTTTTTTTGATGTTTGTGTGTGTGTTTGTGTGTGTGTGTGTGTGTGTGTGTGTGCGCATGAGACACACAGACACAACTCTGTTAAGAACATCAACTATTCACACAACAGCCCATCGTGACTCTAATTAGGTTACAATGTACAATTCCTAGCAGTACAGATAAACAGAAGTCCAAAAGCCCATCACTGTCCAGGACTAGCTTTTCATTTACTGACTCTCACTTAAAAAGCATGGTGAATGTTTACATTGTACACTGTAATGGGTTTGGTCCTGTGTTGTTGTTGTTGTTGTAAAGCCAAAGTTCTTATTATAGAGCTATGTTCTAATCTGCTAGTTATAATTCTACACCTAACACTCGTTATGGATGAGAAACATGGGCACGAGTGATGCAGGATTAATGTATTGTTGACTTACACATCAAAGAAGCATTTGAAGTTTCAACTGCTGTTTGTAGATAATGCACTGCAAAAAATCTCAACAAGCCAGAAAACCTTGAACAAAACATCTCACTTTTTAATTAAAATGAACAGCCTAGACTTGATTTGTATGTAATCAGCTAACTTTTAGCAACTCTGTCTACAGTTATCCTACACTCCTAAAAAGATGGTTCTTTAAAGGTTCTTTATTAAGGACAGTGGTTCTGTATATAAGCATGAACACTCAAAGAACTATTTGCATGCTTATATGGTTCTTTACATGATGAGACCTTCTTCAGATTAATGGAAAATGTGTTATATATGGGATGTCCAGCTTGTGAAATGTAGAAGAACCCATTTTGTGGCTATATTGAATCCTTTTCATATAACATATATGTTCTATATAACACCGTATACACACTAACATTTTCCATTTATCTGAAAAACTATTTCATAGTGCAAAGAATCATTTAAGCATGCAAGTGGTTCTTTGAGTGTCCATAGAGTGTTCTATATAGAACAATTGTTTTTAATAAAGAACCCTTGGAAAGCCTGTCATATTAAACAGTCTATTTAGACATCTTGTGTGTGTGTGTGTGTGTGTGTGTGTGTGTGTGTGTGTGTGTGTGTGTGTGTGAGGGTGGACAACATGGACAGGCTGCTGACTGGCTACAGCTGTTAAAGGAGAATCCAACGCTAGGCATTTTATATTTTAAACTTTGATATTTTTACATAAATTTGTATGTCTGTATTGGTTTAACAAACCTATAATGCGGACCAGACCGCCGAGTAACTAACACATCAACACCACACAAGGGTTAAGGAAGCCGGGCTCAGCTCAGCTGCTAGCAAGCACGGTTGTGGAAGAGTGGGAGGGAAACTGAAGTGATGGGAGAATTTATAAGGTGTAAAATGTGTAAGAGGAGGAGTTTCGGGTGTGGTCCTTCTCCCAAACTTTAGTTATTTTAGAACTCTGTTTTATTATCAGATGTGTAGCTTATTTAACCTTTAATGCCTCATTTTGAGAAGTATTTTTGGGTATTTATCTTGTTTTTCATGTCTTAGAGTGTTGATTTAAGACTGTTTTAGAGACAGTTTGCTTATTTAAAAGCCAAGTGTCTCTAGTATTGAGCTCAAAGCCTGTTCATACATGTTTGCATTTCAAGAAAATTTGTTTTAAGAAAATGCTTAAAAGAAGAGTCATATGTTCTTCCTCATTTTAGATTATTATTATGATATCAGATCAAGCTAATGTTACTTAAATCTAGCCACAGTGCCTTAAACCAGTATTTTAAGATATACAGGCTCCTTTACAGCAGAATGTCTTTTTTACTTACTTTAATTCTCACTATTATGAAACTATGTAAGTTATGTAGACATAATGTATTTATTTGATACTGTTTTGAACTTTTGAAATATGCATCCTTTATACATCTTTAATAATACATGCATTATTATTTGAATATATTTGTATTTGTTTGTTACATAAGGAACAATCGTTTGTGTGTGTGTGTGTGTGTGTGTGTGTGTGTGTGTGTGTGTGTGTGTAGAGAAAATTTACGGTCAGGGTGCTGGTACACTGATAGTTCTCTCACATGGTGTCCCGGCTCCGGTTCACAGCTCAGTTGGCCTGGGCAGTGCCCAGGTCAGCTGGCTGGTCATTTCAAGGTGGAATACTTCACAGGAGTGTTGGCACTGGTGTTAGCTTTAGTGTTAGCTTCGCCCGGAAGCGACCCCACTCTGTGAGTTCCCAATTACAGAAGTTGACAGCTGCTAAAACTCCCAAGCAGGGTGTCACGCTAAAATAGGTTCCCCATCGATCCAGGTTTATGTTTGCATCAAGGCTTGGTTTGCTGGGTGTTGCAGTAAAACAGTGCCCCTCTGTGTCTGGGTTTCATGTGGTGCGCCATCACGTTTTTGCCAGCTTATCAGTTTTGGCTCCAAGGCCTTGATGGGGTGTCTCACCAGAACAGCGTCCCTCCTCGTCTTATTTAAGCCTCTGCACTGCTGACTCCTCAGCAAAGTCACTTTTTTTCACCTTGTGAATTTTTGATGTAGGAGAAAAAATGCTTGTGTTTCATCAGCACTTTCAACCATTTAGTTTTCTTACTATATAATGTTCTGAACTTTTCAGAAGCCTTTGTAGAAACTTAAATAGTACTGGCAGATAATTGTGTAAGTGGGACTGTGCTGTAGGAGCCGGAGCATATGTTTAATTCAGAGTTTTCCCTGCATTACATTATGGCTGCATTATTCAACATCACAATGTAAGAGTTGGGTTTATTGTGGTTATGAAATGTGTCCGCACAGGCGGGTAGATGGTGTGCGGATTGTTGATTTGATCAGTGGTAGTGTGTGCGTGCATTTCCACAGAGGGAGCGTTGCAGATGAAGCACTCCAGGCTTGTTGAATTCTGCATTAGTGTGTGTAGTACCCTGAAAAGCACTTTACATCTCACCTCAATTTCACATCCACACACACACACACACACACACACACACACACAAGCGTACTTGCTTGCCAACACTGTTCATTTATTCCCTCAGATGTTCACTTTAATCTCAAACTTAAACATGTCTGTTTGGGAATGTTTGCATGCAGTATAAGTGAGAGCATCCATTCCGCACTGCAGACATGAATGTGTGTTGTTGGTTGCTGTTTTTGAATTGGATTTTGTGTGAGAAAGGAAGTGTGGCTCCGGAATCTTATTTTATACGGACATGCAATATTTTGTAAGCAGGCAGCCTCTCTACATGATCCCTTGTGAAACTTTTATGATGCCTTGTGCATTATGCACATGGTCTAATGATAGATGCCATTGTTGGAGAATGAGATCTGGTTTGATGGTGTGTGTGTGTGTGTGTGTGTGTGTGTGTGTGTGTGTGTGTGTGTGTGTGTGTGTGTGTGTGTGCATGTGCGTGTGCGTGCATACCATCATACCGGGTGACAAAATATGACTTTTCTGTCAACATGATGTTGTAAAAAGCAAAAAAACTTTAAACACAAGATATAAAAGATACAGACACTATAATTTCCTTTACCATAGCAAAATAAACCTTTTGACCTTTTCAGCTTAATCTCTTAATCTGGAAGAATCTATGATTGCTTAGCCTGTGATTGGTTAACCTATGATTGATTGATATTAATAAGATTAAGTGTCCCTTATTAGTCCCACAAGAGGGAAATTTCACCTCCACATTTTACCCATCCATGCAGTGAAACACCACATATACACTAGTGAACACACACACACACACACACTAGGGGGCACACTTGCGCAGTAGCGGTGGGCGGCCCTATCCACGGCATCTGGAGAGGAGTTAGGTGCCTTAATTTAGTCACGCAGTGTCAGCTCAGGTCATCGAACCGGCAACCTTCCGGTCACAAGGCTGGTTCACTGATCTCCAGCCCATGACTGCCACAGGGCAAAGCCTCCACGTGGTCTTCCACGTGACAGGCCGAGATACTGTCCACTAGTACAAGATATTGGCCTGTGACTGGTTAGTTTATGATTGTTTTATCTATGATCGGTAAGCCTGTGATCAGTTTATCTATGTTTGGGTAGCCTGTGATTAGTTATCTATGTTTGGGTAGCCTGTGATTAGTTATCTATGTTTGGGTAACCTGTGATTAGTTATCTATGTTTGGGTAACCTGTGATTAGTTATCTATGTTTGGGTAGCCTGTGATTAGTTATCTATGTTTGGGTAGCCTGTGATTAGTTATCTGTGTTTGGGTAGCCTGTGATTGTTTAATCTGTTATTGGGTAGTCTGTGATTGATTTGTCTATAACGGGTTATTCTGTGATTGGTTGGTATATGATTGGTGTGACTGTTCAGCTTGTGAGCCTATAATTGATCTGTGATTTGTTTATCTATTATTTTTTTGGACTATATAGCTATTTTGATATTATTTGAAAACATTTAAGCTGCAAAAAAACTGTGATGGAGGAGGTAAGGAGGACCCCCACCCCCACCAATTTATATATATGATATGGAGGCTGCACCTGGCTCTGGTTTAAGAAAAGGAACTTAGGGGTGAAAAGGAACTTAGGGGTGAAGTATGCAGAGCTACGCCATGTGCCTCACCCCCTTTTCCCAAAGGGATGTAAAATTTGTTATTTAATGTTGCTGATGTTGTCGTTCTCCCTTGTAAGGTGTGTGTCTGTGTTGCATGTGTGTTATTATGTCAGGGGTAGGTTTAGTTAGAGGGGTTACGTGTCTATCATGAAGCAGAGTTGCATGGCTAGAAGTGACCTTCCCTGCTAATAAGCTGTTGTGTATGTGCCTTTCTCTGCTGGTGTTAACAAAGAGCACTTCTCGTAGCACAAATCACATCCTCTCCCGTGTCTTCTTCTTCGCCAAGATGCTACAATGTGTTCCCTGTCCATTTAATAAGAACTACCAACCATATTAATGTACATAATAGCAGTAAAGGCCACCTCCACACCAGATGGCAATTAGATAGAATTCGCAACTCTAATTGTAAAGGTACACTTTTTTTGGCTTAATGCAAGTGTGCTAGTGAGATGACCTTGGGCAGCAGCTTTGCTCTGGAGCTGCTGGTTGCTGTTTGGTTGTTTGATGGTGAGAGTGCAGTGAAATCTCAGTCCACATTAAGGGCATCTAATGAATAGAGTCCACTCTGTTTGTGTGTTTGCATGTGAGTGTGTGCGTCACAGATGGTGACAGTGCCGACACAAGGGACATCGACATGCGCTAATGTGCCCTTGAGATGAAAGAGATGGGGAGGGGACAGAGAGCAAGGGAGAGAAAGAAAAGAATAGAGAGGGAGTGTGAGAAAGGAAGGGAGGAAGAGAGAGAGAGTGAGAGAAAGAGAGGGCAGTAGAAAGAATGGGAGGTAGAGAGAGACAGTCAGACAGACATACAGACATAGCACACACATACAGAGGATGTGTGTGTGAGAGAGAGAGAGAGAGAGAGAGAGAGAGAGAGAGAGAGAGAGAGAGAGCGAGAATATGTGTCCTCCGGTGTCCCCTGTCTGGAATGTTCTATAAGGTCAGTCACTAGGTCAGTCTGATTCATGCACAACATCACTTCATGAGTGCTGTTATCATGAGGAAATGCTTAACCAAGTACTCAATCATTAGGAATGGAATACTGATCAGCTACAGAGCACAATCAGATGATTTACGTTGTACATATGTGATCATCAAGAAAAGCTGGTCAACCTCGGCCAGTCCTATAAATGAGAGCCGATCAGAGATATAAAATATATGAGATAAATTTTCCAGAAACTACTGCCTGTTATTCTACTGTATTGTGAGTTGACTGTATATTTGTCATTTCATAAACAAAACAGCAGAGTCTCTAATTGGTCCACTTAAAGGGGAATTCCACAGATCTTTCAAAATTCCAATTGAATTTCAGATTCAGACGTAAACAAGTAAAAAGTCATTCATGAGTGGTTTGATGTGAAATTGTAGAGAAACTTACTGACTCTGATTTGTATATAGTAGTGGTGATAGGAAGGAGGGGTCAGTGAACCTACTTGTGTTTTTTGAGGTTTTATATGCAATGTTGGTGATGGCAAAATAGTGAGAGAAACTACTTTGTGTTACAACACCCTGCATCTGCATCTCCACCATGAGTGGCTTTTAAAAATATGCTTTAGGCCAAAATCTTACAAGGATGCCTCACACAGCAGGAAGTGTATACGTAACCATTTCATGTAATAACTTTCATATGATTAAGCTTACAGAGGCATTAAACACTTTAAACATCTGGTTCCTATCACCACCACTTTCACAGTTCACCAATTCTGTTTCTCTAGAGAGGAGAATTTCACACGAAATCACTCTGAGTTACTTTGTTTATCTCTTAAGATCAGTAGAATCAGTGGAATTCTCCATCAAATTAAACTATCAAGTAAGTACTCTAACAGAATTTCTTTTTTATTTTTTTATTACAAAACAATTGAAAACTAATATTGATTGTCATCTTAATTGAATAAATGTTAGACTACATCTCCTTTCCAAATCAGATCTGTTCACGGAATCTTTCCAACCCTGTTGATCTACCATCCCTCACAAGCCCATGGTCCACACAGATCCAGCCCTGAAGCCAGCCCGATATAGCTTGATCATGTGTAGCCTTATAGTCTGATGCCTTGCCAGTGTGGAATGTGCATCCAAATCATTGCACTGATACTGGCATAAAGCAAGCGGAGCAGTCACAAAAGGCTGAAGCAATGGCTTTCCTCTTCATTATTTGGAAAGCCGTGGGCTCAAACCTTTGGCATGCTATGCTATAAATACATGCTGTACCACGTACCCTGAAAGCATGGCTTGGTCTCTAGGAGTGAGTGGCTCACTACAACAGGCAGTGAACCAACCTTGCTCTGTTACATGAGATGAAAGCTGGTTCAGACAAAGTATTGCATGTTTATACTGCTTTATATAATATCATTAACCATTTAAACTCACAGTTGTTACCAGTACAACAAAAGTAACAGAAGTATGTGGTAATTTTATATTAACTTTCACTCATAGCAAACTACAACACAAGGGTATCCAAGGGTATCATTTTATATATATATATATATATATATATATATATATATATATATATATAAATATACACACACGCACAGACACACACACATAGTTTTTGACATAATCTGAAAATGCCTGTTGGCCTTTACATTGTTTGTACATTTCATTATGAATGGATCAAAAGCAACAGCCCAAAATTACTGGGGAAAAAAGTCTGGTTCCATTGACTTACATTAAAAGTAATGTAGATTTTTTTCTTCTCCTGTAAAGTTACCATTTTAGAGATAATAAGGTTTTGTTCTGACAACAGCTATACATATTTGATATATATATATATATATGTATATATATATATCAAATACAAAGGTATTGTGCAAGATATACATTTATTATAAATAGCTAGTTACAGCTAAAGAGGTTTTTACTTCTTTTAAATTCAAGAAGCAACAAAATAAGTAATTTGTGGGTGACCAAGGTCTATTAGGGGTGCTTAAACTTTTGCAAACATATGTATGTAATTGCTGTATGTATGCACTTTAAAATAATGTGCAATCAGATATATATCAAAATGACAGTAATAACTCTTGACCTCTAGGGTTAACAACTAAAACTTGTTGGGGCCATTGGATGCATTGAGTCATGTGCACAGTAAAATGTGATGATAGAGACTAGACACTGCAGCTTTGGCCCTCCTGGACACTGCATTACATTGGGTGTGAAAGCCACTAGCCCCTGCCCTTTCCATCAAACAAGAAGCTATTTCATATTGAGCTGTTCTTAGTACCATATTACGGTTGATATTGTATGATTTTATATGTGCAGTATAATATATACTAATTAATCCAGGTAATGAAGGCATTCAGGGTCACGTAAATGTCAGAGCAAAGTATATTTGATCTGAAATCTCAAGTATGGTAGCCCTCCAGGAACAGGACTGGGCACTGCTGTAGTGTAGCAATGATTCTTACTGATGGATCAGGGGTGTCGAACTCCACCACTTAAAGCCATATTAAGTAACATCAGCAAATCTGTGGGCCAGCTGTTTTTATTTGATTTTTACTTAACATTTTGCCATGACCCGAACAGACCATTGTTTATTCAAAACATGCAGTTTTGTGTAACTGCTGATCCAAAGATCGATGCTGGGGCAAAGGGGTCAGAACACACACTATGTTGCAGTGAACGCTGGGGACTGTAGTGCCTCCCAGGCTAAATCAGGCCAATAAGAATAGAAAATTAAAATAATTTTGCAGGCCGAATAGGACTGTCTCACGGCCCTGACTTGGTGTGCAGGCCTTGTGTTTGACACATGAGCAATAGATATTAGGTAGCTTTGGCTATGAGAGCTAGCTAACCATCAGGGCTAACAAAATGACGTTCTATATAGAAACAGCTAACACTAATGTTAATGCCAATTAATGTTAGCTAAGACACCCCATTCCATTATTCATCTGCTCCACCTTTTTCACTGTAGTAGCTTTTAGAAAGTAATGGTGTGTGCTTTCTCTGAGCTCCCTACTCCTAGTGTAACCATGGAAATTGGTGCAAGCCAGTCAGTGTTCTGTATGTCAGTGGCGTAGGTTACTTCAGTGGGTTTGAGTCCATAAACACGTTATAATTTTATTTCTGTCATTCAGATTAAAACAGCTCAGAAGCTGTAGACCTTCAGCATCTCTGAGGCATTTATACCTGTGCTTCCACAGTATATGAGGTTCTCTTTTCACCCTAACCACTTCTAAAAATGGTTGAAGGAGTAAGGTAAGCAAGGCACTAATCATCATTATGACTTGCATAATGTAGCTTTGCTATTTTGACTGTTTGGGAATGAGATTAGTCATCCCTGATCCGCTTCTTTCAGTGACCAGTACGCAAAAGAAAAAATCCTTGTCTGTCACAGGATAAGCGTCTTGATGTACTAATGCGGCTGGATAAGCAGGTTTTGTATAAACCTACCTAAGTTAGGTAAACAATCCACAGGGTAAAAGTCAGACACTTAATATTAGGTTGATCTCATAATTGCTATTGCGTTATAGGCCGGTGGGTATCATATATCATAGATAGACCCATTGGTTTAAAATGGCGAGATCAATCTAACATTAAGTGCCATGTGCTTGGGTGGCTCCTGACTTTTGACTCACCCTGTATGAACAGATTTAGAGGACATGATTGGTATGCCTTCAATTCAGATTATGTCCTTCTTACTGTCTTGTGCGAACAGGAAACCAGAAGAATATAAATATCAGACTAATTACACATCAGATTTGCGTCAGTAGCCAACCACATTTGGCCTCAGACATGACTCCCATATAACAGTCTTACCTCAGCCTAGAGGCCAGCCAGGCTGTGTGACCCATAGATTATTCATCACCTGCCTCTCTCTCTATCTCTCTCTCTCTTTCCCTCTCTCTCTTTTTCCCCTTCAGTTTTTTTCCTACTTTATTGGAAAATGAACACCATTTTATTAACACCATTTATTATAGTAATGCATCTTGGAGGGGGCCCTTTCCCTGCCAGAGTAGATCATTAATTAATGTCTATGAGGGAGAGAGAAAAAGGAAAAAGAAGAGAAGAGATGAAGAGATGCCTCTGGATTTTTGTGTGTTTTGAGGAAGGACAAGTGAATAAGAAACCACTGGTAGTGGATCTGGGAGAGATCAGAGACAAACTGGAGTCACTCTGTGTGTTTGTGTGTGTGTTAGTGTGTGTGTGTATGAGAGAGAGATCTTTCTGTCAGTGATCTGTAGAGCTGACAGGCTGCTGCTTTGCTGGGCTCAGCCTCTGAGATGCGGATGATGGTCACTGACCTGTATCTTTCTCTGGGGCGGGGCCACCGGGCTTTAGACTAAGTGTGTGTGTGTGTGCATGTGTGTATGGGCAGTTGGGTGCGTGGGTGGGAGGTTATGGAGATGAACAAAAGAGAGAAATGTAGAACTAATATAGAGGCAGTGAGAAATGCATTAAGAGACCAACCAATATTCCCTACATTGTATTAATACAGTAACAAAATCAATAGTGTCTGGCAGGAGAAGAGCAACCATCCCTGCATTCATGCATACAAACTCATACAGATCAAAACGAATTGTGTATAGATGTATAGTTGTATTTTTAACTACTTGTCTGATAAGCACGAAAGAAAGTACTCTACTAAAGCAAAAGTGTTGTCAGAAAACTTTGTAATACAGTTTCCTCAATGTTTACCCTAATTGCAGCTAATCAGTCAAAACATACTGGATATTTGATGTGTGCTTCTTTAATTTTGCACTGGAATGGCTAATAAATGAGACTAAAGTAGCTAACAAGTAGTGAAAGCTTATATCCATTAGTTAACACAGAGCAAACTGCATGGCTGAATCATCACATACTTGCCTCAGATTGTGTCAGTTAAACTTGCTTGTAAGGTTTCGAACATACTCTTATATATAAAAAATGGACCAAAGTCTTGGCAAGATTACCTAAAATAACCACAGCTGTTTCCAATTGGAATGTATCTATGTTCCCAGGGTTCTAATATTCTTGGGGTTCTATGTTCCTAGATTTCTATGTTCCAGGGCCCTGTGTTCCCAGGGTTCTAGGTTCCAGGCCCCTATGTATGTGTATAGCTATACCGCAATGTGATAAATTAAGGGAATCTATGAAAGTTCCTTCCTAAGGTCATACTTGGAACAAGGAGTTTCTTATTCACTGAAATGTTCAGTCAGAGTGTGTTTTAACAAGAGCATAGATAACTTATGACCTTCAGACACCAAATATGTCTTGGCTGATTGACATTTAGGGCAAGGAAAAAGTATTTAAATTTGATATTTTGCGGAATGACCTCTGAGCACAACAGTGTCACAATCATTGATCCAAAACAACATCAACACATTATAATCGTAGTCAAACCATTCAAGGTAAAAGAATCTTTGTTTTGTTCCCTCCACCCCTTTCCCCTTTCTCTCCTAGATGAGGGTCAGACAGTGTGCCAGGGTCCAACAGAGATGCGTGGTCGGCGCCTCTCTGAGGTGGGCATGCAGCTGCGCGCTGAGTGCCACCAGGGTTTGGGCTACTGGGACTACCTGTTCTTCATCGCCATCGGCTTCGTCATCTTCTCGGCCGGCACCGTCTCGGCATGGGTGATGGGCGTGCTCATGGTGCTCTACGAGCGCTACAGCAAAAGGAAGAGTGAGGAGCTGGACAGCGACGATGAGGAGGACGGTGCTGCCCGGGGTGGCACAAGTAACCATGGCAATGGGGACCTGAGCAAGCCCGGCATGCAGGTGTGACCGAGGGAAGGAGGGAAAACCGTGATGACCGTAACCCCAACGGTGAATGCCAGGAAGAGCAATGATTGACAAGGGAGATATTAACCAATGAAGGGAGGAATTAGCAAACCACGTGCAGAGGATGCTGGGATTTGGAGTTTTGATGATAAAGAGGATTTAAGTGCACTTTAAGAAGGATGTGTCAGTGTAGTGCCTCTGAAGAAGAAAAATAAGTGTGTGTAAGAGAGAGTGGGAGACATTATTGGTATGAGGGTAATGGAGCGCTGCCCTCCATTGCTGGATTAAAGAATGAATGTTCCTTTCCAGAACGCCACAATAGGTTCATTCCCACTTTTAAGTAGTATTAAGGAGTGTAACTGAGTGATAATAGACCCACAACCACATGCACTTTGTTCTTGTGCATGAGGATATTCATAATCACTGGAGCTCACACAGGCCCCAGCCATATCCTTTCAGTGTTTCCCACAGGTCTGAACTTAGGGGGTTGAGGGAGTGGCTATCCAAACTGTTTGCGTTTGCTTACTTATTTTTGAATAAGGCATTGAATAAGCTGGAATGACATGAAAAATCCCACAGCTGTGCTAGTAGAAACTGTCTTTACTGTAAGAGGGGAAATTGGCTAAACTAAGGCTTCTTTTAAAGTGAAGGTTTGGGCATTGTAGAGTTGACCACAGAGAAAAAGAATGATGCTTTGCATCAATGACACTGTGTGTCATGTTTATTTATAACAATATGAAATATATTTTTGTCTAAGAACATGTAAGAAATTGAAATTGGATATCATTAAAATTGGGACAAAAGACTGCCCAAATAAAGTGTGTGGGAAACACTGTTTATTGAACATGACAGACTGAGAGGAAAAAAGTAGGGGAGGTAAAGAGGGAAGTGGTTAAAAAGGTCATAGAATATACAGGTCACTGATCTTTACTGTCTGAAAACTAAGCTGGGTTAACTGCACATTAGTAATGCACTCTTACACACTCTCATTCTTTACACACACACACACACACACACATTTTAGTCAGAGAATGAGGGAGTGGTTTGAAGGGATGAGATGGAGTGATTCATAGGCAAGGCCGACCTCTCCCTCTGTTAGGTCAGCTGGATGGAGGGTTGATATGAGCGACTACCAGAGTAAGAGAAACAGAAAAAAGGGGGTGTGTTACACATTGTGGGAATAACCAGGTAGAAATTGGTCAAGTTTGTGCTGTGGTGGGGATAATTAATTCACAGTTGATTGGTTGATTGTTTGATTGCCTGGATCAGCCAGGACACTCCTGATCTCAGTATGCACTGCACCCAAAGCCTTACACACACAATGTAACCAGTCCAGCAATAACACACCTGCATAGGTGGCACTGAGAGCAATAGTGTATGTGTACATGTCTATGTATGTGTATGTATGTATCTGTCTTTGAGTATGCTTGTCTATGTGTGCGTTAGATTGGGTGGACTAGCAAGGATGTCATCAAGGGGTAATTTTACCAATTTCTCAAAATTGTTATATAATTAAATGTTTAAGATGCAAACAAAGCCATTCAGAGTGATTTAATGTGAAATGTGCCATTGAGAAAATGACCCACTCAAAGTAGTTCACAGTGGTGGTGATAAGAACCAGACGTTCAAAACATTTAATGCCTCTAAAAGCTACATCACAAAAACAGATACAGATACATTGTGGGATGCCTGAGACCTTGTTTTATGATAGTTTTGAGAAAGTACTTGTCAAAACATGTTTTTTTTTTTTTTTTTTTTTTTTTAATCCATCTTGCTGGAGAGTTACATACAGGACACTGTAAGACAAAGCAGATTTATTTCTGTTTTACCATTATCAACGTTAAATGTAAAAAAAGAAGACATGTAAGTTCACTAGTTTATTTTGATTAACAAATAAAATGGCTAAATGTGTTGAAGACATTGCGACTTCTGGTTCCTATGACCACCACTGATGAGTTTCTCTGCAATGCATCATTTCACAGCAATGCATCATTTTAAACCACTCTGAATGAATATGCTTATATAACTGAATTTTGAAAAAATGTTGGAATTCCCCTTAAACATGTATTATTTAACTACTGTAAATGGATCATTAACTACATTCAATTATTCAGTAACTACTATGATTTATTCAGTAAATGCTTTGAAACTACTAGGTAAAGGATGTAGTTATGAAAGTGAACAAAACCTTGTAATTTAAGAGGTCAGATCTTTTTTAACATGCTGTAGATTTGGCAAGGCTACAGCCTCCGGGTCTGACACTCGAATCCAAAACGAAAGCCTCCTGGAAAGTGCGTACCTCCATTTATGTCTCTTCTTTCTCTTACACCTCCATGCTGGCTTTCTCTCCTCTCTCTCCTACAGCAGCAAAGTTGGCATCTTGAAGGTCTCTTTGTTTCCCACATGCTAAATCAGGTCTGCAGCTTAGCTTAAAGCTTAGCATCATGTAATAGTATAAGTCTGAGTCTATTTGGGATACTTCCTTATTTTTCTTTCATGTATCACGTCGTCATTTATCCTTCTCTCCTCATCTGACCTGTGATGGCACTCATTACCTCATGCCCAGCTTCATACTTAGTCTTAGCTTGGGGTCAGAAAAGGACAGCGCTGGGTCTAAGAATGCTAATGCTAGTGCTTGGTGGCAAAGAAAGACAACAGACATAGTTATGTCACTGGTTCAAACCGGTCATCCCTTCAAGCATCTCTCTCTCTCTCTCTCTCTCTCTCTCTCTCTCTCTCTCTCTCTCTCTCTCTCTCTCCTCTACCTGTACAGCAGGCTCTGAGAGTTTCAGGTTTCAGGTCACCCAGGGGTGTCGTCATGTTAACAGCAGTGGGCTTCTGTGCATGCTCAGAGGTGTTAACCCCTCCCAGGATTGACAGTCTAATAATATCAGGTGTTGAAGGGGATGAGAGATTGTGGAAAAAAAAACATAGTAAAAATGTAATGCAGATAGGGGTTAAAACCTCTGGAATGAATTTGTAGAAATTAATAAGCCTTTTTATTCAGACTGTGTACCAAATAGAAAGACAGACAGTGTAATAATACCACTGGAGGTTATGGGTAAACATAATCTGCCAAAGGGGTACAACTGTGGGCCCATTCCTGACAGGTAGAGGAGGAATAATCAGTAAGTCAAAATATTTACTTAATATCAGAAAATAATGACTTATTTTCTCAAACGCAAGACCTACAGTGTCATTATTATTTGTTTTCTTGAGATGTTGACTTATAACCTTGAAAGAGTGACTTATTTTCTCAACATTTTGACTCACTATGCTGAAATGTTTTTTCTCAACATTTTGACATAGTGTTTCAAAATAATGACTCATTATCCTAAAATTTTTTTTCATTTAATTTCTCATTATTTCAAAATAGTATGCCAACATTACACCTTAAGTTATTCAATGTAAGTCAGGTTTGAGAATATTAATCATCATTTTGAAATATTTTAAGAAAGTAAGTCATTATTTTGGGATACCTAGTAAATGTTTTGAGACAAGTCATGATTTTAAAATATTACATTATTTATTTTTTTAAAAAGTCATTATTATAAAATACTACATACAATTGTTCAGGAAATAAGTCATTATTTTAAGATAAGTCAACATTTTGACGTACTTCTACAGAAAATTGTATAGATTTATTTTCCTACCTGAGAAGAAAGGTATAGGTATGTAAGAATAGTTATGTAGGTATCTAATGAAGGTGTTCTAGTCAAAAATGGTTTAAAAATGAGTTTTCATGGCACTTTATATAAACTTTTTTTATATCATCACCCTGGACAAAAGTTTAGAAAGCTAAGCACTAGAAGAATGAAAAAGTGTTATAACATCTAGTGTTGGAGGAGAAGAGAGATTGTGGGTATTTGAGGAGCACTCCAAGGGGGTGTATGGGTCTACATATAAGCATAGATCATCAGGTCTTAGGACACGGATGTGCCTGCTAAAAAAGTAGCACTTAAAAGGGTTTAGCTAGCACATGGCCATTGCATAAGGGAAATGGATCTAGCTGCCACAAGCTTCAAAGCATTGTAAAGATGCACAGTGGAGAGATTTTATAGTTCAAAGTGTGTGCGTGTGTGTGTGTCATTGCTGGCTACTCTGACCTCTAGAAGCGAGCATCCATGCCCATGTTATTGCTTTTTTAGAAAGCAGACAGAGGGAGAGGGAGAGGGACATTAGGACGCTTAGTGTTTTACTCCTCCATGAATATTAATATGTAATTGTCCAGCAGACAGAGGAGAAGACATCTTATGTCATCTGCTAGTCAGGTGCAGTACAGCAGCACAACGGAATACAAGCTGCTAGAGTGCCAGAGGAGTACTGCAGCCTACTGAGCTTCCATAACAATTACCTACTGCACTCTAGCCCAAAGCCTGGCAGCTACAGAGGTGTGTGTGTGTGTGGGGGGGCTGAGGTAAATCACCTTAAAAACAATGTAGCACAAGGTGGCCTGTGTCAGAGAAAGCTGCTTTCAGCGCACACACACCTGAGCAGCTGAGATAACTAATGGACTAGCAGTGTCTTCACTTGTTTTCTGTGGCTCAAGTATCTCAGTATGTTCAGAGGCACAGCTCAACTGCAGGTTAGCATAGAGGAAAGTGTACCACACAGTACGCTTTATAACCCGGCACTAACCCTGCGAATGTTGCAGAATTGAAACAGGTCTGGATAATTAACCTTTGTCTTTTGTTGGCCAAGATTGCTATGCTGCCACGCCTGTTATGTCTGTCAGCATATCTTAGATGGTGTTTGACATGTAACTCACATGCTTCAGTCTCAAGGCTAGTCGGAATGAGCTAAATTGTGGGCACTTGGTGAAGAGCTTTGAATCCTTCAGAAAGTTACCATTTGAAGCTAATAGCAGTGAGCTGTGTTGTATTTTAGTTGGCTATTGGCTACTAGCGCTTTTCCACACTGGGAATTTTGTTGGTTAGCATTAGCTTGTGCTTCCTAGCGATCTTCTTTTTGACGTTTCTTAAAAAGTGCAATCTTGAGGCTAGTGGTAATGAGCTAAATTGCATTTTAGCTGTTTATTGAAGAGTTTAATTCAACATAGGTTCAAGCTTGAATTAGCAATAATGAGCTACGTTGTTTTTTAGTTGACTTTTGAGTTAGTTCCTGCTTCCTAGCAGAAGCAGTTAGATATTTAGACTGATTAAGATTGATCAAGGCCTGAGTCTAGCAATAAGCTCTGTTGTGTTTGCTGTATGAGAGCTTATTGCTAGACTCAGGCCTTGATCAATTTAAATCAATCTAAATATCTAACTACTTCTGCTAGGAAGCAGGACTGATGTCGATTCATTAAGGCCTCAGTTTAGCAATAAGCTCTGTTGTATTTGTTGTATGAGAGCTGTTTTAACTGTGAGATGTTTGCAAATTGTTTATAACACTGAGTTGTAAAGGGGTTGCTTTAGTTGTCTGCTGCAGGAGAGTGTTGACTCTGTATAGGAGCTGCTTTGGCTGTGGCTTGTTGGACAGTGCGGCTGTAGGTTTGCTGAATCGATTTGTTGTCTGCGGCAACATGTCCGTCATGCTCTGTCCACCATGTGTGAGGTTCTGCTGCATTAACTCACACCGAGGATTTCCCCTCACCCTGCACTGTTCTTACCACCAACCCTCAAGCTTACTTCACCTCCCCTCTCTCTTTCTGCTGCTTGTCCCTCAGGTCACTCAGCTACTTTAGCCTTGATCTTCTCTTCTCTCATCTGAACAAAGAAATCCCTTGAATTAGCACCCAGTGTGGATTTCTGTCCAGTTCAGTTTAACATCAGTGAACACTGTAAGAACCAACTAAACATTGTATGACTGATTCAGCACTGTAAGAGTTAATCCAACACCAGCTGTATTAGAATTAATGCAACACTAAAAGAGTTAATCCAACAATGCTGGAGTGAAATCAACACTGTTAAAGATCATTTAAAACTGTTAAAGTTAATTCAACATTGGAAGTGTTATTTTGACAATATGGGCCTGTTTCCCAGACATGGATTAGAGACTAAATCTTGGACACTGCATTTTAGTTCAAGATTAGGCTTAATCCATGTCTGGGACACTGGCCCTCGAAGAATTAATTAAACATGTAAGAGATAATTCAGCACTATAAGAGTTAATCCAGCATCCAGCACTAAATCGATTAAACACTAAAATAGTTCATTACTATACACTATAAGAGTTGATGTTAATTTAACACTGCATGAGTTTACACTGTTAGACTTAATTCAGCAGTGGAGTTTTTGTTGTGTGCACATACATCCTAACCCCCCCCCTCATCTCCCACCCCCAACCACCACCCTACGTCTCTCATTCTCCTCGTTCTTTTCTGCTGTACTCTCTTTCTTTCTGTCTCCTCCCTCTGCTCTGTTCTTTCTGCAGTGCTGGAGTGTGTGTGGGGGGATAAGATAATAGCAGCCTCTAAAGCATTTCTCCCTCTCAGTTTTGATGAGGATGAGGGAAAAGAGGAAGGCTAAATCAGAACGGACAACAAGCTTTCCTCTCGAGACGCACTCTGTGACAATCCGAGTGGCCAGGACTCTTGATGCAGCTGTCTGCAAGACAAAACACACGCTACAGTGCATTTTCACTGCGTATACACGCAGGCCAGTGGAGGGAGATTTATGCGTCTGGAGGCAGTCGTTGGCCCTTTAGCTCCCACATCTTTCACACACTGTATGCGAGAATTGATTCTGGGGACTGGCATTGTTAAAAGGCAATTCTGCTATGCTGCATTGCACCCAAAGCCACTGTGCATTTTGTGAAGAAGCCAATCTGGCCTTGTTGTGCCCTCATACTGCACAAGACATATTAGTCCTCCAAAGTCTAGAGCTGTACTTGTCGTCTGCTACAGCTTTACATTACAGTTATTTAAATGTAACTATATAATTCTATAATTAACAATGAAAAAGTGATGCATTGAATTTACTTCATTCAAATGTGCACATGATTTCTACATAAACACATCAACAATAAATACCTGAAGTGAACTACAACAAAAATGTTGATGTAAAATAATTTATTCTTGTAATCAAGTAAAGTTAATGTATAATTTTCTTCTGTGTGCATAGTGAAGGAATGAACTGCATTTGGTTTATATGCTGTACTGACTGGATCAAATCTACTGTAACTGGGTGGAAAACTGAGGGCCAGAGTCCAGCACAATTTGCTGATTTGCATGCTCTAGCACACCAAATAAACTAGGCAATTAAAGGTGCAGTAAGCAATTCTGGAGAACAATTGTTGATGTCTGAATTTGACATCAAAACAAATAAACCCCTCCCTTAAGACGTTTGGCCCCCCCAAACTAATGGATGCTCATTGCCAAGAAAGAAAAACTGGGCTAGCAAACTTCGTTTTCTTTGGTCTTCATGCCAATAAAGCCTTTCACAAATATCGCATTTTACTGCTGCACCATTAAGGTACCAGCTAGTGAAAAGGCAGCCAACTTTCAACTCTTCAACTCTCTGAGGGCTCTCATCAATGTTTCTCCTCCCCCTCCTTTTCCCCCTGTCCTGTGCACGAGCATGAACACCGTCCTGTTGCGTTTGGCTGTAATGGTGTTGGCTGTAATTGGCTGTAGTACAGGGCTATGTACAAACACCAGATTTTTTCTGGCACATACAGAGAATGGTCTGCTAGTGGACAGTGAGGAAATATTTGCTGAATTTGATTAAATGAGTATTGGATTAAAAATGCTTACTGCACCTTTAACCAGTGAGTTCAATCATTTGTGTTTGAGCAGGAAAATCACCAAATTGTTCAGGAATATGTCCGTCTTGACCAGAATTCCCCATGGCCTGTTTTGAATTCTCACTTTGGACAAGATTTCCTCACTTGTTTCAGTGAGCAATGAGTGAAATGATTAATGTCAAATAACCCATGCTTTTGTTATTGTTGAAAAGATGTGAGTTTTGAACCTGTCCATTCTTAGCATGGAACAGCAGCGTTTTAAATGAGCTTCAAATGCCAGAATGTCCTCTGACCCCCTGTGCCTGCATACAGTGTTACGTCACAGTTATGGTACATTCTTTAGCCATCACAAAAATAACTGGTGACTGTCCTGGGGTTTGGAACTGTATAGTCCTTTCCACCAGAGCAGAGTCACTGTGAATGAGGTCTCGCTGCTCAATGTTTAAACTTTATAGATTCAGACAGGCCGGTGCTCCTGAACAGCGAGGTCATATTGGACTGTCTGCAGTCTGAGAGCCATATGAGGGTATACAGTGAGTCCCCAAGTCCTTTTTGTGTAGGTACTAATTAGTTTAATTAGCCAAGTAATATATCACTTACAAGGAATTTGTCTTGGCAGTAGCTTGCATTCAGACAAACATAGTGACAAGTAGGGGTCAATTTGAGAGGGAATGCAAGGTGATGCCAAGCATCCCTTTGGACAAAAAAAAGAAATAAAAACACTGCTTTTGTGGCACTGCTACCCTCTCCCTTTCCATCCCTTTAGGATTAATGTCATTATGTGATGTCATGTAAGATATCATATTACTATTATTATTAATAATAATAATATTAATAATAATGTTTTTTTATTTTCCAAAATAAGGAAAGTGATTTTAGCCATCTTTCACCTCTAGTTACATTAGTGCAGAGCAGTGAAGCCAGAAATTCGGTCCCAAATATGATGGCCACAACAGAAAAATCATGTGACTGAAACCCTAGGAAATGCACATTGTGCATTACACTGAAAACAATGCACTGACTTTACTCAAATCGTCATTTCCACATGAATGAAATATCAGATTGACACAGTTATTGCTAAAGTAAGTATAGTAAATACAAATTGTGTTTATGAATCAAATTCAGTGCAGTATTGTTTCAGTGTATGTGAAGTTTGAACAATGGTGAATATGGTCAATGCTGTAACTGAAGCATTTTGAAGGTCTAGAGAAAACTATACTTGACTGAGTGACAGGTACAGTGTAGGCTGTGAATTGCTGTGTTCTGGCAGTAATGAATGCTGGTTTTGTGCAGTTTGATAATGGGCAGGGTTAAAGCTTCAGCAATGGAACAATCCAGGCCCTACTGCTGAACCAAAGGGGTGCTGCAGGGTGTGTGTAAGATCATAGAGATGTTTAGAGGAGTTAGATCTCTCCACCTTCACACACACACACACATGCACAGAAATGCATGCTTGTGAGAGAGCAGCTCTTCACACTACTAGCCTGCTTTCGAGCCACTGGCACATTGTTGTTAGGGAGAGAGAGAAAAAGAGAGAGGGTCTGCAGTGAGACAGCAGCCTAAAGCAGACGCCCAGAGAGAAAGCTGACAAATACACACACACACACACACACACACACACACACACACACACACACACAGAGAGGTTTGTTTTTATATAGTGTCAGGGCATGGGGTCTAACTGGAGTCTATCCCAGCAATCATTGAGAGGATGGCAGGAAACACCCTAGACAGGTCGCCAGTCCATTGCAGTACACATTAATATGATATACCAATATTAAAACACCAAAACAAATATTACATTAAGCCAACACACAGTCATACTACAGTAGTGTTGAGAGCGATTCCAGGATAGGTTATGTACTTTTTTCCAGCAATCGTAATTTTGGAGCCTCACAAAATTAAATTTGAAAAATTGAGAAGATTTTTGCTGTTCTACTCATAGAGATTTCGTAGAAAAGTATAGCCTGATCATTTTGTTGACCTTGTCATTCACTTTTCCCTGATTTTGGTTTTTGTCCTGAAAGTATATAAAATCACACACACACACACATACACACACTCAGAGCTGCATAATGCCACCTTTCCCCCTCATGACCTCTGTTAAAGGTAAACGTATTTATCACAGATTCTTTATTCTCTCACTCTCCCTCTCTCCCTCTCTCCCTCTCTCTCTCTCCCCCTCTCTTGTTTTCCATGGAGGCACGTGCAGAATGCCGCAGTAGGGAGAATGCTGTGACCATAGCTGAGGTCTGAAGCTGCTCTAGAGAGACTGTGTCATGCCAAGGCTACAGATGCAGTACTGTTCACTCCAGAGCCACTTCTGTGCTGCAGCCATATTTCAGCGTTGCCCAGCCATCACATCACAGAGGAATTATTCAAGCATCCAAACATACAGAATGAAGTAGCCTGTCCACCCTGGCAAAAGCAGTCATGAGCTGACTCTAGGTTAGTCTGGACTGCAGTGAAAGCATCGCCCATTAAATTCAGTAATAAATGAACCTTAACTCTAGCAGTTTAAGGGGTTCATGTGTCAGTTCCTCACTCTCATAACTACATAGCTTATCAAGCCCTTTCATAGCAGATACTGGATAAGTCATTGAAGTCGATGAGCAATTCATAGTCATATGAATTGCTGAATAATCTGATTAATAAACCTAGGGCAGAGATGGGGACTCAAGTCAGTGACGAGACTGTCAATTTACAACGTGACTTGAACTTAACTGATCACACCTCAGACTCAAGACTAAATTTGAGTCTAAGAAAAAAAAACAAATCAGAGTTGATGAAATAAGATTGCCAGCCTTGATGTGTTAAATGAATAAAAACTTTTATTTTCCGAATTGCTTGTGTGACATGTCAGTAATTTGTTAGCTAATCGAGTTGAAATTTCAGTAAATTACAGATTTCATCGCTTTAGAACGTGCATGTCAAACTGGGGACCTTCCAGGTCAAAGAAAGGTCCGAGATTAGCATCTACCCTCATCTAACTCTCTGTTCATGAAGGCCTTGCTTATTATCTGATTGGCTAAATCAGGTGTGTTTAATGAGGTAGTGTGTTGAGTCTGCAGTGTTTTGGCCTACGAGGACTGGAGCTTGACACGTGCTTTAAAACATACTAAAACTTCAACTTCATTGCTGTTGCACTAGCTAGCTAGCATACTGGCTATACAAACTAATGTCACCAACTCAAGTTGTTTTGCCTCTTTCTTTTAACCACCACATTTACTGTGTGTAGCAATTCATGTTTGTCATTTTGACTGAAGGTTTTTTCCACAAAGAAGGGCTGTTATTTGAGGCTGTGTCAAATCTGACAGGGTTTTAGTGGTTTACCTTCGTACGGTGCACCGCCTACAGCCAATAACGAGATTAAACTAAAATTCTCTATTGAATACTCAAGACTTGACAAACTCTTGCACGCCACAGACTCAAGACTTGACTTGGACTGACTTGACATGGACTGACATGAAGCAACTTATGACCATCTCTGGCCTAGAGTTCAAGGGATTAAGGCTTATCATTCAGTAACTACTGTCAACACAGATTCTTGGTGTCCTTGTAGGTTAAAGAAGGCTTATGTGAGCTTGTACTGTGCAGCATATAGTCCAGACCTGTGTGTGTGTGTGTGTGTGTGTACTGTGTGAATGAAGTATATATGTTTGTGTGCATGTGTGTTTTGTTTGTCGTCTGTTTGTGTTTACTGATGGCAGATTTAGAGCACGAGGCTAAAGCACACAGACCAGCTAATGCAATAAGGCAACATCATCCATCACTGCAAGGAACACACATAAAACACTGCAAATGGAAGAACTGCTGTCTCTACAGATGATACTGAACCTTTTTTTAGGAAATCTGGAAAGAAAAAAACGAGACAGAGGGAGAGAGAATGACACATTACAGTTGTTTCACTAATAGCATGGCATGAAATATTTAAGAGCAATTAGTTCCCCTTTTTAGAGCCTGACTGAAGTCAGTCAGATCATCTGTGTTAATCACAGATGAAACAAAAGTACTTTCTGTCTTTAATGTGTGCGTATATGTCTGTGGCTGTGTGTCTACTGCTGCACGTTCGGTCGGGATTTTGTGTGTGTCTCTGAGACAGCTGTCTGCCCGTTATGTAAGGGGTGACACACACACAATCACACAGGGGCCCAAGGGGGGCCCTGACCTATTTATGGGCCCCAAGCCTGTAGCACAACACTGGTCATATACAGTGCAAAAACACACACCCATACACACCCTCATACAACACACAGAGCTTAGTTCTCTGGCACACACACACTTACATATAAATGCACTCCCTTCTTGTCAGTGATAAACTGCGATTAGTAGAGGCAAAATATGTTAAAACCCTATAAAAATGAGGAAGAATCACCTCTTAAGCAATGCTTACTCCTGCTAGCTCCCCTATGGGTTTCTACTAGTATATTAGCACTAAGCTAACCACAATTCACATGAACATTTCATGGACCTCCTAGATTAATTATGGACATATACAGCTTGTAAGAGGCATTAGCATATATATTAGCTTGTAGCTGTTTTGCAGTGACTCTTTTAGTAAAGAGCGCTGGCATAGAGTTGCTGCCACTGTTGTCCATTTTTAGTGTGTTATTGAAATGCATTGTTAAGACTACCACTCATGTTCACAGATGTATCTAGTACTTCCAGAAAGCTTAGTGACAAGTTTTTTACTCACAAAGGTGGTCCAGCTCAATGGGAGACCTAGCTTGGCTGTATCCACCTAGAGACCATGGACAAAAAATCTGGTGGGAAATTTTCCCATTGGGCGTTTCAAGAATTCAACCCTTTTGTGTTCTACTGAAACTTAACAACGGAAGAAGTATCAGTACAACTACTTGCAGCATTTAAATACAACACACACAGTGATTATATTAAATTATGAGTTAATAATTCCTGTTTTTTAATTCACAGAAATCACTCAGCTTTCTCTGAAGGCCTAGAGGCCTAGAAGAGTTCCCCACTGCTTCTTGCTGATTTGTACTGCTTGATTCCGCATCTTTAAGGATGACAATAAAAGAGTGGGATGTGTGTGTTACCTCTGGCTATAGAGCAGGTCAAAAAAGTGCATGAGAATTTGATTCAGACTGTAGGTCAGATGTTTGTGTGTGTATGTTCTGCTGTACTGACACTTGGCACTGGCACTCTTGACACTGTATGACATTCTAAGTGTGTGGGCTGGTTTTCAAATGGCACCTCGGCACATTTTCATTTGGGGGTCATTCAAGATTCTGCTCAGCGTTTCAAGGCAGTGAACCACTAAATCACTTGCAAATTCCTGACACGTCATCAAACTCCTTTCAAAACATGAAGACTCTCAGATCTCTCCGAATGATCTTGAGTTCTGGAAGTGGTTGGTCAATCCCCAAGCCCTTAAATCATGCCTCGGTCATCTTGAACGCATACCCAAGGCCCTGCTGGACATAAAGGCCGCATAATGGAAGGCCTCATTCCTGCAGGCACTGGGCTCTGTCCTCTACTGGCCTGTCACACTGGGAATCCCTCCTTTCTGGACTAGAGAACTGGTAGAAGGTCCCAAAAACCAGGGCCTCAAACATGCAAGACAAGAAAGATGCTCCTCAATGGATAAATCCTACTGAGCTTCATTTCTATAGGGAGCTCCATCTATCTACAGAAAACATAGTAGCTTATATTAAGTACCATATATCTTTTACTATGACAGAATTATAATGTTTATGGATTTTTTTTCTTTTTCTTTTTTTTTTGTTTTATTTTCTCTTTTATTTTTCTTACTCTGATAAGAAAGCTCACATATGTCAGCACAAAAGGTGGGAATGAGATGGAGAAACGCTGATTGTTCTCTCCATCCGATTGTGGGGTGCAGAGTGAGGGAGTGAGAAAATGAATGAGTGAGCAGGCATTTGTGTGTGTCTGTGATCTCAGCACATTTGAGCATGTGTGTCTGCGTGTGGCGCTCACTGGTCCATGCATTCTGCACTGCAGCCTGCCAACTTTGTACTCATTCCCACTAATAAAGGTTATTGGAGTGGAGGTCGTGTCATGTTTTTATTGCTGGGTGTAAGACCAGGTTTTCAAACCAACTCCATGCCCCATGTTTGCTTCACAGGCTTTAACTTACCTGTCCCTTAAAATACATGGTTCGGTCAAACGTCAAATTTGCTCAGTTCCCCCTTACTCCAAATGCTAAGTAAACTTTTGCTAATACTAATAATACATATATTTACATATATTTTCTAAAATGCTTATCCTTCTGGGTCGGGGAGGTGATGAAGCCTATCGCAATCGGAAGGCAAGATACACACTGGACAGGTCACCAGTCCATTGCAGGGCAGGAAGGCCTGACTGCATGTTTTTGGACTGTGGGCGGAAACCCATACACACAGGGAGAACACCCAGACACAGGGAGAACATGCAAACTCCACACAGAAAGGATCCTGGTCACCCGGCTGGGGAACTGAACCCAGGCCCTTCTTGCTGTGAGGTGACAGTGCTACCCACCATGCTGCCGTAATTAATGATAATTATCTGTAATTTAAGTTTCTATAAAAATAAACTATCTATATCTTTAGACATCTTTACAAAAGTCAAATGGGGGAAAAATTTCTAATTCTGCAACATTAACACAAAAAATGGTGTATATATATATATATATATATATATATATATATATATAAGATTTCTGGACAATTGTATGTTTAAGTTAACTTTACATGCATTAAGCATAACAGAAAAAAATGTACTAATTAAGCATGAAACAGCATGTAATTAGACTGGTTTTATTCACACAAACTCATCATTGCCCAGGCTACATAGTTAGCTATATCTGCGATGCACTGTATATTTGTTGGTAGTTTAGCTGCCAGTAAAGTCACCAAGACTGAGGTTTGCTTCTTTAATTTTCAAGTAGAGCTAATTTAGCTAGCAAGTACCGCAATGCAATTAGCTTTAGCATTCCTAGCGAAAAACTGAGTTCCTAAATCATCATACATTTCCCTTAAACTACAAAAATGAGTGTGTGCTTAGTTATCCATGCTGTTTACGTGATCCTAACTGGTGACTTTACAAGTATGTTTCCATCGTTTGTTAGCTTCATTAGCATTGTAGCTCAAGTGCAAAGCTAAAGAAACAAACATTGGACAAAGGTAAATGGACATGGGTATAAATCTGATATTTGAGTAAATGACTGCTGTAAGTTTTATTGATCCACTCTAAACAGTGTTTGCGTTTGTGTGAACTGGGGCTGAAATATTGAAATGTGCAATCCAATCCAATCATCCAAAACAGCAGACAATGATAGCTAAAATACAGACAGCATCGTCATTAGCCTATACATGGATCAACCCTAACATTAACACCACCTCCTTGTATTTACACTTATTGTCCATTTTATCAGCTCCACTTACTGTATAGGTGCACTTTGTAGTTCTACAGTTACAGACTGTAGTCCATCTGTTTCTCTGATACTTTGTTCGCCTTTTTTTTTACCCTTCATTGGCATGGTCTCCCAGAGAACCACCACAGAGCAGGTTTTATTTGGGTAGTGGATCATTCTCAGCACTGCAGTAACACTTACATGGTGGTTGTATGTTAGTGTGTGTTGTGCTGGTGTGAGACACCTCTGTGTCTGATCCACTCATACCAGTGCAACACACTCTAACATGCCACTGCCACATCAGTGTTACTGCAGTGCTGAGAATGATCCACCACCCAAATAGTACCTGCTCTGTGAGGGTCCATGGGGGTCCTGACTACTGAAGAACAGGGTAGATAGATATAGATAGATAGATTCAACTTTATTGTCATTACTCAGTACAAGTACATGGCAACGAAATGCAGTTAGCATCTACCAGAAGTGCAAATAGTAGCAAATAGTGCAAAAAGAGACTGTGCAATAAATAGGCATAGTGCAACATTACAGTATATAGAATAAATTACGTATAGATATGCAAACAAATAGATTATAGGTGTGTAGATATATACATGAACATGTTGGAGATGTACACTGTATAGAATAACTGTTGCGATGTGTTATTTACATGGCAGTAGAATGTTAAATTTGTGCAGTGGTAATAATGATGAATAAAATAAAACAACAGCTCTGATTGGTGAGTGTAGTATGAAAGGCAGTGTTCCTAGTCCACTGTGTGCAGTATGAGTGGTAGTGTTATCAGTGAGGTGTGGAGTTCAGCAGAGTGATTGTGGAGGGAAAGAAGCTGGACCTGAGCCGACTGGTTCTGGCCCGGATGCTCTTGTATCTCCTCCCGGATGGAAGTAGGTTGAACAAGAGGAGGTAACAAAGTATCAGAGAAACAGATGGACTGCAGTCTGTAACTGTAGAACTACAGAGTGCACCTATACAGTAAGTGGAGCTGATAAAATGGAAAATGAGTGTAGAAACAAGGAGGTGGTCAGAAATTTATGCCTGATCCGTGTATCTTGCTGAAATGTTTAAATTGGAGCAGTTTTATTTCAACAGTTCACAACACTTTGCACAAAATTCTCTGGTTTGTATTTGGTTATTTTTGTTAGGAAAAACCTGGAATTATTGACTTTTCCTTTAGTCTTAATTTTTGTTGGCTATCACGCGTTTAAGTGTGTAAGTTTGATAGTTGGGCACACTTTTTGGTGATATTTTATTAAATGCAGTTTCTTGTTCAGACTGTCAGTCGGGCTTGTTTGGTGTGTCAGGTTGAGATTCACAAATAATTTGACAATCGCATTTTGAAAGTAGCTAAAAAGTAGCCACTACTCTTTCTGGAAAAGTAGCTAAATTGTAGCTAGCTACAAATTTTGGGAAAGTAGCTAACTACTAATTTTTCAGTAGCTATCCCTGTATCCCTGACTACATCATTAAGAGTTTGATAACTGTATTGCCAAAAGTATTCAATCATCCATCCAAATGATTGAATTCAGGTGTTCCAATCACTTCCATGGCCACAGGTGTATAAAACCAAGCACCTAGGCCTGCAGACTGCTTCTACAAACATTTGTGAAAGAATGAGTCGCTCTCAGGAGCTCAGTGAATTCCAACATGGTACTGTGATAGGGTGCCACCTGTGTAACAAGTCCAGTCGTGAAATTTCCTCACTACTAAATATTCCAGTCAACTGTCAGTGGTATTATAACAAAAAAAGTAGAAGCGATTGGGAACGACAGCAACTCAGCCACAAAGTGGTCGGCCACATAAAATGACAGAGCAGGGTCAGTGGATGCTGAGGTGCTAATAGTGAGCAGAGGTCACCAACTTTCTGCAGAGTCAATCGCCTACAGACCTCCAAACTTCCTGTGGCCTTCAAATTAAGTCAAGAACAGTGTAGAGGGCTTCATGGAATGGGTTTTCATGGCCGAGCAGCTGCACCCAAGCCTTACATCACCAAGCGCAGTTCAAAGCATTGAATGCAGTGGTGTAAAGCACCGCCACTGGACTCTAGAGCAGTGGAGTGATGAATCATGCTTCTCTGTCTCTCAATATGATGGACGAGTCTGGGTTTGGCAGTTGCCAGGAGAACTTGTCTGACTGGATTGTGACAAGTGTGAAGTTTGGAGGAGGGGGGATTATGGTGTGAGGTTGTTTTTCAGGAGTTGGGCTCCACCCCTTAGTTTCAATGAAAGGAACTCTTAATGCTTCAGCACCAAGAGATTTTGAACAGTTTCATGCTCTCAACTTTGTGGGAACAGTTTGGGGACGGCCCCCTCCTGTTCCAACATGACTGCGCACCAGTGCACAAAGCAAGGTCCACAAAGACATGGATGAGCGAGTCCTGACCTCAACCCAAAGGAACACCTTTGGGATGAATTAGAGCAGAGACTGAGAACCGGGCCTTCTTGTCCAACATCAGTATCTGACCTCACAAATGTGCTTCTGGAAGAATGGTCAAAAATTCCCATAAACACACTCCTAAACCTTGTGGAAAACCTTCCCAAAAGAGTTGAAGCTGTTATAGCTGCAAAGGGTGGGGCGACATCATATTAAACCCTATGGATTAAGAATGGGATATCATTCAATTTCATATGCATGTGAAGCCAGACGAGCGAATACTTTTGGAAATATAGTGTACACTACAGAGTGTGTATATTACTACTTTTTGTATTTTAACCACTTATACATACTATGTTAAACTTATCTCTAATACAGCAATACACCACAAATCCATCCATACACAGTGAAATGACAGGCTCATTCTGTGTGTGTGTGGTTTGTGTGGATGTGTGTGTGTGTGTGCTGCAAACTCATTGGAAATACAATTGCAGCTGACAGTTATGTAGATCATCAGGACAACGCTGCGGCAGGGCAAAGACAAAAACACACATGAAGAAAAAGGCCACACTGATACAAACAGACACACACACACACACACACACACACACACACAATAAGACGGTGTCGTCAATCATGGATTCACTCACGTACACACACACTAACATCTCAGGCCAGAACTAGTAAAGTGCAACAGACTTTACTACAAAGGCAGCTGGCTGGATGCCTCTAAATGTTTCTTGAAAGGCCATTATGGCCCTTGCAGCTCTGCCAGGGTCTGAAAACATGAATTATTCTGACTTTAGAAATTTACAAGGCTCATATCATGATCTATTTGATTCATTTATTGGGTACTTTCTGTGTGGAAGTGGTTGTCCCAAACTCCAACTCCTAAATTTGAACTAGTGAAAACAATACTTAAATCATTTTCAATGTTATATTTTTTAAGATTCCTTTTAAAATATTTTGACTTCTAATGAGTTTAATTTTATATAAAAATAATTAAAAATCCTGCCCCACTGACAGAATTCACAGCACTAAAACAAGTGGGAAAAAAATCTGTGCTGCTGCGAGCCTCCTGGCAAACTCTGAAATATAAATTCAAAAGTCAGAGAAGTCCGACATCTTTACGTATTGACGTCATACACACAGAATCAAAAAGAAGGCCCAACTCAATATGGGCTGGTTGCATACAGCCCTTGATTCCCCTTTCAGTGAACGGCTGTTAATTATAATGCCTTCGAAGGATCCTACACAACGAGACATCCGTCAGTGATGTCACAGCCAAGACAAGCAGCCTTCCTCACTGCATCCTCGGCTTTGAGACACAGCTCCAGTGACCACGACCTTGGCATCTTTTCACCCTTTAGACTCCTTTAACCTGTCCCACCTCATGGGTAATGGGGGGGTGGATGCCACTCCTTCAATCGAGTCAGGCTTTTTTTATAGCTGCCTGTGTTCATTAATAGGAGGGCCTCTCTGGAGAGGATGAAGCTCATTATAGAGCTGCAGCTCATTTGGGTGACGCTACTTTCATTTGGGATCCTTCCTCTGCAGCTTGGCCTTTGTCGACACCTTTTCCTGATTTGGATGGCTCAGGGGGGAGAGAGAGAGAGAGAGAGAGAGAGAGAGAGAGAGAGAGATATCCCTCCTGTATTTGTAGATTGCTGGTTAATGAGCTTTCATAACGAGTCTCAGTCACAGCTCAGCTCACAAAAAGTGCTAAGCTACTCATACTAAAGAAAAACTACTGTCCACTTAGTGTTCAATAATGGTGGAAGCTCATCTCCTTACAATCTGTTTTGCTGGATATTACAGTAGTTCAGCTTCAAATCTCTGAAGGTCCTCAGTTGAAGTAACTGTATTTTTCTGCAGCACATTACCATCTTTTTCAATAGTCACAAACCCTTTTTATCAAGTCGGACATATTTTGACATAAGCAGATGAACAACACCTTTGCTTATGGCTGCTGTCGGAACAAAACCTCATATGTCACTTTTTTAATGTTTTTGATAATGCCTGTTGTCCTTTACACTGTATGTAAATTTCATGATGAATGGACAAAAGAAAGCCAAAATATACTTGGAATAAAGTCTGGTTCCATTGATTTACATTAGAAGTAGAGTAGGTTTTTTCCTTCTCCTGTAAAGTTACCATTTTTTTTGGAAACACAGGTTTTGTCCCGACGACAGTGATATGTAGCAGAAGTTCTCTAGAAAGAAAGAATAACGGAAACAGTACACACAGAATGGATGGTTGTTCAAGGGTTCTTTAGTAAAGGCTATGACTCTTTTTAAGACCATGAGTTCTATACAGAACCACGTCATGCTTAAATGGTTCTTGGCATGATGAAATGCTTCCTCAGATTGATGGAGAATGTGTTGTACATGAAAATGGTTCTACATAGCACCAAAACGGGTTTTACTGTTGTTACAGTGTCAAACAATATCCATTTTTCTCACAGATATCAACTTTCAGCGGTTTATGCGTATAGTGAGGTCATTTTCAAGGCTTCAAAGGTGTAGGACACATTTGCCACTGCAATGGTAATGACCCAGAAAAGGGTGAACGGTGCGTTGTGGATCGGGCAGTGTCCGAAGGCGTGGGCCTTGGCGTTCTGATCCTCGGTTGCTGAAACTGGCTTTTGGATAGGATGAGAAGTTCAGTAATCCGGGAGTGACTCGGAGTAGAGCCGCTGCTTCTTCACGTCGAGAGGAGCCAGCTGAGGTGGTTCGGGCATCTGGTTAGGATGCCTCCTGGACGCCTCCCTCGGGAGGTGTCACAGGCGAGTCCACCTGGGAGGAGACCACGGGGAAGACCCAGGACACGCTGGCGCGACTATATCGCCCAGCTGGCCTGGGAGCGCCTCGGAATCCCCCTTGGAGAGCTGGTGGAAGTGGCTGGGGAAAGGGAGGTCTGGGCTTCATTGCTTAGGATGCTGCCCCCGCGACCCGAACCCCGGATAAGCGGAAGATAATGGATGGATGGATGGATGGAGGGTGAATAAGTTTTAGGTTTATCGATCATCCATTATCACTTCCTTCAGCTAAAGCTAGCCTTGTACCATTTGCTAAATCCCTCCAAACTGATGTCTTGATGAGGAATTATGCAGCAAGTTGCAGCTTTTTGTGTGGACTTTGCCTTTGAGGAGTGATTACAGAAACAGCGAGACTGCGTTCACAGTTAAACACCCATTCAGATTTGTACTTTTGTGACCCCGGTAGAGCGCTGAACACAGTCTGGGCAGTGAGGGATGGCCCCAGATGCAGTGCAGTGGGGAAAAGCTGGCTGTGTAATTGGCACAGGAACATTGTTGGTGCACTGAGGTCTTGAACAAACAGCGAGGCATTTCTCTCTTTTGAAGTATGTACACCATGCATTCACAACTGCACACTGGTGAGTGTGTGCATGTGTAGCATGCATAGGCCTTGCAGGGAGCAGCGAGTGAGGATTTGTGTCATTATCTGTTAACAATTACATTCTAAATATAACTTTACACACACACCCACACACACACGCGCAGCAAAGACTGTCATGCCTATAATGCAGTATGCAGGGTGTTGCAGTGCTTCACCATGGCCCATATTAGTCAGTGGGATTTTGCAGAGGGCAGATTGAGGGGAGGGGGGTCTTTTCTTCCTTGAGCGAGAGATTTAAACTGATGGCCTGAAATTAGAACTTAATATACTTTACTCTCGCCTGTCACTCCTGCCTGCTCTGAAAGACAAGCACAACACTGCAGCACACCGAGCTGCCTGATTATTTATTTAACATCTTTTCATTCAGCGAGGCTCGGGGATAATGTGGTATATATGAAGGAGAGAGAAGAGAAGCATCAGAAATCTGGCAGAAATGCCGCTCAGTAGGTCATTATAGATGCAACAACTGCTCTTCAAATCAAGGACAGTTTTAATGAGCTTTTCCGAAACTTTATTCCATAAAGTGTAAACACGGTAAAGTCAGTTTTCGAGAGATTAAATCATGCAGATAGCACAGTGTTTGTGTTACTGAATACAGTTTGTATATAAAGCTTAATATTATTAAATGTGTGTTTTTTGTACGGTACGTTTTAAAGGGCCCATATCATCCATCCATCCATCCATCCATTTTCAAAGCCGCTTCTCCCTCAGGGTTGCGGGGGGGTGCTGGAGCCTGTCCCAGCGGTCATCGGGGGGAAGGCAGGATACACCCTGGACAGGTCGCCAGTCCAATGCAGGGCAGCCATATCATTAAAACAGAATTTTTTTTAAATAGGGTTTAATGTAGTGTGTAAACATGGTTAAAGTTAGAAGACACAACATCCACTCCTCATTGTATACAGTCCAACTGCAAAAATGACCAGCTTTCAATGCATTGCTTCCGTGATGTCATGAAAACAACACATATGCACCTATTCAGCCTACAGCAGATTAGCTCTGCCCACTCACACTGAAGGTATATTGAGTATTTGAATACACTGGTTATCAGTCTTAAAGGCACAGTAACAAAAACAGCCAGTTTAATTCAGAAGGGATTAATGAAAGGTTGGAAAATGGTCATGTGTTGGTACATACATTTACACAAATGTCATTTTGGACCTCAGGGGGAAAATGGAAAATATAAGAAAAAAGTAAGATAAGGGCTTTTTAATCATTAATGCGCAGTGAACAGTACATACCAAGTCATCATGTTAGTAAACATCCATGTTAGTACTTCCATTGCATCAAATCAGTGGTGGAAGAAGCACATTTGAAGTAACTCTATATACAAATGGGATAAATTGAGAAAAATCTTGTTGTTTTTTGGGCTATCATGACAAATATCATAGATTAGGTTAAGATTTTTCTAATCCAGCTGTTATAAGGATTATTAAACCCAGTGTGGGAGAGTGAGTGTACACCACTGCTAGCTTGGCACTAACTTGCAACTGCAAGTTCCATTGATGCTCTAATAGAAATTAGCATTATTGTAGCAATCATAATCAAAGGCTACTTATAAAGTAGAGGTTTCTTCATTAAATGCTATATTACGTGTGACAGGCTTGATTGTAATTATATGACAATGAAAAAGATCACAAAATGACTGGATGTTAACTAGATTGTGCCCACAAAATGACTGGATGTTAACTAGATTGTGCCCTGCATAGTTTCTTATTTCACAACTTTATGAACTTTTAAAATCAAAGCTCCACATGATTATAATAAATGCTGACCACTGTGTGCTCCTCAGTGCCCTCAGTTGAAGATCAAACAGTAGAACACTGGTCTGATAGCTCAGGGAGACGTTTCGCCATCATGGATTTGTAAATTAGGCCTTGCAGCCCAGAGATTCTCCAGTAGAATGACAGGAGAGTTGCTTCTCTTTCAGTGTTAACAGGAATACAGTGCTGGCGTTTTTATTTATTATTATTATTAGGCAAAGCAGGTTTATTTATATAGTACATTTACATACACAGAGGTCATTTAAAGTACTTTATACATGCAATAACAAAATTATAAGAACACTATTGGAGGGGACCTTTGTAGATGAGTAATAATCAGTAACACATCACCAACATATCAGGGGAGTAGCAGTAGTGAAGCATCTGAATACACTGAAGTAAATATCTTGTAGCTGTTCTTTTGATACATTACTTACATTAAGTAGATGTTTTGTTAATATGTTACTCCAGTTATGCAAAACCTAATCTTACCAACCTTAACCTAACCCTACCCTCAACCCAAAACCTAATCCTAACCCTCACTCTGACCCTAATCCTAACCCTAACCTCAACCCAAAACCTAATCCTAACCCTCACTCTGACCCTAATCCTAACCCTAACCTCAACCCAAAACCTAATCCTAACCCTCACTCTGACCCTAATCCTAACCCTAACCTCAACCCAAAACCTAATCCTAACCCTCAATCTGACCCTAATCCTAACCCTGACCTCAACCCAAAACCTAATCCTAACCCTCACCCTGACCCTAATCCTAACCCTGACCTCAACCCAAAGCCTAATCCTAACCCTCACTCTGACCCTAATCCTAACCCTAACCTCAACCCAAAACCTAATCCTAACCCTGACCTCAACCCAAAACCTAATCCTAACCCTTATGTTTCTGACTTGTTACTGAGAGTCTGTTCTGAGTTTGTTTCATCTAAAAGGACACTCAGAATAAAGTGTCACCAAAAAAACAAAAGAAATTCATTTATAGATGCAATATATAAACAAACAAATAATGAAAGTAAATATATAAAAGATGACAAGAATTAATATTAAAAGATGGAAAATTTGTGAGAGTGGAAACCGTAAGAGAATGAAATAAACCCTTAAGGTTAAATCCTTTATAAGGATGGAACAGATGGATTCTGCCCTGACAGGTAAGGATTTGCTCTGATGCTTTTCCAGATTGGATGGTCTTACTGTAAGGCGTGTGTGTGTGTGTGTGTGTGTGTGTGTGTGTGTGTGTGTGTGTGTGTGTGTGTGTGTGTGTGTGTGTATGTATGTGTGTATGCGTGTGTGTTTCAGAAAGTTTGTTCTGTTTTATTCTTCTTCTTCTGTAATCTCTCTCTCTTCTCCTTGTTGTTTCCATAGCTGATTCAGCAACTGAGAGAGAACAACTGCAGGCTACATGCAGACCCTTGACCGAATTTCCCTCTTTCACTCTATCCCTCTGCCTCTCTCCTTCTCTCTGTCTTTCTCTCTCTCTCTCTCTCATATTCTCACAGTGCCCTTGTTTGATGCTGAGGCCACTGGTGAGAGCAAGAGAGAGATAGAGAGAGATTAATATCTGTGTTGTAATGCTCGGTTTCTCTCATTGTGGATGAAAAGAAGTCGGAACAGCAAGAGGGGTGACAAGCTGCAAGTCAACACGAGGAAAGATGAATGATTTAGATAGGCACCTTGTATGATTTCATCACAATCAAATTCATCCCCATCACTCTCTCACTCTTTTAATCCCACACACACACAAACACAAGATGACCATGAAACTGCCCTTAAATAAAGCATGTGGCCTTAATAATCTTTTCCTAATCCAATAATGATCACTTGGATTAAACAATTTAACAACTGCAGGCATAGTAAAGGACAGTGAATTACATTTTGGTGAGGTGTTTGACCGGCTTATCTGTGTGAACCTAATAGGGCAGTTTTGCGAGCGCAGACTAAGGCTTGGACTAAACTGCAGTCTCAGTGGTGTTTCACCGTTAAAAAGTCAGTCGAGGATTAGGTTTAATCTGGGGCGTTAATCCAGCTCTGTGCATTCAGTGTGTAGTTTTTGTAGAGATTTCACTAATCAGAGAGCACACTCTTCCACGTTTGCCAGGCCTTTTCACTGCCTGTTTAGGAGAGCTGTTTTTTTCACACACGCTGACTCAAATTTGAAAGTTTCCCATGGCAGAATTTTCACCTCTGAGTTTGAAAAGCAGAGAAGCACTACAGAGATGTGCACGAGTTCAGAGCTACATGAAAGCTAGTGAGAGAAGCTGAGAGAGGGAGGGAGAGAAAGAGAGGGGGAGGGAGAGAGACAGAGAGAGAAGCAGAGTGGTAGAGAGAGGGAGGTTAAGAACCTTGCCTTATGCTGCAGGCATGTGCTAAAATCAGTTCCTGCTTTAGCAATCGATAAAAGAGAGACAGAGATAGAACTACACAGAGAACCACACAGAAATCAGAAAGCTGCTTGTTTCCTCCTGTAGATGGACTCCACTCTTCTCCCTGACCGATTAAAGTATTGATTTAGATGGACAAGTGTGTGCAAGTGTTTTTGTAAGAGGGAAAGACAGAGACGAAGGATGGCTTAGGGGCAACACATGTTCTGTCGTTAGTAAGAAATACATTCCGAAAATATTGTGTAGTTTTACTATTTTAGTATATTTAGTACAGTTATAGTATCACATCCTCACACAAAATAAAGCATCAAGCGGTTTCCAGCTGCTTTAACAATACCTTATATCTGCTAACCAGTAACTTCACAGCAGAAGGAAAAATGTTCCCAACTTTAGGGCCACGTATGTTTTGTGTGTTTTATTTTTCCCCCTAAGGTCTGCTTAAAATGTTTGTGTGCGATTATGTAGAAAAAACAGCAATAACTTACTGTTCCACATCCATTTTCCCACCTTCCTTTATTCCCTAGAATTAAACTGGCTGTTTTTTGTCACTGTGCCTTTAAGACTTGTCTATGCAAATGACCGCTGTTCTCATTAGCTCATCAGTACTAGGACTCATTCAAAAAGCAGTCCAGGATGAAACACACCCTACAACTGTAGTGTGAATGGGTGGAGCTAAGCCTAACAGGTGGAAATACGTAAATGTTTTGATTTTTGTGACATTATAACAACAGTTAATTCAATACAAGCTTTTTGCAGCATAGTTGTCAAATACTAACTGTACAGAGGGGGAGTGAATATACACCATATTTCCAAAAGGATACACTCACCCATCCAAATTATTAAATTAAGGTGTTCCAATCACTTCCATGGCCACAGGTGTATAAAACCAAGCACCTAGGCCTGCAGACTGCTCCTACAAGCATTTGTGAAAGAATGGGTCCAAAGTGGAAGCGATTGGGAACGACAGCAACTCAGCCATGAAGTGGTCGGCCACGTAAAATGACAGCGCGAGGTCAGCAGGTGTTGAGGTCACCAACTTTCTGCAGAGTCATTCGCCATAGACCGCCAAACTACATGTGGCCTTCAAATTAGCTCAAGAACAGCGTAGAGAGCTTCATGGAATGGGTTTCCATGGCCGAGCAGCTGCACCCAAGCCTTACATGATCAAGTACAATGCAAAGCATCGAATACAGTGGTGTAAAGCGCCGCCACTGGACTCTAGAGCAGTGGAGTGATGAATCACGCTTCTCTGTCTCTCAATCTGATGGACGAGTCTGGGTTTGGCAGTTGCCAGGAGAACGGTACTTGTCTGACTGCATTGTGACAAGTGTGAAGTTTGGAGGAGGGGGGGTTATGGTGTGAGGTTGTTTTTCAGGAGTTGGGCTCCACCCCTTAGTTTCAGTGAAAGGAACTTTTAATGCTTCAGAGACTTTGGACAATTTCATGCTCTCAACTTTGGGGGAACAGTTTGGGGACGGCCCCCTCCTCTTCCAACATGACTGCGCACCAGTGCATGAAGCAAAGTTCATAAAGACATGAATGAGCGAGTCTGGTGTGAAAGAACTTGACTGACCTTGAGTCCTGAGTCCTCAACCCTATAGAACACCTTTGGGATGAATTAGAGCGGAGACTGCGAGCCAGGTGAAAAATTCCCATAAAGACGCTCCTAAACCTTGTGGAAAGCTTTCCCAGAAGAGTTGAAGCCGTTGTAGCTGCAAAGGGTGGGCCGACTTCATATTAAACCCTAAGGATTAACAATGGGATGTCATTCAGTTTCATATGTGTGTGAAGGCACACGAGCGAATACCTTTGTAAATATATTGTGTGTAATATATATATACTCACCGGCCACTTTATTAGGCAGTTATTTATTTGCTAGTGAAAGGTTGGACCCCCTTTTGCCTTCAGAACTGCCTTAATTCTTTGTGGCATACTTTCAACAAGGTGTTGGAAACATTCTGTAACGCGGAGCGATGAGGCGGACGCATGTGCGGAGGTAAGCGACTTTTATTAAGGGCAAATCCAGGGTCGTGGTCAAAACGGTCCAGGGTCAAAGAGCCAATACAGACAGATCGGGGTTCAGACATGACAAACTATAGAAAGATTCAAACAGGGCAAGGACATACAACAAAGACCGATGCATTCATACAAAGCAAGGACAACGACCGATACATCAAACAAAGAACACTAAGGGCAAACACAGGTCTTAAGTAACACAGGGACAATGAGGGTCAGGTGCAGACAATCAGGGGCGGAGTTACAAAACAAGGGTTTGGACTAGGACCACAACAAAAGCACACATGGACAGGACTGGGAGGGACCAACCGTGACACATTCCTCAGAAATTTTGGTTGGTTATTTGAGTTACTGTTACCTTTCTATCGTCTCGAACCAGTCTGCCCATTCTCCTCTGGCCTTTCACATCAACAAGGCATTTTCGTCCACACAACTGCTGCTCACTGGATATTTTCTCTTTTTCTGACCATTCTCTGTAAACTCTAGAGATGGTTGTGTGTGAAAATCCCAGTAGATCAGCAGTTTCTGAAATACTCAGACCAGCCCGTCTGGCACCAACAACTATGCCAAGTCACTTAAATCACCTTTCTTCCCCGTTCTGATGCTGGGTTTGCACTACATTATATATGTGTGTGTGTGTGTGTGTGTGTTTCACGCTTCAGCCCATATTCATCAATTCACCAATGCTTCTCAACCCTGGCCCATGAGGCCCATTGCCCTGCACCTTTTAGTGCTTTCCCTGTTCCCAACACATCTGATCCAAATAATCAGCTCATTAACAGCCTAGTATGGAGTTAAAGCGGCTGTTTTCAAGCAGGAAAAGCAGTAAAATATCAGGACCAGGCTTGAGAAGCACTTCCACAGACCACATATTCATCTCACCTTCATCACATAGACCTTCATATTGTGCACGGTGCAGAAGTGAGCTTCTCTTCTGCCTTATGCGCCAGTGTGCATAATGAGGATCAGGACAGAAGTGCTACATCGCTAATTTCTTTCACTGAGACTGTTTTAACTATTCAGCTCTATCTCTGTGCAGCACGGGTCTCACTTTAATTCCTAATCCAACGCTTGGCATGACGGCCGAGCAGCACCCGCTCAGAGATAAACGGCAGTGCTTTGGCTCTACTTCCCTCTGATGCCCAATGGGACTGAAGATTTGCCATTTACAAGGCTGACCTAAATTGGTCAGATCCTATTATAAATTAGCCTGCGGCGTTGCTCTGCATTTGACTGAGGGAGGTGTTAAGGACCACATTGAACCTTGATGCCATAAAAATTCTATTATATATGCTAATGTACACTTTTCAAAATAAAGGACGCAAGGTTTAGCAGAACTGATTTGGTACAGAATCTTCACATTATGGAGAAGGTTTTTGACAGACATTTACAAAAAAAGGTTCTTCCAAAGGTACATTAGGCAATTTGCTATTACTTGTAGTTCAAATAACCTGGGAAAGATGTAGGACATGACATAAAAATTGTTTTGACACTGATCTCCTGTCAGTCGTCTTATAGCGACACAAAATCTCTGTCTGTTTGAGTAAGAAAACATGGAGGAGTCCAGTTAGTGACCTGGGGCCAGATTCATGAAAGTGTCTTGAGAAGGACAATCTTCTTAAATGTGCGTTTTTTTTCTAAACCTTGTTTTTAACATCTAATGGATGTTTTTCCTCCATTTGCTGTCCACTGAGGGCATAAACTAAATAAAGGAAATAATACTAAATTGTAAATGTATGTTCTTGCATCATTTATGTTACATGGCAAATTGTAACATAGCCTACATAAGAAAACAGACTTATGAAGACTTTCAGAAAACCTGAAGAAAATAATAAGACTTAAGAATGTATTGTCTTTTTTTTTCTCGAGAACAGCATTTAAGAACATTCTTATGAACCTTCACAAGTTTTTTCTTAAGAAAGCCTTTGTGAATCCGGCACCTGCACCAACAGGTTCTAACACTGAGAGGGAAGAAATGCTGTGAAACACGCTAAAACAAAAATCACCATTAGAAGTACTTTTTCAAATGGAATTGTTACATGCAAAGGGGATGAAGCTGGACACAGAATTAGCCGTGTGCCTCCTGGACATGTATGTGAAAGCAACACAGTGTTAAAAATGAGAACTCAGCTCAACTCAAAATGATTTAATTACTGATTGTCACGATTGGCTCCTCCCACTCCTCCATGTGCTTCTCTGTTTACTTTTTATCCTCCATGTGCTTCTTTGTTTGGTTTCCTCCCAGTTCTGCCCCTTGCTTCTTGTCTCCGCCAGTTTTCCACCTGTGTCTTGTGAACCCTTGTTAGCCCTCTTGTATTTAAGCCCTGTGTTTTCCTTAGTCTAGTGCTGGTCTTTGTTTGTATGTTTGATCGTGCTGATTGTTTGTTGAGTCAAAAGTTCACTTAATTTTTTAGTTCTGAATCTCAGTGAGGTAAATAATGTTAGCTTGCTTTTTTATACTCAACCTCCCACTAGCCAGGACTCTTACCATCACACAATCCTGCTAGACATCTTTCCTCCTGGGTACACACTTCTGGATGGTTGTGGCATCACTGGGATTCACAACCTCCTGTTGGGGTTGATCACTTAGTCCACGGAAGCACACAGGAACATATGAAGCAACCAGGATTTTGTGTCTATAAATGTTTAATACACTGTTGTTTTAACTTTAAAGTATAGCACAGTGTTGTGTGGTGTAACTGCCTAATAATTCATCACAAAATCAGGAAGTTTTGAGTTTGAATCCCAGCATGCCACAGCTGTCCATATCCAGGAGTCCAGGAGAAGAATATTATCTAGGAATGTGTGACAGAAGGACAGTTTTGTTTATCTAAATAAGATGCAGACCTGGAAACAGTAGCTGGGAGACTTTTTGAATAAACTAAAAAGTTTGAGTTGGGCAAACTCTGGTGTCCTCAAGTTCAGTCAACTCAAGGAAAGTCATGTAATCAGTTGCTATATCATTTTATGTTGAGCAGACTTCTTATTTTTTACAGTGCATGTGTAAATTGTTCAGCTATTTGAATGGCTGACTCTACATAATGAATTTATAATGGATATGTATGTGAAGAGTACTTGGATAGCATGATTAGATGAAAAGTATCTCTGAATAAGTGAAGTGTAATGGTTTTCACAATTGGCCGAGTGGAACAAAACAACTGTCTTTCTGGAGGAAAGCAGTATTGTAGCCCTATCTTGATTATGTTTTTAGCTAGGTTCCTGAAAGCAAGAAAACTACCCTGAGATAAATTAGCCAATAGCCACAATATTCACTGTTATAAACATGTTGTGAAACTGTTACATTCACATTTACTTACATTTGTGGGTTTCTTTTTTTCTCATAACACTCTGTTTGGAGTGTCGCCTCTGAAAAACCTCCGTTTGTAGGGCCTTGTAGCCCTAAAACTTCATCCTACCCCTCTCTCTCAATTAAAATTGGGACACCCTACCCTCTAGACATGAATACACAAAACAGAGGACTAAGGGCTAAGTGGTAGGGGTGAGGGGTGAAATGGGATTGGGACAAAGGCTATGCTAAACTTGGATATCCAATGAGGCAACATTGGCATAATGCCAAACTGTTGTCATTTATATCTAAATAACAAAATAAGCCAATAACTTTAATAAACAGCCCAGAGAGTGAAGTCATGACAATCATTGGTCATACTGGCAAACTCTAAATGAACTCCAACCAGCACTGTTGATTCTAGACACATGCTTTGTGTTATATCCTCTCTGGTTGACGGGTAAGAATGGGTGGCAGATCCATCCATCCATCCATCCATCCATCCATCCATCCTTCCATCCATCCATCCGTCCATCCATCCTTCCATCCATTTTCTAAGCCGCTTCTCTGTCAGGGTCGCTGGGCGGTGCTGGAGCCTATCCCAGCAGTCTTCGGGTGGAAGGCAGGATACACCCTGGACAGGTTGCCAGTCCATCGCAGGGGTGGCAGATCCAAAGAGCAAAAATTCCTTTCCAGTGTTGTTGACCTATTTTAGCAGAAGTTGAGTATCTGAATGCATCTCTAAGAAGCATCCACTGAAAGGTTTCTCAGGGAATGAAGCACGGTTTTCTATGGTATCACTCACACAGTAGTGCCTGCCATTGGTCACTCAACTACATAGTGCATTTACTGCTCTGCATGTCATGGTAAGACATTCTGTATCATATTGATATGACCTTAGCTGGGTGATCCCACAACGGAGGTGCCATTTAGCTTTTGCAACTCATAAAAATTAAACACATCATTTTTCAACGCTGAATCTAAGGAAACATGCCCTTAACTATTCCAAATGTGTTAAACCATCACTAATTTTTTTTAGAAAGTGTCTTCGCTGGCAGACGGAGAAGCGGCTTAGAAAATGGATGGATGGATGGATGGGGTCTTTGCTGGCAGTTGTTTTAAGGTGTAACAGGGTTGAAAGTGCTAGGTTTGAGTTTTGAAATTTACCTAAAATGTGTTTTTCATAAATAATTTACTTATACAGGGAGATTCACTCGAAAGAGGCCCTGGATATTCTATAATAACTCATGCTAGGACAAAGCAATCTGAATGAAACAATGTACAATGAGCTCCTCAGTGATGAGGTAGGTGTCAGACAGCCGTTGTGACGTTTAACCTCCATTTGCAACTTCTAGTTGAACCCCTATGTCTACTTCATGTGTCTAGCAGAAAATGGAGATCACTTCCAGCATTGCATGTAATACAATCAATTACACATACATCAAGGTATGCAGTGTATTTTTTTTGGTTCAGATTGCTTCATCCTAATGGGAGTTACAGCAAAATATTCGGGGCCTCTTTTGAGTGAATCTCCCTATAGTTTGGGTAACAATGTTGTGTTTTCAAGTGTTTTCTCATCAGTCAATAGCACAATATCTCTGAAAATAAAGAAACAGAATGAGAGAACTTATTTTTCTTCTTCCTATGATCTTCAGGACATTCAAAGTCAAGTATATTCAAATTACTTGTTGAATACCTGGCCTGTGGAATATTCCAGATATTACAGGATGAATGTGTTCAGGTAACATTATTGAGGTAAATTTGGGACACAAATAAAATGTCTGCTTTTTATGACCTATAATGTATTCTTTTGAAACAGAATGTGTCAAGCATGAGATGTTAAATGGATTCTCATATGGATGTATAAAAATTATTTTAGCATTTTAATGACTATTTAAGGCGCAGTTATAGTGGGTTGGGGCAGATAAAAATTACTGTAGGAATGCTGCATGTTTTAGTTACCTGGAATATGGTGATTTTTGAAGGACCTTCATTGAAAATGTTTTAACCTTCCATTTACATACTTACTTTACATTTATTTCTCTTGTACTTTAACTTATGTCTAGATTTATTTCTATTTTCTGCTATCCATCCACTTATCTATCCAGATGGCACCACAATTATGGAATCACCCACCTAGCATCTCCAGCACACTGTGTTTCAGACTGGTGGAGCCAGCTAGCATAACAGATTCCAGTGGTCAGCATTTATCCGTATATCCAGTTACCAGAGAATGAAGCACTGCGAAACACCTACTGATGCTCCTGCATGTCTTCCTGAAGCATTCCATAGAATTCAGGCTACCTCTGAACCTAGCACACCATTAGCGTAGCATCACATAATGCATGTGGCAGCTAAGCTATACATGGCTGCATGAAAGCATGTAAACATATGAGCCGTGTCTTACTTCATTAACTCATGCTCCACCACCTTCAGGCCACAGGCAGTGCTATTAGCATGGCGCTAATATATGCAAATACTGAGTTAAAGCAGCAGTGTAACAAAATGGCTGTCAGTGTATCAGACACAGTAGCTGGCCCAGAGGAGTCCAATGCCTCTGATTATTCCTTTCACCACTCAGCTTTGTCTCAGGCCAACAATCAGCTGTTGAATGTGTTTAGCTCGATAAGTTTGCGCTGCAGCTCTGTCTAACAATGGGCTGTTATTATCTGAATCATGTAAACCCCTACTACATTTAAAAGTTTACATATGAGAAGTGCTAGCGCTAAGCTTCTCCAGGCTAAAAAGGCTTCAATCCAAACAGTCACACGTGTTCGCCCCATAAACAGCGTAATGCTTATTTAGGGCTCTTTTAACTGGACGGCCGCTTCAATAGCCTTTTCCCACACACTGCCATTGGAAAAGCTTTGAGGTAGCTATGGAGACACTGTGCCACTGATCACATTGCTTTGTCCAGAGCACCAGTTACCCATGGTAACTCCCTGGGTGGTGGGGGACTTAGAGGATTACAGGAGTACGTGCAGCCATTTCAGTCATAGTCAGAGACGGTTACTTGTACAATTTAGAGTTTTGTCTTTGGTTTAGTGGCTGGATATCAGATGAGGTCATTGTGAGTAAGGTAGCCAACTGGACTGGAAACTTCTTCCTTGAAAACTTCAAACATTTCAGGACAAGCTCATCTGGCTTTTTGCAAAGCAATCAGTTCTGCCACTGGTTACAGATGTTTAGTGTCAGTCAAGCAAATCTTTTAGTTTATGTTTTTTAGGATCAAATGAACATCACCAGTTTGTGACCGGTGAAATTCCAAGTAAACATTGCAGGACTTGTATTACATGCTGCTCTACGGTAAGTTCTTATCATGGTTTTATTTGTTTTCAATTTTGTCAACGGGGGATTACATGGATCTTTCAAAAAAATCTGTGTAATTTAATCTTTGAAAAAGTAAAAAAAAGTTTTGAGATTGGACACTGTAGAAAACATACCGACTGAAGAATGGTGGTGATGAGAACCAGGGGTCATGATTTGCATCTACAATGTAAATCCAAAATGACTACTGAATCTAGATGTCTTCTGAGTTTGTAATGTTGTTGATGGTAAAATCGTGGAAAATCTGAAAGGAAAAAAAAAAGTTTTCCTTTGGGGACAATTTTTTGCCTTACATAGGCCTGTGCGTGTCCCTCCACCATGAATGGATTTAAAAATACATTTCAGGCCAAAACCTTTATCTCAAACCTACCGTGAAACAATGTCTGAGGCATCAAGCAGTGTATTCATAAACATTATGCGTTGTAGTTTTTTCGTGAGGTGGTTTTACAGGCATTGAATGACTCAGATGTCTGGTATCTATCACAACCACTGTTAACAACTGTGACCCAGTAAGTTTCTCAAGAATGACACTTTTCACATTAAATTATCTTGAATGACTTTGAATGTCTTAATGTTTGTATTCTGCTGAAATTGCGAACACTCATTGGAATCTTCCTTTAATACTGCAAAGATGAATGTGCAAAGTAAAACGTTTATTATTCATATCATACTTGACATAGAAGACAACTATTGAAGAAATTAGAAGTAACAACAACAATAATAATAACAATAATAATAATAATAATAATAGTAGTCTAAGGAACTATGGCAACATAACACTAACAACAAGTATATAGTATACTGTAACAATAAAAGTTCAGTTATGTTTTAGGTGCCTTAAGTTAATAGTATATAATACTATAATCTGATTACAGGTTCTAGTAAGGGTTTATTAAAAGAGTAACATATTAGTCATCTTCAGGGATCTTCTCTGCTCATGCTACAATAAAATAATAATCCCCAAACTGTCACCAATATAATAAACCGTAAATGTGTCTGTGGTGCAGGGATTTAAAAGAACTCAAGGTAAAAGAACTTTTAAACGGTGTTTCTAGTGTTCAGGTTCAAGCCGAAGACCTCCCAAGCGGTTGTGTGTGCAGCATTTTGAGGCTGTAGTTTATAAATAAAGCTCTAATAAAGCTCTCTCCTACAAAACTGCAACAGGCAAATAATGTGTCATTATTATTATGCCTTAGCCAGAGGCAAGCATGCTTCATGACTTGTAAATGAACTGATATCAGATGGGTAAATTGTGCGGCATGGTCATAATCATCACCAATTAAGATGGTGACATGAATGTGTCTTCCTCTCCTCTGCTGGTCCTCATTTGTGGTTAAATCTGCTGGCTTGCTGTGGCTCTTGTCAAACATTAATGCAGTGACTGTTGTCCATTTGTTAAATAACAAATGTATAAATTAATGACAAAATACACATTCAAACTGCTTTTTTCATCCAGGCCTAATGCCAAAAGATAGAAAATGTGTCTTTTTTGTAGTTCTCTCAGCTACTGAGAACTTACTGTATGTCAGATGTGGAAAATGTACATAAAAACAGTCCTATAATATCACTAGCTCCTCAAAGGTACCCTAATGCTGCCAAAACAACTTAACCTTTAAATGACCAGGGCCCACAAGCAGGCCCAAAGTTTTGTTTCTCCAGGGAGATTCACTTGAAAGAGGCCCTGAATATTCTGTTGTAACTCCCGTTATGATGAAGCAATCTGACTCAAATACGCTACATATCTTGGCGTATGTGTAATCGATTGCATTACATGCGATGCTGGAAGTGATCCCCGTTTTCTGCCAGACACGTGAAGGGGTACGGGGTATGCACCTGGAAGTTGCAAACGGAGATTAAATGTTGCAATGGCTGTCCAGCGCAGGGGCATCCCAGCTTGTTTGGAGTTCCATACACTGAGGTACACACTGCACATTGTTTTTTACAGATTGCTTCATCCTAGCGAGAGTTATTACAGAATATTCGGGACCTCGTTCGAATGAATCTCTCTAAAACCTAATATATAACCTAAAAACAGCTTAACCAGTCTGCACTGAAGTCCCTGTAGTTACTGAATAATAAGCCTTCGTATGTAATAAGTCTGAAAGTTGAAGGGGTTGATAAAGCTTGCTGGTGTTTTGAGGTTGCTTAGCGTAGTTATCAGTCTTATGACGTCAATTCATTGTGCAGCATTGTTTGCTCGCGCATAGCCACGTTCAGATTTTGACCCCTTAACCCTGTAATTTAGAGGATCCAGTGACATTCAGAGGAAAAATGTACATAGAACAAAACTTATCTGGTTTGAAACATTTTTGTTTACCACAGAGCACAATAGCAGATTTTTTTCAAAATCATATTCATACTTGTCATAGAGAAATTCAGCTTAGACCCAGAGTTCCTAATATGGGCGTGACAACACAACTTCCATGGACTTTGGAGAGAACAGATCACGAAATGACAAGTTAAATGAGTAGAACAACAAGCTAAAAGCTAGGTTAGTAAAGTAACTGCCACAGCTATCTCGATACCTTATGTCAGTCTGTCTTCTTTCATCTGGTTGAAATGGTCTTTGGTGCCTCATTTTTTTGCTGAATAAGGACAGAATTGCTGTTTTATTTACGATGTTGTTTGACTGCAGGCTAGCTAGCTATATTAGCATAATGCACTCTTGTGAGAAAACACTGACGAATAAAACAAGAAAATTATATAACATCCTGAATTCCGTTAAATTAATGAGGGTGAGGGATACAGTGCTGCACTACAGAATGCTACATAACACCAAAATGACATATTGAACTCTGAGCCTAAAATCCTTTGATGTACAATCACTTAAGTCCCATGTGACACGCACATAAGGCCTGCGGGCCAAATCAGGCCCTATTTGCCCACAAAATTATTTTATTTTTCTATTAATATTAGCCCTTTTCACCATGAGCTGCACTAAAGTTACTTTTTAATTTAAATTATTTTTGAATCTTTCAAGTATTCTGTACTTATCTTTTGCCGTTGTAGTTTATCTTGAGCATGTTTTACATTTATGGCATTTGGCAGATGCTCTTATCCAGAGCGACTTACAATTTGATCAATTTAAACAGGTAGGCCAAGGTGGTGTTAGGAGTCTTGCCCAAGTGCTTGCCATGGTGGGGGACTGAACTCCAGTCTACAGTGTAGAAGGAAGGTATTACCAACTACACTATACCAACACAGCTGGCTCATGAATGTGTTGAGATTTTTTAATTTGGCCCTTTCAGTGGTTGAGTGGTTAGTGGTTGAATTTCCCATCCCTGCTGTGTGTCAATGACTTGAATCAATTATAGATTTTTATAAAATTAATGATTTACTTACAAGGGGCGCATCTGCTCATGACTATGTAGTGCATGAGAAGACGTGCAAGGGATTCCTGGAGGTACGTGATTCACGGTTGTGGGTGGATGGATGAATGGATGGATGGATGGATGGATGGATGGATGGATGGATGGATGAATGGATGGATGGATGGATGGATGGATGCTGCTGCTCTAATAAAAATATAAATTTTTGAAAGGTCAGTGAGCAAGGCAATTCTCTGCTCATTCTGTAGGCAGATCTCTCACATATATGGACCCAAAGTGCCATCTTGGTCCACTCCGAATAGTGCAAGATAAGTCTGAAAATGGAGAAGAATAATCATGTCTAGACGTCTACGGGGGCCCGAGGCTTATATTACACCCCACTATAAATAGCCTCACTAGCTTCCAGCATGGAAAGTTCTTTCAAATAAAAAATGCTGTTATACCAGCAAGAATAGCAGCTGTTCTCCTAATTTTGCTAAAAATAAACCTTTCTGTGTTTTGTGTGTAGAAGGTTCATTCATTGGAAAGTGTCACACAAGTGACAATTTCTGTATTAGCTAACCAAAGCGTTAGCCATCCAAAATGATCATGTGGCCAGTAAATATTAACTAAATGAGCTCAGTCTGCATAGTGGCACATCACAAAAGGCAAGAGGAAGGAGCAGAAGAGTTCACTGCTCTAATCAGAGGAAGACAAAAGAGATTAGAAGGGTTACGGAAGCTACAAGCTGATCCATGTTCCTGCATCCTGTTTCTATCAACAAAAGCTAGCATGCTAGTAGGCAAAAACTAAAAACACGGGAACGCACACAGACACTTCAGCTAAGGCTGTCATCATTAGCATAATTTTCTCTGCCATTTACAATCAATTTATTGCATCCTCAGGCATAAAAGCATTTGAAAAGAGTCTGATGAAGGGAGGAAGGTCACTGTGGAATATATTAAGACATTACCTCATTCACTTAATATTCAGTTTTAGAAAGGCTGCTACACTTAATCATATTGTTTACCCATATGACAAGCCTACAGGGCTCTATATTCAATATGCTAATATCTTCAGACTTTGCCCTAGAAAGCTTTATTGAAACTCTCCATCGGACTAACTGCTCGGCAAAAAAGGAAAAAACACTTGGCAGGTATAATATATAGAAATGTAACTATAACTAAAAAGGGGAGAGAGAATTATGACCATTCTGTCTGTTCCGGCAACACATGTCCCCTAATGATCCCATTAAGGACTGTGCATACTCGATTTATTTTTAATGGATTACAAGCTAATAAGGCTGATGCAACAGGGAGATTTAGAGCTTATCGGAGGGCTGCCACTTTGCTTTATTTGTTCCCATTATTCATCCTCAAAGGCCCAAACAGGCAGAGTGCAGCCTCCTTGCTCAAGTGTGACTGATGGAGGCCATCGATAGAGCACTCCATCAACTGCTGTATTTCCTGCTCTCTCTCTAGCTCTCTCTCTCTGCACATCACCTTAGCATGACAGAGGTGGATGATGGGAGTGGGCCTCGGATAGTATGAGTTGGCTGTAGCTCTGGTGCTAATACTTTTTGTGAAAACGTGAAAGCATTTATGTGAAGAACACATAAGCCATTTTCCTATTTGTTTGAAAGTGAAATCCCTCGTTTCACAAAATAAAACACAAACCTGTGGCTCACTGCTCAAAACCCTAGTGTTTAAGTACACTAGATTTTGGAACAGGTCTGCAGGGATTTGATTCCATTCAGCCTTGAGACAGTTGTTGAGGTTAAGTACTAGTGTTGGGTGATTAGGCCTCGCCTGCATTTGTGTTCCCATGTATAGTTGGGTTCATGATCAGGGCTCTGTAAAGGCCAGCCAAGCTCTTCCACACCAGACTCAGTAAATCATCTTTGGACCTTGCTTTGTGCATGCAGAAATGTCATGCTGATACACCAAACGGTCTTCCCTGAACTACTGCCACAATGCTGGAAGCACATAGATCTTCAATGGAACTGAAGGACCCAAGACCATTATTCTTCCTCACCCAAACTTTAGCATACTGCATTCAGGTAAACAGTGTTCTCTTGCATTTGTCACACTCAGATTTGTGAGTCTGTCAAATGATGAAGCATGATGTGTCACTCCAGAGAATATGTTCACTGCTTCAGAATCCGAGCTGAGACTTGTGTACATTTGCTTGGCCATGGGAAGCCAAACTGTGAACCTCCTGATGAACAGGTCTGTGTTGCTTCCAGAGATAGTTTGGAATTCAGCAGTGAGTGTTGCATCCGGCCACGAGACAGCTCACCACTTAACAGCTGAGGTGTGGTCGCTCCTACACTGTTAGAAAAAGGTTCTGTGCAGGTACATTTTTCATTAATCAAGGTACAAACCATGTAAATGTACCCTCAAAGGTACAATAGTGGTTTTAAGTTTTTCCCAGGTGAAAAGTACATATTTGCACATTTTCAATACCTAATGTTGTAAAACAGAACAGTAAAATAAAAACCTGGAGGCGAGACGGAGTGTGGCGTCAATATAACTCAGAAAGTATAATTTCATTGGATTTTGGCACAATTATGTTCCCTGACTGAACAGTATTTACAGTTGACTAGGCAGTTCTAGCATGGAAAATGTTTGATGATGTGACTTGTTTCATGATCACACCATGTTGGAAGTCCCTGAGCTCTTTAGTATGACCTGTTCTACTGTCAGTGTTCATCAATGGAGATTATTTCAGCTGCAAAATTAAACATACAGCAGTAGTGTCTACATACATTTGCTTCCTGTGTACAGGGTTAGATAAAAATTGATATTGATACTGAACTGACATCATTCATTTCTATCTACCACATACAATGAATGCAAAATGAATTGCAAACAAATTCACAAGTCTTAGTCTTTACTTTTACAACCCCAATTCCAATGAAGTTGGGACATTGTGTAAAACATAAATAAAAACATAATACAATGATTTGCAAATCCTTTTCAACCGATATTCAATTGAATACACTACAAAGACACAATATTTAATGTTCAAACGGATAAACTTTATTGTTTTTTTGCAAATATTCACTCATTTTGAATTTGACGCCTGCAACACGTTCCAAAGAAGTTGGGACAGGGGCATGTTTACCGCTGTGTTACATCACCTTTCCTGTTAACAACAATCAATAAGTGTTTGGGAACTGAGAGCGCTTATTGTTGAAGCTTTGTAGGTGGAATTCTTTCCCATTCTTGCTAGATGTACAACTTTAGGTGCTCAACAGTCCGGGGTCTCCGTTGTCGTATTTTGCTCTTTTTCCTCTTTGCCCCAGAGGACATGACGTCCATGATCAGACCACAGGACACTTTTCCACTTTGCGTCAGTCCATCTCAGATGAGCTCAGGCCCAGAGAAGCCGGCGGCGTTTCTGGGTGTTGTTGATATATGGCTTTCTCTTTGCATGGCAGAGTTTTAACTTGCACTTGTAGATGGACGACGAACTGTGTTCACTGACAGTGGTTTTCTGAAGTGTTCCTGAGCCCATGTGGTAATATCCGTTACAGAATGATATCGGTTTAATGCAGTGCCACCTGAGGGATCGAAGGTCACAGGCATTCAATGTTGGTTTTCTGCCTTGCCGCTTACTTGCTGAGATTTCTCCAGATTCTCTGAATCTATGATGATATTATGGACTGTAGATGATGATAATCGCTAAATTCCTTGCAATTGCACATTGAGAAACATTCTTAAATTGTTGGACTATTTGCTCACGCAGTTGTTCACAAAGTGGTGAACCTCGCCCCATCCTTGCTTGTGAATGACTGAGCCTTTCATGGATGCTCCCTTTATACCCAATTAACCCGTTCACCTGTGGAATCTTCCAAACAGGTGTTTTCCCAGTCTTTTGTTGCCCTGTCCCAACTTTTTTGGAACGTGTTGCAGGCATCAAATTCAACATAAGTGAATATTTGCAAAAAACAATAAAGTTTATCCATTTGAACATTAAATATCTTGTCTTTGTAGTGTATTCAATTGAATAAAGGTTGAAAAGGATTTGTAAATCATCATATTCTGTTTTTATTTATGTTTTGCACAACGTCCCAACTTCACTGGAATTGGGGTTGTAACATATTTTGCTTTGCTTCTAAAGCTCTCAACCCTACCCTACACCACATGTGCTAAGCACAATATACAATAAGAGCTTTGCAAACAGACTTCAACTATCTAAATCACGCAATTTCTAAAGCCTAGACAACATTCCTTTAAAGAACATAACACTACTGTGAAACTAATGGTTTCACAGTAGAAGTACTCAGAAGAGTCTTTACTCTTTTCAATAATAAAGACACTAAAGATGCCACTTGCGAGTATTAGTGATCTCTCTACTGTATTTAAGATCCTAAGCGCTAATATATTCTACTTCTACTAATACAACATTTGTCATTTCACCACCACTGAAAATCTTACTTTTTAACTATGCTGCCACTACAGTAAGAAATAGGCTAGATATCATTATGAAATTAGTCTAAGGGCCTGATATTAAATATTAATGACATTCTCATTTTATATCCATTAAAAATGACACAAAATACGACACTGGATAAGATTACAGCCAAATGGGTGCATCAGCTTGGAAAACAGGTGATAATGTTGTAGTAATAGTAATAATAATATAACTAATGGGATAATCTCTTGTGCATGACTTGACCTCATTCAGTTCAGGGTTGGATAAAACATGTGATCAGTGTCCTTCTGCCAAGGTCGCCTTAGCTCACATGTTATTAGTGTGTGCTAGACTGTCTTATGCTTGATTGGATTTAAACTTTTCTAGAAGTATTTAATGTAAATATTTAATCAAAAAATGCAGGCCAGTATTGAAGTGTGCATTTCAGTAATGCAGGAAATCACGATTCCAAATAAAAAGATGCCTTTGTATCTATCGTAGCATGGAGAACAGTTCTGTTCTGATTCAAAGCCAGTACACTGATGTAGAGACCCTTTATCATTGTTTTAAAATTAAATGCAGCAGAAGAACAAAAGAATTGAAAAACAATTCCACCAAGGCGACACTGCAACCTAATAGGACTGTACTTTTGATTAAATGCATTATACAATGAATAAATAAGAGCCGTATGAAGGCTAAATTAGTCTGGCATGAACACTTACAAATAGTGTGCAGTGGGCTTTACACTGTATTCAGCAGTATTCACATTTAAGCTGTCTTCAGTATCACTATGCCTTTAATCACAACCTTGTGATACAACCTGTGATGTATGGTGTATTATACTCGGTATTAGAGTTTCAGTTTGACCCAATTGTTCGGGAGCTGAATGAAAGAGAGAGGCTAAATAATCATATTGTGGTGGGTAGTGGGACAGATGTGCTGTGTGCCTCAGAATAAGAATGTGTGTGTGTGTGTGTGTGTGTGTGTAGCATGCATCGTGCAGACTGGATGCTGTGGCCAAAGGAGGCTCAGAGGAGAGAGGAGAGGAGGGCTGAGGCAAGGCTGGCTGATGGGCTACAGAGGCTAGACGAGGCCAAACACTATCAGCTCAGCACTCTGAGCCGAGAACAGCGCACACTATCCCGCCACCTCATCGCCATCAAAACAGGTGCGTGCATGTGCGTGGGTCATGTCCTTATGACAATCTTTCTAATCTTTATAACAACAACAATAAAATAAACAATAACAATAATAATAATAATAATAAAAAATCGAGGTTCACTGAATTACCAGTTTCTTCTACCTACACTCATCAGCCATTTTCTCAGGTACCAATACATGCACCAGTACAACACCCACCAACATGCCACTATTATATTGGTGTCACTGCTAGGCTGAGAAAGGCCCATCGTCCACATAATATCGGGTCAGCACCCAGAATTAGGAAATTCAAATTCACCCTGCATGTAGGACTTTTGACAAGTTGTGGGTGGAGCACTGGTGCAACACTTACAGTGAGGTGTGTTTATTCATCTGGCCTTAGGAAACCGGCGGAGAGGTTTGCATGCCGTGGGGTCACGACCCACCAATCATGACTTTAGCCAACCTGTTATGTCCTTTAAGAAGACCCTGTTACCCATAATCCCACCTGCTGGCAGGGAGCCGGACAAGCCCAGGTGAGTTAAAGCACAGCACTGACCACCTGGCAAATAACGTTCCATTTCTTTGTTGGTAAACGTGTTCAAACACATGAACTGTTCAGATTTTTATTATAGATACAGTTTATAATGGCACCCAATGAAACTGCATGCATCTGTACATTTACTTCTTTAAATATCAAGTCTCTAGAACAACAAAACATTTCGCTGATCTCCAAAATCATAATTTTACAGGAGAAGGAAAACATTCTCAGAGAGTCAATTTAATTGAAAACTGAATTTTACTTGCTTATTTAAAATAAAAGTGACATGTAAACATTGTTTCAAGTCTATATATTGGGAAAGCGGCAATACTAGCCTGTTTTGAAGTCATTTGCAAATATCTAGCTTTTCAGCCTACAGCATTTTAGCCACGTTCACAACGTTCTTTTTTTTTACCACATGATTTCACATGATGCAGCTTTTAGAAGCATTAAATACTTCAGACGTCTGGTTCCTATCATCACTGCTGTGAGCAAGTTTCTTTAGGATAAATGTGCTTCACATCAAACCACTCTGAATGACTTTGGTTACATTTTACCATTTAGTTTACATTTTGAAATATCTGTGGAATTTCCCTTTTAGCAGTCTCAAATACACTTGCTTATGTGGTTTCTGACACTGTATGACATACTGGTATCTATTAAAATGGACAAAACATTAGTGTCAAGATTTATTCTACTGATGCTTTTAGTTTAATGTCCATTTCTATAGATGAGATTAATGGAATGTCAAAAAAACTAAATAAGCAAACTTCACACTCCAAGCATGTCTTGGCTTGCCTATATTTGGGCACAATCTGGGTAAATTTACTACACACTATAGTCGAGAGACATGCTGTACCTAAGAGAAACTCAGCCTTGTATCACTCCTCTGTCACCCAGCTGGGACTGCCATGATTGGGAAGTGTTGGTTTCCCAAGCGGAAGGGGAGAATGTTAATTCCTGTGCTGGTTCTCAATGCAGTGCAACTTCAAACAGAATATGGAAAATGAAGCTGTGGCAATTAGGTTCAGCCCTTCAGGCTAGGCCTTAAAAAAGCAGTGAGACGCAGCCTGTGTGTGGTGTGATGTCTGAGGCTCACTTTGTATTCATATCAATTCAAGCTCAGTATAAAACAACAGAGCACAGAATCCTGGCCCAGTCAATCCAGCACAAACTTAGTTTTTAATGAGAAAACTTTTGTTTTACTGAGTGACATGGCTTTTTCCTTGGTGCGTTTTCTTTTCAACTTTGAGAAATTTAATTCACGTCAAATTACCTTTGAGATGAAGCGAAGAGTATTTGTACGAATGTCCTCGAAAACACAGGACTGCATGTCTTATAAGTCGATTCCTTTCATGTGCTGATTCTATTGTGATGCCTCCCTGCAGCTGGCTCCCTCAGTGAGTCTGAACAGTGTAAGCTGCTAAAATATTCATTACAATAGCGGTTTACATCTATTGTGTACTACTGCGGTATTATGAGAGCACATGGATAGAAATCCTGCTATGAGAATGGTTTAGGTTGATACACAATACTGTGGAAACATCAGAGACCAACCTACATTTTTTTGAATTGCCAATCAAAGTAGAAGTCATTTTTCAGATATATGTCTGAGAACATAAGACGTAAGATACTCTACTTGCATGTGAATTTTCAAAGCTGAAGTTCAAAAAATGATTAAAAAACAGAAAAAAAATGGGACTCCTAAAAATCCTGCAAGACCTGGTAGACCAAAACTGTCCCCATCAGTTAAACAGCATTTAAAGCTTTCATCTTTGAGAGAGAGGAGAAAATCAAGCTGCTTCAGATCTGAAAACACCCATGGGTGCTTCTGTCCATCCTTCCGCTGTAAGAAGACTACTCAGCATTGTGGGTCTGAAAGGATGTGTAGCTGTCAAGAGGTAGTTACTGAGAAAAGAAGAAAATTTGCAAATCAAGCAGAAAAGCTACTCATATTTTCAGAACATTGGTGCATCGACCCCAGAGTCCAGACCTCAGCATCAGCAGAATGTGAGTTTATTAGGGTTGTGAGAAGAAGAAAATGCAACCAACTTGGAAAAATCTCTCACAGATTTCTTCAAAAGCCTGAAAGCAAGTCTCCAAAAAGAATGCATGCTTTAAATCAAGGCTATGGACATGCTAAACACTGAACAAACTGACACTCGTTGTTAAGGTGTAACAACGAACCTCCCAGAGAGGAGCTGAAATCAAGTTCAGGTTTACTGGGGATTTTGAAGACTCATGAACAGAGACAGGCAGCATCAAAACCGTCAGAGCCTCACACAGAACAAGGCAAACAGTCCAAAAACACAATCCAGTGTAGAACTGTACTGCTCTGTAATGTGTTTAGTGTTAAATGTCATTATATTCAGTATTGTGTGTGCCTGTTCTGTGACTGTATTTAGAACATTCTTCTGTCAATTCTTGTTTATCGCTACATGGTCATGTCTGTCACACCTGTCACTTGTCTTGTATAGGCTAATCTTGGCATCAACCCAGTGTCTTTCGGGCTGGCTAGGTGTCTGATACCTGTGATATGTGTGAAGTGAAGTGATAAACTTCACTTCTCCAGACATACGGCTAGTCCCCTGGTTAAGTTAGGGTTTGGATTCTTCACCAGAAATCAACAACGTAATACCTAACATAAGAAGGGGTCTTAACCAGAAAAGATATACAAGAACACTGCTTAGAATCTCAAGGATAAACCTTAACAAGACTTTGCACCAAATGTACAACTTAAATAGCCTATTAAATGGCTTCTGATTAGAGTCAGGTCTCAGCATGATTAGTATTTAGGTGAGTGAGACCACTATTGGCGTGGAGGGGAAACGGCAACAGATGTAGCATCGGGCTTCTGCAGTTTTCTGTTATGTTTCTGAAAAATGATTGTCGTACTTAATGGCCGTTTTGACTGAATAAAGAATGAAACGTGGACCCTGACATTTGCACACTTGTGAAAGGTTTTGATGGCTGGGTGTCATTGTTAGTGTATGTGATCTCCTCTTACTATTCAGCCTTATGCATGTGTGTGACAAAGTTTGAATACATAATCACGCTCATTTGAATTGCAGTGTGCATGAGCGACCTTCAGCACGGGGCATCTGTGGAGATTGTGGGGATTTCCTTGGTTATCTGCATCACTGAATTTGATGATGAGAAAATCATAAACTCAGGCATATGGCACTTGTCCTGTTGTGTAACCGCCTGAATTTATAAGACATAAACATACACATTATAATATCCAGATCTTACTCTGTCTGCTCCCCTTCATTCTGCCCTCTCTCTTCTCTGGATCTCTGCTGGCCAGAGCTGGATGGAGTGTCGTGTTAGCGTGCAGTCTCATTTTCATTATGCTAATCAGGCTACTGGGCCTGTCACACACATCCAGACTGCAGGGACCACGCAGTTTTTTTTCTTGTGGACAAAACACACATGCACATACACGCATTTCAGATACTTCATTTGGATTAATATTAATTCAGAGTCATTATGCAACCCAAGTTTACATTCACATTGACCACACCTTGGAGTCAGTCTGAAATCAAAACCAACCTTTTTTTTTTATCTTAGTTTGTGTCATTTGCCATTTTAAGCACAATTCATCATATCACACAATTAAAAAAAAAAAAAACTTTGATCAAAGTGTAATGACTTAATTCAGAGATATCTGTCTGCAGAGCCACATTTTCAAGCCAGCAAGCCAGTGGCATTCAGCGCATATGTTGACACTTGTTTAGGTTTTTCTTAGCTAGTGTTAGGCTAATCAACATTTCAGTACTTTTATATGGGTTTCCAATAAATTTGGGATAAATTTGGGATAAATTTGTGATGGGCTAATGTTATATTTTACACTTTAGGCTAAATCAGACTTTGGTTTGAACACCTATAGAGATTCACAGAGTAAATATTACACAAACTCCAGCTTATGTGGCCTGGGTAAGCTAATGGGTTACATAGACTTATATACTCATGTAGACATATAGCTCAGTAACTTACCCTTAATATGGGGGCTTTATGTGTAAACCTACATTTCATGTTCAGGAATTCAGATGGCGACCTCTGCACACTATTGATGCCTCAGCATCCGCTGACCCTGCTAGGTCATTTTACGAGTTGCTGTCGTTCCCAATCGCTTCCACTTTGTTATAATACCACTGACAGTTGACTGAAATATTTAGTAGGGAGGAAATTTCATGACTAGACTGCGCAGGTGGCGTCCAATCACGATACCATGCTGGAATTCTCTGAGCTCCTGAGAGCAACCCATTCTTTCACTAATGTTTGTAGAAGCAGTCTGCAGGGCTAGGGGCTTGGTTTTATACACCTGTGGTCATGGAAGTGATTGGAACACCTGAATTCAATGATTTGGATGAGTGAGTGAATACTTTTGGAAAAATAGTTCATATTTTATCTTTTAATGTAACTGCCTATATGTATTAGTAATGTATAATTCAATGTAATTACATATATGCAAGGCTAATTCTAAACTCAACCACTAACCCTGATGCGCACAAACACACACACAGAGAAGATGAGACCAGGAAAGTGAATAGATGGATGAAAGTAGGGAGACAAAAAGAATGGAAAAGAAAGGGAGTGAGATAAAAAGGATTATTTCATAATATACACATCAGTACATAAGCCTGGTACTTCTCATATCTCTTACACAGTCTACAGCTCTCTCTCTCTCTCTCTCTCTCTCTTTCTGTTTGTGGATTTGAGTGCCGACCTGGTGTTCTCTCTGTTTATAAGACTGAGGGCCTATGGGAACAGCAGCCAATCCTGTCTCTCTTTCTGCATGTCCCTCCATTTCATCTTTCCCCTCCCTCCCTCCCATGTCCTCTACTGCCACAAGAAGGCTTGCTTTCTCCACTCTGCCACATCCTCCTCTTGATCTCTCTCATCTATCCATCCGTCTTTTGACTCTCTCCTTTTCAAACCTCGTCCCTAGTCATCCTCTCTCATCTCTTCCTTCCTCTTTACACTTTCTCCTCCTGAGTGCTCGTTCTGGTCCCTATTCACTCATCCAACTTAGAGAAAGGAAGCAGACCTTCTGGAGATCAGCCGTCCTGTTTATTTCAGAGCTGGCCTTCTAATGACTCTGCCTTGCTCCAAACCTTGCCGACAGACAAGTACAGAAGCAAAAGACGGCTTCCTCACAGCTATTGAGGACGCCTTGCAGATACTGTTCTAGTAATTAGCGTCAGATTTATTTTTGTAATTAGAAATCAGGGGTTCATACAGAGGGCAGAACAAGCTAATTTAGCCCAGTTAGCATCCAGCAACATAATGAGGGTGTTCTTGTTAATTCACTTGCTTGGTGCTGCTGGTGCTGCTGCTGCTGCTGTGGCTGACAAGAGCTCAGTTTCCACTGAATTTCTGCATATTTTACAAGTGATAAAATGAAAACGTGTAAAAAAATACTGGCAAATTGTGCTACTGGCTCCATCACATCCGGATGACTTATGCCTCATGCCTTACCATCATTCTGTATTCAGCAGCATATTCATATTAGAAACTCTTTTTTCTCTATGGGAAAAATATATGCCATTTTCAAAACCTGCTGTTATGGTGCTCTTTTGTAGAACAAAAATGTTCCAAACCCATTACATTTTGACCCAAATGAGGATGTTATTGGACCTGAAATATGAATAACGCTACATGCTACAAGCAAGCTAACAACCCTCTGGACTGAACTGACACCACATGAAAGTCAGTCTGATATTAATCTTTAACATTATCATCACACCAACTCAAAGTCCAGGCTCCTATTACCAGAGCAACTTAATTACCACACTTGCTGGCTTCGTGGGGGGCTTTTTTGAGGTTGTCTCATAATGTAATTTGACTGCAGCAGTGTTAGTCTGCATGTAGCAATATCAGAGACCTTATAAATGAGAATGTAGCTGGTTAGCCACCATCCATCTTCCTGCTTGTGGGATGAGAGAGTGTGTCTCACTCATTTTCTTTTAATGAAGTAAACAGGCACAGGACTCTGCAAGACCACTGCAGTGTCTTTAACAGAGAATCCCAGCTTTGGGGTCGTGGGGTAGCCTAGGGTGGGCAATGAGACAATCTTACATGTGGGGGTGAAATAAAGATCATGGCTGAACATGAATGAAGGATCTTCTGGAAGGTGGAACAGTTTCATCTGAGCACTTCTGATGACGATGTGCCAGTCTTTTGGACGGCCTTCTTATCTATTTGTTAACTGAAGCTTCAATTCAGATGAAACTGTGAACTGGTCATCTGACAAATAGGCTGGGGTACAGTACCAATCAGAACTTTGGATACACCTACTTATATAAATGTTTACATTTACTTAAAACTATTAAATAGTTGCTGTTGGGACAAAACCTTGTACCTTTTTTTGCAAACATCTGGTAAAAAGACCAACAGAAATGAACCAAAATTAATTATCGCATAGTAATTACTATATGATTAGAATGTTTGTTCTAGATAAGTTTTTTTTTTTTTTTTTTTTTTACAAAATTACTATATATGCAATTATTCAATGACTCCGTGTTAAACAAATCAAAATATTTTATATTTCAGATTCTTTAAAAGTAGCCGCCCCGTGCTTTGATGTAACTTTACACTCTGGACTTTCTCTCCTAAGGTCACTAAGGATGTTTTTCCAAAAGGTTTTAAGAAGTTCCACTTTTCTGTTTTGGAAATAAACTGAAATAGACATTAACCAACAAAGTCTTTAGATGAAAATGTCCAAGGTTATGAAATCACACACTGAATCAGATATCTCCAGACGTTGACTGGTATGCCATGAGAATTTGCTTAGAATTCTTTCGATACTCGATAACAGACCTCTGAAGTGGAAGTTAGCCAGCGTAGAAATTGCGAGGGTTAAAGGCTTGAGGGTCTCGTCTGAATTCCCACAAATACGCAGATGATTTCATCATAACTGTCATTCATGCATTTCATCAGATTCTCTCAGAAGTTCTTTTTTAGTTGCACATCAGTGTGATGCAATTCAGGGACTCGCGTGCTGGAGCCCATTATTTCATATTTCTCTAGGCTTCACTCTTCAGAAACTTTTTCCTTTAATCTCATGCAGGCGTAAGTGAGCTTCTGACGAGCTGAGTGAATGTTTCAAGAACAATGAAACATTTATTCATTTCATATAATCTATGTACAGTGACCCTTACTTACACTAGCCCATATTTGCACCACTGTTTGTCCAGATACCTCAATGTTTTTATCAGTAAATCAATTTGTAAATGTTATGTTGTATGAAAGTGAGGATGGATACCAGTTGTATTGTTAATATGTGCAAGAACCTTGTTTGTTGTCTATTGCCTGTTACCTTTAATCTGCATCAACTTCAATGAAGAAGCTGTATTTTGTGCCCCTGACATACTTACATACGAGTGGAATGACCAGGGTTGTTTATTACAGACCTCTTCTTGCAAAATTGCAACACTTGTTAAAGCACTTCATTTCTATTCCTGACAAAAACTGCCTAAAAACTACATCACCCAGCAGCCCACATACTGAACTATACCTCATCATTTCTGGGGACAAAAATGTAACATATTCTGTCTCATAGCTTATGGACAAACACAAAGAAACTTGCTCATCCAACATTTATTCTGAAATCAATGGTATTAATAGGGAGGATTTTTCCACCTTTGCTGCAGGAACAGCCTCTGCTCTTCTGGGAAGTCTTTACACTAGATGTTGGAACATTGCTATGAGAATTTTGATTATATTCAGCCACAAAAGTATTAGTGATGTCAGGTACTGATGTCAGATGATTAGTTCTGGATCACAATCTCTATTTTAACACATCCCAATGATACTGGATGGAGGTCCATCATCCACACAGTTCCACTGCTCCACAGCCCAACGCTGGAGGGCTTTATACCTTATAGCCGACACTATTAGGCATGGCGATGTTAGGCTCATGAGCGCTCAATTTTACTGACAGTGCTTTTCTATAGAAGTTATACAAGCTGTGTTTATGCAAACTGAATGCCTGTGTCAGCAATGGTGACCTCAAAGCAGCTGAATAATAAGAAGGGGTGTCTGGATTCTTTTAGAAATAGTGCATCACTGATGGCTTTCCTTCCAAAAAAAGTAAAAAAGCAGAGATATGCCATTTTAACACACTTTATTGTTTTGTATTTATTTTTTAATTGTCTATTTTATACATATGGACCTTCATACTGAATTAGTTCAAACAGAGGCCCCACAGTGAGAAAAAAAAATCATAAAATTAATTATTCAGAGTTTCGATATTTACAAGCAATATGTTATGATCTTTAAACCCAATTTTTAATTGAATAGTAATAAGCAAAATCATATACCGGGTGCTTTTCATTGGAACATGTCTATCTAAAGGACCTAACAGCTAAATTTCAGGGGTTTTTTATTTAAAAAAAAAAACTGTACTCAAAAATGCTATCCTACATTTTTGTCATTGCTGAAACACAAAGTTTTAGTTCATAGCCTGTAATTCAGAGCAAGAAGTGAGACTGCATCCCTGTCCCTCATGCCCACAGAGTTTTTTTGAAAAATGTCCCAAAACCTGAACATGAGTGTGTAACTCTAACCGGTCACTACTGAAACACATTTTCTGCAATTGAGTAAACTTTTTTCTGTTTTATTGAAAAAAATTATTGTGTGTGCAAGTGTTCAAAGCTGGTGTTTGAGTTGTGCTCAAAATTAGCTCAAAAAAGTCACCGCTGATACATTTGGTAAAGTTTCAGAAGTGATTTTTTTTGGTACTGATGAAATAAAAATATTCAATTTTTTATCTTTATAAAATATAACAGAATTAAGACACAGGGTCATTCAGAGCAAAAGGAATTTAATCTAAAGTCCAAGTCTGTTAAATGTCCAAAATGTTTTCAACCCCCTTCAATTTTGAACCAATTCAGTAGGAAGATACATATTTAGCGTAAAAATGTAATGTCTTCTGTATGAAGTTCAATTTCTAGTTATTTTTAATATTAATAATTGTTTAAGTGTGTTTACGTAAGCTGTCATTAAGCTTGTTTTCCTAATCAAAATGAATAAATCTTTTTTTTCATACATATACAACTAAAATTAAGTCCTCGAGTACATCACTTAGGATCACTAAATGTTTGGAAACAGGCCTAAGAAATAAAGTTCAGTTTTGCTGAACAATAAAAAAAACTAGCCCCTCTCATCTCTCTCTCTCCCTCTCTCCATAGGCCGGTGAAGCCACAGTCCAGCAGCTCTCTGCAGGCTCGTGTTCAGGAATTTATCAGCAGTGGGGAGACCAAGGCTGATAACTCCACAGCACCTCTCTGTCTACCTGAGCTCAAACTGCAGCCCACCAACACACTGCCTCCAGAGAGAGAGGAGAACAGGGAGAGAGAGACATATAGAGACAGGGGGAGGGAGGGTCAGAGGTCAGTGTGGGAAACAGAGAGAGACAGGCCTAGAGACAGTCAGAAAGGAAGAGAACTGATGGTGACGCAAGAGAAAGACAAGGAAAAAGCTGAAGAAACTGATGGAGCCACGTCCCTTTCCTCTCCTCCTTCCCCCCTTTTGGACTCCCTTGCACCTGATGGCCGTTTAAGGACAGTTCATGTGCTGCCCAACTTCGCACAGGCCTTAGCGGAGGCTCGCAAAGCCAGATACATACGCCACCGCGGCCGGCCGCCATGTGAAAGAGAGCTGAGCATCAGAGAGATATTCTCCAAAAAACTCTAGAGACACAGACACTAATGACTGTAACACACACGTCTGTGTTTCTTTCACACACAGAAACACAGCTACACCTTCACTCATCTCAGACATGGAGCTCTAATCAATGCACTATTACTATACCTTTAAAATGTAGACTATAATTGACTAGACAACTGAATTTTAGGCAATAAATCCTCTAAGAATGCAACTTTGCTACAGTTCCTATGCTAAAACCTTTGCTACTATGCTAAAACCTACAGGCCTTTTTAAAGATACAAAATACAGCTGAGACTTACCTTAAAACTAAATTCTACCCATATTTGAAAGTTGTGTGTAATTAAGTTGTAGTAATATAAAAATACAAAGTCATTCAGAGTAATTTGAAGTTTTTTTTATTGGGTGCTCTTTTGCCTTACAGTACCTTGCATGTACCGCTCTGTCCCACATATTTAAAAATATGCATTTTAGACCAAAACCTAATCACAAAACTATCATAAGACAACAACATCTCAGGCACTGGGCAACATATCTGAGAATATTTAATGTAATAATGTGATAGGCAGAAAATGCATCAGACATCTGGTTCCTGTCATCACTTCTGTTTCTCTAAAATAGAACATTTCATATCTAACCACTCAGAATGATTTTACACCTGTAAAAATCAAACAGCCTCCCAGACAGCGAGTATATATCTCGGTCTGCTGGCTTGATAAGGTCAGCACCCTGCTGACTGTTTGCCATCTCTGGTCCACCCAGATTACGGTCCTGCATACAAGCTCTAACTAGTTTTTAAATCTCCTTAATCAGATTTTAAAATGTACATTGCCTTTTATTTCAGAGAATACAACAAGACAAATATTAAACAACATAGATAAATAAATAAATAATGACTTGGCCTGATATAAAAGGATTTATAGAAAATGTTGTTGCTGACATTGTGCTAGATCAGAACTATTTACTAAACTAATTGAAAAAGTATAACTACAAAAATAAAGGAAGGAAAAAGAAGTAAATTGGACTGGAAGTGAAAAATGAGGAATGATGTGGAATTTTGTCTAATACTCTGCTTAAACACTAGTGGGCCGACCAGAAAACGCCAGCTTTGCCATCAGTGGGCCAACAGTGGCCCTCTATCTTCTCGCTATCAGGGCTTCTGTATGTGAAATGTGCTATAGAAACTGAACTTACAGTAATAATAATAATAATAATAATAATAATAATAATAATAATAATTTCTTATTATTATTAATGATTACTATACCTGTAGGTTAGATTTTTATTTTTTATTATTTTGAACCGTGTTGATATTGAATTGTAAACTATGTCTTTGTTTTCTGTCGAACCCGAAAGGCCACGCTACAGCGCTTCTCTCCCGCTCCCAGGCTCTGCAGCTCTGCAGCTCCTCAGCGCCGGACTCTCTATAACAGTATCGCCCTCTGGTGATGGGCCCCCGCTCACAAAGTGCTGTGAAACGGACGCGCATTTCTTGGTTCTGAAAGTTCAGATATGCGCCACTGAAGTAGTGAAATAATAATAATAATAATAAATAATAATAAAATGAAGAAAATCTAATGCACAGTAAGCGTCGTGTACCTGAGAAAAGCTGCCTAGTCAGTGCTGACGTCTAAAGTTTCCATGGCCACGCTGCTGAGGAAGTAGAAGGAAACTGAAACAGGCTGGCCGAACAGGCGGAGCTCGGCTGAGGCTCTCTTGTAAACTCGGAATGTTCGCCGTGGAAAACTTCCACAAAGCTACTCCACACCTCCTCCGTTTATCACGCTGCCCTTCCTCTCGCACTGCTGTACACACCAAACTGCACGGACCATGACCGTCCTGCCGAGGCTGGCTGGTGGTCTCTGGTCATTTGCCCGCAGTCCTGCTCAGGCGGGTTTGGGCTTCAGCGGCCTTCACGGTTCCGTCCCTCTCACCGCCAGAGGCTCCGGCTCCGGAAAGCCCTTTGTGCGGGTTCACCTGACGCAGAGGCGGGCACTGTGCGCTGACAGGCCGGACAAAGACGCTGTCGAAGTGGGCGTAAGTCGCCTTGAAGGTGACGACAATGGTAGGTGCACTGTTTACACTATTTACACCTGCCCTGCGCTTCTGAACGTACACACCTGGGGGTTCGGCCCGCCTTTTAAAGCCGTGTAAATAATCTCAGATGGTTCCAATCGGTCTAGATTAGTGTCAGTTCCAGTCCTGGAGGGATTGGTTTAGTTTAGTGCTTCCTCTGAAACACACCTGACTCAGCTCATCAGGTTCAGTAGCTACTGTGGCGCCGCCAGTGGACTCGCTGTTTGGGGCCTGTTTGGAGAGCAGAGAGGAGCATGGACACTTCCTATTTCCCCCGTTATATCGAAAACACGACTGAAAAACGCGAGTCCCTAATGAAAACGAAAGCTGAAAAGTTTATAATCACTTACCCAGAACTTTCCATTCATTTTTGAAAGTAGCAGGATGTATTTAACTAAAAAAAGCAATGAAAACTTCCCTATATATATATATATATATATATATATTTCCGTTTTTTTTTACTGCGACTGAGTGCTCATTGGTTGGTGAACAGAGCAGCTCATTGGCTGTTAGCACTCACAAACATGGAGCACATACATGAGGCGTGGTTTAAACTCCTATAACTCGAGTTTTACAGCGCTTAAAATATAATAGCGGTGTTAAAATGTTTTATGCTATTCAGTGTTGAGGAAATGATTGTATTCTTTTACATAAATAATGTTTAAGCATTTACAAACTGATTTTGCTCAAACGCTCCACCCCAACTCATTCATTTTGGACTCGCTCAGGAGCGCCCTCTAGCGTCTGAGAAACCCAGAAGACACTGCAGTGTGGTAATTCTCCTCTCTACAAGTTCTTTGGAGAGGACGTTAAAATTAGTTTAATTTGAATGCTTTACTGTTCTTGTTTGTTAGTTGTAATCAGTGTGCAGAATACCTCCTGGTCTTTGAGAGGTCCTATTTTGGCTGGCTGCTAACTCAGTCGCTGTAGTGCCGCTTTATTTGGATATGCTCTTTTCTAATCTGGTAAGACTAGTAAGTGAGATCTTACACATCTCATCTTTTGTCTTCGGTGTTAGAAATAAATAACAATTCATTCTTTCCACCAATCTCTTGCGAAATTGGCTAAGCTTTCAGATTTACAAATATGCTATTGAGATGTATACTGGGCATAGTTGCAGTTGATAGGCTATGAAAAGGCAACTGAGTAAAGTCTGCTACAGCACCCCCCTGAGGCAGATCACTGCTGCAGCTCTAGATAGTTAAGAATAGAAAAGACAGAAGCTCGCCGGCTTAACAGTAACCTTTCCCTGTTGCTCTGTAGTTGAGCATCTGTTTTTCCTAACAAACAGTGATGAACTTCATAAGAAGCTTGTTTTCAGGAACCCCCTAGAATTGAGAGATATTCATGGAATTAATAGAATGTGCGCACCTAAATAGTGCCATAGTGCCATAGTACTGTAGGTCCAATAAAGAACCATCTGGTTCAGTTTCACCCCTGTAACAGTAAACTTTTAGGCAGGGCCTTCTGACACGAGTATGGCATTGATGACCCCAAAGTCAATGCCACCTGTCACATGACCATGTATATCACTTAAAGTTTGTTTTTTAAGAAAAAAACCCAACTTTTTATTTTTAATTTACACTGTAAGAAAGGATCACCAGCACAACTAAAAATAAACGACTTCAAGTGGTAACAAAGCAATTAACAACAACTAGATCACTCATTGAGTGTATTTATTTAGGTTGTATAAAACTAGTTAATTTACTTGTTACTTGTTACTTTTACTTGTACACATTAAAAATGGAAAGTATTGTATATAAAACCATCATTAGCTACAACATTCAAGTGCAGAGCAGTCAAATAGTCAAATGCCTAAGGGATGTGAGTTTGTTTTTATGCATAAATAGACAAACACATTATCTAAACAATCCACCAAAACAACAATAATAATAGAAAAGAAATTTAAAACGATTTGAGGAAACTGGAAAAAGCGCTGGTGCGGGGGACTTGGGTTGTTTTGTGACTGTTTACTGTTACCTGTCTTCTGGACATTAACTGCATATTGAACATTTCCCAGTTTCCTGAAATTCAGAGGTCTAGACTGGAATCCTGCTTTAGTGCAGTAGTGCAGTAGTAATGTGTTCTGTGTCAGGTACGCATGGGTAGGGTCACAGCTGCAGTTGGATAAGAAGTCTGGCTCCTACCCTCAGAGATATTGAATAATTAACAAAGGCATAAACACTGATCTGGTTCTCAACCCCACATGGCAGGATAAAGTTTAAATGCAGTGACTGGGTGAAAAGTTACTATTTTGAGTTCTAAGCACATACAGGGCTGCTGCAATTACCCAACTGAACCTGATTATCCTTGTCTCTCTCTCTGTCTCTCTCTCGCTCTTGCTACCCGTTTAGGTATAGTGGAAGTACTGATGTGTCGGCAACGGGCACGGAACTCCCTGGGCCATGTGTTTGTGGGTCAGGTGAGATGACACCTGTGCGTATCCGTGGAAACAGCCTGTTGTTCCATATCACTCTCTGCTGTTCACATACTACAAAAAACTAAGCAGGCAACCTCAACCCATCAATACTCCCTCTCTTCTGTTTTTCTCTCGTTTAGTTTCTTTTTGTGCGCTCTCTTTAAGGCCCTTTTTATCTGTCTACGTCAGGCGGTGTCCGGGGGAAGGAAGAATTCGTGTCAGCTTGACAGAAAAACTAAATCAATAAACGGAATATAAAGAAAACAAAAATAGTCAGGATTTATTGTGTTTCTTTGCTCCTGTCTCTGAGTCTGCCCATCTCCCATGCCTCAATTTCTCTGGTTCCATCAATATTTCTCCCACTCTCTTTCTCACTCTCTCTGTAGATACGAGAGTTGGTGTCAGGCTTGCAGCATGACTCAGCTGCCCGGGTGGTGATCTTTAGGAGTCTGGTGCCCAGAGTGTTTTGTGCAGGTCAGCTTTCATCTATACAGAAAATGCAGATATACTCTTTGCCATAGAAGAACCACTTTTGGTTCCCAGAGAACATTTCTGTGGATGATTCCATTTTTGTAAATGAGATGTATGAGTGGAAGCTATTTAAAGTTTAATGAACCTCCACATATTGCAGAATCTAATCCAAGAGCCATTTAGGAACCTTTAAATTTAAGAATTTGCTTTCATTTCACCTTTTGGAGAGAATGCCATGTTTTAAGACCCAAGGGCAGAAACGGAAGTCATTAATATTCATCACATCACAAGAGCTGCACTTCTGTGGTGTTATGCAGTGTTATGTTTTTTTGTTCCAGGGGCAGATCTAAAGGAGAGAGCCCAGATGAGCAACTCGGAGGCTGAGCTGTTTGTGCATGGTCTTCGCTCTCTAATGAATGAGATAGGTGAGAGATGATGATGATGATAAAAAGAGCACTGGTCATGCACTGTGAATATTTTGAGTTCTGAGACTTGACACCAGTCTAGATGAAAACAGTGTGCTCTGACCGAGTTTTATGAACAAGCTTCTGAGTCTCGCAAAGCAGAGTAGATGCCTCTTCCACAGAAATGTTTCTGTTATCTAGTTTTCTTTGGGCTTCAGCAAATAAGGTTAGGCAAATTGACTCTGTAATGCTGTTTTACTCAAAGTTCATGATCACATGCTGCCTAGTTAAGCATTTGTTTTCATGTTGCCTGAAGGACTTGCTTGATGTGGTAACAGTTTAGAACAGATGACAGATTCAGTTTTTTCTGTATAATATTGCTCTAGAACAATGATTCCCCATCCTGATCCAGGACTTGCCCTGCACATTTTAGTATTTTCTTTAGTTTCCTAAGTCTGATTATAAAGACCTGTTGAAAAGATGGAGGGACCTTACACTAACATGTGTTAACATCTAGCCGGATTGTACTGGATATATTTTGGATTCCATTTACACTGTTCGCTAAAATGCATCCCCAGTCTGATCAGATGAGATCAGATTTTACTGTCTTATATTAAAAGCCTAGTAATGTGTATATTGTTTGGATTTTCCTTTCCGTTTTTCCATTTTCTCTCTGTTACAAATCAACATGCTTAGCTTGGATGCATGTTCTCCACCGTGTGTTTCCTTGTGTCCTCTCACCTGCTAGTCAAGACTAAGAAAATGCATTTCTTCTTGCATAATTACAAAGATATAGAAAACACTTGTGCTGAATGTGGTTAAGATCCGTGTCTGACCACCTCTGAGTATGATTTGAGTGATTGGATCGTTATCAAATCACAACACACCCTGGGTGTTAGGGGTGGGGGGGAGAATTCGATTCTTAGATGCATTGCGATGCGGACGTGGCTGATTCTGAATCAGTTCACAAATGTCAAAAATCGTTTTTTTCTAAATTTGAATTTATAATGTAATGTTGACAGAATGCAAAAGGCAGAACTTGGAAGTGCAGAAGTGCAGTGCCTGGACAGCCTGTGGGGGCACATAACAAAAACACAGATAGACCACTGTAGTCGTGTCGTCATTTAGTAGTTGGCGCCCTGCTCTTATGCCCATACTAGGAACGTCGGGTCTGAGCTCCATTTCGCTATGGCCAAAATGAATAGGGTTTTCAAAAAATCGCCTCTATCACACCTGGTGTTATATAAAAATGTTCACTACGCGATTCATTTTGTCCTGTGAACATTCTTCTCTCAAATATTACTGGATCCTGAATTACGAGGTGGTTAAAGAGCCCTAATACAAATCTGATTTTTTCAATTCAGGTCTGATTTGAAAATCTTTCCTTCTCAAATGGAATATAATTTTATAAAAAAATATAATTTTGTTATCTGTGTGAGCAATTTAGCTGCACAAGAGCTTTTTATTGAGCTGGGCCCAGTTTCCCAAAGCTTTGTAGTATTGAGATCATCTTGACTTCTAGAGACGGTATTTGTGATTCTCGCTCTGCCTTTTACCAGTGATCTTTGTGCCAAGATGCTTCTGGGAAACCCAGCCCTCATTAGTTGGATCAGGTGTGTGGGAGCTAAGCAAACACCAAAATGTGCAGGATGGTGTACTCCGGGACCAGATTTGGAAGCACTGTTCTAGTAAAACCCAGCTGGATGCTGGTTTGATGTATGATCTGTCTGAAATATGCTCTGTGCCTGTTCTCTGCCAGCTGCATTGCCCATGCCAACCATCGCTGCGGTGGACGGCTTTGCTCTCGGGGGTGGGCTGGAGCTGGCACTGGCCTGTGACCTCCGGACGATGGGTGAGTGTGTACTTTGACCTTACTGGGGCAGGTTGTGACAGGTGAGCGACAAGAGTGGGGTACCTACTGAATGAGGAAGGGAGGGGGCTTGTGGGCTTTGTAGTCATTTGCATAAACGGCGGTGGCAAACATATGAATCAGCATTGAGTCTTGATGGGGTGCTTATGGCAGGGGCAGCAGAGGCAGCATCCTTGAGCTGTCCTCTGTGTGTGTGTGTGTGTGTGTGTGTGTATTGATGTTCATGCCTATGTGTTTTGCAGCATACACTGCACAGGTGGGCCTGATCGAGACCACACGGGGACTCCTCCCAGGGGCAGGTGAGAAAACAATGAAACAGAGTAAAGAGAGAATTGCAGACAGATGAGAATAGACACCTTGCTTGTGTCTCCAATGGAGTACTTGCATTAGCCACTATTAGTAACTTTATAAGTAATGCTCCCACTCTGGTAAGTGCAACAGGGTATAAAACCAGTTACCTTTATAACATTTTGAAATCTTTAGCTGCGTAATGCAAATAATGTTTTGTAGGTATAGTAATTAAAGGGCCAAGACAAACATTTTTCAGTTTGAGACACACACTTTTGCTGTCAGCAGAAAGGGAAAAGCCATCAAGGGCTGCTGTAGTATGAAATTTGATACAACCCTACAAAAATTCAGCCACTATATGGTGAACTACAAAGTACATGGAAACATATAGATACAAACTATATAGAAGAATATAATAAATGATGTCTGAACTGAGACACAGGGCCTTTTCACAGGTACAACAGAAAGGTGGACCAGCATTTGCAACAACAGAGAGCTAGACAACTACACTTTAAGCACTGCCCACTTTAAAGGAGAATTTCAGTGTAAACCTAGCATTTAACATGTTATTTGTCATGCAAAATTCTGTAGTGCAGCATTACATCCCTCAGCCTAACTGGTATAACAGAATTCACAGTTTTGGATCCATTTTTTGTTTTCGCCCATCAGTGTTCTTGGACTACAAAACCCAGCATGCAATCCACAAATGGGTCATATAATCATTGGGAATCCCTTAATGACAATAAAGAGCTACTGAATGCTAGCATAGCCAGGGATTTAGAGACTAATAATTACAGAAGTGGTATTTGTCTTCTTAGCAGTAACATTCGCTATATGACTTCTATCTACATCAACTAGCTAGCCCTTCAGAATCCCTCGTAAAGCCATTGAGGTTTTCAAAAGTTCTCCCACCTTCAAGATACATCATCAGAAGAGTTTTCTTGCTCTTTAAACTGCACAATTGCTCATGAGACCACTGTGGCACCACTGTAGCAGGCAAGTAGGCATGCTCCCAACAGATGTTGTAAAGACTAGATTTTTGTTTTTGCTGAAGTGCTTCTTTAAACCATACAGTGGATGGTTTTAATGATTCTGCATTACGCTCCCTGTGCACTAGGGGGCAGTCAAAGGTTGCCTCGGGCTGTGGGTTTCGCAAAGGCAAAAGAGCTGATCTTCACTGGGCGGCATGTCGGTGGGCAGGAGGCTCTGGAGCTGGGGCTGGTCAACCGGGCCGTCCCGCAAAATGAGAGTGGAGATGCAGCCCACAGAGAAGCTTTGAACCTGGCTAGAGAGATACTCCCTCAGGTGGGTCTGACTGACACACACACACACACACATATATATACACACACACACGCACACACATACACTTTCTCCTGCTCTGTTTCAAGAGAATCCTACTGATGCTGGTGTCTCACTGAGTTACTTCTGCTGTGAGCACACTTGCTCAGAATGTCTGTGTGTGTTAGCATTCTGACTTGAGGGATTTGTGTGTGTGTGTGTGTGTGTGTGTGTTCTCCTGCAGCACAGCTGCATGTGCAAGAGTGTGTAGGCACATGCACATGAAACATCTTGTAAGCTGCAGGCCTTATTGTCTGTTTGCGTGAGAGATATAAAATCCTATTCCCATCATCTGCCCAAGTGCTGTTAATACTGAGAGCTAATCGGTCCACTTTAAGCGGACCAAACAGCTTCAGTGCATCTTGGCTTAGATTCTGCATGTCTCCACAGCACTTTGGCCTTGAAGGTCCCCATTTTGAAAGACTCAAGTTAGGAAATCTATGCAAAAACTGTAGTCAGCAATGAACTGACATGTCTGTTACCAAGCAACCAACAATGCGTTCACAGCTGAAACATAAGCATATAAACAAAATAATGGTAAAAATGTATGTTAGTTAGCTAGATAGTTTAAAGCTACATAATGTAGAAAAGGTCAAATCAAAACTGAAGTGCAAAAAACTGGAAGTTAGGAATATTGTCACAGCTATTCTTCACTGCTTCCCACTTCCCATTTTCCAAAACTTCTGCCAGTGCTCTAACAATTGGTCCCAATTACTGGTACATTAGTATAGCATAGTAACTATTGCTACTTACCCCCTGGTAAGATGATTCATCAGAATGACCTAATTATTTCTTTACCAGTAGTAGCATTTTCTGATGGGGTGATTTAAGCTATCATAATATCCTACATATAGTATTGCTGCTGGTCATCATTTTCTGATGAGGTTATTTAGGCTATCAACATATAAAAGTTAGGACATTTCGACAAGGTAACACAATTCCTCATAACAAACAGCCACACGTTCAGCTCTGCCTTCTAATTATTCACCCTCTCTGTAATATTTAATGTGATGACTTAATCAACATTAACACATGAAGGTAATAAGAGGGGACTGGTTGTGCCCTTGGGTGAAGCAGTTAATGCCGCTCTACTGACAATGGTGTGCTGCTCCCAGGTTGGGCATAGTTAGCCACACAATGGCTAAGTTGTAGGACCAATGAAGTACATAACATAATGTAAAGATTGTATCTGCAGAATTAGGAAAAAAAAACATCTCATAAGTGAAACCATTGTTTTTTATTAATATATAGATGTTTTCCCTCTATATAGTTGTGGGACAGACTGTTCTTGATGATCACGTCCTGCAGTGACGTTCTCAGTTTCTGTTTTTCTAACATCACGGTCCGGTCATTGAATATGAACAGCCACAAATTCCTACTCTATTACTAATGTTTTTTCCACATAGATCTAGATGTAGATGTCACTTTAGTCACTATTCCAGTTGAAACACCACTCGCTCTTTGTGTTGTGACATTTACTTTTGCCATCTTGATTCAGAATTTAGGTCACCTGGGCTTACTCAGCATTTTCATGCATGCGGCAGAGCATGATAGGCTGTTCGTTTTAAAACTGTGTCATGCAGTACACCTGTCTTAAAGCATCTGCACTAATTTGTTTCTCCACTTAATTATTCAGATTTTTCCTTTAATGCGTCAGCCTTCTGATTACGGCTTATTAAACTATTAATTGAGTCACAAAAGCACATTCTTTCGATAATCAACTTAACAGTATCGTTTAGAACTAGAATGATTTGGAACCATAAATATAGTTCATCCCATCTGCTGAATTCTTGACTAACCACTTATGACTCAGAACTGTTAGTGAACTTCTTTGAAAGAGTTCATATTAGACCACAAGAACTTCCTACTTTTGCTAAACTTTCCCTGTTTTCATGCAATCCCTGACAGTCTGCCTATTTAGGACAAAGTGATCCGAGCAGTGTGATACTTCATGCCCAAACATAATTAAGCCATACTTTAATTGTGTCCCCTTTCTGCACAAAACAAAACCAGAGAGAAGAGGCCTATTTATATGCCTCATTGATGGAGCTGGAGACAAGGAGACTATTTATACCTCATTGATGGACCCAGTTTAAGCAAAACTTTGTCACCACTTTTTTGTGACGAAGTATAGATCTGATAAGAGTGTGAAAACCTCATTAGGGTGTCAGGATGTAACATCTTCCTGGATGACTGTAATTTAATTAGCTATGTGTGTGTCATGTTTCCGTTTTTCCTCATTGACAGGCTCCAGTCGCAGTGAGGATGGCCAAGGCGGCCATAAACCGAGGGATCGAGGTGGACATCGCTTCAGGAATGGCCATCGAGGGCATGTGTTATGCCAGGGTGAGAGATTGATGCTGAAGTGTGAGATTCTGATGAAGGTTATCAGTGGACAAATGTTTGGAAGCTACAGTTACTGTGTAAAAATAAACATGGATTTTTTTTTATAACGGCCAGTAATTTGTTTATTAAAACATAACAGGGGTGCAGAACTGTGCTGGACAATGGCCCTCCAGGGCCAGAGTTGTGATCCTGACATAGAACAAAAGGCTGTAACTGATTAGTGTATGGCAGTAGTGTACAAACCCAATTCTAATAGTTGGAACAGTAGATACCATGCAAAAAAACCTGAAATTTATAAATGTAATTTCACCTGTGTTTGAACACAAACAGCACAGAGACAAAATATGTAATGTTTTATCTTATTACCTTCATTGCATTTTTAAATATATGCTCATTCTGAAAATGATGCCTGCAACACATTCCAAAAAGGTTGGGACAGGCAATGTAAAACTAGGAACATAATCAGATGTTCAAAAATCACATCTTATACAGATGGTGCATCCATGTTTGTGTATAAAAGAGCATCCACAAAAGACCTAGTCCTTTATGAGCAAGGATGGATCATGGCTTGCATCAGCAAAAATTCAGCAGATTAACAATAACATTCCTCTACAAGTCATTGTAAGGGGTTTAAGGTATTCTCCCCCTAGAGTGCATATCATCAAATGATTCTGGGAAGCTGGAGGAATAACTGCAAGCCCGAAACCCACAACTAAATGCTTTGAAAACTTTGACAAGCCAGTTGCTGCGTCCTCAAATACAAGTTAAGGGTATACTATGCACAGTGGAAGTTAACTGTTAACAATATCCCGAAACACTGCTGACTTCTCTGGGTGAAGGTCATCTGAAATGGATTGATCCACAGTGGAAACTATTGTGGTCTGAGTCAACCTTTCAGACTGTTTATGGAAATAATGGATGTTGTTTTCCCTGGGCCAAACACGGAAAGGCTCATTCTGATTTTTACCAGCCTAAAGTTCAAAAGACAGGTTATGTCACAGTATTAGTGGGTAACTACCACTTCTGTGAAGGCACCATTAACACTGAACACATTTTGGAGTAAGATAGGCTGCTTTCTAGATGATGTCTTTCTAATTTCAGTGAGACATCACCAAGCCACTTTTTGCAGCATTGATATGTAATGTCCCTTATTGGAAATGTGTCCAAAATACATAACATTATGTTGTTCAGCTGAAGACTTGTGTGACTGAAAAATGGCAAAAAAAAATTGCTTTTGAAACTGGATCAGTTTGTACGTTCAGTCCCCAAACATTTAGTAATTGCTGTTAAAAGCAAAGGAAAGGTGATGTAACAGTGATAAACATGCTCTGTCCCAACTTTTTGGTAATATATCGCAGGAGTCATATTTGGAACAAGTGTATATTTAAGAAAAAACAAAAGTTCATAAGGCAAAACAAAATAGTGTGCTCTGGTACATTATTAAATAGTTTACAAAGCACTGTTTTCTGTTTTTTGGTAGCATTTCACATACTGTCCCAACTGTTCCCAACTAACTGAATATTCCAGGATTTTATGAACAATGAACAATAACACTGCACTTAGTGAAAAAAATTGCTTTAAACTTAGGATCAGTATACACCTGCCCATTTGCTTCTATTATAAGTGAATTTCGAATCAGTGGGTTTTTAGTTCTTTTCTATGTACATGGAATCCATTGCTCATGGTAATCAACTGTGTGCTTCACATAAGGCAGAACGAGTTTAGGTTGAAAATGCTGGTGTTCTTTTCATTTGTTTTGCTCCTGCTGATTCTCCTGCAGAGTTTTCTTACAGCTCTAGTAATAAATACCTGATTCTCACATTCAGATACCCCTGAAGGCCTGATGAACTGAATCAGGTTACATTAGTAAATTGTGAATAATTAAAACCAGGGGTCTGTCTCACAAAATACATTCAGCTTAGACAGGGTTCCTGGCTACGTTCCAACCTCACAGAACAAATGCAGCCGCTGTTAAATTGCTTTACGACGGTGGTCAACAACTTCTGCAGTCAAGTTTAGATACTGATAAGATGATCATAAGATACGATTCATTCTTGTACGTGTGCTCATGAAAGCTTGTTGCTAATGTTGAATAGCCAGTCATGTGAAACATGAGGAGTGGAGCAGCTTAGGTTTCAAAAAAGGAAATAATATGGAAATATGTTAAAGATAAAGATTGTATAGTGGTAAAAAGTGTCACCGTCTTTAGTGTACAGCTTATGCAAATTATATTGGAGTAACATTTACTTTATATTTCAGATACCAGTTGTCTACAATTGTATGGCAAAGTCTGGGCACCCCTGATCAAACATTTCCATGTGATGGACGCTAAAATTAGCTGGTTAAGCCATAAATCCTGCTTCGTGAGACAGGCCAGTGGTGAATGTCGGTTTATGAATAGGCCAATAAACCAGATATCAACATACTTCTGTTGGTTGTTGACAAAATAACTTAATGAAAAATGAATATAAAAACTTGAAACTGAAAAAACACTTGCTTTCATCATTTTGGCCTGCAATGCATGATACTCATTTTAGCCACGTATGGCAAGTTACTTTACTCATCTCTTTAAAGCTTGAATTAGTTGTTGACCAATGTTGTTTGATTGGTTTCAAAAGTTGCGCTCTATGATTTGTTTATCTGGACCAAAAATGGAACATTTGAAATGTATCATGTCCATAGTCATTGTTGTCTGTTTCCTGCAGGTCATTCCAACACGAGACCGGCAAGAGGGAATGGCTGCTTTTATAGAGAAGAGAACTCCCAGGTACACTGGAGAATAAACAGGCAAACTGACACACACAGAGTGGTAAATGCATGAATCTTGTGGATCGTGCAATACATATGAATTACTTTTACTGTGTATCATGTAAAATAAGCAGACATATTTGGAATCTCTGTTTTAACTAAGCTGCGAATAAATTCAACCATGAAGAACAGACTCAGATGTTGATTTCAACACCACCTTAGTCAGTTTTCTGTAGTGACACTTGTTCACTTGTAAAACATCATGGGCAAATATACTATTAACCAAAAATGTCATGTTGTACCTTCCCCTCCCACCAGTGAAGTGCTCAGGCTGCTCAGAGACCCTTCCTGTAACTGTGTTTCACCAAGAAATAGGTCATGGAAGGAAAATGTGTTCTGATTTCTGATTCACAGTGACTGTAAGCTATTCTCTGTTTGTTTTAAAGGATTTATTGAGGAACTTTTAGGTTGTATCTTAAAGAAGGAAAGCACATGGTGAGATGTTTTACCCACTGGCCAGAACTGCTTCAGTGAAGAGTCTTTAGAGATTTTATGGATTGTCAACTATGCATTTTTAAACAAGAAGTTGTAGCGTAATTCAGTCTTAGTTTGATGTGCCATATCTAAAAAAACTACCAAAACGTGGGAGTTAACTAGTTACATTTACTGTTACATGTACTCAAGTACGACGATGAATATGTACTTATTTTTAAACACAATACCCTCCCCTATACTTAAGTACATTTGTGAGGAAAAGAATCCTATTTTTTATTCATTGTACATTGTAGTCACTGTTGCTAATCTGTTTTTTGTGTGCTGCTTTTGGATCGGTCACACGTCTCACTCTGGAGGTTTGGTGTTGTGTTTTAGATGACCAGTGCATCAGAAAGCGAACATGGTGCCTAACAAGCTTCAGATCCTAATGGTGATACATTCTGGGCGTATTAAGAAAAAAAAACCCACTGTGGTTCTATAATACCTTTAACTAAATATGGGTACAGGACACGCTACTCACCTCTGCAAGCATATTTGCTTGGTTTCCTATGAAATCAGACATTACAGCAGCATAGGTTTACATTCTTTATTCAGGAAACATGGTTTGCATATGATGGGAATCTGAGGAAGCAGTATGCTTTAGCTTGATCTGGACAGGCTCCCACCCCACATCCTCAAAGTTGGTGGAAAAAAACAAACAGAAAAAACCTACTACTACTACTATAGTGCACAGGATTTTATGAGGGGCCATGTACCAATTATGTTGGTTTCAGAGATGGGTAATCTCATAGACCATGGAATCTGGATTTGGTCCTACTACGCTGGCAGTCTGTTGCATTAGGTTCAAAGCTTGGTGAATAAACGTGTGTGTGTGTGTGTGTATTTGTATTCTTTACACTGTGAAAAAAAGGCCAGTGGAGTTCTCAAAGTGCAGTCAGAATGCCTGAAGTGAATTAAGCTTTAAAGAAATACCCCAGTGTTTGTCAACCTCACTTCTGTAGTAACAGTAAACAGTCATTTTAACAGGCTTCGATGCACTTAGACAAGAACAGAAAATCTGCTGACACCTTATAATTGAAGTCAGTGTTCCTATTCGCATATTGGCATCCTGTAGTGTTGGAAATGAACAGGTTTTCTGTTCACTGTAGTTGACTGAACACTACATGCAGCTGATAGAGATTAGAAAGAAAAAAAAAAAGCCAAAAGAAATTTATAGAGGCCAGTGGACATTTCTGATGGTTGGCAGTTTTAACAGAACTTTTTGTCTAGTTTGCATTGGTTGCACATATAGACTTGTAAAAAATGAACTCTTCGAAATATTAAAACACAAAGTGCATGTGTAAAGAGATGGTCTGTAGTTCAGGTATGGTGGTGACATTACTACACCCAGTGGATCTATATAAAATGTTTAGAACCATTATTCAGTGGCTAAACAAATAGGAAATGAAGTAAATGTAAGTTAGTAAGGCTTCTTGATCCAATGTAAGAACAACTGAAGACCAATCTAGGATAACCTAATAAGTAGCATGCCAAGTAACAAAGTGTGGTGTGTTACCCTGAAATCTGTAACTATCACACAATGGATCAGCCAATAAATCTCTGGTCTCTAAAAAAATAGATCTACACATATAATTATACCTGCAGCCATTTTCATTGTCCACTGTATCTTCTGGACATACTGTCAAAAACCTCACGCTAAACCGAATGGAATTAAATGGGAAAGAATTAGTTTTTACGTGATATCAGTCTGGTTCTCTGTATGATCCACAATAACGAGTGTTTTTTTCTAGTGTTATCTGAATTACAGGCTTCCTCATGGTCAAGTACATGGCCCCACATCATACATCATTTTAAAGAAAAACTGCTGAAAATAAAAACTCCATGCAGCAAAAGGAAGCATACATACGTACTATCATAAAATCGAAATAGAAAGGAAAAGCAGTCTGAAGTGTTCGTTGGCTTAAAGATGGGACGAAGCAGAGGTGACAAGGTAAACAATTTTTCTTCCTCAGGACAAGTTTCACTTGTCTATGAACATCTTATTTGATCTAATGACATGAACACTCAATGTTTAACTATCAAACGGTTCTAGAGAGAAGACAACGTGCAAGACTTGAGCTGTTATGATTTCCCATGGAAGAGACATCAGGGTGACGAGCGGATTCCCTCATGACCAGAGGTGGGATAGTGGTGGTCACAGTAAGTCAGGATTCTTCCTCTAGGAACTTTGTAAGGTGGAATCCCCAGCATCTCTGGATGTTAAATAAAGGCATCCTTATCAGGTCCGGTGTCACAGATCGCTGCACGGTCTCTCTAAGCACAAGAGCAGCAACATCTGCCCAACAAGAGGTCTGACTGACCAGTTGAAAAGGTCATTAGGAACTGTGCAATAATGAAGAGTGAAGTTCAGGGTTCAACGGCCTCCGACCCAGCATCTGCCTCTGACGCTCGCTGGATAATCCTCAAAAATCAAATTTGGCTTTTATTTTTCTTCTTTTGTACCATTTTGCTCACAACATTAAAACCTAAGTATAGGCTAGCATTATTTCTTTGCGTGCAACACAGCATAGCACTCTTTAGAACAGCACATCTGCCACAGTAGATACCATATACAGTACAGTGTACAGTATATAAAAAAATAGATACTTTCGCATCAAACTTCTCATGCTGTCAAATTCCGACAAGTACAAAGAAATTACAACTTAATTACTCGGCCATACACTCAAGCATACGCGCCAACACACGCACATACATGCACACGTCTACTTACATGGAAGTATAAACATTTAGCAATAAACACTCTCAAAGGACAAAAATTGAATATTCATATACTGTTACTCATCTGTATGGTTGACCAAGATTTATTGCCATTTGCGTCCAAAGGGACGAGTATCTGTCAGACCAGCTTCACTCTGAAGGGAATAAACTGCGTTTGAAATCAAATCCATCCAGCTATGCATATGAAGCATCCAGAGGAACTAAAGCATGCTCTTTGAGTACATGCGGGCATGCACACTCGCGCACACACACGCGCTTCCCAGCCTGCTATGCTATTCCCTTTAGTCGCTGCCCCTTTCTACCCGAATATTTTCTAGTAACAGAAATGCTAAAATAAAATTGCTTATTCCTAAACAGAGAAAAGACAAAAATAATAAATAACTTGCTTTGTGCAAACAAACGCCTGTAACTCTCCCCCAGATGCCCCTCGCTGGAGGTGGAAGAGAGCATGAGGGAGAGGAGGACATTTGACAATTCACACAGACACATACAAACACACACAAACATACAAACACACACACACAGAGTTTCCAGGTAAGTACACTGTGTGCCATCCTGAAACCAGTGAAGTCCTATCCAGGTCATGGAACATCTCTCTCTAGAACCAGACAGAAAAACATGTATGTCACTAGGATACATCTCACTGAAATATCCAAAACACTCAATCAACTTTATTGAAATGAAGTGACCAACAACACAAGGCCCAGTCCAAATTCAGTGAGAGGATTGATCACTTTTTTTTCTTTTATATGATTTTTAATGCGGACAATACCAGAATCGATAACTGATTATTTGACTTTTTAGCATTTTAGTGTAAGGTAGGTTAAAACTATGGATAGATCATCTGACATATCCATGACATAACAAAATCATTCATGACCTTTACGGTAGACTTTGCCATTATTTATCCATTTTATTTAACAGATGATCTACAGTTCATTCATAATTCATAACAGTAGGTGAATGTAACACTGGGAGTCTTGCCCAAGGATGTACTGCTAACTTTGCAAAGAAGTTAGCAAGTGAGCGACCTTTGGAAAAGACTAACAATAGATTAAAATTTTACATTTAAAACTTTGTGGTTTCATATGTTCAGTTTTATAATTTTCAGATGTAGTGAAATTGGTATAATAATAATATTAATAATAATAATTTTCACATTTATCTGCAACATATTAACCACCAATATATCGTACACCCTTAGTTTTATGACAATGTGACTGTATCAATACAGGAAACCTGATGCTAGAACAGTACCTGAGACCCTTATTAAATATGGCCCATTGTGTTGACCCATGGGCAACTTTTCTGATCACATTTGTGTTTACAGCTGACGGACCTTAAGGCTCAGTTTGGGCATTTAAGTATTTCACTCTTCCCTGTTGGTGTCGTTCCTTTTTTTGATTTGCTGTCTGTGGTTATTATATAAAAGGTCTGTGTATACATGTCGCCTTACCTCTGTGCGTGTGTGCCTGTGTTGCTCCTGTGTAGCCTGTACGTGCTCGGTGGCGATGAAGGCTGTCCAGAATGCTCTCGGCCAAACGCCTAACATCACTGTGCGTATCTGGATGTGACCGAACCGCCTCCAGCTGCCGCAGTCCTCCTTCCTCCAACAGCATACTGCAGTACCGAGCAGCTGCAAACACACAAACACACCGCATATTCATATTTATATAACTGTCCCTTCATTATCTTTCTATTCATAGCTTAAATTAAAGGATGTGATTTCCAACATTTACTACAGAGAAACAGTTTGTTTCTCTCACCGTTCTTGCTGCACACATGCTGCATGGCCCAGGCTGCCCACAGCTGAACCCCGGGAGTCTGGAAGCACTCCAGCAGGGGGAAGAAAGGGTTGAATGACCTAAAATTCAAAACGCAATAACAATAAACACATTGTCCTCTGAAGGGCTGACTTACTAAAAATATATATAACCTGATATTTTTCAGTCGTTTGGCGATGAACAATATACCATCATATGCAAAAGGCTGAGTGCTCCTGGTTAAATTCCAAGTTTTCTTGATTTTCTAAATGAAAATAAGTGCACAGAGAACAAACGTCTGCATATTTTAATGCACAATTAGCGTGCGTTTGCTTAATTTAACATTTTTAAAAGAAATAAAACAAAATGCTACCCATCCTAATAATTTTGTATATTTATTACATTTTTTCTCTTTTTCCTTTTTACTCTTATTATTGGTAATTTCACGTCTGCAACCTAACCCATTCATGCAGTGAAACACCAAATACATACTAGTGAATACACACATACTAGGGGCAGTGAGCACACTTGCACGGAACAGTGGGCAGCCCTATCCACGGTGCCCGGGGAACAGTTGGGAGTTGGGTGCCTTACTCGAGGGCACTTCAGTCACGTACAGCTAGATTGAGCTGGCAACCTTCCGGTCACATGGCTCGTTCCTTAACCTCCAGCCCACGACTGCCCCCCGTGTATATTATATTATGTTATATTTTTTTCCAGTTGCTCCAGTATGTTAAATTCAATAAATAAAAGTATATTGTACACTAAAATTTGTTCTCTCTGTAGAAGGTGCGTTAACTTATTTTTACTTAGAACATCTACACATTTCTGCATATGACTGTGTATCTCATTTTTCCTGCAGTCTTTCTCAAATGGCCTAAAATTGCAAATTGTTGCTAAACAGATTCAAAACATTTACTATAATAAAGTACAAAAATACAGTAAAATCCATTTGGAAATAATTAAGAAGGTCTGTTGTTTACTAAACGAACACAAATGTTATACAATTACATTTCTCTTGTACTGTAGGTGATATGGTTTGAGGTGGGGAAGGAGGTTTGTTTAGGTACTAAATCTTTACCCTCCATATTACTCTTAGTACACCAACACTGAGTAGAGCAAAACAGCTTAACATGACAGACAAATGCAGCACGAGTAGTTGCTCTCCTACGAACAGGGAATCAAACCCTGATCTTCCAAGTGCAGTTCAGTGACATAGAACATGAATACAATATGCCTAGTGAGGCACATTAAGATTACCACAATGTTCAAGATGTTGCCTAATTTGTTCCCTAAAAAAAAAAAAAAAAAAAAAAAAAACAACAAAAGGTAAATACTCTTCACATCACCCAGCCCTAATTCTAGGTAGCACATCGCTGTTGTCAAATTTTTGTTGTTTTTTGGTTTTTGACATAATTTGAAAATGCTTATTGTCCTTTATGTTGTCCATTGTGTGCAAGTTTCACAATGAATGGACCAAAAGAAATAGCCCAAAATAATGGAAAAAATTCTTACATTAAAAGTTAAGTTGTTTTCCTTCTCCTGTAAAGTTACCATATTGGAGATACGAGGATTTGTTCTGACAGCAGCGATATAGTATGCCGAGAGTACAGAGAGAAGTGAAAAGGTGTGCTAATGTTTCTTACCTGTAGGCCACCATCTCACATTCTGGTGTGGGCCACTTCAGAATTGCTGAGTGCTGGAAGAGGCAAACATTCACGAGTGAACATACTTGAGCCCTATTTCAGCTGGATTTCATTGGTTTTTCATTGATTTCATTCATCAGTGATTTTAATCTATTATAATCTATTATTATCATTTTAATTTATATCTGTATGACAAGTAATCATTTTTAAATAAATGATCTAATGTCCTGTTCAATTTACCTCACAGTAAAACAAAACCAGGTAACAGACACTGCTGTTGTCATTGTTGCTTAAGATTGTGCCTGTTGTCTAATGCTATTGTAAACATCTGGGCTATGATGTTTCAATTACAGATACTTCATATCTTAAAAATCTGCCAGGCAAATTTCTTATAATCCCTTCTCTAGCTTTCCTTACAGAACCTTGTCTGGTAAAAGTAAACCAGCTTGAATAGAGCTTTACTGTTATTCTTCTGATGAGCAACATAAATGAAGACACCACATGCACACGCACACACACACACGTACCAGTTGCTCCAGCAGTGTGGCTCTGAGTGGCAGGTCCAGGGTCCACACGGTTTCCCCACGCGAAGTAAGGTGGGCCAGAATTCCTGCAGCGAAATAGCTCACCTCCACTTCAGGACTGTGCAGCAGAGAGCGGATATGATCCAGGAAGCCCTGCACCATCAGCTCCGCGTGCAGCTCTCCCACCTCAGCTATGTTATTCTGAAACACATGCCAGAAAGACCAAATTACACTCATTAAATGGTACAAGGATACATTATGTTATCATCAGCACTCAGAGGGGACACTGCCCCAACTTTTCCCCCTCCTGTTAAGAGTAATGATTGGAAAAGGCTGCGGCAGCAGCAGCATCTGTGCAGTAATTAGGCCTGTAAGCAGCCCTGTCCTGCCCACACGGGTACAAGCTTTCTAAATAAAGGAATCCATTAGCATAAGTCTTTAGTGTGACTCAGTCAGGCAAATGATCGCTCCTGCCCAAAGCGCTGGCTGACTTTCCTCTGTTCGTTCCTTATCAGAGCACTGCTGGGTGCTGCCCGTTTCAAATTAACACCAAAGAAATATGAAGGCACTCCCATTTCTTGCTCATACAGAAGCAAGGCACAACATGATTCCAGTGACTCAAAGACTATCGCACGGATTCTCACCAATAAGCCGAGGACCTTCTGTTGAATGGAAGACTCTGAAGGGAAAGACTGGAGGAAAAGGAAAAAAAAAAGGAAATTACTGGACTAATATGAATAATTAAATTCTTTGTTAGTTATTTACTCTGAGTTAATTTATACTCTTTGATATCAATTTGATATATCTGCTCATCATCACGGTCATAAAGCATGTTCTTAACTTTAATGTACATTAATGCAGCAAGATTTTATTCCACATAGCTGTGGACCACTTCTATAGGTACAATGGTCATGAAATGCTCACATAATGTAAAGAAAAGGTTTGAATGTGACAGTGATGTCACACACATAGTAACAAGGTGTCTGTATTAGTGACTTCTGCTGTGTAGGTGTACCTCTAACACTTTGATGAAGAGCTCCAAGCCCTGGTTCTCTATGAAGTGCCTACAGGTGGTGGGTGACTCATCAGTCAGGTTCCACAGGGCACTGAGTGTGAACTTTAATGTAGCGTCCACTGTGCCCTGAGACGTCTTCTGACGCACGATGTGCAGCAGTTGCTATAGAGAGAGACAAAGAGAGAGAGAGTTAATAAAGTAAGACATCACAGGGTGGAAAACAAAGTAAAGCAATATTTCAAATCATCATATTGTCCCAAAACGGCAATCAAGCTTGCAATTCACCTTCACAATAAACAGCTCTGCTCCCAATTGTGCTGTTTGCTCAGTAGACAGCTGATGGAGAAAAAGAAAGAGACAGTTTATTTTAGCTGTCAGGTGCAGGAAATTTTGACTGGGAGAGAATGGAGTGTCCTGACTTCACCCTGAGAGTCAAGCATACTTAAGGCCACAAAGCTGACAGCCAGACTGACACTGAACCACGTGTCACATTTGAAGTCAAAGTCATCCTGCTGTCTGTGGCAGCTCACCTTGGCAGCGAGGATGGATATGATGGCCACTGCCATTCTCTGCATGTTTTGATCTTCGTGGTTACATAACCACTGCATGACCAGCTTAGCTGCATCAAACCTGACAGACACATACACACGCAGAGTTAACAAGTATTATCTAAGCATAACCAACAACGTTGTTTTGCAGTTTCGGTATAAAGGGAGCACGCACAAGTAAACACCACCCCAAGTACTAGCTTAGCTTTCTTAATAAGTCAGTTGAGGACATAGTGGCAACAGGTGGTAATGTAATTAGCTGCAGGCTTACCTGTTGAAGGGAACCTCCTGCAGGATGCGGTCACTGCAAAGAGAGAGAAGGCAGTTTTTCTGCAACTGCAGGAAGAAAAAAAACAAAACAAAAAAAAACACAGGGAACCAGTTAGCTCACCAAATATCAAACAGGACAAACCACAACTACAACTTCCCTGTGTTTCTGGAACTCACAAAGTTCTACTTTCTCTATATTTCTCAGCAACAGGGCTTCCGAAAAGAAGCGAGCTTGGCTTTGTAGAGGAGACTTGAAAATCAAGATAAAAAACCTTGAGGTGCATTGTGTGTGTGTGTGTGTGTGTGTGTGTGTGTGTGTGTGTGTGTGTGTGTGTGTGTGTGTGTGTCTTTATTTTAAGTACATATTCAGAGTAGAGGTGATTCTGTGGTGAATCTGTAATTAATGTTAACATGCAAGTATGAACTTCATTAGACTTCGTGTTGGTGGTATATCAGCGTTTATTTGATGGGTGTTTTCCTTGTAAATGGAAAACTACATATGTGAAGAAAATTTACTGACAATTATGTAATGTCTAATGTTATTCAATGCTAATTTAGAGTTTGGAGCCTAAATAAATCTTTACTGAAAAAACATGAATACTAAAAAATTGTAAAGAGTACTAATCATCAGGGCCTGACTGATGTGAAAATGTGTAGCTGATATCAGTTTTGTATGAATCAAATTCAGATAACTATTAATACTGGCTGATATGACTTTAATTAATAGCAAGTAGTTTTGGTTAAACAGACATTTACTGACAGACACTATTTTCAGTTCTCAGTTGCCATAAACTCAATATAAACATTGTGGTCCTGGGGCAAAACTACCCAGAATGCTTTGCATGTTTGGTTTTGTTTATGATATCTTACTGATCTTAATTTTTAGTACTTCTCTTCATAAAAATTTGTGTTTTTCTGGGCCAAATGCCACAAAGATTAGTGTTTAACCTTATCTAATGCTTTAAATTCAGTTCATGAAGGCCTAACTAATTGGCTGAGGAGCTGAATCAGGTGTGGTAAATGAGGCAGTGTGCTGAAGTCTGCAAAGTTTTGATCTTGGAGCATCTCTGTAATGCATATTTTAGTTTTTCCTGCTCCCAAAATACCTGATCCAACAAATCAGACGATTAATAACTTAAAACCCCAAGATTACTGCATCCTACATATTATTATTTAATAGCAACATGTGCTACAGTGCAAACTGGCGGAGTTGTTTTTAAGTTACTGAAAAGTGTAATGAGAGTTTTAAGTTTCAGTTACTGAAGTGTAATGAAACTCTGCTGGCCATTTAAGGAGTAAACAAGACCTTCCTGAGCATGAGTGCATGTGTTTTGGAGCAGAAAAAACATTACAACAATAAAATTTGCAGGACAAGAGTACCTCAGGACCAGGGTTGGAAAAGTAAGTCATCAGTGTGTGTGAAAGATGTGTAATAGGTTGTATTTCATCAGTGACAGAGTGAATCAAGAGGGCACCTGTTGGTGGTTGGGGAAGGTCTTCATGGCCTCTAGGAGCAGCTGAGTGACGCTGCCGAGGAGACGCACAGGCATGCCGAAGGCCAGGTCCTGTTTGGTGAGGTTGAAGACACATGCGCTTGCTGCCAACTGCACGTTCAGAGTGGTGGGGTGGTTCTTCATCCCCAATGCCACCAGCTGAGGAAGAGGAGGAGAGGGGACAAACTGTTGTTAATAGACAGAAAGCAAGGAGTAATGGAATAACATGCACAGGGTTGTGCATGGAAGTTAAGCACCTGTAGTTTTCTGAAGCAATGTCAATGGGTTGTGCAGATATTGCCACAGATGAGAACTGGTTAAGTGGGGTAAATTACACATAACACCAGAAGATAAATGTTTACTAATATGACTGGCATTGTAAAAGCGATGGACAATCTATCAAAGTCATTAAAGGAAAAGAGTGAGGCAAAAACAGAAATGCATGCAGAGAGAATAACAGAAAGAGCGAGTGATCGAAATGAACAAAGTACCAGAGTGTGGTAGGGGAAGCATAAATAGGGGTGAGTGACCTGTGACTCATCATAGGTTTGGCTATATTAAGATAAAAGCGCAGCCCTGAGAGTGTGTGGGAGGACTGCAGAGAGGAGAAAAAGACAGTATGTGCAATTGTGTGCGTACTTTGAGGATGTCAGGCCGAGCTTTCTCCATCACGTGTGTGAGGCTGAAGAGATGGAAGAGCGCCTCTCTAACAAAGCCCTCCCTCTCACTGTAGCGCCTCAGAGCCTCACAAATCTGAGTCTCATTGGCCTCTCCCGTCACCTGCAGGCAGAAAATACAAAGGCAAAAACATGCACATTAATCAGAGTTAAAGGCACATGCTCAGTCAGGGAGGACATAGTTACATTAGGCCATCTCTCTACAGCCAAATGCAATGAAAACATTAATATTTAAAAATTAACACAACTGGTTACGATCATGAAATTTTAGCTGATGACTGTCATATAAATAATCTCGATTAAATTACAATTTAATTGTCTTTTTTTGTTCATTGTTTGCAACCACTACAATGCAAGCCTAAAATGGCCAAATTAGCCAATTACCCACCCTACTTACTAGCTATTAATGGATGCATCGATTACTCAACTTGGTTGACTACAATCGATGATCAAATTAATGGTTTGTTGATGACGTCATTACACATTTTTCTCGCACTCACTAGGAATGCTTTAACAATAGTGCTCAAAGAACATGATGTCAGTCTCAAGAACAAAATCCTTAAGTGCGAGAGTCGCATCCTAAACCGCATACTAGCACACTAAACTGTACGTAAAAATAGTGCATATACCATTAGAAGTGCACTCATTTGTGTAGTATGTGAAGTACAGAAGTGTGTTCTCTGATATCGTTAATGGAGTCAGAACAGAGAAACCAGTAACTACTATTCACAGCGACCCTGCTCACTTTTCAGATAACGTTCGCACTTTTAAATACTGCGTCATTGTTTTAGGCCCAATCCCATTTCTTATTTTTACCCCACCCCTTCTTTTTGTTCTTCTAACCCCTTGGAACGATCCTCAAAAACAAACAAAACAAAAAAAATAAAACATAACATCGCTTCATTATTAGGCCACTAGTGCTGCTCTGCAGGTGACCCAGCCCTTCTTCAGTGATGGCAGAGAAGGGAAAAGTTCAGCTCCTCGCTGCTTGGCTTTAGTTACATTTAGGGCATCATATGCCTTCAAAGAGGGGCTTTAAGACAATTATTTACTATCACCCACTCCTAATTCTCTGGTGATACGACGCTGAAGTCAGATATTCTTGTTTGCTTTTTCCAGTTCCACCTTAAATGGTGCAGCAGTTACATTATGGCGCTTCAGACGTCAGAACTGCTGGACTATTTAAGGTGGAACAGGAAAGTTAGCTGGCTAGCTACCAATACATTAACTTTTATGCTTGTGACGAAGAAAACGACCATAGCACATTGAAACGACACTAAACTAAGATAATACAATGGCACGCGCAACACAGAGGTCTAAAGGCTAAGTGGTAGGGGCAAGTGGTGAAATGGGATTGGTTCTTAACGATTCGGCACCACTCACAAGCAGTTTCACAAGGTAGTTCTCGGCGGACATACAAGGCAGCTGAATGAAGGGCTACTGAAATGAAATGTATACAAAAAAAACGTTAATTTAACTATTCATAAAAACGTTGGCCACAAACATTCGCCACTTTCCCCTTCCGCTACACAAGACTGTAGGATTTAATTACAACAGAGTGCAGACAGACAGCAGAATGCCCAGAGCTCAGTGTATATTAAAAACATTATTTCACTTAGATTTTAAATTTACTTCATTAAGGGAAACCTGACTGTTCTGTTATATTTTATTGCTCCTACTTTTCACATCCTTGGTTTTAAATTTTGACAGTAAAAAGACACTGGAGTTCTATTAATATTCTGTATTAGCAGAAAAGTTCATTAAACTTTGGTTGGTGGTTGGTGTTAAACATGGTTGGTGTAGTGTAGTGTAATTAAACGTGGTGTGGTGTGGTGGTTAACACCTTTGCCTTCTACGCTGTAGACTGGGGTTCAATCCCCCGCCTGGGTAAGCAACCTACACTATAACAATAACAGTCCTTGGGCAAGACTCCTAACACCACGTTCGCCTACCTGTGTAAAAAACAATCAAACTGTAAGTCGCTCTGGATAAGAGCATCAGCCAAATGCTGTAAAACAGAAATTTTTAAATACGTTATTAATCTCTATTGTCTTAGCAAGTCCATAAAACAAAAAAAAAAGCTACATTTAAACGTGGACAGCTACATAAGTGTTATTTGGAAATATAGTGATTCATAAGCCGAATAATCGATTGTTTGTTTCAGTAATTGATATATTATTCAAGTGTTTTTATTTTTATTATTATTATAGTTTTTTATTTAGATTTATTGTCCTCACCATGAGCACCCAATTCACATTTTTTTGTTGCATCACATCACTGTGATTTCTAATGACTGTGAAAAATGACTGCAGTCAGTCTTAATAACTGTGATCGTCTGAAATAGCTGTGATTAGGTGATAGTGTGATAATTGTGACAGGCCAACTTGAGATATTGCGAATTTGATCCCTGGTTATGCCACAGCCATCTTGTGGCTGGGAGTGCAAGTCAGCATATTTGTCCTCACTCTCTGGGTGGGTAGGATGGTCCTCCCTCTCCTTCCATTACTCAGCAAAATGCTAGCTAATAGCAGACATCCATCAGCTGATATAATTGGCAGGTAGTTTGTGGCAGTTTGAAAAGGTGTGGTGCAGCTTCACATGTCTTAAAGGAAGCACATAACCTCCACTCTCCCAGTTAGAGACCCAACTAGGCAGTGGTAATTAGACACAACAAAATTGATGAGAAAAAAATGGGTTAAAAAATAAAATAAAATAAAACAAATAAATAAATAAAAAGAATGAACGAATGACAATGAATTTCATTTATTCATTCAAACCGCAAAAAAATAATAACAACAACAATTACCACGTTGCTTCTTTTCAAACACTGCTGCTCCCATTTGCTCTCACAATTCAAATATCGTATTAAGACTGAAATCTTATTGCTATTTTGCAACTCCATAACAATAATCATAGAACAAAGCTCAAAGCAGGGATGCCTCACTCCAGTCCCGGAGGCCAAGTGTCCAGCACAGTTTGGTCATTTACCTGCTCAGTCACACACGAGACAACTCATCTGTTAATCATCAGGTTCAGTGGGAGTGTTTAAGTTGGCAACCTACTGAACTGTTCTGGAAACCAGATTCATGCACCCCTGGTCAAGAGGAAAGTGCCTGAAGGCTTAACCACCACCATAAACATCATATCAGCCCAGGATATGAGTCACGGTACCGGGTTCACGATTTGGTATCCTTGCGATATTTTTGAATAAATTTGAATGAAGAAAAATAATGACTGTAATCATGTTATTCACAGCTTCCTAATAACTAGAGCTGGGAGGCAGGATGAGTGCTGGATGTATGGTGTTGAATGGTGCTGAACGCTTGCAGACGTTGGTGTGCAAACAATGCGACATTTTGTAATAAAATATCCATTCTAGACGATGCCTTGGCACATTTAAATGACGGACACTGTTACACCCTCAGTATTTACATTAAAACGACTGAGCCTTTGCTTTTGAATTGAACTTTTAACATTGCTAATCCATTCATTATAGTACAAATCAGCATGACAGTTACAAGAGTTAGCTAGCAAGCTAATTTCCATGTTGGAATTATGGAGAGTTAAAAAAAGGCTACGAGTTTGAAGAAAATGTCTCTGAACAAGAGGAGATTGTGGCAAAAAAGGGCCAGACAATTGCAGATGTTTTTTAAATCAGGGTTTTTAAATACTATTCAGACTTTTTGAAATGCAGCAGTGGAAAACATATTTAATAATAATTGACAATTATCTACATCATACAGGTTTGTGATTCTGTAACCCAGCCCTAGCAGACAAGGACTGCTCATTTCTCCTAACCTACCTTCAAGCTGCCTTCTCCAGACAGGAACTCAGAGAATCCTGCGTCTGTAGCCAACAGACCCATAAAAGTCATGCCTGGCCTCTCCTCCACAAAAGCTCTGACTGCCGTGTCGGTCACCTGCTTCCGGCCCGAAACATCCAAAGACACCAGTGCTGGGAGGATGCCGGGAGTCTCCAGCAGCTGGCGTGCCACGTCTGACGTGAACTGCTTATCGTCAGAGATGTCCAGGTGCTGCAAGCCCTCCAGCTGGTCAAGAAAGGGTAGACTTTTTTTTAAAGAAACAAACAATCTACACACAACTAACATGGAAGAAAAATGAATATTTCAGCTGAGCATAGTTACTGTAGAACTTTAAAAGATTGGGGAACAGTAGGTCTGTCAGAGGTTTCAATTATGATGCATTTGCCTCTTTCAAAACATGCTGACAGGCATTGTAACTTCATAGGTTTGCCAAAAGACCCACTTGCAAACAATGGCTGCTTGGTCTAGAGTTCCCTTTTAAATGAAAGCTATTAACTAACATACTATGATTCACTGTTGTGTTACATGGGCTGAGGAACTCTTTTGTCCAGTTTTACAATTGTCCGAAAAGTCCCACATTAACAGTTAAGTTAAAAGTCCCACATTAAGTTCCTGGTTGACAAAATTCACAATGCTAACAATGAAATTTTTATTATTTTTTATTCAATTGTTCTGTTCCACAATCATAGTAGCATTTGGATGTTGCACAGACGGAACACTGAATGATGGTGGTGGTGATCATTAGATTAGCCAGTTATTAGAATGACATTAAATGCGTTAAATTACTCTAGAAAAAAAATCATTAGCTAAAGAATGCAGGACTACTCCTCACCTGGCTAAGGACGGCCAGCAGCTGGGCAGTAGTCATCTCCAGTCGTTTGAGCTGATGCATGGTGAGGTAGCGGAGCTTAGCCTTAAGCCCTAGCAATGGCGTCAGATTGGTCACTGATGTGTTGGAGATGTCCAGGCTTTCCAGGCGGGGCAGTGAACACACGTCAGCCAGGCCTGAGTCATAGAAGTCTACGTTGGAGATGCTGAGGGCCCGCAGGCCTTGCAGTGAGCTGAAGCAGCGGCGACTGGGCTCCTCCAGTGACGACATGGTCAGGCCATTTAGAACCAGTCTCTGCAGGGTTTCTCGCAGACCCTTGTTAGCAGAGAGGCCACGCAGGATGTCAGTGATGGTGAGGTCAGCGTTGACCCGTGAGGCGTCCAGCTCCAGGAGCCTGTGGGGGCAAAGGGCACGCTGGAAGGCTTCTGCTGAGATGCGGGCAGTGCGGATGCAGGCACGCCGCAGGCGAAGCTGCTGGCAGCTGCGGAAAATCCCCACCGTACTGTCATTCAGCAAGCCTGATAGAATGAAGAGAACATGTTTGCCTTTGACATTACTTCACATTCATCACTATTTATCAGTTATTTCCCATGTTGGGCTCATTAAAAAGTAATTCATTACAAATTGCTGATTACTTTTCTGAACCTGTAAAGGGATTACTTTATTTATTACATCCAGGAAAAAATTCTCTCCCTAACTTCACTACTATGTCACACTCTAAAACCCATACAAATCCATGCCAATTGCAAAATACAAGAGAAAACCCAGCAGACCTTTCAGTACTTTATTTAGAAACCAACAGGCAATCCGCATAATCACTGAAAAGACCTGTCATTATCTCTGCTTTGAACAAGACACTTGATTACAGTTATGAACTACTGGTTTAAAATAGAAACTAGCCACTAGAAACACTTCAAATGCAGCTGTCTCGAAATAAAATCTTCATGCGTAAAATGTAAGGCTTACAGCGCTGCTCCTGAAGGCAACAGTGATTTTTAGCCCTCAGTTTCATATTAGCATGATTACAGTGCATCCGGAAAGTATTCACAGCGCTTCACTTTTTCCACATTTTGTTTTGTTACAGCCTTATTCCAAATTTAATTATATTAATCTTTTTCCTCAAAATTCTACACAAAATACCCCATTGTGACCATGTGAAAAAAGTTTTCTCGAGAGTTTTGAAAATGTATTAAAATTAAAAAACAAAGAAATCATATTTACATAAGTATTCACAGCCTTTGCCATGAAGCTCAAAATTGAGCTCAGGTGCATCCTGTTTCCACTGATCATCCTTGAGATGTTTCTACAGCTTAAATGGAGTCCACCTGTGGTTGATTGGACATGATTTGGAAAGGCACACACCTGTCTATATAAGGTCCCACAGTTGACTGCATGTCAGAGCGCAAACACCAAGCATGAAGTCAAAGGAATTGTCTGTAGACCTCCGAGACAAAATTGTCTCGAGGCACAAATCTGGGGAAGGATACAGAAAAATTACTGCTGCGTTGAAGGTCCCAATGAGCACAGTGGCCTCCATCATTCGTAAATGGAAGAAGTTCGGAACCACCAGGACTCTTCCTAGAGCTGGCCGGCCGTCTAAATTGAGCGATCGGGGGAGAAGGGCCTTGGTCAGGGAGGTGACCAAGAACCCAATGATCACTCTGTCAGAGCTCCAGCGTTCCTCCGTGGAGAGAGGAGAACCTTGCAGAAGGACAACCATCTCTGCAGCAATCCACCAATCAGGCCTGTATGGCAGAGTGGCCAGGCGAAAGCCACTCCTTAGTAAAAGGCACAAGGCAGCCCGTCTGGAATTTGCAAAAAGGCACCTGAAGGACTCTCAGACCATGAGAAACAAAATTCTCTGGTCTGATGAGACAAAGATTGAACTCTTTGGTGTGAATGCCAGGCGTCATGTTTGGAGGAAACCAGGCACTGCTCATCACGAGGCCAATACCATCCCTACAGTCAAGCATGGTGGTGGCAGCATCATGCTATGGGGATGTTTCTCAGCAGCAGGAACTGGCAGACTAGTCAGGATAGAGGGAAAGATGAATGCCGCAATGTACAGAGACATCCTGGATAAAAACCTGCTCCAGAGCGCTCTTGACCTCAGACTGGGGCGACGGTTCATTTTTCAGCAGGACAACGATCCGAAGCACACAGCCAAGATCTCAAAGCAGTGGCTTCAGGACCACTCTGTGAATGTCCTGGAGTGGCCCAGCCAGAGCCCAGACTTGAATCCGATTGAACATCTCTGGAGAGATCTGAAAATGGCTGTGCACAGATGTCTCCCATCCAACCTGATGGAGCTTCAGAGGTACTGCAAAGAAGAATGGGCAAAACTGCCTAAAGATAGGTGTGCCAAGCTTGTGGCATCATATTCAAAAAGACTTGAGGCTGTAGTTGCTGCCAAAGGTGGTTCTACAAAGTATTAAGCAAAGGCTGTGAATACTTATGTAAATATGATTTCTTTGTTTTTTAATTTTAATAAATTTTCAAAACTCTCGAGAAAACGTTTTTCACATGGTCACAATGGGGTATTTTGTGTAGAATTTAGAGGAAAAAGATTAATTTAATTCAATTTGGAATAAGGCTGTAACAAAACAAAATGTGGAAAAAGTGAAGCGCTGTGAATACTTTCCGGATGCACTGTAGATGCTTCGAATGATTTCTCAGCACTTCCCTACTCACATTCACAATTGAAGTCACTCGGTCAGCAGGCATTCACATACACAGAAATGACGGGTTACTAACGTACAACTTGCACATAAAAAGCCACAGTATGATACTATCACAGTCCTTACGCTATATTTCTTCTATGTTTTGTAAAAAGATGTGACAAACACTGCAATTTAGTACTTTTCTCTGCAGATTATTTCTATAAAAAGAAAAGTTTTTTTTCTATTTTATCTGATGAAGCTTACACTTTGTTTTTTGTTTCATACAGAATAAAATTGTGAAGAAGACAAAGCTCAAATCACAACTCTATCCTTAAACGCATGTATTCAGAAGGGGCTTTAATCCAGGTCGATTCACAGTGGTAGGTGAATGTCGGATCAGGAGTCTTGCTCATAGATTTTTATTGGATGGGGAGTCGAACTCTGGTCTCCCCAGCGTGGAGCAGTGGTGTCATCCATGCAGCGTAGCCGTTCACATTAACCATGCCAATTTTTCTCCCAACCACCAGCAGTGGTGAGATTAATAAAAACTCTACATGATTTGAGGCAAGTGTGTGATGACTTAGGCATGCAGTTTCCACAGTGCTAACTGGCAGGGTATAAGATACCATTGCTTGTAAGCTACTTTAGCTTGATAGCTGTAGTAAGAACTAAAGAAGCAAACTCCAAACACTAAACGTGTCTTAAGTGACTGATTATTTCTGGCGTAAGAGGTAAATTGTGTAAACTTGATTGTTCAACATCAGTAGTCACTTTGTGTTTAATTCTTTAAAACTCATCAGCCCTGAAATAAACTCACACTTCTAACAGAACTGAGGTCAGTGATTTTTCAGAATGTCAGCATAATTCAATAGTCATTCGGAGAGGTTTGACGTGAAATGGTGCTTTACAGTGAAAGATAACAAATCCCGATTTCTTTGCAGTGGTGGTGACAGGAACCAGGAATGCCTGCAACACAACCATAGCCATTTTCTTTACTATGCAAAACCACTAGAGAATCTACATGTGTCTTTGAGTCAATATGTAATGTTGATGACAGCCAACTAGAGGTTTCCTTTGGGGGCTATTTTACCCAACAACACCTTGCTGGTACAACACCTTGCTGGTAAAAATGCATTTTAGGCCAAAATCCCATCTCAAAACTATTGTAAATGTTTCAAGAACCATGTGGCATAATGGAACCACTCCACGTAATCATTTTCTGTGAGTGAGCTTTTAGAGGGATTCAGCACTTCAGACGTCTGGTTGCCATCACCACCATTGCGAACAGCTCTGACTCGGTTTCTTGAGAACGGAGCATTTCACATCAAACTCTGAACGACTGTTTACATCTCAGCCATTTCATTATGCAGAAATGTTGAAAAATCAGTGGCATTTGCTTTTACTTCAGTGTGAGTTTCTGCTCACCTTCTGTGGCCATCTTGCAGAGCAGTTGATCAGCAAGCTCCTGAGGGAAGATCAGAGGTTCACGTAGGCACAGCGAGCCATCGGCCAGCTTTACACAGAACAGCTCCAGCCTGGAGCTCACCAGTGACAGGCACAGGTCAATCAGAGACGGTGGGGATGCCTCGTCCTGAAACAAACAGCCTCTTCAACCTTCAGCACTACACTATAATCCACTTCTTCATAATGATTTACCAAAGAGTCCAGTCAAATCAGCAGTGGTGGCCAGTAACTAAGTACATGTAATTCATTAATGTACTTAAGTAATTTTTTCATGTATCTCTACTGAAGTATTTCTATTTTGGGTGACGTTTTACTTTCACTCCACTACACTTCAAAGTATATCTTTCTTTTTACTCCACTACAATTTGGAAACTGTCTTTCCTTTTGGCTCATGTGTGTATAAAAACGTGACATGTCAAAACGAAAGAAGTGCAAAGCAAGAACAGCAATCAATGCTTTTGATCATTTCAGCTTCAGACTAATCAATACCATTAAAATACTGGTGTTACGAGAGTAGCACTGGAGTATGTTAGCCTAAAATGAGTTGATAAAGCAAGAGTCTTGGTACAAAAATGATAACAGGACGTCAGAGTCATAATCTTTCAGTACTTTTACTCAAATGGAGGTCTAAAGGGAGGAACTTTAACTACTTCAACTCAAGTACATGATGTGTGTACTTCGTCCACCACTGCTAACCAATGCAGCTAACGGCATTCTCTGTGCGTCTACAGGCACATCCCTCTGAATCGTAACATGTACCGTACTGTAGTCTACAGTGTCTCATCAGCGTAGCTATCAGTGTGTATACGCTTTAGTGATGAGAGCCGCAGTTAGTCAGTACTGACACCTTTACTGAGGTCTTAACTGGGTATTCAGTCAACCGCTGCTTAAAACTCGGCATCCTTCATTTTGATTCGCGTCACCTGATTAATGCAGTGAACTAAAATCAACATTTATTTAAATATTTAGGCTTCTCGTTCTTTCACAGTGCTGAGCACAATCTTCCGTTTCTCAAGAAACCATCCTGTTCAGCACATCCAATGTCGCTGTATTTTCACAGCGCAGCATTTTGAACCAAGCAGCTTCGATTTTGAAAGAACTGGACGCGATAAAAACGGATTTCACACAAACATTAACCACAGCAACAAAAACAGATCTTTGATCTTCGCCCAGCACAGAATGTGAAGCGGTCTATTTTAAAATATTCAGGTCTAACAGGCAGTTTTATAAAGTCAAGCAAAGTCAAATGCTCTAAATGTCAAAGTGTCACACTGGTCTAAAACGGGCTTGGCGATGTGAGCGCGTCTTCACTAAACTTAGCTTTTCGGCTAGCAGCTCGAGCTCGACTCCCGTTACGCGCTACTAAACTAAGAGCAGCTGTAACGAACACGTATGTAACGCTAGCTTGCTAACCCAGCGAAGAGGCTAGCCTGGATAAACGAAGTCTTACCATCGTTGAAAGCGGGTATGTGGACGCGTGTAGAATCCACCGCGAAATAAATGTCCGAAATCAGCGACCGCGAGCTGGCTCGAGGGTCTAGCCGAGAGAAGACCCGATAGTCCGAGTCAGTTAGCGAGCGAGCGAGCGAGCGAGCTAGCAGCAGCTCGGGCAGCGGTTAAACGGCTTAGAGCAGCCGCAGCCGCAGCCGCTCGCTAGCAGTGCAACTTGTTGGAAAACGCAGAACGTATTTGATCCCCAGGAAGCAGCGCGGGGTCTTTCTCCGCCCAGACCATCTTCTCGGAGCCCTATGGTGTCCGCAGATGTCGATCCCCCCAACATTATGGTAAAATCGAGACCATTTTGCGGTTTTTCTCGCACGGGAGGAAACTGCAGCGGCGTCTCGGCAAGTAAACAAGGTCGGCACACGGGAAACACATCGCGGCGGACGGAGGGAGGGGCGGACGGACGGACGGGGGCGGGGCGTACGGAAGCTGGGGGTGTCGCGAGTAGCTTAGCGGTAGGAAGGAGCCCGACACCCCGGTGTATTTTAGCCTTTTCCTGTGTTTTTCCCAGGTTTTTGAAAACTCCTCCGTGTTTGAGTTTGCATCTCCAATGGAGGCTTTACAGTTAATTATCTTCTTTTCTTGTGACTGATAACAGTAACACCCTCCGCCACAGACCAAGGTCACATGCTCGACACAGCTAGGTTAGCTCGCTGTGGCTAACACGTGAAATTGCTCCGTAAGTCGAATTGTCCTCACGCAATGGCTGGGCTGATTAATTTTGAGGACGAAAAGGAGGTGAAGCAATTTCTAGACAACCTGGGAATGGAGTACAGCTATCAGTGCTACCGAGAGAAAGACCCTGAAGGTGCAGTATGTGCAGGACGCTGAGCGCTGTCCTTATTTCGCAGTGCTGACCGCTGTAGTGTCGGCGCCGTGTAGCCGAATGACCCTCGATTACAAAGAATATTTCAAAACAGTGAGTGAATCAAGTAGATACGTGACTCCCAAAAGGAGGAACCTAGCTACATATACAGTGGAGCTTCTTAATCATCCAGCATGCTGAAAAACTAGATTTTCTGGGTGCTCTTCTTCTTTTTATAGTTTTGCTCTGAAGTAATGCTCACAAGTGTGATTAACAGCAAAGCTGTGGTGAACCAAACAAAACAAAATGAAAATTAGACCAAAAAGGAATAAGGGCTTAGAGTAAGTGTTATCTTTTGAAAGTACTCAGAAGTACAAGTCCATTAAAATGATCCAAATTGTTCTGAAGTACGTGTAAATACAGGTGACTTACTAACAGGTGACTTAAACATTCTTAACTCGGTTGCTTTATCTTCTGTTCATTAGGCTGTCAGAGACTGGCAGATTACTTTGAGGGTGTAAAGAAAGACTACGAGTCCACAGCTCAGGTTCTCAAGCACAACTGTGAGGTGAATGGTCACGGTGAAAGCTGCTACAAGCTTGGAGCTTACCATGTCACGGGGAAAGGTAAAGCCAGCGCTTCTTTGAAGGCGATGTCATGTTAGATATGCACTTTACTTTATTAAGTTGTATTAAGTATTTCTCAATGATGCAAATGTTCTATCAGGAAGGGCGTTTTCCTCAACACTTAAAGGTCACTTCTGAGTCATAGTATGTCAAGCTTTTTACATGAGGCACAATAAAAGGCAGCCAATCAAAACACATTTATTTAAATAAGCAACACATACAGATTTATTCATTCCCACAGACAACATATAATTGTATGTTGGTGTGTAAAACCACACAAACAAGACTTCAGGGTAATAATATTTAAAAATACAACTTTAAGAATAAGAAAAGGGAATAAAAGTCAGTCCTGTGTGCGCTGTGTCCATTATTGCCCGCTGCTAACTTGCATTTTCATCCTCTCTTTGTCATACAAGGTGGAGTGACAGAGTGTCTGAAAACAGCCTACACCTGTTTTATGAAGGCATGTCACACCAAGGGGAAGAAGTCAGTGGACGCTTGCCACAATGTAGGCCTGCTTGCCCATGATGGTCGAGCCTTGGAAGGGGGTCCAGACCCTGTGGCTGCTCAGCAGTACTATGTGAAGGCTTGTGACGGGGGTTTTGCCCCAAGCTGCTTCAACCTGAGTGCCCTCTACATCCAAGGCTCAGCAGGGGTGGAGAAAAATATGTCTCTGGCTCTGAAGTATGCCATGCGGGCCTGTGAGCTGGGCCACGTCTGGGGCTGCTCCAACGCCAGCCGCATGTACAAACTAGGCGATGGCACAGAGAAGGATGACGAGAAGGCGGAGAAGTTGAAGAACAGAGCGAAAGAACTCCATGGACAACAGAAAGAGCAGCAGATAAAATTCGGAGAGTGAAGGACAGAGAGCCGGACTGTGACGTGTGTGTATCCTCTGATGGGCTATGCAGTTTAAAGGATATGGGGAACAAAAGGTGTGAGAAGTTTGTGTATCATCCATGGATCAATACTTGTGTACATACTGTGCCATTGCATTGATGTTATGCCTTTTCCAAATTTAAGATCTCTACCAGTGGATTCAGGATTTTGAAAATGCACTGAACTTTAATTTATGACCTTTTGTGTGAAATAATTATAAATTTGGCAATAGGACTAAAATGAATAAATCCAAAATACAATATACAGAATATATGAACAATTTTTGATCGTTTGTACAGCGTGATCCTTTCACATTTACATGTAGTCCATTGTGTTGAAATTACAGTTCACATTGGGGTGACTTATGGTAATCACTGTATTTCACAGTCACAGCCAATGCATTTAATCCTATTACCTCATATAGAAATGTCACATGACATGGGTTTGTTTTCTGATGTATTCTGATCCTGTAGGTCATATTCTGTGCTGTGATTCGGTGTTTGGTCTCTGCTACCTTAACCAGGAGATACTTTCACAGTGTGCCATTGCATCATTCATAAAAATCCAGAGTGGAAATGGTTTTTTTCCAAATTCAGTTCTGTTGCCTGGAAATCTATCAAAAACAAAACAAACCTGGGGTATTTAGATCAAGAGACAGCAGGCACTTTAAGAAACTCTACATCACTGTTTCCCAACCTGGTACTCTGGGGTTTCAATCGAAGCTGCCGGCACCGGGTATTAAAATCCTCCAGGCGCCTGATCAATATCAGTGATTGACAGGGTCCAAAAGCAGTGGATGCATCCACTGACGTCGAGTACACCTCTCTCACTGATCGCTACACTGATAGCCATTACTTAACCATTTACACATGTTTATTGATCAGAAAGAAGCTGGTCACTGAAATGTCCAAAAAATTATTGGCACTTGATCGTCCAGTGTTTTGTCTTAAAAAGGCTCATTATATTATAATAGATTAAGGGGAAATTGAATAAAATGTATTTAGCACTGAGGGCCTAAGCTGTGGGTAGCATAACCTGATGTCTAATAATACTGGATTCTATCCTACCTAATTGAGTTACAAACAGTAAACGCCATTTATAGAGTGCTATAAAACTCATTACACCCCTTGGATGCATACATGGCTGGGTTTACCATATGGGTGACCTGGGCAACTGCCCAGTGGCACCAAAATTTTGCTAGAATAATAAAAACTGCACATTAAATGTGTTGAAACATTCAGTTTTCTTTTAAATCTATTCAAGCATCAGATCAGTCAGCCTGTGCCTACTAATCCAGCTATAAATATCCAAAAGGTGACTTATTAGACATGCCTTAACTCTGGTGGACAGTGGCATCTATGTGTCAGAGACAAAACAAATTATTGTTTCGATCATTTATTTGATGTGCACTGTGACTGATGCCCTTTGAGTGAGCTGATTCCCTCTAGTCTGCCTTAGCTGAGGAGCTCATGTAGGGCCAGGTAGTTTGGATTTTCACTAAAGGATGAACATGTCACATTGCCAGGTTTATTACAACCTATTTTGTCTGGTCAAATAAAACATGTTAAACTGCATCTGTGAATAAAATACAAGGTGCATGACTTGGAATAAAAAAAAACTCCCTAAGCCTAACCCTAATTATAGACCTTAAAACCAGGAAACCCCAAGCCTAGAGGTGGGTGATATGGCAAGATGTCACATCACGATACTACAGGTTTTTTATCACACACAATAGATCACATTTTTTTCTGATGCCTGATTAGTTAGAATAGACAAAGTAAGCCCACATTTTAAAAGTACTGTTAAAAGCTATGAGTTCAGTTATTTGTAGTCAAAATTTTACACACAGTGCTGCACTAAATCCAGTTAAACAGGACTAATTATGCTCTCTTTGTAATGAAACAAAGTTTGCAAGTGTTTTTAAGCACTGAAGATATCTACGATATGCTCAGAAAAGCATCTTGAGACAAATTGTGATGTAATTTATCGCGGTAACGATAAATGTTGTGGTATTATCATATTGTCCAGCTCTCTTCGAGCCTCTTTTAGGCCACTATGTATGCCAGCGTGCTCCACCAGAGGGAGCCCAACTCCAACAAAACGGCGTTCAAACACACTATTTGGGAAATAACGGCAAGGACGAAAAGAGTGACCCCAATATGCCTCTAACGTTAATGAGATCAATCGAGCGGCTCAAAGAAATCAATAAAGAGAACATTTTGATCGATTAAGGATCACCAGCGTTTTCCCTCTCCTCGGTTTCTCGTTTCCCGTTTCGGTTGCAAGCTTCCACGACAAATGGCTGAATTTCAGACTCTATCGGGTGTCACTTCGCTGTGAAAACGGTTTTTAACAGTCCAGCTTTAGCACGCTGTCCCCGGTGGGACTGTTTTGGAGCGGCCCCGCCACGCGCAGGCGGCCAACCGTCGCCTCTGATAAGGATGCAGAAGCTCCGACCGACCGCAGGCTGCTGCTGCTGCCGGAGCTCCGCCCAGCGCCAGCACCAGCCCTCCCGCCGGTCAAACCCACACACAAGCGCGAGCACACACTTACACACATCGGCACGCTCGGATACACTTGTCTTGTGGGGACGTAGGAGATCTTTTTGAAGACTAAACCTGCAGAACCGAGCGAAACTAACAACAATTCACAAGAGGATACGAACCCCAGAGCGCCGGGAGGTCAGTGTGAATTTGTTTACGTTTGTATTTGGAGCGCTGCTGCATGGTAACGGGAGTCCCGAGTCGCGCTAGCTAACAGCTAACCGAGCTAACGAGCCGCTCTCTGAGGTAATTTAAATCCTGTGTGCACAGCTAGCCTCTCTGAGGCTGCGAGATTAACCCGCGATTCGAGCTGGCTCGTTCAGTTCATGATGAAAACACAGTAGAGCTCACTTAACGGGTTTCCGTTGGAATGAATGGCGTTATGTGGCTGTTGGTTGTTCTAAGGTAACGTATGCTTTGTTTTTTAGCTAGCCGGCTAGCTGAGTTCAGTTCACTTTGGTCAGTCATGTTGCAGAATTAACCTCGTCAGTCAGTGCGCGGCGTGTGCGCTGCTGCTGTTAGCTAACGTTAGTCTGTTATGTTTGTGTTTGTGTACTAGCATTTCTACACGCCTGGGCTCGTCGTTTGCAGTATATATTCCGCCTGTCCTTCCTTTTTACTTGTTGATGTTAGTATTCAGTGGTCGTGGGAGATGATGTGCTTCAGTGTCCCCGAGCAGACCGGACTCGCCTCGGGGTGTGTCGTTGGTGGGGTTCCTTCTACACAACAACACAGAGACTTTACACACCCAGCTCATGTAAACCTAAAGGTGCACTGTATACCTTTTAATAACTTTAAGCAAATGAACCAATATATGTCCTGTTTTTAATACTTTACACGCGTAGCAGTGCTCATTACTTATTTCAAACGACATGCCTCGAGTTAGCGCTCCACGCTGTCTGCCTAGCGCTCTCCTAGGTTTGGGATAAGAGATCATTCTGTAAGCGTTACTTCAGCGAGGGTAGTAATCATCCACCGTGAAATGAGAGGCCGCTCACGCCCTCCTCAGTGGATCTGCCCGGCATACAAGGAGGCACAGAGCAAACCTATGGATACGTTTTTTCACGACGTGATGAGCTGGCACTTGCAGTCCTGCAGTGCCAAAGCCGGCTTATATGGGTTTCAATCGAAGCTGCCGGCACCGGGTATTAAAATCCTCTAGGCGCCTGATCAATATCAGTGACTGACAGGGCCCAAAAGCATTGGGTGCTTCCACTGATGTCGAGTACACCTCTCTCACTGATCGTTGCACTGATAGCATTTATTTAATGACTGATTCGTGTTTACTGATCAGAAATAACCTGGTTACTTCTTTTTGTGTCCAGATGTTTGTATACAATTGATTATTCAGTGTTTTGTTTGAAATCACCAAAGCATTAGTGAGGTCAGATACTGATGTTGGATGATTGGTTCTGGATCACAAACCCATCTCAGCTCAAACTCATCCCAGAGGTATTGGATGGAGCTCCATCACTCCAGAGAACAGTTCCACTGATTCACAGCCCAGTGCTGTGGTGCTTTATACCACTCTGGCCAAGGCTTGGCTTTGGATCTGGTGACCTTAGGCCCATGTGTTGATGCGCATGCTATTGCCAGTGCTTTTCTTTGGAAGTTATGCAAGATGTGTGCGTACAATTGAGCACCTTTTTCAGCAGTGATTGTGCTTTAAAGTAGCTGAATTTTCTAGTTAGAAATTAGATGGGTGTCTGAATACTGTAGTGCTATGTATCCATAATCAGATCAGGGATTCAGTGTCTTTGCCTTAAATACAAAAGATGTGTTAAGACAGAAGTAGCAGTCAGCCAGGGTTGTTGGATTCTTTATAGTATGCCACCTGGTTTAACTCTCAACTAGGAAACATGTATTACTAAGTTAGTGCCTGTAATTGTGTGCATTGCTGAACTATTGGCTGCCCCTCTGAACAGAGAGCTCTTTCTTTATCATTGACAGGGGCATTGACCATTGCTGTGGACTCTCAACTCATGACCTAAAGGCCTTAGGTTCAGTAGTGCATATTGTGTGACAAACAAGCTGTGGAGTTTATAATTTATTGCTTTAGGTGCTGACCGCTGGGATGGGCTCCAGCACCCCCTTCTGGAAGGAGAAGCGGCTTAGAAGGTGTGTGTCTGTGTGTGTGTGTGCGCGCTTTAGGTACTGTAAAAATTGTTTTTGCAAAAGCGCCCAACACCCATCAATGGTGCAGCTGTAGTTTTTCTACTGTATAGTAACAGTGAAAGCTTGACCAATGTGTTTGGTTCACTGTATTTTGCCTTCATGTTTGTTACTGTCCTGTGTAGATGAAATTACAGTCTGCACACTAGTACACAAAATTGCCCTGTGCCTGTTCAGATAGGGTTTAATTAGCCAGGCTTTAGAGTGTGTTGAGGTGGTGGGATTGTTAATATACTGTGATAGTGCAGGATAAAGCTCTTGGTTTCATGCTGTTCTAAGTTACCTTTCAGCGCTCATGCTCTTTGCTACACGTTTACCAAGCTCTGTCCAACAGTCCATCTCTAATGCATTGTTTATATCCTGATACATTAACAAGGATTAATCAAACGGTGGAGGCTGTCAGGAGTTCCCACATGCGGCTCCTTCTCCTGCCTGCATATACCGATTTATTCAAATGCTTCCCATATTTGGCATACTTCTTATTTCACTGCACTATTGCTGAGATTTCTTATATCCTCTGATATTGTTGTAACAGTGTTTGGAAACAAACATTTAGGTGGACATCTGGAATTGCTCTAATCCTCGCAGTGATGTTGGCCACTAACCAGGGCTCTGTACTGAGCCTCATACTGGACATCTAAAATAGAGCTGCACAAAAATTGTATTCATTCATTTATTTTATTTTATTTTATTTTATTTTATTTTATTTTATTTTAAAGGCCTTTCCCTGAGTACATTTAGTTTAATGCATTCTATTTAACACTGTGGCTGCTCCATTGAAATCAGACTAGTAATGACTCGGCAAACAAGTGCTGTTATGAATCACATGAACTGCCATTGAATGTTTGACTGCACTTAACTGGCTGATGCTAGGTGAGGAGTGCGCTGAAAATGATGTATGTCACATCACAGTGTGCTTTAATTATACATAAAAATGTACTGTAGGCTCTGTCAGATGCTGATATTATAGTCTACACTCTCCGAAACAAAGGTACAAACTTACTGGAGCAGTTAGTACCCCTCTCGTCATTGGGGTGATTTCCTCAAGGGTACATCTCAGTACCTTTAGTCAGGGAGCATTATTTTTCTATAATCCATTGAAATGATATTTTCTAAGATGTATTGACTCCATCACCCCATCTCATTGCCAGACTTTTTATTTTATTGTTCTGTTTTAAAACATGAGGTCATGAAAATGTATTTTTCAAACTTAAGGTTCACAATAGGACCTTAAAACCGCTGTTGTACCATTGAGAGAACATTTACATTGTTTGTACCTTGATTAAAGAAAATGTACCTGCACAGAACCTTTATATCTAACAGTGTATAGCTTCAAGATTGGAATCAAGCGATTTTTGTACAACAAAGCAAACTGACAGCAATCTGGCAGTTTATTTCTTTTATTTTGGCTGATCTGTATCTCAGGATTATGATGTAAATAACATTCTACTGTCTTCAAGGATAACTACCTCCTGAGCAAATGACACCGTAAGGAGGGCAGAGAATTGTTTGGGTGAAGAGCAGAGGCCTGCGCTGTGTGCTCTCAACTCATCTGGCATGTGTAGGCTGGCAGTGATGGCTTGCAGTGAGAAGCTAATATTAGGCACATGTAACCTGTTATTTTACAGCTTTGCACTGCTTTGGTTAGTGTAGCAACCAAAGCAAAAGCTTGAGTGTGTGTTAGGGATAGGCCAGGCCCATATGGCATGGTCCCCTCTGTGCTCCACAGTGAAATGTGATTATTCACAGATTACATCTGTGTGAAACGGGACTCTCCTACTCCACCAGAACCACCCTTTGTGTGTGAGTGTGCTCCAGGTTCATGCAGCCTGCTCTGGTTTGTCTCCCTGCTCGGATGACAAGGGACTTTCTGAAACACAAGATGTGTGAAGCTGCACAGTCAATTCATTTAAAGCTGTTTGTCCCAACATCTGTTGGTGTGCACTGAGCTGGGTCAAAAAATTGTGTCTGCTACATTTCTTTTTCTGTCCTTGTGCTTTGGGTTGTTCTTCCTTAGGGAGTTTTCTAAGGGAATCTCCAGCTAAGACTGTCCCTTATTGTCCTCAGCTGCAGCTGCTATGCTCTTTCAGAAGGTCAAGTAATTACAAACTCTCTTCGCTTTTATGGTTCCACAAGCAGGCTATGATCCTTACAGTCAGCGAAAATAGTATTTTGCATACCTGAGACGATTCGACGGTTTTAGTTCCTAACAAATGCTGTTTTCCATTTTCAACCAGCAACAGCTTTTCTTTGTAAGTTATACTACTGCTGTGTAATTAAGAGGGTTTAGCTGTGAGAAGGGCTTGTAGCTGGTCTCAGCCATACTAATGTCATATTTACTGTTCTTATGTTTATAGGATAAGATTGATTAACGATCTTTCTGAGATTGCTCATGGCTTCTCACATTGATATGGCAATCTACTTTTTAGCTGTGCAGCTATATGTGCATTTTTTTTTTCTTTATTTAACTGTAAGGCCCTGTTTATAGCTGACTTTAACATGCATCCTGGATGACTGATCATAAGTGGACAGTGCTAAGTGCAAGTGTGAATGTGGTCTGGAGCATCTCAGATTCATAGTGATATGATCACTTAAGATGTTTTTGAAGGTGATCAAGGAACTGCGTAACATTTGTGATGTGAACGCTAAAGTGGCAACATGCCGAACTGCCTTGTTCAACTGCGTCTTCACAGCAAAGATGGAAATGACTGTGCACCATCTTCCTTCGTCTCCTTTTGTGTTTGCTTATAAGTCTGAATGTTCGCAACAGCCCTTAAATGTACACAAACAAGGATTTGCTGAACGATTTTGTCTGGCAGCAAATAGTTGACTGAAGCCGACTATGTTAATATCAAGAAGAAAACTGGGCATAAGTGTATTTAGCCTACAAGTTCACGTTAAATGCATTTATCTTGCAGGTTTACTTTGCAACTTCCCATGCTGTATGTGTGCTGTGGTATCTATGGTGTAATTTCTGCACTGTTTTGGACACAAAAGACTTATGCACACAGATAGTTCTTTGAAACTAGTATGACTTTGTCATGTTTAATGTGATGTACAAATTGTACCTTAAAGGATTTGCCAACTGCTTTATGTGCATCTGTACTTCTGCAGTTGACATGTTTGGCATACCAGTGCTCTCTGACCAGTGAGCTCTCACCTCCTCTTTTAGTCTGACAGCCTGTGAGCCCAAGCCGTTCCGCTTGGCCAGAAGGGAAGTGAGAGGCGATGACGAGTGGGCTGATGAGGGGCAGGTTCTCCTTGAAATGCTAGTCTAGAACAGCACACACAGCAGTAGTAATAGCACAACAGTAGTAATGCAGAACAAGTCTTGCTTGAATCCCTTTTGACCTGCTTTGAACTAGGTTTGTGCATTTTATATTCAAGTATCCATAAGAGTTAATGAATGTTTGGTGAACCACAGATAAGAACGAAAAAGCTCCTTGATATTTGTCTAACAGTGAATGGGTGTAAACTACACAACTTTTAAAATACTAACAGATTTCATAGACTGGTAGCAGTACACCATTAACATTCATCTTTAACAGAATATCTTGTTATTTTCCTGAGAGGGTACACACTCTAGATGATCAGGCTAGTAGAGGATACTATGCACAGAATGAGCTTCGGTTATGAGAAGCACTCAAAATCCCAGACCAGATGATACAAACAAGGTTAAACCCAATCAGACGTGCTTGTGCTTTTTTTACATACACACAAAGCACAGCAAAAACGCAAACTAGAGATGAATATGGGGTTAAATTGTAGATTTCACAGTCAGAGCTGAAGAAAAATTTTAATACAACCCGGCAGCTGACATGAAATTGTAAAGAATATATTTGATTATTTAATTGTAAATTGTAGATTATTAGAAGTTTATTTGCCCACTTGGAATAGTTATCCTAGTTCAACAACACTTCCTCTTGCTTTTTTTGTTCTTTGTGCACTCGTGTTGAGCAGCTTGTGTTTTGCAGCAGCAAAGTATAATATATTTAATAAATTGCAGAGAAACAGAAAATGCAGAGTTATCTAAAATTTATGAAACATGTTTTCTCCCTGACTTCCCAGGATGGGTTCCCACCATACTGATTTCCCCCAGTAGAAAACTGGCACCTAGAAGGGTTTACCACTATTTTGAACTGGAGAACTGCTAAGTGTACTATGTAGGCAATCATGAGAAGCTTTGTTGTGGATTCTCTGATAACGATTTCTTGTAATAAATAGTAACGAATATGCTCACAGTGATGGTCCCTCTGCTGTACTTGGAGGACTGATTTATGCATGACTATGTGAAATTTTCTGCTTGCTGTTACCTGGTCTGGTAGTTTTTGAAGGTGTTACTAGTAACCAGCCACTAATCATCACAGATACCAAACAGTGGCCATACTGCCTCTTTACTGGTAGTGAAACGTTGTGCTACTACAGAGCAGACAGAAACGCTGTGCTGCCACAGAGCAGACAGAAACGCTGTGCTGCCACAGAGCAGACAGAAACGCTAATTATGACATAAATGTTCATGCTGGTTACACCCTTGGGACAGTTGGGGAAGTGTTAACAGCACCTTGTGGTTTTAAACACGCCATAGCATTTATATCTTAGAGTAAGAATGTCACTTGTTACACTGTACATGCTAATTACAGAGCACTGTATATGTAGTGTGTGGGAACAGTTTCTCACTAAAAACTTGTGTGTGTGTGTGTGTGTGTGCGCGCGCACATGTGAAAGCTAATGTTTTCCTACTATGGCACCCTGTCAGCTGAAGCAGGCCGGCGCGTGATGGCGTGTAAAGTAGTGATGTATGTGAGTAGCTGGCTGTGCGCCCCAGTAGCTGAATGGTCTGTAGGTGAATGCTAGTCTGACAAGCCTCTTGGAGAGAGCACCGCTACACCAGGAATATAGCAGTGATGGGCTAGCTTTTAGTCAGATGGAGGGAGAGAAATGGAACGAAAAGACTTGAAAGCAGAAGAAAAAGGAGAATCAATAGGAGTGCTGTCTGTCAGACACCAGTTGCCATGGTGCTAACCAGCCTTGCAGTACGGCCTTCCCATATGGCACTGTGACTGTGTGAGACAGACAGCTGTCTAATTAATGTTTACGACAAGTTTATGCATTGATATTAGAGTTATAACAGTACTATGGTAGTGACGTTTCCAAACAATGACCGTGTTTTAAGTTGTGGACTATGTTTCTTTCACAGCTATCTAGTAAATAGCCAAATAAGCACATTTCACCTCTGTACATTTTCGTGTAGAGGTCATGGGGAGGTACAGGCAGCAAACCTAGATGAACCAGATTGCCAGATTTGTCATCTGAAAATTACCACCCCCTCCCCCATCGCTTTACATAGGCTGTCCATCCCAAAGGCCTCTTTCCCACTGTAGAGCCAAATAGTTTCTATGGCCACACAATGTTTAATATATTTTCTCCATTTGTTAAGCTGCTACGTCAGGCCAAGAAAAGCTCAAGACAGTGTCTCAGCATTGAATAGCAGCTGCATACACACCACAGAGCACGTTAGATTTTGGCTTTCACTCAACTTTACATTCTCAAATATCGAGTCTTTGCCCTCTCAAAGCAAATTGAGCATCGGTTAGCTGGACCAGATCCTGTACTGTGGTGTGTGGCACATTTAGCCTGCTAACTAGTTAACAGCACAGAACAGGTTTGATTTGGGCTTTCAGTTGCTCCAGTATGCTCTCTTAGACATAAGGTTTTATCATCTAAACTTGTTTCAGCAGGTCACCAATCAAACCTGTATGGTGTGCAGCATTGACTGGATCTGCTTGCTAACCTAATGTGTTGGGTTAGTTAGAACAGGTCCAAACACCACAGTCCAATTACCAAACAAGCTTTTCTGTTACACCAGACACTTGACTTCACTGCCTTAGATTTGAATCATTATCATCTGACCTTGTGCAGTTATCCAGCATTGAACCTGCTCTGTTATGAGCAGAGCTGTTATCATGCTTGCTAAGCTAATGCTATCTAGTGTTTCTGTCCTAGCTAGCAGCACCATTGAACATTTAGCAATTGTTGTTAGATTGATGGTTTGACATTTTATTAAATGATGCATTGAAAAGTGCACTGCACTCACTTGTTTATTGACTATATAAGTGAGTTGTTTTTATTTATTTCTTTTTTATATTTTTCAAATAACTCACAAAAGTGGCACATTTTTACATGCCCCTGGCATATCTGTACCATGCCAAGTCGTTATCCGTTCCTACACGAGAAAATATTACTACTGACATAACAATAATATAGTCCTTGTCCAAAAATAATACTGTTTTTTTTTTTTTTTTCCTCCAACAGTTCAACATGGCAGTTGGCGTAGCCCAAAATTACTCTGAACAAAATAACTTTTCTGCCTTTTTGCCTTCACGTCTCTTGAAGGTTGTTTGTTTATTCATTTAGACAACAATGTGTTATCTCAGTTCTATTTTGTAAGCTTAACAAGAATACGATGAGCAAAAGCTAACTGGTGCACTCTAGCAGCTGCTTCATAGTTCTGCACATGCAGGGTTTTCAAAAGGTGCAAAAATGTTACTGGTGTTTTGACAGCTAAATAGTCTGACACAAAAATTGTCTATGTACAGTGTCTATCTACAAATCTCTATTGCCTGACATTAATATTCACTTTTATAATGAAATACATTCCTACAGACAGGTATGTAAACAGTTAACCTCACTCTGTCCTTGTGGCTGCTGAAGCCTCTGAAAAAAAAACTACCTTTTCTTTCTCTCTTACTTTCGTGCACACACACACACACACACACACACACACACACACACACACACACACACACACACACACACACACACACATGTATACACAATCTCTAAGACACTTATCTCTCTGGGTTGTGGGGGTTACTGGAGCCTATCCCAGTGGCCATTGAGTGGAAGGCAGGAAACACCTTGGACAGGTTGCCAGTCCATCACAGACTTTTTCTTCCAACAGTTTTGAAATGTTTTGTTTTTGGAGGAAGTCGTGTGACTGCTTCAGCACAGCCCTGGTCACAGCTGAAAGTTTGAGTTTGCTTTTCCTCTCTCTCAGCATGCATGCACACACTCACAGCTGCTTGTGGGTGGGTGTGTTTTTGGCATGTACTTCAGAAGTTTGCTGGTTGCTTGAACAATGCAGGTTGCACCCTGTTGCTCTCTAACCCTTGTGTGTTTTGTTTTGTTAGGGCTCACTTGCTTAGTAAAACTGTTCTAACTAAGATGGCTTGAATTTGACGCCTGGAATGGATTCTTTTGCCTCATCACAGGCAGTGTTGCAATGACAGTACGAAGTATTATGAGGCCATGCCAAAGATGGTGGTGTTACACTTGTCAACGTGAACATAATGAGGGTTATTATGGCTGAAGTCTCCAAATCAGCATGTAGATGTATCACATGTGCAAAGAGCATGTGAAATGCTGAAAAAATTACAACAACATTACCTCTAGCAAGGGAAAAGTGTTTCTATTAGGTAACAAAGGCATTTCACTAGCTACCGTATTTTGCTTGCGTTTGTTTTATTTCTGACATTAAAAGAGCATAGCCTAGAGAAATTTGCAGGAGGAATTTTTAGAGGGCGTTACCTGGACCTGTGGATTCTGCCACAGTTCAGCGTTAAAAACATGTTGTGTAGAGGCACATTCTTTGTGCTTGTCTGCATCGCTTGCATAAAAATCTGAAGCAAGAGCTTTGCTTTCACAGATGCCGCCAGCTTCTGGTGCTTTATGATGGCAGGGTTACATTTGTCCAATGGGATGGTCCATATATTTTGTCTCTCTCCTCTTGTGTTTGCTAGTAGGTAAGTCACACCTCTCTCTTCCCTGGGTCTCACTCCATTCTGGTGCAGTTTGCCATATGGAGACAATGAACTTGGACTGTCCTTGTGCTGCCCTGTCTTTCTTTTTCTTTTTTTTCCTTCCTCTTTTTCCTCTGGGTCTCACACCTTTTCCTATTTTTCCCCCCACTCTTGCTTTTGTCACCTCTCTCTCTCTTTCTCTCTCTCTCCCTCTCCCTCTCTCTCTCCTATTCTCGCCTCCCTTAGAAATGCAGTTCATTGCCTTTAGTATCTTCCCCCTAGAATAAAAACACACTTCAGTTCATAAAATTGCTGATATCCCTAAAAAGTACAGCATGCTAAAGCTGGGACTTCTCAAAATGTACTTAACTCTGTATCACTCAGTTTAGTGCACAGCCGTAGCAGCACTTTATGTTGGTGCTTGTCTCAGTGGATTGTGGATAGGAGGACAGTTCACTTAAGCTGTAATTGTACACTGTATGCTTTTTGGAATCTTGTATTTTTTGGTGACTAACACTGCATGCTTGATTTGCCCCTTATATACAGGCAAAACCTACAGATTTTTTTCAGGGCTAGGCAATGTGACAATTATCATAATGAATTATGTCACAATATATCACACTATGCTTTTCTGGTCATTTTGTCTGTGTCATCAGTACTTAAACACTAACCAACTGCACAGTTGATTGCAAATAGAGAATAATTAGGCCTGGTTAAATGTATGTAGTTCAGTGCTGTATGGTTTTTATCAATTTTATTAATGTGTCACTTTTTTTTTATCTGTTCCAACTTATCAGATGCGACATTATTAACCTCTAGTTTACATGCTCATGCTGTACAAAAAGCTTGGGTCGGATTGACGTACTACAACGTGGGTGCTTACTCTGTATCTGAAATGTTACCCCTTCAAACAATTCTGACTATGAACAATTACCAGAACAGCTGTTTCATTCATACTGCTATGCTGTACTCCTGAGTACCGAGCATGTTGTGAGAGCGAGCTGTAGTACCTTTGATAACTTGTGCAATGCTCTGCACTGAAACTAAAACCAGGAAAACCAGATGATGTACATGGGTAAGCGAAGACAACAGTCTTACTGTGATCAATTCTGCAAGAGAATAAGAGTCAAGATGTACAGTTTTGTTAAAGCATTAAAGATTGATTCATTTCCCTGTTTGTGTTACTTTTTTGCCTATGTCATGATGGTGGTTATGTGTGCATGTGGTATGTGACTTGTCGAAATTGGTTTATGAGAACTAAAACTTCTGACATCTCAGAAATGTATCCACTCATTTGACTGCTTAATGTCATTTCAGCAGTTAATTGATTGCTACACCGTCACGCTTACTCCACATTCTCAGAAAAAAAAGGTACGGCACTGTCACTGGGGCAGTACCCTTTTTGTCACTGTGGTGGTACCCTCAGGGGGTACATCTCAGTACCTTTAGTCATGGAACATAAATGAACAATAATCCATTGAAATGTTGTACTTTCTAAGTTGTACTGACTCCACTCACCCCGTCTTGTCTCCAGGCTTTTTATGTTATTGTTCTGTTTTAAAACATTAGTTTATAAAAAAAAGATACAAGTGCCTACTTTTGCACTAGGAAAAACGTATTTAAGGTACACAACTGGACCTTAAAACCGCTGTTCCACCTTTGAGGGTACACTTACATTGTTTGTACCTTGGTGAACGAATCATGTACCTGCATGGTACCTCTATTTCTAACAGTGCATGAGTCAATGGCTAATGAGGCGAAAATGTGGCCCAAACATCACGTGTCCTTGAGCAAGACACCTAACCCCCAACTGCCCCCTGGGCGCTGCGGATTGGGCTGCCCACCGCTCCGGGCAAGTGTGCTCACTGCCCCTTAGTGTGTATGCTCACTAGTGTGTATGTGTGTTTCACTTCACGGATGGGTTAAATGCGGAGGTGAAATTTCCCCATTGTGGGACTAATAAGGATCACTTAATCTTAATCTTAATCTTAATTGGTGACGACTGTACAGCATACAGCTAGCTAGTCCAGATATGTGTACATTTTCTAAAGCAGGAGTGGACACAGAAATCAGATTGGGTCATTTGGGCCACCAAGTCAAAGAATCTTGTTGCCAAATAAATATTTGTGGTGAGAATAATTGAAACATGATTGTTGTATATACAGTATGTTGTATTTACAGTTAACAAGCTTGGTTTAGTGCCAGAAAACAGTTGGGTGTTGCTTTGAAAGTATTTAATTAAAATTTTACATTTATAAGATGTAAATAATATAAATTATGTCCTTCTCAACTACTGATCACCAGTCTAGTTGAGAGTATTTCTGGATGTCTTGCCACAAGATCTGTGGATGTTCAGTCACAGGTGGTCAGCTATACTGGCCTTGACTGTTTGAGCCCCTCAGACATCAGCAGAGAGCAGTTGGATTCATTATTTACATTAATCTATATCATTATTTATCTGACAAGCTCAGCTGGGTGACCTCTGTGTTCACCACATTATCCAACACAGTGGTTAGACAAAATATAATTTTATCTGATTTAGTTCTGTGCTTGACCAAGCAAGTTGGTTAAAAAAAAAGGGGGGGGGGTCATTTTTAGTGGCCACAATATGAGGTGTTGTGGCCAGGGACACCAGATGGTAGGCAGTGTCCACCCCTGCTGACGTTTTGAAGACTTTTCTGTATTTATTTTTTTTAATTTTTGTGTCTTTGTCACTTGATCTGTGTATTCACATTCTCACACACACACACACACACACACACACACACACAAACAGACAGACGCAGCTGTCTAATTTGAGCAGTGGTCTCCTCTCATGAGAGACTATTTAGAGAGAAGAGTTAAACCAGTCTGACATCATCTTTGCTTAAAAACCTGCTCATCTTCCTCCTTCTTTCTCTTCCTGATAAGATCTCTGAGTGTATTGTAGCTGAGCTGGGGTCTCTCCGGGCGTTTTATGAGGAGTCTGTCAGCGCTCTGTACTTAAAGCCATGGAGAGAGACAGCTCAAGTTAAGTGCTGGCCTTGCACTTCCCTGCCACGGCTCTTTCCAGCCTTTCGACAAATCAGATTGAACTGACTGCATTCCAGTCCCCTTATATTTCAGTGATCTCCAACTAATTAAAGCATGTTTTCTTTTTCTTTAAGCTATTCATCTAAGGTCTCTGTAGAGCCTACCTTTCTGACCGCTGCTTTTAAAATCTTGTTGGGAATGGAGCTGTCCTTCTCAACTGATCACCAGTCTAATGAGTATTTCTGGGTGTCTTGCCACAAGATCTGTGGATGTTCAGTTACAGGTGGTCAGCCATGCTGGCCTTGCCTGTTTGAGCCCCTCAAACATCGGTAGAGAGCAGCCGGCATCTTCTAGGATTACACTCCTGGGACTTCAGTCAGAAATACAAGCAAAATCTGAAAGTTCTGCTTAATTTTAAACAAAAAGGTCTACAGACGAAGAAATAAACTTATTTTTTTAGTTCACTGTCACAGACCTCGGTGACCTCCATACAGCTATACACTTAGTAGGAGCTGTTCACCCTCTTTTCTTTTTCATTTTCTGTTTTCATCACTCTCCTTTGCACTGTCTGTTTTTTCTGTTTCTCTTTTCTTTCTCTTTTTATTTTTCTTTGTATTTCTCTTCTTGCCCTTCACTTTATTTCTCAATTACCTTATCTTTCTTTCTTCCTCTGTTTTTCTTTCTTTTGTTTGTTTTCTCCCTCTCTCTCTCTCTCTCTCTCTCTCTCTCTCTCTCTCTCTCTCTCTCTCTCTCTCTCTCTCTCTCTCTCTCTCTCTCTCTCTCTCTCTCTCTCTCTCTCTCTCTCTCTCTCTCTCTCTCTCTCTCTCTCTCTGAGGTCGTGCCCTCCCCAGGCCCCTTTGGGGTCCTCTTGTCTGGTCATGTCACACTGTGCCTCAGGCATCCGCCCAAGCACCCCCTTGACGAATACAGGCAAGCTGAGGTTGTAAAGGCTGTGTGGGCGTGGGCCGGACTGACCCGACACTAATAAGCTTCCTGCTATCTGCACTGCTGAGGGATTCTGGACGTTTCTGTGCTCGTCTTTGTGTTAGATGTGAGGAGATGTCAGGGAGGCCATAGAGACAAACGCCCAAGCAGAACAATGTCTTATTTATTTTTAGTGTGTTGAGTTCAATGTTCAGAGGCTGTAGAACATCCTGTCCGAGCTTGTCACGCACCCAAAAGAAAGAACCGCTTTATTTGTTGCTCTTTTGTTAATTCGTGATCCTGCCGACCTTGGGGTCACTGTATATGTGTACGTTTTATGTACCATGACTGCTTGTTCGATCCGCAATGGCTGTTCAACGTGGCTGAAATAGTTGTTTGTATATATAAAGGTCACTCAGACTCTAAAATGTGAAATTTAAAGTTTTCTTTTCAGAACAGCGCATGTGGTCTTCATTGACTGTTCAGTTAATGAATTTGCAGACTTGTATGTTACTGCACTGCACAAGACTAACAGCAGGAACAACTGACATTCTGTAAACACCACCTGTCATTGACAGTAAAGTGCTCTGTGGATAAATGCTAAGGATATAAGAGGTTCTATTTGGCACCAGGACTGTGCAGCATCTTATTTTAGTTTAGCTTTATTGCAATATCGGCCTTGTGATTTTAATATCACATGATTGACCTCTTTAGCAGAGCTTTGATTTTTCAGTTCTGATCAGTGTGCGAAATCTGTGGCTGCATATAGGTTTCGCATGGCTCCCGCAGCCCAAGAGACTGATACACTGACAGATAGGGCTACACAGCCGCTCCCACAGCTGTTGGTTAATGGCTATTGCAGTATTGAAGTTTGCAACACTGATATTGCAAAAGGTTCCAATACGCGAAGGAACCCCATCACAAATCACAAATGTGTGTGCTGTGTGCTTCATGACCGGTGTTGGCTGTTACAGTTCTAGTGTCCTCTGTGGGATTTAAATCAAGGCTTTCCTAAAGTAGCTGTGTAATATAGCTGTATAACCACACAATATTTTGTCTGTATTGTGCAGTTGAGTTGTGCAGTGAGTGATTTTGATGAAATTCAGTTTTGCAAAATCTTTCAAGTATATCATGCTACTGTGGTTTCAGATAATATGTAAGACCTCACTGGTATACAGTGCTAAAGGAATGTCTTACAAATCTGATATCTTGTTTTTGTTTATTTGGTTCTGGTTTTTCCTCCTAAAATTACAGCAAATGGTGCAAAATGGCAATTACACAAATGAAACATTATTTTATTTAGTTTGTAAGTTTATTTAGCTTAGTTTATGGATTTTATAACAATGTTAAAGGGGTGTAAAAATACACCAAGGTGAGACGATGTTTTATGTTTTTTTTTCTTAATTTAATCAAATCAAAACTTAATCAGATCAGTGATTGGTTAGATTTCTAATTCTAAGTGAGTGCTAGGGAGGGTCAAGGGGTCGGTGAAATGACACAGCTGTTTGCTCAGCCCTGAAGTAACTTTACATTTTCAGTGCACTTTTATGACTTTGTTTTTTCAGTTATTTAAAACTGCATTTAATTCATTACGCCCTTTTTTTTTTATCTGTCATTGCTGCCACAACTAAATTAACATTTCTGTGTTACATGAAGACAGGCTAGCAACAATACAGGTGAAATATTGCCCAACAATACATGCAGCCTTATTTGGGAGTGGGAGAATAAAAGCAGTGGAGGGAGTGAGTGCTAGGGAGGGTCAAGGGGTCGGTGAAGTGATACAGCTGTTTGTTCAGCCACAGCTGTTACTCCTCCTCACACACTGTTCTCATAATGGAACATTGTTCTGATACTGTCAGTAAAAGGCTGAAGTAGAAGGAGTGCGAGTCTTTGCAGGGAGAAGATGAGGTATTATGTTTATGGTTTGCATTTTAACCTTTAAGAGAGCAAACAGGTCATTCAGAGGTTGCGTTCTTTTCAGGTGAGCAGCATATTACAACTCTATTTTAAAATGAAAACATATAAAGAAAATATGTATAGTGCTAAACTATAAACGTAAACCTCAGACACCAGACATGTCTTCAATTATAAAACTGGGCTAAGGAGAAAATAGTGTAAATCATATTTTTGGGCCAAATGTTCCCATTAAATAGATTCAGTCTTAAAAGCTGTAGGCTGAAATGTTTTGGTCTGCGCAAGTGATGGGTGATGGATAACTTGGTGAGACCGACTTAGCAACTACAGTCAGCACTCACTTAACCTTTTATTTTACTGCTAGCCTCATGTTTATTGCAAGCGATGTTAACTGTTAATGAGTGATTGAGTAAACAACCTGACCTCCAACACCTAATAGCTATTTCATTAGCCAACCTGGCCACCACCTGCTAGCATTTTAAACGGACCCTTTTTGTCTTTTAAGTTCATGTTAAGCACAATTCATGATATCATGCAAAAATTCTTGTTTTCTTATCATCTTTGATTTTGAAGTGGAGAGGCATGTGTCTGTTTCTAGAACATCTTTGGGGGGGGGGGGGTAATGTTAACCAGTATCAGGTTTCGCCTCCCCTCTTCACGTCACCCTCATTTATCAAGTGCACTGGTCAGTTTGCTCAGAGACACTCTCTAAAAGCGTTTCACTCAGGCATACATCACAGTATGGAATAAGTGTGTATTGCACAATGTGTTGTGCAAAACTAAAGAAAGGCAGACTTCAGACACCAGACATGTCTTGAGCTTTTGGGGTAAGGAGAAAATGGCAGAAATCAGATTTTTGGGCCAAACCTTCCCATTAAATAGTTTATTTGTAGTGGCTTTTAGTGTTTCATTTTCTCTCATTTACTTTCTGTATCTTTAATTAAGTCTTAGATCAGCTCCTGTTCAGTCTTGCAGGGCCATTGCTTGGAGTTTAGGTCTCCAGTCTATTCCCTGTTGAGCTGCTCGGCCCTGTTGGGTCTTGTTTTGGCACCTGCTGTTGTGTATAGGTGTGATTAGGCGTTTTATCAGCTCTCCTGGGGACTTCCAAACCCGATGAGAGAGAGAGAACGAGAGACACACGGATACATACAAAGAGCGTTGGGGGCGCCACCCAGGGAGCTTGTTTATTTTGAAGAGGGCGGGGTTGGGGGGGCAAGAAGTGCAAGAGGAAAAAAACTACAGTCCCAAACCAGCTGTTATCTCTGATAACCCATATCCGAGATTCTAAACAGTGGATTCGAGTTGAGCGCTAGTGGGAGGAGAAGAAAACAAAAGGGATGAAAAACATTTAATGCAAGTAAGGCCACTTCTTCTGGTGTTGCAGAAACTGTGGAAGAGAATTCTCTGTTGATTTCCTCAGCCAACTTTGTATAGCATTTGCTCTGTCTTATAGTCCATGTAAATAGCCTGTGTTCGCATTGCAAGCCTTATTGCTCACTACAGACTTTTGTGTTCAAATACAGTCTTTGAGCATTTGCAGTTCACATTTTTATTTGAGTGCATTCTGATCTGATTTTTCCTTACCATGACCACCTTTCCAGTCTTGTAGCGTATATTTCAATTCTTATATGAATGCAATTTTTATTTTATATTATTTTTTTCTGTTGTCATGACTGAAAAAAGTGAGATTTGTGCCTATTTGATCCATTAGTGTGAGCGTATTCATAAACACTTCTCTGAAAGTATCTGTTGCGTGTTGGCTGTGTCAGCTCGTCTTTGATGGAGCACTACTGTACTCGAGCTGTTCTGGATCCAGCTGGAGTTGGCAGCCTCCTCTCAGGAGTTCTCCTCTTTAGGATTTTAAAATGCTTTGAAGGCCAGTGAAGTTGGCTTGATTTATGTTGTGGGAGAGTGCGATATCAGCAGTGTAGGAGAAGCTTTGTTCCCCCCGGGACTCAGAGAGATGAGATAATCTAGCCTGACTCTGCACCGTTCCGGATAATAGCGTGCATGTTCCCGCTGTCTCTCATGTCTCCCTGTCTGACCCTGAACCCCTCAGGGCTAACGGCTGTTCTCATTCATTCATTTGCTCCTTCACTCGCTCGTGTGCTGTTTTCTCTCTCTCTCTCACTTGTTCACTTGCATTCTGTCCCTCCACTCCACACAAACACACATTTTATTCTTCACAAAGTGAAGAGAAATGAAAAACCTAATGCTCGTAAACCTGAATGTCAACAAGGCCCGATTGCTATCTTTTCGTAACACAAAAGAACACAGGAACAAAAGAGTTTTTTCCAGTGCGGCAGATCATCTGCTGAATGGCAGCAACAGGAACATTACATTAGAATAAAGGAGTGGAGTGGAGCTTGGTTGACTCAGAACATCAAAGTCTCATCACTGTTTGTGTAGGGATATGCTTCTAAAATACTGTTTCCTGTATAAGGATGCTTTTATATGTTGTTTCTGTGGCAACAAAACCTAATTTCTCTGAAATGGTATCTTTATAGGAGTAGGAAAATATTAAGATTTTAGTCCATTATAAAGGCCGTCTAGTGCTTTTTGCTGAAATGAATCTGAATTATGCATAAACTCCCATTTTAATCCTATTACTATTGAAATATAGGTTGTGTATTGTAGGTGTGCCGTTACTAAGCCCAAGTGAAGGCCTTACTGTAGCAGGCTCCTTGGGAGTAACCCAATAATGACAGTAAGATATATCTAACTGGGTCAGCTGAACAGTATCAAAATGCTTGCTTCTCAACAACATTGCAAAGTTAATGGGGATTCTCCTTTTGAAAATCCTTTTAGTGTGATGCTGAGGGTGTGGACAGCTGTGGGGAATCCAGTCCATATAAACACCGGGAGCTTGATTGGCAATACTGTGCTTTCGTGGTTGGCATCGTTTGAATAATGACTGTATGCAAAGGTAAAGCATTGGGAGCAGGTCTGCAGTTTCAGCTGAACAAGTCAGCACGTGTGATACTTTCTCTCACCTGAAGACTTCACATGGTCTAAGCTAGGTTTGTCACGCTAGGGCTGTCAACCAAAACGTCTAATATGTTATATTGCATAGACTGAAAGAGTTTTATCTGACATGTTATTGAACTTGCACTTTAAATGATGATTCAGATTTCCAGTAGTCAGTGTTTCCTTCTTAAAAGAACAGTAATCTGTATGATGACAACTAAACTGGACTGGGAACTAAATTCAGCCCAGGACTTTTATCTAGACCACAGTGACAACAAAAACAACAAGACAACGAGGCCCCCAAAAACTGGCCAACTTAACCCTTCTCCACTCTGGCCCTGCTGTGACTTTCTCAGAGGCCCCCGCACACAGCACCCCGCTGGGAATTGTCACAGTCCTCCCGATGGCTGGTCCATCCCCGACAGCTGTGACTGACCTAACGGCAGTGCTTTGATTTTCGGTTCTGATCAGTGTGTGAGATCTGTGGCTGTGCTCAATGTAAGCTTCCGCAGCCAATGTGAATGATCCAGTGACTGATAGGGCTACACAATAGATTGTTGGTTAATTGCTGTTCCAGTGTTAGCTTGTGTAACACTGAGTTCTGAGTGGGAAAACAATGTATCAAAGATGTTCAGAGTGGCTCGATGTGAAATGCTGCATTTTGTTTTGGATTTATTTAGTGTGCTGGTGATAGGAACCAGGGGTTGCAATGTCTACAACACAAAAGAGCTTTTAAAAATGTGTTTTATATGTAACGTTAATGATGGTAAAATAGTGATAAATCTGAAGAAAGGGTGTTTTTTAGGGTCTGTTTTACCTTGCTAAACCCTGCACATACATCTCTACCATTAAGTTAAGTGGAGTTAAAATGTGTTTTAGGCCAAAGCTTTGTCAAACTATTATAAAGCAATGTCTCAGGCCTCAGGAAGCATATCCGTAACGATTTCACATCTTAACTTTCTGATAAGGGAATTTTAGCTCTATGAAATGCTTTGGACATCTGGTTCCCACCAAAGCCACTGTGAACAATTCTAGTTTCTATGGAATCATGCATGTCGCATCAAACCTCTCTGAATTAGTTTTTTTTTTTTTATGTCTTATGATTATGCAAAATTGGTGGAATTCCTCTTAGACTTTTTACTGTAATGCATGCTTTCACATTTACTATGAGAGTCCCATAAGAAAGGATGTGACATGCTCAGCATCACTTAGCCAAAAGTTCTTTCTCTAGGTCTTGTACTAGGTCTCGTCCAGGTAAATTGCTCTGTCTCTTATACCAGGATTTCAGCTTGCTTTGTTCATTAAAACCTTCTCATTTAATTCCTATGTTATGTGCATGTGTGAAAGGAATGTGCTGTGATTACCTAACCAGCTGTTCCACATGACTTTCTGAAGTGGCTGTGATGAATCAAAGCATTCACATGATCCAGCAAACATGACTGTGGTCAGTTATTTTTGATCATGTTTGATCACTCCCATTTTTCATGAGCTGAACTCAAAGATCTAAGACTTTTTCTATGTGCGCAAAAGGCCTTTTGTGAACAATATGAGAGAAAATGCGTCTTAATCTGTGTTAGTGAGCACTTCTCCTTTGTCAATCCATCCACCTCACAGGTGTGGCATATCAAGATGCTGGTTAGACAGCATGATTATTGAACAGGTGTGCCTTAGGCTGGTCACAATAAAAGGCCACTCTAAAATGTGCAGTTTTATCACACAGCACAATTTTGTTTTGAGGGAGCATGCAATTCGCATGCTGACAGCAGGAATGTCCACCAGAGCTGTTGCCCGTGAATTGAATGTTAATTTCTCTACCATAAGCCGTCTCCAAAGGCATTTCAGAGAATTTGGCAGTACATTCAACCAGCCTCACAAACGCAGACCACGTGTAACCACACCAGCCCAGGACCTCCACATCCAGTATCTTCAACTCCAAGATTGTCTGAGACCAGCCACCCGGACAGCTGCTGCAAGAATGGGTTTGCATAACCAAAGAATTTCTGCACAAACTGTCAGAAACATCACAGGGAAGCTCATCTGCATGCTCGTCGTCCTCATCAGGGTCTCCACCTGACTGCAGTTCGTCGTCGTAATCGACTTGAGTGGGCAAATGCTCACATTCGATGGCATCTGGCACATTAGAAAGGTGTTCTCTTCACGGATGAATCCCGGTTTTCACTGTACAAGGCAGATGGAAGTCTGTGTGTATGGTGTCGTGTGGGAGAGCAGTTTGCTGATGTCAGTGTTGTGAATCAAGTGGCTGGGGCTATGGTATGGGCAGGCGTATGTTATGGACAACAAGCATGGATGTATTTTATTGATGGCATTTTGAATGCGCAGAGATACCGTGATGAGATCCTGAGGCCCATTCTTGTGCCATTCATCCACGACCATCACCTCATGTTGCAGCATGATAATGCACGGGCCCATGTTGCAAGGATCTGTACCCAATTCTTCTGTTCCAGTTCTTGCATGGCTAGCATACTCACCGGACAGGTCACCCATTGAGCATGTTTGGGATGCTCTGGATATACGAACCCCCCCCCCAATATAGTAAAACTGCACATTTTAGACTGGCCTTTTATTGTGACCAGCCTAAGGCACACCTGTGCAATAATCATGCTGTCTAATCAGCATCTTGAGATGCCACACCTGTGAGGTGGATGGATTGACAAAGGAGAAGTGCTCTCTAACACAGATTAAGACACAATTGTGGACAATATTTGAGGGAAAAAGGCCTTTTGTGTACATAGAAAAAGTCTTAGATATTTGAGTTCAGCTCATGAAAAATGGGAGCAAAAACAAAAATGTTGCGTTTACATTTTTGTTGAGCATATGAAAGTAAAAAAAATTAGACACAGAGAATATTTTTGATACATTTTTTTTCTGTACTTGGCAAAGAAGTGTCTGTGCAAGATACTGAAGCTGTTTTTTGTTCTTTTCTAAGTACAAAGCAAAAAGTCCAGGGTAATTGACTGTATACCACAGGTGCAGCAAATAAGTTTATGGGGGATTCCTTTAATATTCCTTCTATATGCTGTAAGGCACATCTCAATTGATATGTAGCAGGATAACTACAATTTTGTCCATATCGTGCAACCTTACTGTGACTGCCAGGTTTCACTCAGGGCAACCCTTTTCTCAGTGGTTCAGTGTCATTTTGATTTGTTGAGATGATGGAACAAATTCCTGTTTGGCTCCAGCAGAGAGTTCACAGCAGCTGAGTAGCCCGCTGGTACAATCAGAAAGCACTAATGTACAGCCATCCTCTTGGTACAGAACGCCATAGCAACACACTGTGACGCTTGTAATTGTGGCACTTACGTTTTAATGTCATGTTCTTTTCCACTGGCCTGCGTCGAACAAGAGTGCACAACCCTCTCTCTTCAGCAATTAGTGAAACACTCTGTCTCTTGTGGAAATTTCTCTGACTGAGAAGATCATAGCTCAGAGGAAATCACCTCAGTTGCACTTGAAGAATTGCCCAGTGCCTTCCAGGTTATTTGTTTCCTGTGGTTGCTCACTGCATATGAATGAACTCAGCAAATATTGCACATTGCAGTATAGTTATTCCATAAATTGAAAGTGTAATACATAGGGTTCCATGAAAATAGCAGAATCATATCTGAATCTGCAGATATTTGGTTGTAAAAGAATTGTTTTAATTGGATAGATGTTTAGATTTCACCTAATCAGAGTTCCATTTTTTTTCTAAATGTTGTGAATGTTTATGTATTGACATCTGCAAATATGCATGAGAAATGTCATGTGGAAGTACAGGCAGTTTCCATATCAGTGCATCTCTGTCACACAATCTCTGCCTTTGTCTGTCTGTCTCTTACTCAGTCTGTTTGTATTTGTTATATATATATATATATATATATATATATATATATATATATATATATATATATATATATGTGTGTGTAATTGTGTGTGTGTGTGTGTGTGTGTGTATAATAAAGTAACATTATAATATGAATATAATATTAATATAGTAATAAAACATGTATATGTGCTATATTTATATATGTCATGGTTGTGTCTAGCCTGATGATTTTTTATTTTTTTGTCTTCATACTGAATGACGGAGGGATTTGTTTATATTTTCCACTCCCATTGAAGACTCACAGAAGTACCGTATTCTGTTAAAAAGAACTGGGTGATTCCAGTCCTGGAGGGCCGCAACACTGCACAGTATAGTGTCGTCCTTGCTCTAACGTGCCTGATTTAGATGTGTGCTAATTATCAAGCCCTGATAAGCTAAGTCAAGTGTGTCAATGTAGGGTCAACGCTGAACTGTACTGTGCTGTGTCCCTCTGGACTGGAATTGCTCGTCCCTGGCAGTGAATGTAGTTCATGATGATTTATGGCTAGCCTTAGACTAAACTTAGCAAAATGGCCTCACTGTGCTGTATCTGCTTTATCTTCATTTTTCATTTTTTTCTGTCACAGATCTTGAAAACCCTGTCTGAGTTCATAATCTAAGCACAAGTGTCACAAGTAGCCCAGACATCTTGTGTGACAGCTCAGTTAGGCATAGTTTGACAGATCTTGGAGCATTTTATAGCCATTTATCACTTGACTGCCTTCTCTTCTTAACAGTTGGCTTTGGATGTATGTTGTGCTGTGATTTAGCATTTGAGAGCAGTAGAATTCTGATGCTGTTTCCAATTGATCAACAATAGTGCTGTCTGTTGGATCAATACTTCATTATGCCGTCATTGTCCTCAGGAGGCTTGAAATGGTGATCTTTATTTGTTTGGTTGAATCCCTTCAGTTCTGGACAAGTCTGTGAATGAATGTAGATGATGTGGAAGAGGAATAGATTGATGATTGGTGTTTGTGCACCTGCAGACATTTACAAGGGCTGTTTAAGCCTCTTAGTCTTCTTACCATCTTGATATTACTTGAAGGGCAATATATTTATTTTATCCATTCATAAAATCCAGCACAATCGGAAAATATATTTAAGAACTTGTATAGCAGTTAGCATGTTCTGTAGCAACTGAATCGAGACCTGAGTGATAAAACTGTAAGAGGTAGAAGGAAAAAAAAAAAATTATTTTCAACCCTCGACTGCACACAATATGAGAGCAATCAAAAATAAATAAATACATGTTCGATAAACTTTTCTTGCGTGTGTTCGATAAACTTCATCTGTGTGTGCAGGGCTCCTTTTGGGATCTTTCGGGGTGTGCTGTACAAGAAGATATGACCTAGAGCCGTATTGCCTTGCGTGGTGAGATGTGGCTTGTGGCTAGGCAAATCCAGTCCACTGTTGCACAATGTTGCTTCTAGTCAACAAGCATATTTCTGCCAATTCCCATTAAAAAAAAAGCGGTACTGTAAGTTGAAGAAGAGGTTTAGAAGTGCCCACACAGAGTGACTAAGTATGTGCTCTTTATTGACTTATTCAATCTGTTCCCTTTATTGTTAACCCTGTCATTGTCTTTTATATATGCATAATGTTATCGTAAAGTTAGGAAAATGGGTTTGTTGTCCTCAGGCAATATTGTGCGATAAAGGGTTAATATTGGTAAAGTGTGTTGGATGGTAAATATTATGCTGCCCTCTTTCTCAGTCTGGAATTGGGAGAAAATGTCAAACTACTACTTTGATGCAGTAGGCTAGAGATTCTCAACAAACAGGCCAAGGGCTGTTGCAATGCCCGAGCTGTTCAGTACATAGCTCCACTGTTATTGTTGAGAGAGACAGAGAGATTTCTTTCTACTATTAAGATGTTATTGGTTTTGAATGCAGTTATAAATATATCAGCTTATGTAACCTCTCTTTATGGCTTCGTGCATACACGTAGGTTAATTCTGACCACCATCTTAAGTGAAGAAGTCGAAAAACTTACAACATGGACAAACTTTGTGCTTCAATCCAGGAAAAAAAAAAGCAAAAAAGCCTATGATGCTTCTGGTTACTTCACCATTTTGAGACAAAACACTTACTGACAACAGCAAAACATTTGGCTAATAAATTTAATTGCTTGGAGTGAGTTTTCTCACTTCTCTCCAGCCTCATGACACTAAAAACAAGTGCAAAATGCTGCTGTGGTGTTTATACAATTGTCACTGGTGTAAAAACGCAAGCGTCTTGGAAAGGCTTTGAACCACTAATACCAGAGGTGCTGTGCTAAAAGTTGTATGATTTGAAGCAGAACATGCTCAGAGAATTGAAATGAAGCAATCGAATGTTCAAAATAAAATAAAACCACTCTCTGTTTTGAAAAGTCGATACCCTAACGATCTGAACGATATTTGCTAATACAGTATTTTTGGTCATTTCATAAAGCTCACGCTAAAGGTACACTCTCAGAAATATAGGCATGAAACTGTCACTGAGGCAGTACCCCTTTTGTCTCTGGGGTGGTACCCTCAAAGGCACATCTCAGTATCTTTAGTCAGGGAACATAACTGTACCATAATCCATTGAAATGATATTTTGAGTCCACACACCCCATCTTTTCTTCAGGCGTTTTATTTTATTGTTCTGTTTTAAAACGTTAGATTACGAAAAGGTGCGTAAATGTACTTTTCCAGTGGGAGAAACTTACATAAGGTACACAACTTGACTTTAAAACCATTGCTGTGCCTTTGAAGGTACATTTACATTGTTTGTACCTTGATTAATGAAAAACGTACCTTTATTTCTAACAGTGTAGTTTCCACGGTGAGCCCAAGAATGTGGTGTTTTGTCTCTGAAGAGATCTCTGCTGCAGGCCAGTGTGATGTACTGATATGCATTAAGTGCTGCTAGTATTGTAACTGCCCACAGATCTCCCTGTAGAGCAATCTGCTTAACAACTCTCTCGTGCACGCGCACGTCCACCACCTACGCCGGGCAGGAAAAGATAAGGATCTCACCCGTTTCCTGGGGAGCAACCATGGCGTGTGCGAGTCACACTGCCGCACGTGTTTGTGACCGCAGTGCTGGTCATTATTGCTCGAACTCTCTTCCTATTGCTGCCAGCTGGCTACTTCAGCTCTCATCGTTCTGCAACACAGAATACCTCTTCCTGTGGAATTCCTGCTGACTTACATGGCTGGAGTGTTTCAGAGCCAGATTTGTTCGTTTCTCACTGTGACTGTTTTTCCTCAACTGAAGATTTCAAACCGGGAACACAGCCACCTCTGTAAGATCAAAACCAAACCAGGCCAACGTAACACGCATCACCCATCACCCATCGCACATTATTTTTAAAACTTTTGCTCGTCTTACAAAAATAAAATGTCATCAAACTGCATTGCAAAACTCATTAGGGCTAAAACTAATGAGTATTTCTTATAATCGATTAACCCAGCAACTATTATTGGTTAATCTACTAAGATAATATGATCTATCTATCTATCTATCTATCTATCTATCTATCTATCTATCTATCTATCTATCTATCTATCTATCTATCTATCTATCTATCCCAACATCATTTAAAGTTCAGTGAGTGGGGCAAGTATGAGTGGGCAATATCACAATAGGTTGTCATTATTGTTATGTATTACTTTCTAATAAGCTTTTCTGAGCATGTTGCATACGTCGTCATTACTTTCCATGGGCATTTTATTTCAAAGACAACATAATACGTTTTCTTGGTTTAGTGCACTATTAGTGCAACTTCTTGGTTTGAGCACTGAATTATAAGCTGCACTTATTTTATTGTACTGCACTGTATATTGTAGTTTATTGTATTGTATTGTATCTTATTGTTATTGTATTGTATTCTGCGTTTCTTTTTCTCTTGGTGTCTGCAGTGACATTTTGTCTCTAGCAGTATCTGAGCTCAGGACTGTCTTTTTTCTCTAAGCTATTGGTAACTAGAAAAGATACTTTCTCTAGATTGACAAAGCACTTCTTGTAAGTCGCTCTGGATAAGAGCGTCTGCTAAATGCTGTAAATGTAAATGTAGTGCAGCATAGTATGTGAAAAGCTGAATTCAAATTGTATTCAGGTTTTGACAGTTTTGGCTGTGAAAATGAATTATTCTGATACATTTTTGTATCGTGAAAGTGGCTTCATGTATCATGTTATATTTATATACCACCCACCTCAACAGACTGCTCCTTTCATGGGAAAACAAAAAAAAGATATTGCTTACAAGTGTAGTGGACAGCAGTCTGTCAGAATGACTATCACATTGTAGAGAATTACGTTAGTGATGTTTTCATAATCATTTACTTGAGCAGCCCTATAGCTCAATGTTTCATCTCTTTTCCTGTGACTCCTTTTCCATCTGTATTTTTCTGTTAAATCAGAGCTAGTAGTAAATAAATAAGGAAAAACTACAGTGGTGACAGGAAGTGACACAATGGGTCGACGAAGGCATGGTGTGTGTGTAATACACGTGGCATTTTGTCATTCATGTCATTCTGTTGATTGATATGGAGGATTTGGTATTGTGTAAATTTATTTGGACGCTCTGTGCTGTTGGAGGTTCACTGCTGTCGAAAATCACATTGCAGTTATGACATTCACTCCTATTGAAATGGAGAACACAAAGCGCTTTCTGCTCAGAGGTCACCACCTCCTCGCTGAATGAAGGGAGTCAGAAAGTCTGACCCTCTCTTTCAATTGGTACGTGATTGGTTCTTAGGCGCCTCACATTAAAAAAAAAAAAAAAAAAAAAAAAATCACTATTTTTTGAATGATTGCACCTCTAGCGAGTACACACTCCATTAAAGGCATGCCATCTGAATGGTTCTCTAACCATGCTGAAGTAACTGTGCACTGTGCCTTGCCAAATTGTGTTCAGGTGGAAATGCTGTTGGAAGGGTTTCTGTCCATGCTCGGAACCGTTCTGCTGTACAGTAGAAAAGTGGGTTGCTGACAAAAAAACTCACACTGGTTACTGGGGAATGGAGCTTTTTTGCCAGCAGCCTCTTTTCCACCGTAGAGCAGAACCATTCTGAGCATTGAGAAGAATGGCTGGGTAATTGAAGAAGAAAGGGCTGAAAGTGGGTGCAGAGTGAGAGAGGAGTTCAGTAGGAACTGCTCACTAGACCTGAGGTCTGCTCCTCAGAGGGCCTTAAATCAGGAGAGGCAGCAGAGCAAACACACACACCACCATATAGCCTTGGTAACCTTCAGTCCTCATGTCTTTTTCACTGTTCTTTTCTATCTTGTGTCTCTGTTTTCAGTCTTAAGTGTTTGCTTCTCTGAAACAAAACTGCTGTACTGACAATTATTATTAATTTTGGCTTCATGCAAGATTAGTATTTAATTTTTAATTTGGAGACCTCCAATCAGTTTTTTGGGAAAAAAAAACATTATTTTTGCAGTTGATGGAAGGACTTCAGTGAAAACCAGCTGAGCTAATCTCAGGTTATAGAAATGTGTAACAAACCTTTGGGCCTGACCATTTAAAGCTTTAATAAAAGTTTAAAACTTTATATAAGGCATTTTTCATGTACTTGAAGGTGGGCAATATGGCAAAAATATAATATTGCAATACTTATAGAAATGTTCCCGAATTACGATTCTAGCACGTTTACTCATTTATTTTTTTTGTAGAGCCGATTAAAGTCATTTAGTGCACTACTGGGTGATTCAAAAAGATTAATCTGATTTCAAAGCACCATATTTTTACAACTGTGAGGCACGTAGGAACCAATCACATACCAATTGAAAGAGGGGGGCATAGTTTCTCACTGTCACCATTTTGCATTCTCCACTTCAATAAGAGTGAATCCATCATAACTACAACATAATTTTCATGGGTAGTGAATTTCTAACAGCTCAGAGCGTTCGTCGTTGGTTTCACAACACTGTATGATCTCCGAAATCGCACTGAAAGAGCTGCGAGTGCAGTAACACCTGCTCGATCGAGTATGGGATGAATCTGACTATGGTGTTGATGTTGTCCGTACAGCTGGAGGAGGTTCATATTGAGCACTTGTAAAATTACATAATAAACTTTATGCTCATTTAAATTATTTACAGTTTACTGTATTGTTCTGTAATGACCACACAGTCTGGAGCTATATCATTTCATAACTCTGCTCCTTCTGTACGGCATTAGTTTTGTTACTCTTTCATGAGGCTTACTTTCTTCTAACTTGTGGCCTTACCTTTACTCTGCTGACATTAGACACTTGTGCTAGTGAGTAACAAGCGCTTTCCTTCCATCAGTGGGAGCAGAAGACCTGTTGTATCTTGAGTTGTTTGTGCATTGTTGCTTTGTTGCTGTGTAACACTGTCTTATCTGTTTTGCATGCTGTACCTTGGACCACACTCATTTTTGCGTGAATTTATTTCCTCTTGCTGCTGATGTTGTTCTGGAAGTGTGAAAATTGTCTATTATATCTAACATTTCTATTAGTTCTATCAAGGAAATTTATATTGCAATACTAATTATTGTTTTATCGCCCAGTCTTACGAGATAGTAACAAAAAAAAAAGAAAGGAAACTAGATGTATTACTGAATCTCTGGAGTTGTAGTGAAGAGCGTGCGTGTGTGCGCGCATGTCTGAACATGATGATTATTAGTCTGCTCAGGTGTCTCACTGACAAACATCATGAGCATCAGAGATGTGACCAGTTCCATCAGCAGAGAACACACTGTGGAGTCCATATGTACACACCTGATGCTCACCCACACTCCACCTGTGCACACGTGCTTGTGTGAGACTCCCCTCACCTTTGTCATTGTGTTTGTGTCATACGTTTCACACATGAAAACTTCTTCCACTCTCAGACTGGAATCATGCTCTGAGCACCATTTGTCTAATTCCTCTGCTTCTAATCAGCACTTTGCCAGAGACATGGGCTTTGACCTTGGCTTTTTATAGTCTCTCTCTTTCCCTCTCAGTCTGTGTGTCTCTCTCTTCTGCTTTACTTCTCTCTCTCTCTCTCTCTCTCTCTCTCTCTCTCTCTCTCTCTCTCTCTCTCTCTCTCTCTCTCTCTCTCTCTCTCTCTCTCTCTCACCCCCCCCCCTCTCTCTGGCACATGCTCTTGTTCAGTCGCTCACCCACCCCTCTCGTTGAGGATGATAATTAGAGAGCTGTCTGGCAGGCTGTGTGATTTTTTTTTTTTTTTCTCTCTCTCTCTCTCTCTCTCTCTCTCTCTCTCTCTCTCTCTCTCTCTCTCTCTCTCTCTCTCTCTCTCGCTCTCGCTCTCTCGCTCTCTCTCTCTCGTGCCCTCTCTCTCTCGCTCTCGCTCTCTCTCTCGCTCTCTCTCTGACATGTGTAGACACATGCACACACCCGCACACAATCTGGCATTGTTGCATCCACCACTACCATCTCTTTATGGGACTGCCGCTGAACTCTGTGACTGAGAGAAGGGGCAATATGGGGTACAGAGGGGAGGAATCACCATATCAGTATTGCAGATATTTGCAATATTTGCAATAAAAGAATTTCTGCATTGGGCGGGTTTTTAGACTTGGCCAGTATTTTAAGCTGATGTTTGATGATATTTGCGTCAACCTGCACTGTAGCAGTCAGACCAGTCAGTGTCTCTTCCTCCGTCTCCTCTACTTCCTGCCCTGTCTCCATATTTCCCATGCTTCCTTTTGTTTTTCAGCAAGTGCTGGCACAGACACAGACACAGACGTCTTTTTGACAGCCTTGTAAATTCCACCTTCAGACTTGTGTGTGCACAATTGTCTAAGACACTAGAATTCACAATTTCTCTGCTATCATTTTAATTGCTAACTTCTAGTTCATTAAATAGCGCGGTGGTGGTTTATGAGATAACAAAGCCATGAACGGTTGTGCAAAGGCAGTAAAGCATGTTAACCAAAATAGCGATCCGAATCCAAAATTGCTTAAAATAAAATCTCTTTCCATTAAAACATTGAAAGTAAAGAACATTTTTTGCCCTCACCTGGAAAGTTACTATTTTGGAGATACTTGTTTTTCTTTGGCCAATGATAAGTTAGTTTATTGCCCTGATTTTATTAGATTTGTTGCTGTAGTGATCAAAGGTGAAATCTAAATGGCTTATATTTCCTGCTGCATTGCTTTATTTTAGTTGTTCTGGCAATTTTGCTTGACCTTCATCTCCTTGCAGGGTTGTCTGCATCAACGGTGGTGACACAAGGTATGTCAGAGTTGCAGCTTGAAGCTGCATGTTATGCATGTTAATATGCATGTTAATAGGCCATTTAGCCTGTTACATCCTCATCTCTGTATCTCATCTAAGCCGGGCAGCGCATGAGTTTGCCTGGGTGGGCCGTCCATGTTTTTTTTTTTTTTGGTAGGGGAAACACTATGTACACACACAAGTATGATGTAGAGTCCTCTGGCCAGTCAGTTTGTATCTAATGAAAGGAACACGCATACGCGCACGCACGCACGCACGCACACACACACACACACACACATTCAGGCAGGCAGGCAGGCAGGACTCCTATTGATTTACTCTCGGTGACGGCCACATGCTGCACTAGTAAAGACCGGTTGATTAGAACAAGAACACACACATACACGATTTTAAACCAGCTAGAGGGGCGTGTTTGGTGATTGAACTCAGTTGAACTGCTGATTAATGGTGCACCCGTAGGAGAGGTGTGGGTGTTCAGATTAAGGAGGAGAGTCAACTAATAAAGCTGTTATAGGAACATACTGAGACTGAGACACAAATAGATGAGTAATACTGAGTAAATTAAACATGTGAATGTCATTTTTTTTTTTTTTGAATTACGGAAAAAATTCATTTGTGCTGCTTTTGAATATTTTCTCTCAGATAGATTTGAGTTTTCTCAACATTAGCAAAAACATTCTTCTCATCCATACACTATTCATTTCCTACATAGGTAAATAAATGGCTTGTCTTTCAACCTCCTTTTAATTATTAGAAGTCTCTGTTTTCTGGTTTTTGCTGACCTTAATTGTATTAAATATACATAAATCTGTGTTTATACTTTGACTTGACTTTATGCCTGTCTGCTAAATAAATGTGCTTTTGAGACACTAAAGTGTTGGATTAAAGAAATTAATGTCCCTACTAGCTCCTAAATGTTTTTCAGGTGCTTTCTCTTGAGCTAAATATTAAACAGTAGGAGGCAGATGGCACTAGAAATTCAGAGACTCTAGTTGGGTGGGATTCACTAGTAGGATAGCAGAGTGGAGATGATTGTGGTACAGAGTGGTGTGGTTTGTGGTATAAGTGCTAGCTGCACGCAAGTCAGTTGTGCCTTGGTGCTAGAGTTGTGTGGATCAAATCAAAGGTAGAATTCACACAAACCTGTGTGGAGTGTACCTGCAGTTCTCAAGTGCTGTGCCATTTATTTATTCAAGCCTTTTTCTAGTCTAGATTCTGCTGAAACGCTTTCTCATTCTGACGAGAGCAATGTTATTTGAAGTTCTTGCTGTTCTGTAGTTAAGGTAGAAATGCGGGTGGAGAATTCTCAGCCATGAGCTGCGCCAGTTTTCTGCTTCATGTCTTTGATAAAACAGAAACACTGGAGCTGGTGACTCACATCATGCACTCGTTATCACTCCAGCAACCGTTCAGACGATGCTGGAGAAGACAGTGTGTGTCTAGCTTCAGTAATTTGTGTATGTGTGTGTGAGCCTTTCTGCAGAAAAGTGCAGGGTGTGAGACACTATTAAAAGCTTTCGGGTGCTTGTTGAGAGGAGGTACCTTTAGTAATCCCTTAAAACAGAAATGAGAACTGTGGGGGTGCGTGTGTGAGAGGGGGTGGGGGGGGACTTACACCATACCTTGTCCATGTGTGGGTGTAGTCACAGTCTGAAAGAGCACATTTATTTATTCATATTGGCATTAGTTGAACAGTTATTTATCAGTTAATGGCAAATTAGATGTGGTGATGATCTTGGCATGATTTAAATAGATGAAAGTGACTAATAGCTGAATATTCTTTTAGTTTTAGTGAAGTTTTGGTAAGTTCTTCTGAAGCAGGTCCAGGTTTAGCTCTGTGTGCCTCGGTAGCTCTCGAAAGTCATGGCTGTCCAACATGTCTTTCTCTAAAACTTGATTTCCTCACGCTGCTGTGCATCACACATCACGCTCGGAGAGCATGTATGAAATAGCTGTTTGTCTAATGACTTGCAACTGTTTCCTTTCACACCCAGAAAGTAGTCCTAAACACCACTGTTTCTCACTAATTTTATTTCATTTTTTTAATAGGTCTGTATAGTAGATACTATATAGTGTGCACTTCAAAAAGTTGCTCAACTTGAATGATAAACCCACCTATTGAAATAGGAAATCCTGTTTACTGTAAATTAAATAAAATTAATTTTTTTAAACAGATAAAATTGTTTAAAAAGTGCTTTGTCAGTTAACTGTTAGTCAGTTACCCATTTACATCCTTAGATGTAATGATGAAATTGTGTGCGTGTGTGTGTGTTATTTATTTTTGATAATGGCACAATTTGAGTGCAGACTAAACCTGTTACACTTTGAGGTTGATGCATCTTGACGCTCTGTTTGTATTATATTTTGAGGACATCACGACACAACAGTACCACCTGAGAGTAAATTTCATAGGAAGCCGTCCTTTTCTAGGAAATCAAATAACCGACATGATGAAACAAGATGAACTGCTATGACTCAAGCCTTCCATCACACGATATGCACACATTCAGTTCCATAATCACATTCTGGAAGACATATCAGCAGGATTTAAGACTTCCAGAGGGTGCTGTGGCCTCAAAGAGCAGCCTTTTAAAGAAATAACCTAGTGTTATTGAAACATATTCTCTATCTACAGCGTCTGCAGTATCGGTAGCATTTAGTTAATTGCCAGAGACCAATATTTAGATGTGTTTCCCTGTACTTAGTGAAAGAGCAGAAGACATGTCTTCCTAAAACCACTTATAATAGAAGTCAATAGGCAGCTTCTGAAATACCTTAGCATCAGCTTCTCTGTTTTGAGTGAAGTTTTTTTTTTTTTTTTTTAACAGGGAAATTGTCTGCAGATGTAGATAGAGATTAGATGTAAACATTCTGCTGTAATGGCTTCAAAGCAAAACATAAGCTTAACTATGTGTCTGTGACTGCTTTAGGCACAAATGTTGGTGATGTGCTTATAGTCCTCATTGGATACATGAGTAACAGAAAAGTTCATCGGGATGCGGAGCAAACTTAAACACAAGTCCTCCTTGTGCACCTGTTCTTTTCAGCTGGGCAGTCGGTCAGATGTTCAAAGAAAGTTAAATGCATTCTTTAAATATATTTATACCTTACTTTCTAAGAAGATAAATAACGGCATAAGCGCCAGATTTCTAAGTCAATGTTTGTCTCCTATTTTCACCATGACCCAGAAGGATAAGCGGCTTAGAGGCGGTCATCAAAAAAAGTGCATATGCCTATTGTCATATTGACATATCTTTAAAAAGGGTTGTCTGAAAAAAACTCATCTCTCCAAAATGATAACTTGCAGGAGAATCAAAAAAACTACTTGACATTTAGGTCAATGGAACCAGAGTTGTTTCCAAGTCAATTGGGTCCATTGCTTTTGGTCCATTTATCATGAAACTTGCATATAATGTAAAGGGCAACAGACGTTATTCCTAAACTGAGGAATAACAAAAATGGAAGTGCAAGGTTTTGTTCTGACAGCATCAAAATATTAGGTGATTATTCGCTGTAGTGTGCCACCCTCCACCCCCACCCCTTAACCGGGTGGAGGTCGTTTTATGTGATGTGATGTCTTGGAACATGCAGGGTGATGCAGCAACTATAGCTTGATAAAATTTAAATGGATATTTTCTGCATTTGAATGTGCTTTTTTAAATTTTTTTGTAATATATATAAACACCAAATGTTCTTTTGCCAGCCAAAATGCAGGCTTTGCACTGAATGAACTTTATAGCTAGTTACAAACAAATATTCATGATGGATTTGATGTGGGGAAATGCTAACGGTAATATACTGAAGGCATAAATATGCTATCCGCTCTACCCCTAAAGGGGTGAGTGTCATTTTTTCCATATTACTGTCTTTCATCATCAGCGTCCCTCAGGGCTTCTGCAGCTGTGTGTGTGAGTGTGAATGTGAGAAAGAAGAGTTGCAGTGGAATGAAAGATGGAGGAACAGGTTTTAGTGTTGTTAACTGATCCATTGTTCCAGAGAATCTATCTGCCTATGCCTAAATAGCAGTTGTACCACAGCCTGTATAGGCACAGGTAAAGAAGGATAATTATAAAGGTGGAAGACAGGAATGGAGGCGCATGTAGAGGATGATAAAAGATAGATCAACTGGCTCAGTGGGTGACCCAAGAGTAACCCAGTGTTGTGTGACTGAGCTGGAGAATAAAGAGGTGGACGTGATGCTGGATCTGTCCCGACAGCCCAAGCACTGGAATGCTTTCTACTCACAGATTTAGGCATTCCTGAATCATAGGATCATCAGCAGCCTCTTATAAGTAGGGGGTGTGGGGGTAATTGAACACTCCGTTAAATGTTGCAGGTGCCTCTATTGGAGTACGAAAATCAGAATTTAGCAGGGCTACAACCAACTACATTTCTGTAATCTATTTATCTGTCTGGTCTAATTTGATTAATTGGTTCTTTTTGTATCTTGAAACAGAACAATAGAAGCAATATTGTTCCAACTCTTCCCATAGCGCATTGCAGTCTGTCTGGTAGTGCATGATTTATAGAGCACTGCTGTTTTTAAGTCATTCATGCATTTTCCTGAATCAACATCAGTAATGACTATACAACACTGTAGTTTAATCGTTACCCACTTCTTAGAGGTTTGTTAAGTTATATTGTGGGACATAAAGTAGGTACGTGGTTGAAACATAAGTAGCCTAATATGGTGTCTGTTAACATGTTTTATGTTCATTATTTCTTTCTGCTGTGTCCAACAAAAATGCATTGCAGTGGAGGAAAATTATTTATTAGATCAGCCAGAATGTGTTTTTTTTTTTTTTTTTTTTTTTTTTTTCCCCCCCTTCCTCACAGTCCATTCTTTCCAGTTACATATACTTGAATATCACAGTAGGTTAGGATTAGGGTCTGTATCATTCAAAAACATTTTTGATACTAAAACAAAGTCCAGTACCTTGAGTTTGACACTAATTTCTGACCAATTTAATGCTGATTGCTGACATTTTTCTGATACCTTCTTTATATATATATATATATATATATATATATATATATATATATATATATATATATATATATATATATATTGTGTGTGTGTGTGTGTGTGTGTGTGTATATGTGTGTGTGTGTGTGTGTGTGTGTGTTATACAATAGAAAAAACATGCTATAGATTTTTTTTTTATTAAAAAAATTACATGCTTCATGTTCTTAAGTTCAAGTGTTTTAACATAAATTAATCTATTCTGAGTTTTAAACAAGCATGCTTATTGGCTCACTGATGAGACTTGATACTCTGTGGTACTGAAGTAATTGGACTGATACCATAAAAATGTTGTACCCGAGCTCTAGTCAGAGTGCATAGTCCTAGTTAAATTATGATTCTGAACCTGGATAACAGATACTGCAAACGGTTCTCCATCTATCAGCAAGGTTCTAGTTTTATATCTAACTAATCATCTAATAGCCAGTCCCCTCCTGAGTTGAGGGGGAGGTGTGTCAGAGCATAGAAAACACTTTTCCCTGGAATAGAGTAATTGAAGAGAAGCATTGCTGATATCAGTTGGCCACTGATACTGCCAGCCTTGCATTCTGAAAGGGCCTCCTCAGAGCCACTGAGCAGGCGCTGTTGCCTTGGCCAGGCTTTCAGAGAGTCTGTGGTTTGCTTCCTGCTGTCTGCTAGATGACGAGCATTTTTTTCCCCAGCACAGCTCTCAAGTTCTCATTGTCATGGCAACTCCTAGGAAATGCTATATTCTCCACTCTCAAATCCATATTAGGCCTGTGCTTGCGTGTGCTGTGCCACGGTGCTTGAATTTCACCATATTTTTCACTCTGTTACTTTCTTTTTGACATAATAAAAGTTTTGGATTAGTAAGACGGAGCATCAGGTGTCTCCTGGAGAGCTAGCTTCCAGCAGTCCAGCCTTAATCTACCACAGCTGATCCAGATTAGAAAGGTCTTCCAGAGGATCTGAATCCAAGAGCACACTAGGTTAGATTAGGGTTGAAACTAGATTAGAAGTTTGCCAGTAGCAAGACAGAAGATTCCTGGAAATAAACTCTTTGATGTGTACTTTGCTTTAAAGGTATGAGGTAGGGTTTACAATGTTAGAGAATTAGAATTGAAGCAAAAATTCTGCTAAAATGCATTCACATGTGTTGCATCTTTTACAAACTGGATTATGTTTGTTTTTTTCAAGATAATGCTATGCCATATCATTATAGTGTGAGAATCCATATAAGCAAGTCTGTTAGAGATTGCGTAACAACTAGATGTGGTTTTGGGGCAAGGGTGCGATGATCAAGGTATGCAGTTTACAGTTTTAACTGATGGTAACTATGCATCTATTACTTGTTAGCTACATTAGCTAGATTTGCTCAGGAAGCTAATTTCTGATGTCATACATTTCAACAAAGGACAGAATTGTATGAAGTTTTGTTTTGAGCTGTTGCTTTAAGAGATGCTGAACTAGTCATTTCATCAGTCACTAGCAATTATTTCTAACCAAACTCTTGTTTGTAAAGGATTTTTCAGATGTTTCCCTTATTAATCTCATAATCAAAGTGCTGGTAAGAATAAACTTTCCTTCCTTTTTCCAAGCTGATCCTACACAGCGGTCCTCCACATTAAGTGTCCGAGTAACCAGTGTTTTTGCTTCAGAAGCTCATCTTGTGCTCAGTTAGGTGCAAATGAGCATTTCACAGCCCTGGATGCTAAACAGACATCAGCGGTGTGTAGTCTTGAAAGGTGTGCTTTCTTCACAGCCGCAGTTTGTTGTTTCATGTTCACAAGATTGCAGCAACAAATTGAAGGTGCAAATATGTGTTCACTGAGTGTCTGATCATTATTTGCAGCAGTGTTTGCATGTGACTTTTAATACAGGTTTCAGGCAGGGCCAGCGGTTCCACAGAAATGTGTCTTGCTTTTAAAATATGCATTCTACTACTGAATGTACTGTAGAGGTCTCCTCCTTTAGCTGCGTTGAAGTATGTGGCATTTTTCTTTTCCCCTAAGACGAATTAAATGAAGTGCCAGATGTGATGTTTTGTTTTTAAAGCAGAAAATCATGAAATCATACATATTGCCATACAACTGGCTACCTATGCATCCAACTCTAAGTTCAGTCTTCTGTAAACTCGATGACCTCCAACAGTCGTGACCTACAAGCACATGCTCTTGTTCACACACTGCAGCTGCTGTTAAAGCTTTATTCCTGCCTGGAGGCATCTTACTTTTCTGAAGTCGTGACTCCACCTTGTGGCAGCAGATTGATATTGCGGTTTAGAATTTGGGCTACTGCATTAAACCCGCCAGACCTGTTTAGTGACAGCAAAATATAAATTTTCTGATAAAGATGTTAAACCCTTGAGTACTGATCAGTGTTTTGGTTTTTTTTTTTTTTTTTTTTTTTTTGCTTTCTTTAAAAACTACTGAGCTTGTGAGCTGTTTGTAACGAATCACTTCATATAAGATGATTATCTTAAAGCAGGCCCAGACATTTTATTAGTCCAGAGGAAGAACTATACAGCTAACAAAATCACATTGTTTGTATGTATGTATGTATGTATGTGTGTGTGTGTGTGTGTGTATGTATGTATGTATGTATGTATGTGTGTATGTGTGTATGTGTGCTGTTTCAGGCTGGATTTATTACAGAATTACATTTTGGTGACACTCTACTGAACAGCAGTGTTCATAGGGCTGAATTACATTTACATAAAACTTTTATGACAACCGACTTACTCCCATGCTGACATTAATAAATGTTAAAGTTATACATGTATAAATGATCAAATGTTAGTCATAATTTGGAATGACAATGTTTATTGGAATAAGCCTTTATTAAGTTGTATGTTTTTTATCAGTAGTCATGAAGGGCTTAAAAGGGTGGTATAACTTAATGCTGTCTAAGCTGCAGGCCTTTATGGACAATGGTTCCCACCCACTCTACAACACAATGATGAGACACAGGAGCTCATTCAGTGCAAGACTCTTTCTACCAAAATGCACCACAGTGTGCCACAGAAAGTCTGGAAAATGATGATCTTTTTTCTGTGTGTACGGTATCTTTATGAGATGTTAGGTAAATAT